>NC_135316.1:34614836-35242493 GCF_048772815.1 Callospermophilus lateralis
TTCTCTTTACCATCAAGAGTTTTTTTGGCCTTCCTCTGGTGTCACATCTAAGTGTGGTTCTGCTGACAAATGTATAGTTTTTTCATAAATTACTAGACTGCTTCTTTTAAAGAGGGAATTCTATCAAAATTACATAAATACCTCTAATAATAATTTACTTATATTTTCCCAAATACACATTTAAACTATCTGCATATTTATATTGTAATTAAATTGCTGTTATTGGGATTGGTGTTGTCCTGAATTGAACTCAAGGCCTATGTACACCTGGCAAATAGTTTGGCACTAAATTTTATCCCTAGACCTTTTGTATTATTTTGAGATCTCGCCTCTCCGAAGTGCCCAGGCTGGCTGGAAAATGCAACTGTCTCCCAAGTAACTGTGATATTCTCAATATCTCCAGCAAATACTGACTTCTGAAGAAAGTACTTTTACTCATCCAAAATTCAAAGAACCTCTTGGGGAGACACTAGATGTCATCAGATCTATGCACACAAGCATCTCAAAGATTAATCATTCAAGAAATGTGGAAAGTTCTCAGAAACAAAATTTTTAAATACCATAGAAACATGAAGATAAGTTTACTATGTTCTACCTCAGAATAGTAACTTTTATTTTTTTATATTATTTTTTATTAGTTGTTCAAGACAATACAATGATCTTGACATATCATACATTTGATTCAAATAGGGTATGAGGGCAGCAGAATACAACTGACACTAGGATTCCTGTATGTATACACATGGATGTATAACCAATGTGATCCTACAATCTGTACACGTGGAAAATGAGAATAGTAACTTTTAAATAAGCCCTATTCATCACCAATTGTTTTCAAATTGACTCATATTTTTACCCCTTTATCAATTATTACCCTGTCCTTTATTTCTGAAATAAATTTGTCCTCTATTATGACAAATTTCCTTTCTTCTTTAGGACTCTTGTCTGCTTTAGAAAATCTTCCTTGAGTGTGTCTACCATTCCTTTCTTAAAGTGGTGTTTCTTTTCTTCAGGTTTCCTTATCACTTTATCTGTTTTCTACTCTACATGTATGACTTAAACTGAACATTATTTATTGCATGTAAATCCCTTTTGATTGAGAACTGAAGGCAATCAATCAGTCACTTTTCTCTAAAAAGATTTTATTGTTGGATGTCATAATTATTCTGTGAGTTTCTAATAAGTGCTAATGTAGATAATGGTGTTGGAGATGATTTTTTTAGGACTCTTGTCTGCTTTAGAAAGTCTTCCTTGAGTGTGTCTATTATTTATAATCATAGTGACCTGAGAGTTAAAGTATGAGGATAGCAGCTAGAGGGAAATAAAGGATGAGCACCTGGTAGGCAGTTACAAGATAGGATAGCATCTCTAAATGGGGTCTGTATTTGTCTATCATATTGGGATTCATGAGGAGGAATGCCAGATGATTGGACAGACTGAGGAAAGGTATGAAGATAGTTGAACAGAACTCACCCCATCAAAGTTTTCTATGTAAGAGACTCTTCATCATGAGACTCTGCTCATGATGAAACCAATCAAAGTTCTCAACTGAGATGGGGAATGAACTCCAGGAACTGTTTATGAGGATTGTGTTCACCATATAGTTCTACTTTTACACATCATTCTATGTTAAGGGAAATCATGTAGGTATTTTATTTGGAACATTCTGATAGATGTATGAGACTCCTCAAACTTTAAGATAAGTGCAGTGGTAAATCTTACTGGTTAAGCAGATGCTTAGCATCTGGGAATGGGATTCAGTTGTCACTGTGTAAACAAAAGTCAAACAAGGAATAAAGATACAAAATAAGAGGGAAAACATGAGTGGAACACATAGGCTACTTGAGATATATCAAACATAGTCACTACTCTGGGAAACAAATAATTGTTCTCTACAAAATACAATGCCAATATTCATTCCACTGTGAAACACAGTGGAATGAATCTGACATAGCTTTCCTATGTATGTATATAAATACACCATAGTGAATTTCAATGCCCTGTACATCCACAAGACTGGGTTTCCAATTAGAATATGGTATCCAATTCCAATATAAATATATTCAGATAGATTCTACTGCCATGTGTAACTGAAAAGATTAAATAAAATGAAAATAATAACAACAATGTAAAATAGATATATAACAATATATTGTTTGATGTTTTAAAAGCAGTTCTGATCATATGAGTAATTACGGGCATCAAATAACCTTTGACTCAACATAGAACACACTCAATGTTATTATTCGATAGGCTGAATGTCATTTACCAGGGATATATTCCAGGGGTGCTCCACCACTGACACATATGCCCAGTCTTTTGTTGTTGTTGTTGTTTTCTATTTAGATGAAACTGGATGTTTTTATGGTGTTGTGGGATAGATTGTATTCTCTTTAAAGACAGGGTCTTGCTGAGTTGCTTAGAGTCTTGCTACATTGCTGAGTAGCTTTGAAATCTTAATTCTGCCTTACCCTCTCAGGCCATTGAAATCATAGGTGCTAGCTACAATACAGATTTTTAAATAGTGGCATTTAAATTATTTATTAGCAATACCTAAGATAAATGTTACAATTTAAAAGTCTTTCTCTTATGCTTGTAAATATCTGGTTTTCTCTCTCTCTCTCTCTCTCTGTGTGTGTGTGTGTGTGTGTGTGTGTGAGAGAGAGAGAGAGAGAGAGAGAGAGAGAGAGAGAGAGAGAGAGAGAGAGAATTTTTTAATATTTATTTTTTAGTTTTTGGGAGGCACAACATCTTTGTATGTGGTGCTGAGGATCGAACACAGGCCACACGCATGCCAGGCAAGAGCGCTACCGCTTAAGCCACATCCCCAGTCCTAAATATCTGTTTTTAATCATTGGTACCAACATTGACACTAGTCTTTCTTGTGCCAAATCTTTCCCTCAAATTTTGAATAGTCAGAGAAGAATTAGTAAAGGGAAAATTGCCACAGTATCATATATTTTATTATCCCTCTTTCTAGAGAATTCCTACTGCAATATTTACCTGATTTGAGTGTCCTTATATTCTTCTTCCTTACTACTTTAATTAGAAGAGAATGTCTTATTTTAGTAGTAGTCTATATGGGTTTCAGAAAAAATAGTATATACACACACATATATTTCATTCAATATGCTATTAATAATTCAGGATACAAATAGAAATGTAATTACCTTAAAGTCAGAAATTTTCTCTTGAGATAGTAAAAAACAAAAGGGACATATATAACTAAAGTTTCATAGGACAAATCCATGCATATATTCCTGATGAATTAGTATGAAGCTGAAATAGTGTGCTTAGCTTTGATAATGATTAGTTTTGTGTGTTCATGTGTTTGCTTAGTTGTGGTTAATATAGTCATACGACTAAAATATTAAAGAACACCAGGAATTTGGGTTTCATACAGCCTGCAGAAATATTTTAAAAGTGAGATTATGTATCCAGTGATAAAAATAAAATAGGAATATGTACACAGACTACAGTAAACATGCAGATTGATGGAAAGATATGTGACCTCTATTCAGAAGACAAAACCAGGACTCTGGGAGTATAAATGTTAAAGCTGATATGAGAATATAACAGCAGGTATTTTTAATGTAACATTATAAGAATTACTTAATCCATAATGTTATATTTCTGTGTCCTGTCCCTCTATTTGTTCTTCAAGTTAACAAGTATCAAGTTGTAATAATGGCCCAGGGATTTGTACAGTTCATTTCTCATGCAAGAATGTTCTCTGCACTGATCAGCTTGGACATATACTTTTAGAATGACAGCTCATACAAATATTCTTGTCTTTTCACACTTATTTGGGACCTGGTACACTGACAATTCTTGTATCCTCTGGTTTAGACACTACATCTTTTCTTGATCCACTCATGTGAGAAAACATAGAAAGCACATCTGTGAAATAATAAATAAGCTTCAAATACTAAAATGTGGCAATCTCAAAGAAAAACAGAGGAGATGGATACAAGAGGATGGATTAGCATGAAGCAGCATTTCCTGTAGCTTAGCTCTCTGGGACTCCAGCAACCAGATTACTCCTTCTTCTTGAAGTGGGTGAAAAAGAATTTCACTAATATTCAATATTGGACAGACAGACTTAGAAAAATAAAAAGTTTGGCTAAATTAAACAAGGAAAGAGGACACAATTGGAGATGAGCTGCTTGCATGAGGAGTTGAATTTGACACAAGGATGGAAAAAGTGGAGGAATACTACTAGCTGTCTTGCCTGGAAAATACTGGAGGAGCAGCCCTAGCAGAACCAGAGTCTGTTCAACTCATTAAAAGGGTCCACAGAAGACACCCCAAAGTTACCAGTGGTCCATAGGGATTTGAGCCAGATGCCATCTTGGGACTACCAGAAAGTGATGCTAATAACAACTGGGAACTCAGATCCAGGAGTTCAGCGCTGGTTTCCTCTGGTGTTATTTGAACTAGCAAAAGGTTAACTGAGCCTTGTCAACCTGGGACAATCAGAAAATGATAGCATTTTTCCAGGAGAAATACCAATTGGAGATGCTGGGGAAAATCCAGTTCCTTCCAATCCCTTCAATCATGAGGTTTGAAGGTGCCCACAATGTCAACTACAGTAGGTTAAGTATTTGAAGGAGTGGGTACACAGGTGCTTGGTGCTCAGCCTACTACTCAGTGCTGGATGCTTGCCAACTGACCCCAGGAGGTCATGAGCAACAGAAGCAGCAAATGAAAAGCTCCCCCTGACCCATATTTAGAACCCTGGGGAGATTCGTGGGGTACAGTGTCCCGACAGAAATATCAGTGTCTACTGAGTTGTAGAAGTGGATTGATTCAGCTCCACCAGACAACCTGCCATGCAATAAAAGCACCTGGAGTCTTACTAAAGTCCCATCCCTTAGAACACCATTTATGGGAACTCCTCTCACAGAACCCAGCAGCAAACACCTCCAAATAGTGAAGACCACAACTCTTCCCATTCCATGCCACAACAACAATAAAAAGGAAGGACTTGACAGCCTGCAGCCATTATTCACATGCTCAGTTTATGCCTCATGAAGAAATGAAAGAAACTCAATTGAGCACAAACAGTGAACATATATTCTTATTAATTATATTATCTACTGTAATGGAAATTACTCTCTTACTTTTACCAAAATTTTCACAGAAGAAGAAATACAATCAATCAACAAATATATGAAAAAAGCATTCAACATCTCTGGTAATTAGAGAAATGCAAATCAAAACTACCCTAAGATTTCATCTCACTCCAGTCAGAATGCCAATCATCAAAAATACAAACAACAATAAATGTTGATGTACATGTGAGGGAAAAGGTACACTCATACATTGCTGGTGGGATTGCAAATTGGTACAACCTCTATGGAAAGCAGTACAGAGATTCCTCAGTAAACATGGAATGAAACCATCTTTGATCCAGCTATCCCACTCCTCAGTTTATTCTCCAAGGACTTAAAATGAGCATACTATGGTAACAAAGCCATGCTAATGTTTATAACAGCTCAATTACCAATAGATAAACTATGGAGCAAACCTAAGTGCCCTGCAATAGATGAATGGATAAAGAAAATGTGGTATGTATCTTCAATGGAATATCACTAAGCTTTAAAGAAGAATAAAATTATGGTATTTGCCAGTAAATGGTGGACTTGGAGAATATCATGCTAAGCAAAATAAACTAAATCCCCCCAAAACAAAAGTCGAATGCTTTCTCTAATATGTGGCTGTTAATTCACAATAAGCAGGGGTGTGGCACTAGAGAGGAATAGATTTACCTTAGAGGGAAGAGAGCTAAGCTACAAGAAATGCTGCTTCATGCTAATCCATCCTCTTGTATCCATCTCCTCTGTTTTTCTTTGAGATTGCCACATTTTAGCATTTGAAGCTTATTTATTATTTCACAGATGTAGTGAAATAATAAGGGGATGTGAGGATAGAAAGAATAGTAGAACAAAACAGACATTATTGCATGGCAATGTAATTCTACAACTTGTACACTCAGAAAAATGAGAAATTATATTCAATCTTTGTATGATATGGCAAAGTGTATAAATGAATTCTACTGTTATTATAACTAATTAAAACAAATAAAAGATTCACTTTTTTTCTTTCATTGCTCTTTATTTTTTTTGAGTGTGTCATATATATCTGTCTTCCCATTTCTAGGCTTTTTTAATGAAAGTATTTTTTTTTTTGCTCTGCATTTTGAGGGCTAGGATTTTCAATTAGTAAATTTTGATTTTGTTTTGTATTGTCTATTTCACCACTCTATTTCACACCCTTTCTCTTTTCATTGATAACAGCCAAATTCTACTATACTCTTTCATTCTTCCTTGAAATTTTTACTTCTCTATATACTATTCCATCCTCATAACCAACACATCCTATACCACCACATAAAATTGCAAACACCTTCTATTTTTTATCTCTACTTCTTTCCTCTTTATCAAATTATTCTTAAGAGATTTTCACACTAAAACATGTAAGGAGTCCAGTGGTGCATTTTGGATTTGACACATATTTGAGATAATGGTTGCCTTTAAAAGTATATTTCTTATGCTCATAAAGACAATTTTGTACAAAGATGAATGCCCATGTTGAAATTGGTGTATTTTCTACTCAACCTAAACTTCAAATTGGGGATACAAAAGAATAGAAACTTTTCAGAGGTTTTCATATATGACCATTATATGAAGTGTTTTCATAGATGCCTTTCCGAGGAATTTTTTAAATGAATTCAAGTAAAAATCTGTGTTCCTGGAACATGACATTACTTCACAACTACCTACCTTCTTTCTTGCCTTCCTCCTTTCTTCCACCTTTCTGGTTTTCAAAGAGAATCTCTACCTTGGTGGTTTCATCTGCCCATGACCAACCCTATGATTCCTAATTCCCCAAAGGCGCTAAAAAAAATACCAGCATTTCATAGGTTGTTCAATTTTGTATGTGGCTGTTTACATATGGTGAACCAAGGTACCTCTGCATGACCTGGGACTTCGTTCCTGAATGTCTTTCTCATTGGCAGAAGACAAGAAGAGTGGAACAACTTGGCACTGCATCTCACACCAGGTTTGGTCCCTGAAGCTCACAAGACTTTCTGGCATCTCTAATATGCTACTCTCTCTTTCTGTCTTTCTCTTTCTGTCTCTCTCTTTCTAACCAGTCACCTGAGTTTCCCCCCTTCACACTGCACACCTGCTTCTTTTCTCTCCATTAACTCCCTGCGCTCTGCCTTGCTCATTCTTCAATCCACCTTCTACTTTCCTCTTCAGTGTTTCCCAACATTAGTCTACGCAGGTTTTGAAATCAAATTAATCCCTGGAATCATCTAATGACACTCTGAATTTTTCCGGTCACTCAAAAGGCACGAGATGTACCCCTTGTTACCTTCCACATTGCATAAGCACTACTTAGAAGATTCATGTCTTCAACTATTCAAATATTCTGCTGCTTAGGATTTAAATAAATATTGTTTTCACTGAAAAGTTTTTATACTGTTTGGCTCTTACCTTCCACAATATATGTTTCTTTTTCAAATGCATCCTCAGAGAAACTATCAATGCAGTCTTCTGAACAAATCTCAGAGACTCTCTGTAAAATTAAAATCAAAATTGATTTTACTTCAAATTAATATCAGCAACCAATTCTGAATCACGATTTAAAAGCAGACATCTCATTTCCACTTTTCACATCAGTAAGAATAAAAAAATAGACAAGTCTTGTCTTTAAAAATTGAACATTTAAAGAGAACAACATATATCCGCTCCCATAAAGCCTAACTCTCATCTTCACATGACTACTGACTATAAAACGTGAATGAGAGGACAGAAGAAACACATTCTCCCAAAACATACTATCTGATGAGCATAACTGCGTAAACATACACCTGTAACACCTAACCCTACTCAACATTTTCTAGCATAGAGAATAATACTTAAAATATAATCAAATATATTCTTATATATTAACCCAGTATCAGCCAGCATTAAAAATTGAAAACATTCCGATGACAGGTTATTTTATATTAGAATCACATTGGTCTGTAAGACAATTTGAATTATGTTATGTTGAACAGAAATAGAGCAGTGTTACTTTGGCCTCACTTAGCTAAACAAAAACTTTTGAGATCAAATCTCTTTTGGAGAAATTGTTACTGAGAGGAATACTCATTTGACATGATGCCAAATTAGTAAGAAAAAGATTTCTTCATTTTGCATTTACCTAACTTGTGAATGATAATGAAGTAGAGTAAGCAGTACTTTCCAGTTAGGAAACCAATGCAGAAAAATGGCCGAGTGAAGGCACACTGTGCTTCTCAGTGGCTCCCTGAATTTGACACAGATCAACCAGGGTCTGGCGGCATGATGAGGTGGCTGCAGGAATACACTGCAGGACAACTACAGAGAGCCAGACATCAGGGGAAACCCAGAAATACTGGTTATTTGAAATATAAAAGCATTGACTGCAGCAATGTCAGGGCAAAACTGGCTAGGCTGAATAGGGAAAGCTGCCCTCCAGGGATCCCAGTGAGGGAAGCTCAGCCATTCTGACAAAAGCTCATGGGAGGGTTTTTACTTTGATAAAGTGTTTGCCTCATCTGCATAAGGCCCTGGGTTCAATCCCCAGCACTACCAAAAAAAAAAAAAAATACTCATGGGATTCAAATCAAATGACCTCACAGAGACAATCCCACATAATTACAATTATGTTATTGTACAGAAAGGCACCAATGCTTTTAATTGCTGTTTCAATTTCATTACTTGATATTGTCCTGCTTAGGATTTCTTTATCTTGCTGGTTCAATATGGGCAGGTCATATGTGCTTAGAAACTTGTGCGTATTTTCCAGATTTTCTGTTTGATTGGAGTATAAATTTTCAAAATAGTCTCTGATAATCCTTTGGATTAATTTAGACTCTGTGTTGTGATGTTTCCCTTTACTTCTGATTTTGATGACTCCCTTTACCTCTGATTTTGTCAATTTGCTTCTTTTTACTCTTTCTTTTGGTTAGTTTAACTAGGGGTATGCCGATTTTACTTATCTTTTCAAAGAACACAATCTTGTTACATTTACCATATGTATTGTTATCTTATTTTCAATTTCATGGATTTCCACTCAGATCTTATTTCTTATCTTCTACTGGTTTTGGTATTAGTTTGTTTTTTTCTTTACTAATGTCTTGAGGTGGAGCATAATCGTATTTATTTGGGAATCTTTCTTCTGTTTTTTAATAGTATGTATATATACATACTATATTTCAATGAACCTTTATTTATTTATATGCAGTACTTAGAATCAAACCCAGTGCCCCACACATGCTAGGTGAGCACTCTTCCACTGAGCTACAACTCTAGCCCCTCCAATTTTTTGAAATAGGCTCCAGTGCTATAACTTTGCCTCTTGGAACTGCTTCCATACTTTTCCAAAGATTTTGATATGTTGTGTCTTTGCATTTGTGTGTTTCTTTTTATTTATTTATTTTTATTGACTTTTAAAAAAATAAATGACAGTGAAATACATTATAATTCTTATTACACATATACAGAATGAATTTTCATATCTCTGAGTGTATATAAATTGTGTTGACACCAATTTGTGTCTTCATACATGTGCTTTGCATAATGATGTCAAGCAAATTCCACCATCCTTGCTAATCCCATGCCCCTTCCTTTTCCCTCCCACCCCTCTGCCATATCTAGAATTTATCTATTCCTCCCATGCTCCCCCTCCCTACCCAACTATGAGTCAGCCTCCTTTTAACAGAGAAAACATTCAGCTTTTCTTTTTTTGGGATTGGCTAATTTCGCTTAGCCTTATCTTCTCTAATGCCGTCCACTTATTTGCAAATGCCATTGATTTTATTCTCTTTTATTACTGAGTAAAATTACATTGTGTATATATGCCACATTTGTTTTTAAACATTCATCCACTGAAGGGCATCTAGGTTGACTTCACAGTTTAGCTATTGTGAATTGTGCTGCTATAATCATTGATGTAGCTGTGTCCCTGTAGTATTTTAAGTTTTTTGGGTATAGACCAAGGAGAGGGATAGCTAGGTCAAATGGTGGTTCCATTCCCAGATTTCCAAGGAATCTCCATACTGCTTTCCATAATGGCTGCACCAATTTGCAGTCCCACAGCTTCACCAACACTTATTGTTGTCTTCATAATAGCTGCCATTCTGAATGGAGTGAGATGATAATGTTTTGATTTGCATTTCTCTAATTACTAGAGATAATAATTTTTTTATCATATATTTCTTGATTGATTGTATACCCTCTTCTGATAAGTGTCTGTTCAGGTCCCTGGCCTATTTATTGATTGGGTTATTTGGTTTTTTTGGTGCTTAGCTTTTTGAGTTCTTTATATACCCTAGAGATTAGTGCTCTATCTAAGGCATAAAAATTTGCTCACAGGATGTAGGCTCTCTGTTCACCTCACAGAGGATTGTTTCTTTTGCCGAGAAGAAACTTTTTAGTTTGAACCCATCCAATTTATTGATTCTTGGTTTTAATTCTTGCACTATAGGAGTTGTACTAAGGAAATTGAAGTTTAAACCCACAGCCACCTCAATGTTTATAACAGCACATTTCACAATTGCTAAACTGTGGAAGTAACTTAGATGTCCTTCCATAGATGAATAAATGAAAAAACTGTGGAACATATACACAATGGAATATTACTCACAATTAAAAGAGAATAAAATTATGTTATTTGCAGGTAAATGGATGGAGTTGGAGAATATCATGCTAAGGGAAAAAAGCCAATCTCAAAAATCAAGGTACCAAATTTTTTCTCTTATAAGTTGATGCTAGTCTATATGGGGGAAGCATAGGATGAGTGGAGGAAACTTGAGTTGGGAAAAGGGGAGGAGAGAGAGGACAAAGGCATAGGAAACACAGTGGAATGAGGTGGACACTATTATATGTGCAATTGCATGAATGGTGTGACCCTACTTCATGCACAACCAGAAGAGTGAAAAATTCTACTCCATGTGTGTATAATGAATTGAAGAGCTTTCTACTGCCTTGTATAACTGATTAGCACTAATAAAAAATCCTGAAAAAAAGAAAGAAAAATATCAAAATATATTAGAAAATGAACAACGTCTAGCAACAGCAATTAATGCTCAATTAGGAATAAGTTAACATCAACATTCTTCAAACAAAGCAATTTAGAGTCATTCAAAAGGGAACAAAAAAGATTATCAAAGCCTATTTATGCTGAATATGCCATTTTAAAGGAAAAGCATAAGGAACAAAAGTTAAAATTATAATAGAGAGGTTAAGAAATTCACTATTGAATAAAAAAACACCAAAATCCATACTTTATAAAAACTGTTGGTAATACATAATCATGTTGTTTTAGTCAGCTTTTTCACAACTGTGATTAAAGGACCTGGCCAGCACAATTGTAGAAGAGAAAATGTTTATTTAAGGGGTCATGGTGTCAGAGGACTTAGTCCATAGGAGCCTGCTCCATTTCTAGGGGCTCAAGGTGAGGCGGATCACCATGGCAGGAGAGTATGGCAGAGGGAAGCAGCTCATATCATGGTGATCAGAAAGCAGAGAGAGAGAGGTCTCCACTTGCCAGATACAAACATATATGCACCTCAAAGCCATGCCCCCAGTTCCCACCTCCTCCAGCACACTTCAGTTACCACTCAGGTAATCAGTTAATCTCTGTCTGATGATTAATTCACTGATTGGGTTAAGACTCTCACAACCCAATTATTTCTGCTCTGAACCTTCTTGTACTGTCTCACAGGTGAGCTTTTGTGGGATACCTCATATTCAAACCGCAACACTTCTGAACAACAAAATCAACTATTTCTACCTAAAACATGGTTTGTGTTCATATTTTTCACTCTTCTCCAATATACATAAATTAATATACTCCTTCCCATTAATTTAATATTTGGCCTGAGTGTTTTTAAAGAATAAACTATTATACCTCCCTCTCATGTTAACCGCATGTATATTTGCTTTCACCTTAATTGAAAATTCTGCCATATGGTGTTTATCTTCCTTTACAGTAAGTAAAAGTGGTATGCAGCCATCCTGAAAAACAACAAGAACAATTTATTAACAATTTTGTTTATTTCTCAATTGAACTGAAAATCTAATAACAGACCTCAAGAACATAAACCTATACTATATAAAATAAATGAAGAGCAGCCTCTCCCTTCTACCACCCTGCACTTCCACATGAACTTCTCTTTCACCTTACAATGCATTATGTGATTGCCACCACCTCCCATCAATACAAAACATTTATTTAGAATAAGGACTATGTCCTTATTCTCATGACCCCACTCCCAAAACACAATAGTAAAAGGACTTAAGTAACCTATTGAATTAATGAGCTAAACTTTCATCTCTAGAGCTGGGCTTATCAACCCATATTCCAAAGAATTTCCAGCTTTACTGAAACACCAAACTTCATCAACAAATTTCCTTGATTCACTATCAGAGAAATACCACAGAATTGTGCATTATGCATCCATTATTAAGGAAATCTCTGTACCATTGCTAATACCAATTTGACATTCAGTTACGGAGTTACAGGGATACAGTTCTGAGAGTTATCCAATAACATGAGATGTTCCTCCATGCTATGCAAATGCTGTTGATTCTCTTTTATATAGTTCAAGATCCTAGAAACAATATAGGCACTCCTGCTCCACCAGGAAAATGCATTTTTGTGTTAAAAGAGAGAGGCTTCAAAAAACTAGGCTCAAATCTCCATAATGTTGGATTAGGCCCCAACTTCCTTAATAAGACTCCTATAGGGGTTGGGATTATGACTCAGCAGTGGAGTACTCGCCTAGCACGTGTGAGGTTCTGGGTTCAATCCTCAGCACCACATAAAAATAAGTAAAAAAATAAAGATATTTTGTCCAGTTGCAATGAAAAAATAAATATTAAAAAAATTAAATAAAAAAAGACTCCTATAGTACAAGAATTAAAACCAAGAATCAATAAATGGGATGGATTCAACCTAAGAAGTTTCTTCTCAGCAAAAGAGACAATCTGTGAGGTGAACAGAGAGCCTACAGAATGGGAACAAATTTTTTACCACAAACACATCAGATAAAGCAGTAGGATACATAAAGCACTCAAAAACCTCAACACAAAAAAACACAAAAAACCCAATCAATAAATGGGCCATGAAACTGAACAGACACTTCTCAGAAATGTATATACAATAAATCAACAAATATATGAAAAAAATGTTCATCATCTCTAGCAATTAGAGAAATGCAAATCAAAACTATCTAAGATATCATCTCACTCCAGTTGGAATGGCAGCTATTATGAAGATAAAAAACAATAAGTGTTGGTGAGGATGTAGGGAAAAAGGCACACTCATACATTGCTGGAGGGACTGTAAAGTGGTGCAGCCAATCTGGAAAGCGGTATGGAGATTCCTTGGAAAACATGGAATGGAACCACCAATTTAACCAGCTTATCCCACTCCTGGGTCTATATCCAAAGGACTTAAAAACACCATACTACAGGGACACGGCCACATCAATGCTTATAGCAGCACAATTCACAATAGCTAAATTATAGAAACAATCCAGATGCCCTTCAGTAGATGAATAAATAGGGAAACTTTGGTATGTATTCACAATGGAATATTACTCAGCATTAGAAGATAATAAAACTGGCATTTGCAAATAAATGAATGGAGTTGGGGAATATAATGCTAAATGAAGTGAGCCAATTCCCCAAAACCAAGGGTTAAATGTTTTCTTTGATATGAGGATGCTAACTCATAATAGTGATGGTGGGGGGAGCATGGGAGGAATGAAGGAACTTTAGACAGGGTAAAGAGGAGGGAGTAAAATGGAGGGGCATGGGTGTAGAATAGAGTGAAATGAGTTAGACATCATTACCCTATGTACACCTATGAAGACACAAAAGGTGTGAAAATACTTTGCACAGCCAGAGACTTTGAAAAAATGTTCTCTATATGCGTAATATGAAATGAATTGCAATCTGCTGTCATATAACAAATTAGAATACATAAATAACTCAATAAAAAAGAGAGAGGCTTCAAAGGAACATTGATTCATTTGGTACCTGTTCTCCTATTAAAAGATGAAAGATATTAATCTTAAATGTTAAAAAGTTAGTACAAAATCATCCTGGGACAATAATGCACATCAACTTTACCAAATTCTTTTTTTATTCTGGTTCCATTTGAATTGCTACTTAAAGCTATTTATAATTTTAGACAAAATAATATACATGGTGTCTCTGGTTGTATTCCTAAGTCCTTGATCCATTTTAAATTGAGTTTTGTGCCTGGTGAGAGATAGGGGTTTAATTTCATTTTGTTGCATATGGATTTCTAGCTTTCCCAGCACCATTTGTTGAAGAGGCTCTATTTTCTGGAATGCATGTTCTTGGCACCTTTGTCTAATATAAGATAATTGTAGTTTTGTGGGTTAGTCTCTGTGTTCTCTATTCTGATCTATCATTGATTTCCCAGTCTGTTTTGATGCCAATATACCATGCCGTTTTTTTTTTTTTTTTTTTTTTTTTTTTTTTTTTTTTTTTGTTGTTGTTGTTGTTGTTACTATTGCTCTGTAGTATAGTTTAAGGTCTGGTATAGTGATGTCACCTGCTTCACTCTTCCTGCTAAGGATTGCTTTAGCTATTCTGGTTATCTTATTTTTCCAGATAAATTTCATGATTGCTTTTTATATTTGTATGAGGAATGCAATAGGAATTTTGATCAGAATTGCATTAATTCTGTATAGTGCTTTTGGAAGTATGGTCATTTTGCTAATATTAATTCTGCCTATCCAAGAGCAACTTAGATCTTTTCATCTTCTAAAGTCCTCTTTAATTTCTTTCTTTAGGATTCTGTAATTTTCATTATATAGATTTTTCACTGTTTTTGTTAATTTGATTCTCAAGTATTTTATTTTATTTTATTTTATTTTATTTTATTGAGGCTATTGAGATTGGGGTAGTTTTCCTCATTGCCCTTTCAGAGGATTTGTCACTGATATACAAAAATGCCTTTGATTTATGGGTGTTGATTTTATATCCTGCTACTTTGTTGATTTATGGATGTTGATTTTATATCCTGCTACTTTGTTGAATTCATTTACTAGTTCTAAGAGTTTTCTCATGGAAATTTTAGGGTCTTCCAGGTATGGAATCATACCATCATCTAATAATGCCAATTTGAGTTCTTCTTTTTCTATGTGTATCCCTTTAATTTCTTTCATCTGTCTAATTGCTCTAGCCAGTGTTTCAAAAACTATGTTAAATAGAAGCAGTGAAAGAGGGCATCCCTGTCTTGTTCCAGTTTTTAGAGGGAATGCCTTCAATTTTTCTCCGTTTAGAATCATGTTGGCCTGGGTCATAGCCAAGATAGCCTTTATGATGTTGAGATATGTTCCTGTTATCCCTAGTTTTTCTAGTGTTTTGAACATAAAGGGGTGCTGTTTTTTGTCAAATGCTTTTTCTGCATCTATTGAGATGATCATATCATTCTTAAAGTCTATTGATGTGCTGAATTACATTTATTAATTTCCTTATGTTGAACTAAACTTGGATCCCTGGGATAAATTACACTGTATTGTGGTGCATGATTTTTTTTTATGTTTTTGTATTTGATTTGACAGAATTTTATTGAGAATTTTTGCATCTAAGTTCATTAGAGATATTAATCCATTTTTTTTCGATGTGTCTTTGCCTGGTTTTGGAATCAGAATGATGTTGATCCCATAGAATGAGTTTGGAAGTGCTGCCTTTTTTTCTATTTTCTGAAATAACTTGTAGAGTATTGGTATTATTTCTTCTTTAAAGCCTCATAGAACTCGACTGTGTTTCCATTCGGTCCTGGGCTTTTCTTGGTTGGTAGACTTTTGATGGTATCTGCTATTTTGTCACTTGAAATTGTTCTGTTTAAATTGTGAATATGATCCTAATTCAATTTGGGAAAATTATATAATTCTAGGAATTTGTTGATGCCTTCAATATTTTCTATTTTATTGGAGTACAAGTTTTCAAAATAATTTCTAATTATCTTCTGTATTTCTGTAGTGTCTGTTTTGCTATTTCCTTTTTCGTCATGTATGTTAGTGTTTCAGTTTTCTCTCTCCTTCTCTTCATTAGCATGGCTAAGGTCTATCAATTTTATTTATTTTTTCAAAGAACCAACTTTTGGTTCTGTCAATTTTTTAAATTGTTTCTTTTTATTTTTATTTCATTGATATCAAGTCTGATTTTAATTATTTCCTATCTTCTGCTGCCTTTTGTGTTGATGTGTCCTTCTTTTCCTAGGACTTTAAGATGTAGTATTAAGTCATTTATTTGTTGACATTTCCTTCTTTTAATGAATGAACTTCATGCAATGAACTTTCCTCTTAGAACTGCTATCATACTGTCCCAGAGATTTAGATATGTTGTATCTGTGTTCTCATTCACCTCTAAAACCTTTTAAATCTCCTCCTTGATGTCTTCTGTAACCCATTGTACATTCAGTAGTATATTATTTAGTCTTCAGTTGTTGGAGTGGATTTTATTTCTTCTTTTATCATTTATTTCTAATTTCATTCCTTTATGATCTGATAGGATGTAGGGTAGTATCTCTACTTTTTTATATTTGCTAAGAGTTTTTTTGTGGCTTAGTATATGGTCTATTTTAGAGAAGGATCCATGTGCTGCTGAGAAAAAAAGTATGTTCTCTCATTAAAGGTTGGAATATTCTGTATATGTCAGTTAAGTCTAAGTTATTGATTGTATTATTGAGTTCTATAGTTTCTTTTTTCAACTTTTGTTTGGAAGATCTATCTAGTGATGAAAGAGGTGTGTTGAAGTCACCCAAAATTATTGTATTGTGGTCTATTTGACTCTTGAACTTGAGAAATGTTTGGTGAACATACCTGCTCCACTCTTTGGGGCATATATATTTATAATTGTTATGTCTTGTTGAAATATGATTTCCTTGAACAGTATGTAGTGTTCTTCTTTATTCTTTTTTGGTTGACTTTAGTTTGAAGTCTACTTATTTGATATGAGGATGGAAACCTCTGCTTGTTTCCACAGTACATTTGAGTGGTATGACTTTTCCCAACCCTTCACCTTCATTCTGTGAATGTCTCTTCCTATGAGATGAGTCTCTTGGAGGCAGTATATTGTTGAATAAACACACACACACACACACACACACACACACACACACACACACACACACGCACTCTGCTAGTCTATGTCCAAACATATACTCTGCTAGTCTATGTCTTTTGATTGGTGAGTTTAGGCCATTAACATTCAGGGTAATTATTGAGATATGATTTGTATTCTCAGCCATTTGTGACTTAGTTTCTCCTCTGATTAGATTTTTCTTTAGTGTAATCCCTCCCTCTGCTGATTTTATCATTGTTTTTCATTTTCTCCTTTTGGAATATTTTGCTGAGGATGTTCTGTAGTGCAGGCTTTCTAGTTGTAATTTCTTTTAACTTTTGTTTATGATGGAAAGTTTTTATTTCATCAAGAAATCTAAAAATTAATTTTGCTGGATATAAAATTCTTGGTTGGCATCCATTTTCTTTCAGAGCTTTGTATTTGTTGTTACATGATCTCCTGGCTTTGAGAGTCTAGGTTGAAAAATCTGCTGAGATACAAATTGGTCTCCCTCTATATGTGATCTGATTCTTCTCTCTTGTGGCTTTTAAGATTCTACCCTTATTCTGTATGCTAGGCATCTTCATTATAATGTGCCTTGGTTTAGATCTGTTGTAATTTTATACATTTAGTGTCCTGTATGCCTCTTGTATTTGTTTTTTACCAATTCATTCTTCATGCTTGGGAAATTTTCTGATATTATCTCATTGAAGAGATTGTGCATTCTTTGGATTTTAAACTCTGTGCCTTCCTCTATTTAAATGACTTTTAGATTTGGTCTTTTGATGCTTTCCCATAATTCTTTGATGTTATGTTCATTCTTTCTTACTATCTTTACTGTGTGATCAACTTTATTGTTGAGATTGTATACTTTGTCTTCATTATCTGACATTCTTTCTTCCAAGTGATCTAGTCTGTTGGTTATGCTTTCTATTGTGTTTTTTATTTGATTTATTTTATCCTTCATTTCAAGGATTTATGACTTTATTTTTTTCAGGGTCTCTCTCTCTTGAAGTGATCTTTTGCTACTTGTATTTGCTCTCTTATCTCATCGTTGGAGTGATAAATTTTTATTTGATTTTCTCATTTAGGTCATTCTTTAATTCACAGATCATTTTAATTTTGAACCTTCTGAACTCCTTCTCTGACATTTCATCAACTTCACTGTCCATAGGTGCTGATATTATAGTGTTCTGGTTTGTTTGGGGCACTTTTCTCCCTTGTTTTTTCATGTTGTCCCTGTGTCTTCCTTTCTTGCAGTGTGGATCTGAGATATTAAAGTTTCTTCCCTAAATTCTTGGAGTAGCATGCAGATTGGGCTTCTGGACCCTCCTGATATCCCTCAATGGATGCTATTGCATCCTGGATCTGAGACCTGTGTAAGTTGGAGTGGGTGGATCTGGGCCACTAGCTTGACCTTCAGTGCAAGACTGCTAGTAGGAAGAGGAGGTCCTGCACCTGAGGCTAGGCTCTAGAGAGTGTCTGCCCTACCAGGAATGGGGTGGACCCAGTCCTCTCCTGGCCTGGGCCCTGAAGAGACCAGTGTGGGTATATCTGGGCAGTTGGGATTGACTTCCCATGGTAGTCTGCTGGTAGGAAGGGGTGGCCAAAGCCTTGGATATGGCAGTCTCTGCCCTGCTGGGGGAGGGGTCAACCTGGCCTACTGAGATCCTGGAACCCATGGTGGACTTGTGTGGACAGTCTTTGTGGGATCTCGACTCCTTGGGTAGTCCACTGGTCAGAAGGAGTGGATCTTCACCAGAGGCTAGGCTCTGGTGAGTGTCTGCTCCATGGAGAAAGGGGTGGACCAGGCGTGCTGTGAGCCTGGGCTCCATAGTAGCTGGTATGGGTAGATCTTCAGCACTATGTTTTTATAATGAGTTATCTATTCCATACCTTTTCATAGACAGTGAAGTCAAGACAGAATGCAACTCTGACCTTGGTATAAGGGACTGGAAACATGAGACCATAATTTTGAGCCACTGGGAATGATTATCCTTTAAAATAAATGCATTTAGTGGCCATTGCTGTTACATTTGTTCATAATTTGAACTGGTTAATTATGAGTCCCTAATTTGACCTAACATCTTTATCAAGTTACCATGAATTCTAAAAGCATTTTCCAGTTCACAACCATTTACAATGATTTTAGACATATACATTAATTGGAAATTGCTGCATTATAAAAGACTATTCTCAAAAAAATCCAATATAATCATCAATGTATTTGTATTCTAGTGTATCCTCAACTATTATTTTGAAATTTTGTTTCTGAGAACTTTGCATGTATTTGGAAGCATGGAAATTCACACTCTTCACTGTTTTCTACCCTCAGAATACTAACTTTCAATCCATCCCTGTTTATTTTTAGTGGTTCCCAAAATGATGGATACTTTTTATATTTTTTTAAATTATTTATTCTAATTTGTTATGACAGCAGAATGCATTTCAATTCATAGTACCTAAATGGAGCACAATTTTTCATTTCTCTAGTTGAACACAAAGTAGAGTCCCATTCATGTCTCCATTCATGTACCTAGGGAAGTCATATCCATTGCATTCCACCATTTTCCTACACCCATGCCCCCTCCCATCCCCTCCTCCTTTTGCCATATCAAAAGTACCTCCATTCCTCCCATTCCCCCCACCCCCATTATGGATCATCTTACACTTATCAGAGAAAACATTTGGCCTTTTGTTTTGTCGGATTGGCTTACTTCACTTAGCAAGATATTCTTCAACTCCAACCATTTACCTGTAAATGATATAATTTTATTCTCTTTTAATGCTGAGTAATAGTTCACTGTGTATATATACCATATATACCACAGTTTCTTTCATCAATTGAAAGGCATATAGGTTGGTTCCGCAATTAAGCTATTCTGAATTGTGCAGCTATAAACATTGATATGGCTGCATCACTGTAGTATGCTGTTTTTAGGTCCTTTGGGCATAAACCAAGGAGTGAGACAGTTGAGTCAAATGGTGGTTCCATTCCAAGTTTTGCAAGGTATCTCCATACTGCTTTCCAGATTGGCTGCACCACTTCATAGTCCCTCCACCAATGTATAAATGTGCCTTTTCCCCCAAATGCTTGCCAAAATTTATTGTTGTTTGTATTCTTAATAAATGCCATTCAGGCTGGAGTGAGATAAGATCTTAGAATAGTTTTGATTGGCATTTCTCTAATTACTAGAGATGTTTAACATTTTTACATTTACTTGTTAATTGATTGTATATCATCTTCTGAGAAGTGTCTATTCAGTTCCTTAGCCCTTTTATTGATTGGGTTTTTTGTGGGGTTTTTTTTTTTTGGTGTTAGTTTTTTTTTGAGTTCTTTATATATCCTGGAGATTAGTGATCTATCTGATGTGTATGTGGTAAAAATTTGCTCCCATTCTGAGGCTCTCTATTCACCATACTGATTGTTTCTTTTGCTGAGAAGAAGCTTTTCAATTTGAATCCATCCCATTTACTGATTCTTGATTTTATTTCTTGCACTATAGGAGTCTTGTTAAGGAAGTCAGGGCCTAATCTGACATGATGAAGATTTGAGCCTACTTTTTCCTCTATTAGGGCCAGGGTCTCTGGTTTAATTCCTAGGTCCTTGATTCATTTTGATGTGAGTTTTGTGCATGATGAGAGATAGTGGCTTAGTTTCATTTTGCTGCATATGGATTTCCAGTTTGCCCAGCACCATTTTTTGATGAGGCTATCTTTTCTCCATTATGTTTTTGGAGCCTTTCTCTAGTATGAGATAAATGTATTTATGTGGGTTTGTCTCCATGTCCTCTATTCTTTTCCATTGGTTTACATGTCATTTTGGTGCCTATACCATGCCATTTTTGCTTTTATTGCTCTGTAGTATAGTTTAATTTCTGATATTGTGATGCCACCTGCTTCACTCTTCTTGCTCAGTATTGCTTTGGCTATTCTGGGTCTCTTATTTTTCCAGATGTATTTCAAAATTGATTTTTCTATTTATATGAGGAATGTCATGGGTGTTTTTATTGGAATTGTATTAAATATGTATAGTGCTTTTTGTAGTATGGTCATTTTGACAATATTAATTCTGCCTAACCAAGAAAAAGGGAAAGGTTTTGATTCTGTTTTCTATTTTATTGCTTGAAATTAATCTGTTTAACTTGTGTATATCATCATGATTCAGTTTGTGTAAATCATATGACTTTAGAAACTTATTGATGGCTTCAATATCTGCGGCATTATATGAGTAAAATTTTCCAAAATAATTTCTAATTATCTTCTGTATTTCTGTAATATCCATCATGATATTTCTTTTTTAATCATGGATTTTAATAATTTGAGCATTCACTCTCCTTCTCATTAGAATGGCTGAAGTTTTATTAATTTTTATTTATTTTTTCAAAGAACCAACTTTTGTTGTCAATTTTTTCTTTTGTTTCAATTTCATTGACTTCAACTCTAATTTTAATTATTTCCTGTCTTCTATTACTTTTGGTGTTGATTTGTTCTTCTTTATCTAGGGCTTTGAGACTTAATGTTGGGTCATTTATTTGTTGACTTTTTCTTCTTGTAAGGAATGAACTCCACACAATGAACTTTCCTTTTAGTGCTGCCTTCACAGTATTACAAAGATTTTGATGTGATGTATCAGTGTTTGCATTTACCTCTAAGAATTTTTTCATCTTCTCTTTGATGTCTTCTGCAATCTGTTGTTCATTTAAAAGCATATTATTTAGTCTCTAACTGTTGGAGTAGCTTCTATTTCTTCTTTTATCATTGATTTCTAATTTCATTCCATTATGATCTGATAGAATGCAGGGTAGTATCTCTACTTTTTTGTATTTACTAAGAGTTACTTTGTGGCATAATAAATGCTCTATTTTAGAGACAGACCCATGTGCTGCTGAGAAGATAATGTATTTACTTGTTGAAGGATGAAATATTTTATATACATCTGTTAAGTCTAATTTATTTATTGTACTATAGATTGAATTCTTTGTTTAGCTATTATTAGAAAGAGCTATCCAGTGGTGAGAGATGTGTTAATGCCACCCAGTATTATTGTGTTGTGTTCTATTTGACTTTTGAAATTAAGAAGAATTTTTATTGTTGTTGTTGTTGTTGTTGTTAAACAGAGATTCTCTGTTGTTTGGGGAACATACATTCATAATTGTTATGTCTTGTTGGTATATGGCTCCCTTAAACAGTATGAAAAATCCTTCTTTATCCCTTTTGATTAACTTTGGCTTGAAGTCTACTTTATTTGGTATGATTATGGAGACCCCTGCTGGCTAACACAGTCCATTTCAGAGGTATGCTTTTCCTAACCTTTCACTTTCAGTCTATGGATGTCTTTTCCAATGAGATGAGTCTCTTAAAGGCAGGATATGGTTGGGTCTCTTTATTAAACCCAATCTGCCAGTCTATGTGTTTTGCTTGATGAGTTTATGCCATTAGCATTCAGGGTTATTATTGAGACATGATTTGATTCCCAATAATTTTTATTTTTGGTTTTTAACCAGACATAGTTTCTCCTTTGATTCATTTTCCCTTTATTGTAATACCTCCCTTTACTGATTTTTATTGGTGTTTTTCATATTCTCTTTATGGAATGTTTTGCCAAGGATGTTCTGTGGTGCAGAATTTTTAGTTGTAAATTCTTTTAACTCTTGGTTTATGATGGAAGGTTTTTTGTTTCATAAAGAAAATTAAGATACACCATTTCCCTAAAAAAAATTGTATTCTTTTTTCCTCTCTACCTAGTTCCCAAGCAGAATATTGATTATAATCAGCCAGCAGGCAATGCCTCTCTCCTCCCCTCGCATACTAAGGAGTAAAGAAGCAAGTGGATGGTCACCCTGCATGGAATGATATACAAGAAGTCAGGTTTATTTTTGAATTCTTCAGAAAGTACAAAATGTACTCAAATCCTTGCAGTTATGGATATAAACAGATGTTAACATTTGCAGACATGCCATGAAGGAGAGACAACGCTGAGTGACCTGCCTATCCCACCAGTTCACTCTTTCCTAAGCTTACTGAACATCTCTGTCCCTTTATTTCTGATCTTTACCTACCTGTCTATACTATACTATAAATTCTGTTTCCCTAAAAGCAGCAATGATTGGCCTTTTCCAATAAAATTCTTTATCAGTATTGCCAAGAAGCATACTTAGGACTCCTCATACAATGATTTCTAGGAATTATAACTTGAGGGGCAAGGGAAAAAGCAGCCAACAGGTGGAGGCTACCAAATTCCTAGTGCTGAAAAGCACTGAGTGGGAAGGGAGATGTCCCACATAAAAAGAGCACAACCTACACACATATAAAAAGCTGGTCTAATCAAATCCATGTATTAATTCTAACATCTAGTTATATAAGTGCATATTCACCAAAACACACATACAAATAAAAGAACAGTTATGACATATATTTTCTTTTTTTTTATGATCTGTTTTTTTAATTATTTTTTATTGTAGGTTGTTCAAAACATTACATAGTTCTTGATATATTATATTTCACACTTTGATTCAAGTGAGATATGAACTCCCATTTTTACCCCATATACAGATTGCAGAATCACATCAGTTGCACAACCATTGATTTACATATTGCCATTCTGGTGTCTGTTGTATTCTGCTGCCTTTCCTATCCTCTACTATCCCCCCTCCCCCATCCCCTCCCCTCTTCTCTCTCTACCCCCTCTACTGTAATTCATTTCTCCCCTCTTATATTTTTCCTCCTTTCCCCTCACTTCCTCTTGTATGTAATTTTGTATACCCCTGAGGGTCTCCTTCCATTTACATGCAATTTCCCTTCTCTCTCCCTTTCCCTCCCACCTCTCATCCCTGTTTAATGTTAATCTTCTTCTCATGCTCTTCGTCCCTACTCTGTTCTTAGTTACTCTCCTTATATCAAAGAAGACATTTGGCATTTGTTTTTGAGGGATTGGCTAGCTTCACCTAAGCTAGCCAATAATCTGCTCTAATGCCATCCATTTCCCTCCAAATTCTATGATTTTGTCATTTCTTAATGCAGAGTAATACTCCATTGTGTATAAATGCCACATTTTTTTTTTATCCATTCGTCTATTGAAGGGCATCTAGGTTGGTTCCACAGTCTTGCTATAAAACATTCATATTAAAAACAAAGTTAAAATAAAGTCACACAAATTTAACTTCTGGCCACAGAGGAATATCTGGATCTAACTTTCTAACCTGAATAACTATAAGAAAATATAATGTGTAAATCCAATTCATGAGGGCATCTGAGAGTAAACAACATAGCCAGGACTTTGGGGATACAAGATAGGAAGAGGAAGAGAAGAATACTAAGATGAACTCAACATTTCTTCTTCCTTCAAGAATGCATATCACAGACTCAAAAATGTAAGGCCAAAATCTGACAGCTAATGCTGAATGACAGAGGCAGAAAATATACTTCCCCACTTCTATGGGGACCCACACAATAAAGGCCAAGATCCTGCAAAAGAAAGAATGGCCTGGACATATACCTGTCGGTCATCTGTCATGTGATCTCTTTATCTTTGAAATTATTATCAAATCTTGGTCAGGAATGACATCTCTCATTTATGAGAACCTTATTTGATAATTTAATTGCTTATATGAAAAAATAATTTCAATATGTTTGCTGTGCAATGAACTGAACATAAAGTACAGAAAATTACAAAAGATTCCAGGCATGGAAAGAAAGACAATAGGAAAGAAAATTATGAAGAGAATGGATGAGACAAAAAGGAAAAATATTAAAATTGTACCTAATAAAATTAATTATTACATTAAGTATAAGTTTTCTAACCACACTGTAACCAAAAGAACCTTAGTGTGAAAGGCCAAACTAGCACATGACAGTTTCTGACTCCCCTGCTGATAGGCATCCAGCGCTCATGCTGTGATCTGGATTGCTCTGATCTTCTAGGGTGCTAGTGACTGTGTCTTCATGCAGCCACATGCCTTACCACATCCCCAGGGATCCAATTACATCACATTTCCTGTAATCTTGCCTCCCCTTGACCTATATTGGACATAAATTCCTATGAATTTAGAGTTCCCCTAACAAAAGTCCACTCCAAAGCATGCTGGCTCTCTTTCACCAGCCTCTCCTGTAGTTCCTCTCTGTCCCCTTTGGAGAGCTTGAGTCCAAGGGCAGAAGAGCCATCCTAGAGCTTGGTTTAATGGTAAATTGTGTGTCTGTGTTTTATTTCTAATACCTTGGGAATTTCCCCCTAGTGACTTTTACTTTGCTATCTGTGCTGGATGCAAGTGGCATCTATATTAATAATTCATAAATTAGAATTTAAAGCAAGAGGCATTATTGAATAAAGAAATTGATTACTTAAAAAAGTAAAATCAACAAGATAAAGATTAAATGATCCATATATATCCTCATAATGACATTAAAATAAAGCAGCCTGAAAGGCAAAATGTATAATCATGATATTGGAAGAAATACAATTGTCATTGTTTTCAGATAACTTGTTACAAATAATTATAAAAATTTAGCAATGGTACTAGATATAGGCAATACATCCACATAACAAAAATAAAAGAAATTTAAAAAATCTCGGCATTACAATTATTTTTTAATTATTCATTTTATTTATTTGTTCCAATTTATTATACATGACAGCAGAATACATTTCAATTCATTGTACATATATGGTGCACAATTTTTTATTTCTCTGGTTGTACACAAATTGAGTCACATCATTCATGTCTTCATACATACATGTGCCTAGGGTAATGATGTCTGTGTCATTCTATCACCTTTCCTACACCTATGCACTCTCCTTTCCATTTCCTTCCCTCCCCATTACCCTATCCAAATTTCCTCCATTCCTCCCATGCTCCCCCCTACCCCCATTATAGGTCAGCATCCACTTATCAGAGAAAACATTCGGCCTTTGGTTTTTGGGGATTGGCTTACCTCACTTACCATGATATTCTCCAACTCCATACATTTACCTGCGAATGCCATTATTTTATTCTCTTTTATGCATTACAAATATTAACCAAGTATTAAAACCTATAATTAACTCAATATTAACAAATATTTCATATCAACAGTAATTATAATTGTTCTAAGAAATATCACAAATTATAAGAAGGAGATATCCAATTACATGCCCAGAGGATTTCACAAACTTGATAGTCAAATGATAAGAAAAAAAGAGAAAAAATGCTGAGGTTTATTAGATTTTAGCTAAATGAAAACTAACATAATGGATTATTAAGTAAGCTCATAAGGATGACTAATTTTAAAAAAATGGTAGCAAGTGTTCTGGAGATACTGAGAAAATAGGACCCCTTTCATTTACAGGGAAGAAATAAAACTGAGAAAACAAAAATTTTCTGAGTTTTTGAATGTATCTACTAAATTACAGTATAGGTATGACTATGACCCAGCAATTTTACATCTATATGAAAAGAATTAATATAAGCACCCAAAACTACAGATTTATCTTTTGAAACTCTGAAATAGAGAAACAAGGTAAATTTACATCAGCAATATAATTTAGCTTTATAATTAGCATATTGAGGGCTGGTGATATAGCTCAGTTGGTAGAGTGCTGGCCTTGCATGCACAAGACACAGGTTCAATCCCCAGCACAACAACAACAACAACAACAAAAAGTTGCATATCAGGGCAGTGAAACAAATACACGATTAAATTGAGATGAATGACAACCTCACCATAGAGAATGACACAAATATAACTTTAAAGGAAGATGGCTCACAAAGAAGAACATATTATCACTTCAAATCTCAAGGGATTACTGCATGGGAAAAGCAATCAGAAAAAAAAATAATAATTTCCCTAGGAATTCGTCATTTAAAGAATTTATAATTTAACCATCCATATCAACAAATCTCATTGTTATTGATACATATGAATAAGTACACATCTCTCTATAAAAAGTCCTTGTAGTGCATGGATAGTTTCTTGCTTCTATGGGTGGGTGGGCTCCATGAGAATAGCAGGCCTCTGCAGACAAGCAGCTCTTAATAGCTGGCTCTGCCTGTGGATGTTCCAGCTGACTGTGGAAACTCACAGCCAATTTCTGCTCCAAGTGTTCCAGTCTTCTGAATTCAAAGTATAAAATGCATCTCAGATAATCCCACAGCAGCTTCTGCTAGTGGTCTCTGCTATGGTGACCTCATGGGTCAAGGCTATTGGTCCAAATTTATGCTAATGCTTTTTGCAAAAGCACCCACACAATTGGTTTTCACTTGAGTCTGAACCTCTAACTTCGCCCTCCCTTCAGTTCCACACTCACCATCTCACCATGGTGCTGGGGGGCAGGGCCCAGAGACAGGCCCAAGCAACCTGACTCCTCTGGGCCCTGGCCAGCATCTGCAGGACAGACTGGGCCAAGGGTCCAACACCAACTGTTTTCACTCTAGCCCATCCGGAGCCACCCCTGGAAGAGCATGCTAAGCAATAAGTGGAGTGATAACTAATAACTTCCATTCTCAAATGTATAACTAATACAAGCATCAATGGATTTATACTTGAAAATATTCATTTATTTGTGCATAACTTGAATAGCAGAGATTGTGTATTAACTTGTTTATAAAGTAGAGAAATGTCTCAGAGCCACCAGGCAAAGAAAAAAACACACACACACACACACACACAGACACACACACACACGCACACGCACACACAACCTTATTTATATTGCCTTGATAATTAAGTTTGGACAAAGGTATTTTCAAAATGTTCCCTATTCAGGGCTGGATATAAGATTACCTTCAGTTTATGGTTAGACATTAATGCCTTCATAGTATTTAAGACTTCTTTTAACATGCTTGCAGCTTTAAGTAAGCAATGCTAAATCCTGACCAGAAAAATTTGCAGAAAATGCAATAAAATCAGCATTAAAAGAACTTTATACTACAAACCTTCACATTGCTGCTAAATGTGATTTCTTTGAAATGCATATCAGTTGAACTAGATCAGTTGAATTTTAGCTCCTGTCAATATCATAACAAAATCCATATACAGTTGTTCACTGGTCTTATCTCTATGCTTCCATCTGCTACCTTGTTATTTACTTTCCTTGATTTACCATGCAGATTTAAATAAGACACATTCAAGGAGAGCTTACAACACAATGGCTTCTAAAACTTTTCATCAAGGTATTTGAATCTCAAGTCAGGAATGGGATGCCATCAAAGACATATCTCTAATGTACTTTAGCATCATAGAAGGTTTGGTATTTAATACTGCTGTAAGATGAAATAGCTACAAATAAGAATGGCCTATAAAAGAAAATGCCTATAAATTGATAAGACTAGGAACTCTGAGAATAGTATCCCAATAAAAATGATGTCTGGTACCTTGAGAGTTAAATTCCAACCTTTGCAGATGTAATGCACTGTGTCAGAGCAGGGAAATCATTTGAAAAGGTTAAAAGTTCAGGACAGAATCATTAATTTTCCCCCAAAGCTAGAAAATTACATTTTTTACTTCTGTTCATAGTAGATCCATGTCAGAATAAACACTCTTGAAGATAAAACACAAGAGATTCTTAACATTATTTTCTATGTCACATGAATTTTATATATTTTTGAATATAATATAATATAATATAACATAACATAACATAATATAATATAATAATATAATATAATTGACAATGACTCTATGCAACATTTGCTCATCAATTCTAGTATTTTCTCTTTCCCCAAAGCAATCTACACCAACAGAGTGAAGTCTCCTGTTATTTTGCAAATTCTTATATGCCATTTTTATTATGTCACTATGATATCCTTTTGAAAAGATATAGCACATAAGAAGAAAATCCTTTCACCTTTCTTCCCCTAATTTTATTTTCTCACTTTTATTTCTAAAATGCTAAATTTCAACAAAATAATCCATGTTTCCAGCACTCTCTGCTTGCATTACTAATTAACAATTTGTTTCCCATAAACAATAAGGTCTATAAAAAATGACACATTTGTTTTTCCTAAAGTAAACATTCAAACAGTTGGGGTTGTGCCTCAGTGTTAGAATACTTGCCTCGCACATGTGAGTTACTTAGTTCAATCCTCACCATCACATGAAAATAAAGATATTGTGTCCATCTAAAACTAAAAATAAAAAAGAAAACATTTAAATCATTTATGCCATTTAATAGCAAAGGAAGATGCTACAAACATGTTCTGTTCTGTAAATCAATTAATTCCAAACCAAAGTAGACATGATGTTGATTCCAGTGCCTGGAGATCCTGATGCAGACTCATCAGATGATGAAAACTGAGGTATGCAGTATATGGGGGCCAACATTGCAATCAGTAGCTTCAGACATGTCAAACTTCACAACTATCCTATAGTCATTGACAGCAAACACCTTCCCTGTTCTTGCCTCTGAACATTAACTTATCTTTCTACCCTCCCTCCAAAGTAGGTGCAGTCTTCCAGAAACAAAGATCCAAACAGAAACAACCTCCCATGAGTATACAACAGAAAACACAGTTATCTTTTTGCTGGATATCATTCCATGTAGGCCATGTTCTAGACTTATTTACAACCACAAGAGACTGTTACCTCTTCTTATTTAATGAAATGACAAAACAACAGATTTGCATATGCAAAAGATGGTGCAGTAACTGGTTTGAATACTCTGGAACCTAAAGCACATGAAAGAGGTTTATCTGCAACAGATTTCCAAAGGCATTAGTGCTCTGATGAGCAGTCAAAACCGCATCATTGATGTGTTTTCTAAATGACAATGCGAATTAAGAACTAATTGATAGAACTTCTCTCATCTTTATATATATATATATATATATATATATATATATATATATATATATATATATATATATTTTACCAATCAGTCCTGGATAAAAAATGTAAAAAAGAAATGTTGCCATCCAAAAGTAATGTCTACGCTTGATCATTTAAAGACAATTCTTTTTACCATTATGATATACTCTAAGGTACCAGATGCTGAATTTTAATCTTAGTATTATTTCATGAAGCAAAGTTTTCACAGTCTTAATAATTCTAATTGCTGAGATATTGACCAAAGTAACTTCATTTTCTGACTTTTGCCACCTTAATTGTTTTCCTTAACTATTTTTATATTCAATTTATTTTGAGATCTTAAAAATAATGCAATTGTATGGACTATTTTTTACCTCTAACTTTTAGCTTCAATTCAGACAAGTAAATTATTTTCTACTTAAATTGCAATTTCCTTTAAGAGGCTACTTTCACACTAAAAAGCCTGAGTCTGACCATGACCCCTCACTTACCAGAATGGCTTGTTTTTGACTTATGGTTGCAGAAGGTAGCACCATATGTCCCAAGCTCCAAATTGGATGCTCTTTGTATGATCTAATTTGCTTGTCAAAAAATGTTACAATTACAGATCTACACCATCTTTGTAACCTTAACATTGCATGAAATAAATGATTTTTCTCACTTTTTAAAAAAAGACAATGTTTAATAAATGTAAAAGGTTTGAAAAGTTCAAGTAAACTTAACTATAAATAAAAGAACCTGGTACCACATGATTGATAAAAGAAAACACACACACACACACACACACACACACACACACACATATACCCTTTTAAATTAATTATCCATAATCAATACCAAAAACCTTGTCTTCTGTTTAGAAGAACAGAGACAGCATGAAGTTCCATATTTTCAAACTGACTGAACAACTTATAAAACAGAATATTGACAATAACAAAATTTAAATCAAATTTTTTATGAAAACTGATCTTTGCAATATGAAGCTAAAACATCCATTTATTCCAAATGTTTCTGCAACTTCAACTGCATAGTTCTGAAATACAGTATTAGCATCCAGAAATGTTAGGAATTTCCTACAACAGTTGTATAAAAAAATTTTATGTATTTGTTTTCATGATGGGAAGATAATATCTGACCATAGGAAGGAATAAACTCTACACCTTTTGTTCCTTTATTTTGTTACTTACACACTTAAGAATTAAAATATCATTTAGTCAAAAAAGGTATTCAATGGCTGTTTTTAACAACTGAGATGAGACTTCATTATGAGCCATTCAAAGAGATTCCAATTTTTTTAAAACTAAAATTATTTATTTAATAGATTGTAACTGCCTTTTCTGAGCCACAGTAATCCATAATGTGAATAAATATTTAGACAACATTTCAAATGTGTACAATGTAATTGAGGGAATGCCACAGTTTCAGCATGTCATGTAGATATAATCTGATCAAAAACATTCCACTTTTATAATAAAAGCCCAGATAAGAAACAAGAAACACAATAGTTCAGCTAATAAGAGAAAATTGATATCCAGGAAAACTGTAGCAGTGGGAAATGACCACCAGTTACAAAAACAGTTGTAATTTTAAAAAGATCTAAAAGCTGTATTTGTTGAAATAGACATCACATAAAAATACATACCTACTTTAAATAAACATTAATAGTGTTTCCTAAAAACTTACCATTTTTACAAAGATGACATATTTATTTAATAACCAAAAAAATTAAGTAATTTTTATATACTGACTGACAGGGAGCAATTTCTAAGTTGCTCCTTTAAGAGTGTGGGTGTTTCTATATATATCATGTATATATACATATGATGCATCCAAGTGTGTTAAGTTACCATTTGTGAAAAAAATATATACACATATGATTATACATGTGTTGATTAACTCTAGAAAAGTACAAAGAAGCTGATTATTAGATTACTCTCTGAGAAGTGAAAATTAACAGTTCCCAAGCATTTTCATAACATTACATACATATTAATTATTACATGGGACATTGGAACAAATGGAGAACCAGCTTTCCCAGGCTGGAGAGACACAGCATGTTGTGTATTACCTATTTAAAAAAATTAAAGTAAAATCAACTAAGCCAAATTGACCATGTAAATCTTATAAATGAAGAGTAAAAAAAAAATTGCAGTTTAAAAATTAAAAATTAGCCCATACTAGAAAATCTAACTTCACAGTAAGTCATACTCAGATAATCCCTCAATCTTTCTAAAAATATGTTGCTGATGATAATAAAATTTATAGTATAAGGACCAAAAGTCCTTAAACCAATGTTCCTTGTTCCAAGCTTCACCACACCGTGATGTATTTTACTATACTCTTGGTATTTTAAAAAATTTTAAATGAAATCACACTTTTTACTCAAGATAAAAATGCTAATACTAAGTCAAAATTTTATGCATGATTATACTAGACGTTTTAATTTTCTGACACATAACTGTATACACCAGGAAAGTCAAGAAATTGCAGCTGATATTCACATGCATTTGATTTAAAAAGATAGAAATAACTTATGACTTTTTGCTTTAGTGAATGCAATTTGTTGGCTAGATAAAAGTATTCAAAAGATGTTGGGGGATTAAGATAAATTCCTTGGTGGTGGCTCAGGGCTAGAACTATACATGTTACTCTGACCTCAAAGAATAGAGGATGTGTGTTAGAGAGCACATTTTTGTTAAAAAATAAAATTTGGGTTTTTTTCCAGCTTTCAGAGGGTCCTTTAAGTATGTAAACTATGTAGTACATACTTGTATTAGTTTTCATGGAACAGTTTAAACCAATAATTGCATGTTACATATTTGGGAATTGATTGTGTATTATAACAAATGACATGACTTAGGAATTCCAAGACAACAGGATGAAATTAAGACCAATAATATTTAAAAGTAGCTGGTGAAAAACTGGAACTCAAACAAAAAGAAAAAGAGAAGCAGTTCTGGGTTGCTAGAAATAAAAAGATGGATTCAACACTTTTCCCAGAAAATGAAATATTCACTATTTCATGAATAATAAGGGAGATTCAGTGCCATTTGAGGTATTCAAGAAGGTGCTAATACTGACTTCTACTTGGCTACTAATGTATTATCATTCAGTCAAAAATATCTGTGTGTGTGCTATGTTCCAGACCCTGTGTCCAGTACTAAGACTTCAATGATTCAGTCATCTTAAAGCTTTATAAAGAACTGGGAAGGGGAACAATTGATGTAAATATTTATTAACAGAAAGAAAGAAATAAACTATAGCCATAGGGACAAATGAAGTAATAATCCAAACAATTAAGGATAATACCCTAATCTAGGAGAGTAGAAATGGACAAATGTGAGATTTATAAATAAGTGATTAATATTAAAAAAGAAAAGAAAAGGAAGAAAAACTGAAAGGGCTGTCAGGTTTTTAGGTTAGGCAAGTGCTTGAAAACAAAGCTATACCCTTGGCCCCTTTTTAAATTTCATTTTGAGACAGGGTCTAAGTTGCTGAAGTTGGCCTCAAAACTTGGAATCCTTATGCTTCAGCCTCTCCAGTAACTTGGATCATTGGCATGTGTCACTATGCCTGGCTCAATAGAGATTTTAATTATTTCTAAAGGAAATCATAAACTAATTTTCTTATCAGAAAGTCACATAATGATTTTAAAGATGGATAGCATGCTTTGCTCTCATAGATTGAAAAACATATTATAAAGCTCTGAATGCTTTTAAAGTGTGTGAAGTGGCCCCAGGCTCAATGGTGCTAATAGTGTTCACCTCTCCATGAAGTTTAAATGGCTCGTGGGAGAAAAATGTTGAGGTCATTTGAACCCATTATTTATATTCTCAGAGAATGTGTGAGAGTGCTTTCAGAAAACCTATTGTGGTTGACAAGGCTCAGAAATTATAAATATCTCTGAAATTTTTATATTGCTTCCATTTTCTCTTCCCTTGCTCCATAGGGGTCTCCACTGTGCCCAGATACTCAAGTGAGAGTTAACTTTCATTAGTGTATTTTATTTTCAGACTCAGGAAAGTCCAGGATTAGGGGACACTAATGGAATCAACTATTTCATTTTTTCACATAGCATGTGTTTTAAAAACCAAGAGTTTTGCTGGGCACAGTGGTTTATGCCTATAATCCTAGCAGCTCGAGAGATTGAGGCAGTAGGACCCTGGCTCAAAACTAATGTCAGCAACTTAGTGAGCCCCTAAGTAACTTGGTGAGGTCCTCTCTCTCTGAATAAAATATTTAAAAGGGGAAAGGAGGCTGGGAATGTTGCTCAGTGGTTAAATGCTCCTGGGTTCAAACCCCACTTCAAAAAAAAAAAAAAAATCAAGTGTTTTTCCTTCTTAGTTATGTAGACAAGTACCACATTATCTTCTGAGTAATAGTTTTCTTTGAGCCACAAGTATACCTTAAAAAAATTACCATTTTAGAGTTAGTATGGACTTGTTGTAGGTACATGTAGGAGACCTTTGTGGTACATGCATTCTGGGTGTGCCTGGCCTAAGCCTGTTTCCCTGGGGGTAACAAATGCTGTGGGATCAACTATACTCTGAACTGTCCTCCTGTATTCTCATATAGGCTTTGTTGTGTATTTCACCATATCATGGTACTGATGTGTGTGTCTCTTGCTCCCTACTCAAAGCCATATCAAACCACAAAACACGACTTTAGTTGCAGCTGGAGAAAAGAAAACCTGGGGACAGCTAAAGAACAATTCTAATTAGCAAACAACAGTCTGTAAAAAATAAAATCTCACACCTAGCATTTTACAGTTTGTAAAGCTTCATCACATATTTGGAATCCCCATAACAACCCCATCTTATACATGTGTAAAGCTCAGTAATAAAGAGGCTTAACCAACAATAAAGAAACAACTAAATTGTGAAACAAATCTCAGTCCTATCCAGTGTTGTTTTCTTTAGGCTACACCACCTAAGTAGTATTTTATATAATGTCTGAGTATTGAATCAGGGACACTAAAAATTTGTAAAGAGCCTGATTTGTGCTGAGCTTAAGAAGATGTTAAGATACTGCTAAGATTATTCAACTATCCAACTGGCTACCACAAGTAAAGATGAGTAAAATGGTCAGGCTGAGGGTATATGGCTATATATCTACTGAAGTGGATAACCTTTAAGATCCTTTCCAACTCAGGGACTCCATGACTCTATGGTAACAATTATGCTATTTCAGCCTGTGGCCAAGAAACTTGTCTATTGTTTTTCCTGCCTGTTACATACAACAATGGCAACACCTATTAGGCCATGACAAATTTATATCATAGTGTCAAATGAGCATTCCTGAAGTTTCTTACTTTTGTAATATTCAGAACTCAGGAGCACTCTACCACTCAGTCACATCCACAGCCCTATTTTGTATTTCATTTAGAGACAGGGTCACACTGAGTTGCTTATTACCTCACTGTTGCTGAGACTGACTTTGAACTCACAATCCTCCTGTCTCAGCCTCCCAAGATGCTGGGATTACAGGCCATTCTAAAAAGATGCAGCGCAAATTTCATTTTAAAGATGTGCAAAGAAAATTCCTTTGATGAATGACATACCCTCAAGCAATGTCCCTAATTTCTTCTCCTTTCTTTTCCCTTCCAGCTTCATCTGTTACACCCTCCTCAATCCACCATTGTCTTCACTGATTAATAGAGTGATTCATTCATACATTTGCTCATTCTATGAATATTTATTCATTCAATCTATGCAAAGCATACTTTCAAAGAGAATGCAAAGTTAGGTTCAGAAGGTTACTAGCTATCAGGTGGGTAGAGCTAAAGAATCAGTTCACATGAATTTAATATGTGTTTATTAACCACTAGTAATCTAGTTTAGAGCTACCACCAAAGATGGATGAGTTGATTCTTCAAACCAGGTAAACTAAGTCTGGAAGTTACAAGATGGACTTTGTTTTATTTTTTTGCTATAAGGCAAATGAAATCCACCACTGTAAAGAAGGTACCCAGTGTCAAATGTACATACATATAGAAGACAAGCAGAAATAAATAAATACGTGTGTGTGTGTGTGTGTGTGTGTGTGTGTGTGTGTGTGTTTACCACTATGAAAACTTTGTATTTAAGAAAACTCAAGCCTATGGGAAAATGTCTTGGATAAAAATACTATAAATAACATTTGTATATAATTTCAGTAATTCTATCTTCCTATGTAAGAGTCATTAAAAATAGTGTTTTCAAAATTTGCTGTAACCTGATCACTTGAACAACTGTTTTGATGTCTCTTTCCAACTTTATACATTGTCCAAAGTTGTTCCCCATTCTGTAATTTTTTAAAAATGTTTTAGCATTCAGCAGTAAAGTTGTAGAAATGACCAAGTAATTAATTTTAAATTAATTACTCACTATTTAATTATTTTAAAATAAGTATTTCAGATTGTTTGCTATGTTTTTTACAATAAGATTTAAGGTCTAACATTAAAATTTTTTATCATTTACATAAAAGTGTTAAAAGCAGTAAAATATTAATTACTAACACATTCTTATACTATTTTTATTAGCTACAATAATAACTTTAAACATCACAGTTCACAAAATTCTTTGACAAAGAGAATTTTACTATATATCTATGATGGTAAGTCCATGAATACACTGTTACTGCTCCTACTTTACCTAAGAAGATTAAAAATAAAGGGCTTCAAATCTTCATCCCATCAGATTAGGCCCTAACCTCCTTAAGAAGACTACTCAAGTGCAAAAAATAAAGTGAAGAATCAATAAATGGGTGGATTAAAACTAAAAAAGTTTCTTTTTGGCAAAAGAAACCATCAATGAGGTGAAGAGAGACCATACATTTGGGGAGGAAATTTTTGCCACACACACATGTCAGATAGAGCACTAATCTCCAGGATATATTAAGAACTCAAAAAACTTAACACCAAAAACAAAACAAAACAAAACAAAAAACCCCAATCAATAAATGAGCCAAGGAGCTGAACAGATACTTCTCAGAAGAAGATATACAATTGATCAATAAATATATGAAAAAAATGTTGAACATCTCTAGCAATTAGAGAAATGCAAATCCAAAATACTCTAAGATTGTATCTCACACCAGTCAGAATGGTAGTAATCAAGAATACAAACAACAATAAGTGTTGGTGAGCATGTGTGGGGAAGGGCATACTCATACATTGAGAATGGAACTGCAAATTGGTGCAACCAATCTGAAAAGCAGTATGAGATTCCTTAGAAAACTTGGAATGGAACAAACATTTGACCCAGCTATCCCACACCTCAGTTTATACTCAAAGGACTTAAAAACAGCACACTTCAGTGATACAGCCACTTCAAAGTTTATAGCAGCACAATTCACAATTGCTAAATTGTGGAACCAACCAAGATACCCTTCAACAGGTAATAGGATGAAGAAACTTTGACACACACACACACACACACACACACACACACACACAATGGAGTATTACTCAGCAACAAAAGTGAATAAAATCATGGAGTTTGCAGGCAAATGGATGGAATTGGAGAGTATCATATTAAGTGAAGTAAGCCAATCCCCCCAAAAATCAAAGGCTGAATATTCTCTCTGATAGGTAGATGCTGATCCATAATGAGCGGTGGGTGAAGAATAAAGGACATTTGGTTGGGCAAAGGGGAGGGAGGAAAGGGGAGGGGGCATGGGGCTAGGAAAGACAGTGGAATGAGACAAACATTATTACACTAAGTACATGTAAGACTGCACATATGTTGTGATTCTACATCGCTTACAACCAGAGAAAAGAAAAGTTGTGCTCCATTTCTGTATAATGAATCAAAATGCATTCCACTGTCATGTACAACTAATAAGAACAAATAATTTTCCAAATGAAGGGCTTAAGATTATGGATCATATGTGACTAAAATGATACTCATATTAAAATGCTGTGTCTAGGTTTCAATTCTCTGATTTAACCTGAAGACCCCTTGCACTAGTTTATAGAATTTTAACTAGATCACCTCATGTTTGGGAGTCCTGTGAGCAGTTATTACTTCAACAAGGCACCCATCAGTGTGAGAGCCAGTTTGAACATTAATAATGTTTAATAGATAATAAAAGTGTTCTTTCCTCAGTGGAACAACCTTTTCATCACACTTCATTTAAAGAGCCCAGTTATATAATGTTACTCCTATACTTAGAATAAATAAAAAACAACTTACTGTAGTGCATTTTGCTTTAAAATACTTGGCTAAAAGTAAGTATAAACACACTCAGAAATACTTCCAAACCAGCAAATCTATCTCAGAGGAAAAGAAGACAAATAACTTTCAATGAAGCAGTGTAATAATGTGAGGCATTCTCATGCACATTAGATTAAAATTTAGCCTGCATATAAGTAAATAAACTTTTATCAAGGGTTATTTGTATTAATTCTTTAACATGCCAGGAAATACTTTGGTACTATTTCTTTTAAAAGCATATCTGTCATGGTTGGAAGTTTACTAATATATGATTTTTGTTATACTTCTTGAGGTCAAATACTTAGAAACTAGAAACTGAAGTTGATGCTTATATTCATTTTTAAAAATATTTATTTCTTAGTTTTAGGTGGACACAATGCCTTTATTTAATTTTTATGTGGTGCTGGGAATCAAACTCAGTGCCTCACACATGCTAGGCAAGTGCTTTTCCTTTGAGTCACAGCTCCAGTCCCTTATATCCACTTTTGTAAAACAAAAGTCATCTAACTCACTACTAGACCATTGTTGTTGTTGTTGTTTTTAAAACAGATGTAAATACTTTAGTCATACAAGTGGTGAGTCAAAGTTTTCTCTAATTTTTTGCTTGACCTGCCCCACACTTATACAGGATTACTGTTGTTCACCAAATATTCTGGCTCTGTGCTTTTGAACACATGGCAGGACTGTAGGTCTCTCCCTATTTGAAATCATGTGAGGTCATGTGAATTGCTTTTCCAGGGAATGTGAGCAGAAATTCAAATATCTAGTACATAAGTGTATTCCCTTTCCTCTGGTAAAGCAGCACAAAAGCATATGCTCAAATGGAGCTTCTAACAACCTAGTTTTCTCAGTAGAGAAACCTAACAATTTACACTGGGATTGGAACCTGATTGACAAATAAACTGTTTTTATATCAAGACTAGGTATCCTGACCAATATACTAATTTAAATAGGTTCACTTTTTTAAGGAGTTTTGGGGACAAAGTAAGAAAATAAAAACTAAATTTCCTAAGAATCTAATCATAGTGCTTTAAAATATCATTCTCATAAATTATGCCTTTTAAATAAAGTAGTACTAAAAGTCTATTTTAAAATGATAGAGTTCCAATCATGTCTGAAATATGAAAGGACATACATTTCCATACAATTTGGAAATGGGATTTTTTGAAAGATCACTGATAAGCATAAATTTTATTAATGCCCTTGGAACAAATACATTAACAATTATTCCTTATGTTTATATAGAATTTTACAATTTTGAAAGAATATTCACATACACCAATTAAACCATCACAAAATTCCTGTGAGGTAGACAGTGTAAATGTTATTATTTTTTATAATGAGATCAAGGCCCAGAGGTGAAATAGGGTCATACTTGGTAAATAATGGAGCCAGGACTAGAACTTAGGCCCTCTGACATGTTGCCTCCCTAAGAACATTCAAGTAATGAAGTCCATACTATATAATGAAATTTTTCTCCTATGATGTTGATCAAATCCATTCTTGCAAGTTTTTCTATCACCTTTCTCTAATATCCATGAATATTCAAACTGATAAGACATTTCTTCCCTGCTGCTGGGCTATTTCTTAGATGTATCTAGCTCCATCCTAACATGAAATTTATTATTAAGTTTTAAGGATCCTAGGCTACACATGCTTAGATTATGATATGAAGATTTATTTCAAGCAACAATAAATGTTGGCAAGGATGTTGGGGGAAAGACACATTCATACATTGCTGGTGGGACTACAAATTGGTATAACCAATCTGAAAATCAGTATGGAGATTCCTTAGAAAACTTAGAATGGAACCACCATTTGACCTAGCTATCCCACTCCTTGGTTTATATCCCAAAACTTAAAAACAGCTTACTAAAGTTTTGCAGGCACATTGATGTTTATAGCAGTACAATTACAATAGCTAAATTGTGGAACATGCCCTTCAATAGATCAATGGATAAAGAAACTTTGGTGTATATATTCACAATGGAATATTACTTAGCATTAAAAGAGAATAAAATCATGACATGCAGGTAAATGGATGAAGTTGGAGAGTATCATGCTAAGTGAAGTAAGCCAGTCCCAAAAAACCAAAAGCCAAATATTTTCTGATAAATTGATGCCGATCCATAATGGGGTTTGGGGTGTGGGAAGCATGGGAGGAAGGGAGAAACTTTGAATAGGAAAAATGGGAGGGAGACAATGGAAGGGGGAATGGGAGTAGGAATGATGGTGTAATGAGATGGACATTATTATCCTAGGTACATGTATAAAGACACAAATGGTGTGACTTTACTTTGTGTACAACCAGAGAAATTAAAAACTGTGCTCCATTTGTATACTATGAACTGAAATGAATTCTACTGTCAAGTATAACAAATGAGAATAAATAAATTAATTCATTTTTTGAAAAGAGCAATAGGAATAAATTTAAGCCTGTGGGGATGAGTACAGAATGAATGGGATCTAGAGAGGGATTTAGGGTGGGAATTTAGGGAAAACCAAGAAACAACTTAAAAACATTCAACTTTTCAAAAAAAAAAAAAGAGAATGTTTTCTAAATAGACTTGATCAAAAAGTTAGTGACAATGAAATGTGACTATTTTATCTTTCAAAACAAAGTAGAACTTTAAATGTAGGTTAGAAATTAAAGATTAGTTCACAGACTGGGCTGTAAAAACTGAAATGTAAGTGCTCCTGTCAGTAAGAGATGGCAGAAAACTGCTTCCAAAAATAGAATTGCTGTGGTAGGACTGAACATTAATGAAACTATTAAGAAACAAATACTTAACTTTTGTACTTGAAGCCTAATTGAAAAACATTTGTGCTCTTATTAAAGAAATTTAACATTTTGAGCTAATGTGAAAAATACTGCAGCTACATTTTTCTATAAAAAAGTTAAGATCTAGAATGTTCTAACCAAGTATATCAGCTCAAAACCAACTACACACTTTTAAAATGGATGTAAACTAGAGTATCCCCCTTACATAGTATCTTTGTCATCATTATCTTCATGTTTCCTCTTCAGTGGGTTTGATTCATTGCCTGTGTTCTGTGATTAAAGCATGTTAGTGTTAATAAGAATATTTTGGGGCTCAATCACTGAAGAACATTTTGAGCTATAGTTGTTGCAGGAACTGGTTTGGCAGTAGTGGACTGAGAAGGTGGAATCTGCACTGTAAATATTTGGCTTATCACAGACACTTGAGTTGCAACTTTATTCGGGCAGACACTGTTTATGGTGTTGCTGCTTCGGATTGAATCCAGGCTCCATCAACTATAAGCTGGGTTTCATTGGGCAAATTCTTTTGTACCTCTGTTTCCTCATCTATAGTAGGAGTAGTAATAGGTCCGGTACTAACAGTTTCAACACTTAACCATGGAACTAGACTTCCATGGTTAGGCCCCTTTTCAATTAAGGACTTCAGTCTGTAGTTTGGAGCTGTTAAGCAGTATCTATCAGGTGGCAACCTAGGTCCTGAATATGGCTTAATCAGTGGCAAAGGTGTTTGATTTTTCTGCCTTGCAATATACAGCAATTAGAGTACTATATATCTTAGTCCCTCTCAAAACTGAGTTCACAGACCTGTGATTTGAAAATATATCTTTAAGCTTTACAGAAATAGATCCTTCAGAAAATCTGTTGTTGGAACATGGTCAAGGATACAGCCTGCAGTATCACTTATTATTTCCAAGTATGGGATATCTGCCAATATGAGACATAGTCCAAAGATGACAGTTCCTTTCCTAAAGAAAGCCATTCTCCTTTTTCCCCAAAATGAACAGTATACAACTAATTACAATCCATTTTTAACTGCTAGGAATCTCTAAGACAAATTAGAAGTTTATAGGTCTCTGCATCTTTCATTTTGATAGACATCTTTTCCTCAATTTAACTTTCCACAGTGAATCATTTTTTTCCATCTTGTTGGTTTTTCTTTTTTTCATCATCATTATTTCACTGGGGTGTTTTCTTTTTGTAGTTTTCCTAAATCCTTAGTGGACTAAAACAATGTTAATTAAATTGACAGTGATGTATCATGGCTTCATTGTTCTCTCATTTGTGATCTTCTAGAATAGACTTGAAATTTGCCACTTCTTTTCTGTTTGGTAAAATGAATAAAAAAAAACCCAATCTTGTTGGAATTTTAATTGTCAAAACTTTAAAATATATAAAAATCTTTATCAAATGTCACTAATGTCTAACAAAATACAGAGATTGTATTTAAAATTTTACAAATTGTTTCTTTTTTGAAACTTAATAGTGCTTCTCCCATGCTTCTCAAAGTTCATACCACTCTATTTCACATCTGGCTTTCTAACAAGTACCTACAAAGGGGACTGGAAAGTAATTTTTCTCCTAATATGATAGTTCTGGGTCTTCCAGGAGTCATTTTCCATTGCTCCATAATTCTTACTCCATTCACAACTCAATCTCTTGTTAAGGATCAACTGATAACCCCAAGTTACACAATAAACTTAGGACTCTCAAGTTCTATCAGAATTTATTTGTACTCTTATTTTTGTGCTTAAGTCCTTTCTGAAGGAATTAACCCAGAATGTACAAGTCTAACTCATGTTCTCCCAGTCCACATCAGGCTGGTAATGCAAAGGGGTCAACTAGTAAAAATGAGAGTGGCTAAATCCAGGTGAACCCCCAAAACATTCTAACTTCAACCAAACGAATGCCTCTTGACTAAGTTAGAAAATTTTCAAAGATTTCCCATGGGAGCTCAGGTATTTCTCCTTGTTTTATTCAGTGGTACATAAATTCTGGAGCCTCCTTGTTTTGCTTCTCCTGAAAAAGACCACTTGTGCCCTCAGACCATGTGGAAGACACCCTAGGGACAGCAGGTATAAGCTATTAACATTTCAGGGAGCACATTTCTGATCCATTGGAGCTAGGTACCAAGAAGCCTGACTCCCTAGGTCAATTAGTGCTACAGCATCTGATATTTCCTATCTGTGGTCCTCAGCTTTGTGTTTCAACTTAATACAAAAGTTACCTTTATTAGAGTGGGCAAAAATACCCAATCCCATCAGTGTCAAACTCTTGAACATAAGTCACAAAGTATTGCTGGACATAAGTCCATAAAAGTCTTATAGAGATCAATATTTCTATTGTTGCTCCTTATGGTCTCTGTCTTTCTTTTGAGGACTCTATAATAAATTCTGCTTTGGATAAGTTAACACTTAGCCTACCTGAGAACTTCACAATGTCTTCTTCTTGAATAAATATCTCTTCTTCTCACAACACTGTATGACCCTGGGAACAGTCTGAAAATCCCAAATCTCTCCTCTCTAAAAGTGAGGTGCTCCAATAAACATGTAATCATTCTCAAAGGTTTATTGAGAGTCCTAATAAGCATCTCGCCAAAATCTGCTATTTAGATATGAACTTGGACCATTAAAAAAGCTTCATTCATTTTGAGACTCCTCCTTTCTACTAAGAAATCAAAAGACACAAATCCCATTTTATACAATGAAAATTATGAACAATTATTGCTTAATCTTCTGCAGATATAGTGTTCTGTAATAAAGTATGTATTGTGGGAACATTACCAAAGTGACTGCTATGAAATAGACTTAGAGAAAAGAGAAAAAATTAAGTTCCTGTAGTCACATGGGTTGCTGTGTTCTTCATTGCTTAAAACAAAATCTAGTGGCTTTAAAATAATTTATTATTTTCACTATCCACTGAGTCAACTGTATGATGCTTCTGCTGATCTGGCATGGGCTCACTCATGTAGCTGCATTTACCTGGTAAGTCAGCTAGGGGCAAATTATTTTGAATTTTAAAATGCACCATATGCCTGCAGGGTTAAATCACTCCATGTAGGCTTTTATCTTCCAGGAGGCTATACCTGGCATCTTCAGATAGTAGATGAAGTAGACTTCAGAAGCAGTCCAAGGAGTCCAGGACTAATTTGCAAATCTCTACATGCACTACAATCTCTTATGTCCCACTGGTCAAAGCCAGTCACATAGCCAAATTAGAGTTACTGTAGAATGAGATCTACAAAAAAAGTGTATCTGGGAAGGTGTGATTCATTGCACGCCATTAACATAGCAATCTACCATGGCAACTTCCTAGTAGGGCTGTTACTTAAAATCCTCTAAAAATCCTTCTAATACATGAGTCCTGATATTCTTTTTTTTTCCTACTTACTCTATAACTTAAAAGTGTGCTCTATATGTGTAATATAAAATGAATTACATCTGCCATCATGTATAACAAATTAGAATAAATAAATAAAAGATCTAAAGTACTTTTATGGGTGTTCTAAGCTCATACTAGTTCAACATATCAGTGAATGGATGCCTATGTAGGACTCAAAATTATTTTGAAACTTAAAATGCATCATATGCCACAGCAAATGCTCACTACTAAATTCTTAAAGCTCTTCTGGAAAGAATAAAAATTCCTTTGAATGTAAGTTCAAAAGCCTTTAAATACACCAGGACCAAGTAGTTTCCCCACCAGGAAGAAATTCATCATTCTGCCATTGATGTCACACAGTCAAACTCCTGAGGCACTTTGCACTTCTAATCAACATTGAATGTGTTATCAAACAAAATTTCCAAATGTCCAAAGTCTTAAGAGTTAGAAAAGGATCCACTATGTTCTGATTTCTATACCAAATATTTCCTTAAGCAAGACAAAAAGATGCCCAAAAGTGTACGTATATTAACAATCTGAACACCAGTCAACAGAATGAACAAAACATCAAACATCACCAAACAAAAGGTAAGGAGGAAAGAAATGCTTAACTTTATTCAATTTTACAAGCTGCTACTATTTTAAAAATACTCTAATAGTTTAAATAACAGGTAAATAGGTAAAGTAGTAATAATTGAACTTTTCAAGGCATTAGCTATACCTCTTGTGATTAGTTTTAGAATATATCTTTTTTTCATCACTTTCTAAAAAACATTAATTCGAGTTCAAGTTTGTAAGTTGTTGTGAAAATGAATGTGATTTGGAAAAATGTATGTGCCTATGGAACTGGAGGTGTGGCCAAACTATGATCCTCTGCTTCTGCCTGGGGAGTCTTTTGTTTTCTACAAACATCAATAAACACTGACTGTCTAGTTAATTAGCTTGCAAGTACTATACCAGGATATTCACAGTTCTTGAAAATATGCAAGTCAGCTTAGTCATTTGTAAAATAGAGATAAAATCTCCTTATGAAAGTATTATGTGGAGGAGCTTGGGATGTGGCTCAGCAGTAAAGTGCTCACCTAGCACATGTGAGGCACTGGCTTCAATCCTCAACACCACATAAAAATGAAATAAAGATATTGTGACCACATACAACTAAAAAATAAATATTTTTTAAAAAAAGCATTATGAGGATTAAATGAATCAATACATACAAAGTTACTTAGAAAAGTACCTACCTTAAAATATCTGGTAAATGTTATTATAATGATAATTATGATAAGTTTCAAATATACATCACTAGCTAAACAATCACATCCAAAGGACTTATGACAAGCTAAGGAATCTACCTCTTCTAAGAATTGAAAAGGCTCTATACTTAAAAATGTTCTGCTCAATATTTTTTTTAAAGTTGAATAGACTCTAAAATGTATTAACAAAAATTATGGATGGCACAAATACTAACAGATAAAACAAGCAGAATTTCTTAAAAATTGATATGCTCAATAACTGACCTAAAAATACACAAATTTAACCAAAGTACAAATCTTATTTCAAAAATAAACTATTTAAATGGTCATTGATTGCAATTTAGATGAACTGAATTACAGTTTTATTAACAATGTAATGTGTCTAAAAATTAATTTCCAACCACATATTGGTCTCATTTACAGTATGGTATTTAGCTCCAAATACAGCATTTTAAAGAGAAACTTCAGCAAATATTAATATTTAGGCAAACCAGATAATTTTTAATATGTAAAGAATAAAGAAACTTGTCCTCTTTCAATGGAGAAAGAAAAATGTATTGGGAATGATAAATTTTCAAACAGCTTGTATAGATGAAATATGTTATGCAAATATATGTCATAAAATTTGGTTGACTGATTTCAGTTAATTCCAATTCAACATAAGAAAGAATTTTCTATTAATTTTTTCAAATGTTGGATATTATTTTTTTTATATATATGCCACATTTTCTTTATCCAGTCATCTCTTGAAGGGCACCATAGCTTAGCTATTGTGAGCTGAGCTGCAAAACTGTTGATATGGCTGCATCACCATAGTATGTTGATTTTATTTCCTTTGGATATATACTGAGGACTGGGACAACTGGGTCAAATGCTGCTTCCATTTATTGTTTTTGTGATTCCTCAAAAAGAGTGGTTGTACCAATTTGCAGTCCCACCAACAATGTGTGAGTGTACATTTTTCCCCACATCCTCACCAATATTTTTTGTTACTTGTATTCTTTTGTATTTAATTTTTTATTTAATTAGTTATACATGAAAGTAGAATGCATTTATGCACTTTGATATTTCATACACAGATGGGGTATAATTTCTCATTTTTATGATTGTACACATTGTAGAATCACACCATTCATGCAGTCATATATGTACAGAAGGTAATAATATCTGTTTTATTCTACTTCATATGCCGATATTTCCTTCTCTGCCTTCACTCCCCTCTACCTAAGATAACTCTATTCTTCCCTTATTGTGAATTATCAACTGCATATCAGAAAAAATATTCAGTCTTTAGTTTTTTTTTAATTGGCTTATTTTGCTTACCATGATATTCTCCAACTCCATTAATTTACTAGCAAATGGCATAATTTAATTCTTTTTTAAAGCTGAGTAATATTCCATTGAATATATATATATATATATATATATATATATATATATATATATATATTCTCAAATTATCTATTGAAGGACACCTAGTTTGGTTCCATAGTTTAGCTATTGTGAATTGGGCTGCTATGAACATTGATGTGGCTGCATCACTGTAGCATGCTGGTTTTAAGTCCTTTGGGTATAAATCTATGAGTGAGAGAGCTGGGTCAAATGGTGGTTCCATTCCAAGTTTTCTGAGGAATTTCCAGACTGATTCCCAAAGTGGTTGTACTTATTTTCAGTCCCATTAGCAATGTATAAGAGTACTATTTCCTTCACATTCTCACCAACACTTATTATTTTTTTTGTATTCTTGATGATTACCATTGTGATTTTAGTGAGATGAAATCTTAGAGAAGTTTGGATTTGCATTTCTCTAATTGCTAAAGATAATACTTTTTTTTATATGTTTGCTGATTCATGATGTTTCTTCTGTGAAGTGTCTGTTCAGTTTCTCAGTCCATTGATTAATTGACTTATTTGTAATTTTGGTGTTAAAGTTTTTTGAATTCTTTACATATTCTGGAGACTTGTGCTCTATCTGATGTGCATGTATTAAAGATTTTCTCCAAGTCTGTAGGCTGTCTCTTCACATTATTCATTGTTTCTTTTGGGGAGAAGCTATTATTCAGCCATAAAGAAGAATGACATTATGGCATTTACTAGTAAATGGATGGAACTGGAGAATATTTGCTAAATGGATAAGCCAGTCCACAAAACGCAAAGGTTGAATGTCCTCTTCAATATGTGGATGCTAACACACAACAAGGGTACAGAGATTAAGAGTTCAGTGGATTAGACACAGGCAAGGAAGAGAAGGGAGAGGGTGTAAGGGTCCGGCGAAGCGTCGGAGGAAGAGACCACCAAGAGACTAACTTTATGCAATAAGCAGGAGGGAGTTTATTGAGGATCCAATTCAGTGCACTGAGGCTCCAGGCAGGCTTGCTCAAGAAGGGAGAGCAGCCCAGAGCCCAGAGCAGAGGTCAAGCAGTGCTTAAGTACACTTTTTGGGGAGGGTGGGGGCTTTGCATACATCAGAACAAATCATCATGAGGTGCGGGAAAATTGAACAACAACTCTGAGACATGATTAGTACATTCATTGGCGGGAACAGATTGGACAGGGATGATTGGTCATTCCTAAGTGGGGTACACATTCAAACTGATTGGTTTTAGGGCCTAAGTGCCTACGTGACAAGCTGCACAGGGTCCTAAGCTATTAGACAACCAGGGAGTCAGTGGAAATATTTACTGGGCAGTTCAGGTATTGTCCTAACAGCTACAGGGATTTCAGGTTTTGGGGATAGTAGGGGAACTTAACAATACTTGGTCTTTTACTTTTTAACCCAAGCCTTGTAGCTTAAAAAACTTTACAATGCCTGGTCTTTTACACTTTAACTCAGGCTTTGTGGCTTAGAAGCAGCTTAAAAATTTTACCCTTACAAGGGGATAGGAATAGGAAAGACAGTGGAATTAACTGGACATAACTTTACTACATTCATGTATGAACACATGACCAGTGAAACTCCACATCATGAATAACCACAAGACTAGGATCCTAAATCAAATGTTATACTCCTTGTATATTATAATACATCAAAACATACTCTACTATATATGTAAAAATAATGACAAAATAAAATAAAAACTATAAACAAAAAAATTGAAGTAACAGCAGTAGAGAAGAAGAAGAGGAACAAGGGAGGGAAGAGAAGAGTAAAAGGAGAAGTACTGGGGACTCAAGTGAAGCAAATTACATTCCATGCATGTATGATTATGCCAAAATGAACATAACATACAATTGTATATAACTTTAATGCACTATTATAAACATAAAAAAGAAAACTAAATAAAATTAGTTTTGGGTAAATGAAATTAAATGAAAATTAAAACTGAAAGACTAAGGTGGAGATTAAAATTTTTTCTTTCATGGAAGTTTTTGAAAGTCACCAGACAGGACTACCAATTGTAACTTCTTCCTGAACATTCAGATTTCTTTGAATTTCATGTCCATACAAAAGCAAAGACACAAGTAAGCATTCTTCATGCTTCTAAATATTTTCATTCCTATCTTCTCTCCTTATATTTCTGTTCCATTTCTACTAAGCCACTTCAAACTGACATTTTTTTTAATATTCAATCTGTTTTTTTTATTTAACTCTCTGTTTATTCCTTCTTTGTGCATCCTTCAGTCGAAAAGCAGTTCAACAGACACTCTCAAGTAATAACTTAACTGCTACTCCCACATTTGGTTTGGAGGTATAGAAATAAATTTTAAAATCACAAATTTTCTTTTAATTCTTGGGATTCTGAACTCTTCTTACTTATTTTTCCATTTAGAAAAAACAAAAGATGTCCATGGATGAAGAAAGAATACATGAATTAACATCATTAAACAACTGATAATGAGGTTCTTTCTTAAGAACTAGCTAACTCAATGGGTCTTAAATCTTTCAATTAATAAAGAAGATAACAAGGACTATGACAGCACAGACAATAAATACCCATCAGAGCAAAAAAAAAAAAAAAAAGAAAGTGTCAGAGAGGAAAAAAGCAAAACAGGAATTAGAGGTTGAAGTGAGAGTAGGTAGAGAACTACTTATGATGAACATCCCAAGATAAATTTTTAATTTTAGAAGTTATTAATCTGTCTTCATTCCAAACTCCTAATTATGACAGGAGAAACTGAACAAAGCACAATGACAGGCATAACAACATATTTAAATCTCAAATGCATGGTTTAGATATGAAGTGACCCCCCAAAAAATCTCATATATGAGAAAACACAAAAATTTTCAGAGGTGCAATGATTAGATTATGAAAACTGTAACCGAACCCATAAATTAATCCACAGTTATGGATTAACTGGAAAGTAAGTGTAGGCAAATAGGGTGTGGTTGGAGAAAGTAGGTCACTTTTGGGTTTATATTTTGTCCCTAGTGAGTAGAGAGCACCCCCCTGGTTGGTGTCTCTCTCTCTCTCTCTCTCTCTCTCTCTCTCTCTCTCTCTCTCTCTCATTTCTCTCTATTTCATACTTGCCATGTTCTGAACTACCTCCCTGAACCATGTCCTTTCACCAGGACATTCTGCCTCTCTTTTGGTCCAGAGCTATGGAGTTGATCATCTATGGACTCAGACCTTTTAAACCATGAGCCTCAAATAATTTTTTCCTCATCTAAGTTGTTATTGCAGGTCTTTAGGTATCAGGGATGTAAAGCTAACTAAGACAAAAGTTGGTTCTGGGAGTGGGGTCATTGCTGTAACTTGCTTGACTGTGTGGTTCAGAAGCCTTTGAAGCTGGTTTGCAGGGAAAAGAATTGTGAAAAATTTGGAGATTAATCTTGAAATGCCTTAAAATGTTGTACATGAAGCTTAATGGATGATTCCTGTGAAAGTTCAGAAGACCAAAATGCCAATATACTTGTGGAGAGTAAGACTGAGATCAAGGGGTTTCAGAGAAGGACTCTACTGGAAATTGGACAACATGCCATTCATGTTATTTTATGACAAATAAGTTGTTTCTATTTTGCCCATGTTAGAGTATTTCTGTGAGGCTGACTTTAAAGGAAGTGGATTGAATAATCTGGCAGAAAGAATTTCCAGGCAGCACAGTATTCAGGCAGTGGTATGGATATTGATGGTGGCTTTTAGTCAGGTTTACTGTGAAAATCAGAATCTGAAAGCAAAGCACAAAGATTTGAAAAATTTGGAGTTTGACCAGAAAAATCTTTGTAAAACTAGAGCTAAGGAAGTTCTGTTTACTAAGGACATTATAGCCATTAATGTTGTGCTAAGTACTTTGCACAAAGACAATAGAAAAGATTACTTGAGGGCTTTTCAGAAATTGGCAAGACAATTCCCATTTAAAGCTCAAACATGCAAAAAAATATATTTGAGAAACGATGATGGGGATACATTATTTGCACAGTGAGGCTTACCAAGTTGTTTCACCATTCTGAGCTGTCCAGGTGCTCAGGATGCTGCAGCTATGGCACTAGGAGGAGACTTGGCTACTTCTCAAGATGGTAGCAGACCTGGGCATCAACCATGCCAAGGCAAGCATATAAAGCAGGATTAAGTATAAAGAGGTAACATAGACTTCTCCCAGGAGAGAGAAGGGGGACATAGTTTGTATCCTGGTATCTCTGAAAGTGAGTTGTTCTGCCCTTTTTATATGTCTTAGATTTTCTTTATTCTTCTGCTCTCTTCCCCTCATCTCTCTCCCCCCAGCATATGTGACTAGGCCCAGCAATGCTACCTGGGATGGCCAAAAAGGTGGGAAACAGGTGGGCTGAAAGGGAAAGGGCAGAATGGAAGAGTGTAGGACACACTAATTAACAACCTTATGGCTCCCTGTAGGAAGGAGCAGTTCCTGGGACAGGTTATATTAGCAACAGGTAGAAGCAGGGTCAAGTTCTAGATAAGGTTGGAGGAAGGGCTCTGAAGGAATTAACATTTCAATCCCTTAGGGGACAGTCTCCAACTTCCTGGATTTACTCAAAATCAGCCTCCTGATTTCAATCTGATTCAATTTACCTATCTTTACTGACTGCCTGTCTAATTCTGGCTTCACTAGTAACCATGTCCTGAGCTACATTTCTTTCTGCAAAATGCCCTATTTGCATGATGTTCTGCCTCACCTTGGTCCCAGAGCTATAGAGTCAACTGTCTCTGAACTGAAACCTCTGAAAATGTGAGCCAAAATAAACTCTTCCTCCTTTAAGTTGTTATTGTTGGGCCTTTTAGTCACAGTAATGTATAGCTAACTAAAATATCATGCTAAGTGAAAAACCCTGATTCAAAGGTTACATATCACATGATTCTATTTATAAAACAGACTTGAAAAGAAACAGAAAACAGATCATTGGATACACAGGTGATGAGCCCAGTCTAATTCCATCATAAGATTGGGAGCCATCTTATCACAAAGTCATGAAAAGTTAATTTCTGTTTTAGTATAAATTACAGTGATTTCTAAAGTTGCTTGGAATTCCTGCCCATGCCTTGAACTCACCTATGCCTGGCTTTCCCTGACCAGATAACAACACTCTCTTAAACCTTAGGGGCACCTCATAAATTCTGGTGTTGAGATCTAAATTTATTCCCTAACTTGAAATGTTGAACATTTAGATCATTAACCTACTATCTGCCTTTGTATTTTGGTTGTCAAAATTCTGTTACATGTAAATTCTCAAGATACTCCCCCTTTGCAATGTTTTGTGCTATAAAACAATGGTTCTAGAGAGCTGGGGGAGTTAAATGAGAACATAGACACAATATACAAAAAATTCTGGGACACTATGATAACAGTACTAGTAGGAAAATTTATTGCATGGAGTTCATTCCCTAAAAGAAAAAACGGTCAACAAATAAATGACCTCACACAACATCTTAAAGCCCTGGAAAAAGAAGACCAAATCAGCAGCAAAAGCAGTAGAAGGCAAGAAAGAATTAAAATTAGAGCTAAAATCAATAAAATCAAAACAAAAAAAATTGAAAAAAATTGACAAAACAAAAAGGTGGTTTTTTGAAAAAATAAGTAAATTTGACAGGCCCTTAGCCATGCTAATGAAGAGAAGGAGAGAGAGAACTCAAATTACCAGCATACATGATGAAAAAGGTAATATCATAACAGACACTACAGAAATACAGAGTATAATTAGAAATTATTTTGAAATCTTATACTCCAATAAAATAGAAGACATTGAAAGCATTGACAAATTTCTTAAGTCATAGGATTTGCCCAGATTGAGTCAGGAAGATATACACAATTTAAAGGGTCTAATATCAAGTGAGGAAATAGAAGAAGCCATCAAAAGCTTACCAACCAAGAAAAACCCAGGACCAGATGGATACACAGCCGAGTTCTACAAGACCTTTAAAGAAAAACTAATACCAATACTCTCCTTTTTTTTTTTGAAATAGAAATTGAGGCAGCACTTTCAAACTTATTCTATGAAGCCAATATCACTCTGATTCCAAAATCAGACAAAGTCATATCAAAAGAAAAAAAAAGAGAAAACTTTAGACCAATATCTCTAATGAACACAGATGAAAAAAACTCAATAAATTCTGACAAATTGAATACAAAAATATTTCAAAATATCATGCACCATGATCAAATAGGATTCATCCCAGGGAAGCAAGTTTGGTTCAACATACAGAAATCAATAAATGTAATTCATCACATCAATAGACTTAAAGATAAGAATCATAGGATCATCTCAATAGATGCAGAGAAAACATTTGACAAAATACAGCATCTTTATCTTCAAAACACTATAAAAACTAGGGATAACCGAAACATATCTTAACATCTTAATGACTATCTGAGCTAAGTATCAGACCAACATAATTCTAAATAGAGAATAATTGAAGTCATCCCCTCTAAAAACTGGAACAAGACAGGGATATTCTCTTTCACCACTTCTATTCAACATAGTTCTTGAAACACTGGCCAGAGCAATTAGACAGACAAAGGAAAGCAATGGGATATGTATAGGAAAAGAAGAACTCAAATTAGCACTACTTGCTGATGATATGATTATACCTTGGAGACCCAAAAAGCTCCATCAGAAAACCTCTAGAACTAGTACATGAATTCATCAAAGTAGCAGGTTTTAAAATCAACACTCATAAATCAAAGGCATTTCTGTATATACTACAGAACAATAGTAACAAAAACAGCATGGCATGGGCACCAAAACAGACTGGTAGACCAATGTAGAGAATAGAGGACACAAAGACTAACTCAAAAAAATTACAATTATCTTATATTAGATATGGGCACCAAAAACATGCATTGGATAAAAGCAACAAATGGTGCTGGGAAAACTGGAAATCCATATGCAACAAAATAAAATTAAACCCCTATCTCTCATCTTGCACAAAACTCACCTCAAAGTGGATCAAGGACATAGGAATTAAGAGACTCTGTATCTAATAGAAGAAAAAGTAATCCATAATCTTCATCATGTGGGATGAGGCCCCATCTTTCTTAATAAGACTCCTATAGCTAAGAATTAAAACCAAGAATCAATAAATGGGATGGACTCAAACTAAAAAGTTCCTTTTCAACAAAAGAAACAATCTGAGAAGTGAATAGAGTACCTACATCTTGGGAGCAAATTTTTACCCCTCACACATCAGATAGAGCACTAATCTCTAGGGTATTTAAATTACCCAAAAAAAAAACCTAAAGAACATAAAAGCAAACAAACAAACAAAAGAAATAACCCAATCAACAAATGGGAGAAGAACTGGAACCTACACTTCTCAGAAGAGGATAGTCAGTCAACAAATACATGAAAAAATGTTCATCATCTCTAGAAATTGGAGAAATGCAAATCAAAATTACTCTAAGATACCATCTCACCCAATCAGAATGGCAGCTATTATGAAGACAAACAATAATAAATGTTGGCAAGGATGTGGGGGAAAAAGGCACACTCTTACACTGCTGGTGGGACTGTAAATTTGTGCAGCCAATATGGAAACCATATGAAGATTCCTTGGAATACTTGAAATGGAACCACCATTTGATCCAGCTATCCCACTCCTTGGTCTATACCCAAAGGACTTAAAAACAGCATATTACAGGGTCAGAGTCACATCAATGTTTCTAGCAGCACAATTTACAATAGCTGAATTGTGGAACTAACCTATATACTCTTCAGTAGATGAATGGATTAAAAAGATATAGCATATATACACAATGGAATATTACTAAACAATAAAAGAGAATAAAATTATGGCATTTGCAGCTAAATGGATGCAGTTTGAGAATATAATGCTAAGTGAAGTTAGTCAACCCCCCCAAACAAAAACAAAAACAATTGGTGAATGGTGAATGTTTTCTCTGATATAAGGAAACTGACTCATGGTGGAGTAGGGATAGGGAGCATTGGAGGAACAGACAAACTCTAAATAGGGCAGAGGGGTGTGAGGGGAAGAGAGGGGGCAGGGATTCAGCAATGATGGTGGAATGTTATGGACATCATTATCCAAAGTAGATGAATGAAGACATGAATTGGTGTGAAGATACTTTCTATACAGAGGTATGAAAATTTGTGTTCTATTTGTGTAATAAGAATTGTGATGGATTCCACTGTCATAAATTTAAAAGCAATTAAAACAAAACAAAACAAAAAAAAAAATAGTGCAGAGAGGTTCCATCTCCTCTTCACTTAACTTCAATATCTTTCATGACTATAGTGTAATATCAAAATCAAGGAATTGACATTGGTACAATCTACATACATTATTTAGATATCACTAGTTCATATATGCAATTATGTCTATGGTCTATGCAATTTAATTATTGCTGTAGATTCTTGTAAGCATCACCACATCAATTATGACTGTTCCATTCCCACAAAGAAAGTTTCTCTACATCTCTTTGTAGTTATTACATTTGATTTTTGTGTCTATGAGTAAAATGTGGCCTTGTACTAGTCTTCTAATTCTAGTATATTTACTCTGGATTTCTAAGAATTTTCTACATCTAATACCACAGCTGTGCTAGTCACAAAATTGACTGGCAAAACAATTGTATTTTCTTTCCAAACTGGCTTGATATTCAAATATTTGTATTTATAGATTCTCTTTTTCTCTTTCCTGCCTTATTGCCCTGGTTAAAACTTCCACTGCAGCACTGCATAGAAGATGAGGGAGTAGATACTCTTGTTTGTTTCTGATTTTGTGGGGAAGTCATTCAGCCTTTTATAATTAAGTGTGATATTTGTTGTAAGAATTTTTTATGCCCTTTAACAGGTTGAGAAGTTTTCTTCTGTTTTTGTTCCAGGGACTTTTCAAACATATATATTTTTATTTATAATTGGCACTTATTAATTGTTTGCCACATAGTTGTTGTATATAATTATGGGGTTCAGTGTGACTTTTCAGTGTATATGTACAATGAGTAATGATCATATCAAGTAATTGCCATATTCATCACCTTAGATTCCAGCATTTTACATTACTGTCATAAGTTTAATATAGTTACTGCTTCAGTATCCATGTTAGGCTTGATGTGAGGCTATGTTTGTTGCTCACTCATGTCCTGTCAACTTTCTCCTAGTTTAAACTTCCCCTCCTAGTATGATTGCATGTAATACACCTTTCTTGTGCTCAATGAGTCAAAATCCAACAGACCCTACAGCACTATGATTAAAACCTAATGGGTAAACCAGAGTCAGGTGCATAAATTTCCCTCTTTGCATCTGATTCTTTAAACTGCCAATGTAGAATCCCTGAGGAAATGTGTAAAGCATAGCACTCCTTGATAAAGACTCAGAAATTCTCCTTGTTTCTGTCTCATGTTCCACCTGTTGGTTCAGCATCCAGCTGTCCCTGAACCTTTTGTGAGCAGCCCTAACCTCTCTTAAACCTAAGAGTAACAAACCTTTTTCATTTCATACGTTTTGCCCTATTTCCTTATTGTGTCTCACCTGATGTTATGTAGTGTTCTTCTCAACATTATTTATCTTTTTTTAATTAACAGTAATAATCATGAATGGGTATTGGATTTTAAGAAATATTTTTTCTGCTCTATTGAGATGGTCATATGGTTTTATGCTTTACTAATATTATTTAATGTACTAATTGGCTTTTGGAGATTAAACTAACCTTGTATTCCTAGAATAAATCCCACTTGTTTCATGGTGTTTGTTCTTTTTATGTGTTGCTAGATTTTGATAATTCTTGGTTAAGGAGTTTTGCATTAGTATTCACGAGGGAAACTGAATTATAATTTTCTTGTGCTGCTTTTGTTTGACTTTGGAGAAGGTAAAACTGGCTTCGTAGAATGAATTGATTCACCTTTACCACCAGAAGGTAACATTCCTGGCAGTTAGTCTTAGCATTGATTATGCTTGGTCATCAGAAATGAATGACAAGGGAAATAAATGAATGAGCCCAGAACAAAATTAAATTTAAAGATAAGTAAAATACAAATATGTCCAATAGTTGGTTTTTGTAGTTTTCTTTGATCAAAAATGCTTCTCCTTTTCTCAGAAATGATGTAGTATACTACAAATTCAAAACACATGTAGTTTTCTTTTTCTCTCAAGATATTCTTATTTAAAAAAATGGAAAGAAACACCTAAATCTCATTGATGCTACTTTCCATGGGCTTTGTCCAATACTAACTGAGCTTTAAAAAAATTCATATTTTCTTACAGGCTTGATTAACATTCAGTTATTCCTCCTGAAGTGTTAGATTTCATATTTTCTGATTTGTTTCATGTTGAATGTTAGGTAGGGTTGCCTAATTCCAGTGTCAACCTCAATTTATTTCTAGTGATTTTGGAATTTCTATTTTTATTTATTTATTTATTTGGAGTACTGGGGATTTAATCCAGGAGCACACTACCACTTAGCCAAACCCCCAACCCTTTTATTTATTTATTTATTTTTATTTTGAGACAATGTCGTACAAAGTTGCTGGGGATGGCCTTGATCTTGTGATTCTCCTGCCTTATTCTCAACATTGCTGGGGTTATAGCTGTGTACCTCTGCACCTGACTCTAGAATTTCTATTCTTAAAGATGTCTTGCAGTTATTGTTTATTGATAAATTGAGTAACCTCAATGGATGGAATATCTAAGTGGATGAAATGGGATTTCATTTCCTAAATTGAATAGAATTTGATTAACATGAATAATCTCATTAAAGTACTAAAATAAATCAAAAGATTTACCAAATTTTATTGAAATTTATGTTCACAGAATTTCTAAATTAAGGGCTGGAGTTGTGGCTCAGAGGTAGAGCGTTTGCCTACCATGCTTGAGGTACTGGGTCAATCCTCAGCATCTCATAAAAATAAAATAAATGTATTGTGTCCACCTATAACTAAAAAATAAATGTTTAAGAAAAAAAGGTAAAAATCCTTTAAAAAATTTCTGAATTAAAACTTTAGTCACTTTTAAAAATACTTAAATGTATTGAAGTCCAGCAAGATTTGGGTTGACCATAGCATTTTGATCTGTTGCCTTTTTCTTTTCCTCTGAGAAATTTATGGGTAAACCACCTCTTGTTCTGATGAGAACTACTCTCTTTTAGCTATTTGGCATTTTGTTTAAAATTTTATTTTAAGAAAGGATCAGCTATTGAAAAGAAATCTCAAAATCACTTCTTTTCTGGGGAAGGATTTCCAAATATGTATATTATCAGTGGAAGATAATCAGAACTTCTTGATTCAAAAACCTATTAAAATTTCTTTCCTTGACAGTCATTTGCTATAAATTGCTTTGGTATCATTAGAACAGAAGACATCATTTTAAATACTGAATACAAAGAAAAATACAGTAACCATTTCAGTCTTTACTTTGGGTGTATGAGCCAATATGGGCTTCCTTCTGTTTGCTGAAATTACTTTCTGGTCTTAGAGTCAGGAATACAGGTGTTCACATAGTTGATATGTTTATGGTTTGTAGACCCTGAATTCTGTATCAGCTTCCTATGTAGAAGTTCTGGAACCAAATTTGTGGTTCCTCTTAAGCCAATGTATAGGACTTAAAGGAATGCTTTTTTTGCATGAATCTCGTTTTGACCTTGTTTAATGATTCTGCTTTCTCTTTTTTTTTCCACCCACTTCCAATAAATGTTATTTTTCTTTCTCAACATAGCAGGTTGTAGGTAAATGCAATCATGTGTATGCTTCCTAATTAGACCTATGTTCCTGTGTAAGTTTAGACTCTAGCCTGAGTGATTGGTCATCACTAGATCTGATGGGACAGCCTCATCAGGAGCAGAGGTTTGAGGGCCAGATTGACTTGGGTTCTCATATTGGCTTTGCTATTTCTTAGCTGTGTGATTTAGGGGATCCTTCTTAATATTTGTGAGCCTTGACGTTCTCATCTAAAAAAGAATGCCTACCCCACAGGCTTATTTTAAGAACACACTTAAGTAAAAGAATGTAAATAACAAATAAAGGGCCAACTATTGTATGGAGAAAAGAAAATTGCCCAGTAACTGACAAAGGATAATAGCAATAGAAAGAAAAATCCCTAAGAAGTCTTCAAATCTGTGTATGTGTGTGTGTGTGTGTGTGTGTGTGTGTGTGTGTGTGTAAGTGTTGAGGCCACATCTAAGAAGGAACAAAAGTAACCTATAAGTCTTTTTCAGTTATTAATGTATCTTCTAGTATGATTGATACCTTGAAAGCATTATTAGTAAGAAAAAATGATGAAAGGTGCTCTGTGGATGCTTAAAATTGTGGTAGAAAGAAATTAATACTAAGGTAGTAATTTGAAGCCTGGGTCTTTCTTAGTGAAAAGAGAACAATAGCTATGACAAAGTGGCTTGGACAGAGCATGGATAATGTACATGAGTTTCCATAGAAATGTGTGTTTGTGTACTATTCATGGTGCTAAGTGTCTTGAATTGTGTGATCACATTGATGATGTTTACAACATGCTGTAATGTAACTTTGATGATTCAGGTCACATAGTAGCAAATTCCAAAGGCAGTTAATAAAGATAAGAAAGAATGTTTATATATTCCTTATTGGGTGAGAAATGAAAAGGTTCTCATAATCACATGAAAAGTGAACAGGAAAGCTACTCCAAGAATTGCTGATTGTAGTGTAGGGCCCATTCTCTTACATTGTACATGTTGTCATTGTAATTTTTCTCAAAATAGTAGTTCTTACAGATGCAGAGTAGTTTCAGAGTAGGGAGAGGTGGGAGTGAAACTAGAGTCCAGCACTTAATTACTGCTATAGGAGGTACTCTTCCATTGAAAATTCCTTATTTAATTGAAAGTTGGTTTTGAAGTTATCAATATGCTAGTCAAAATAACAAAATTCTGAAGATAATTAACTTATACATTGCTTATTACAATTTGTACTAAGTAAAGGGCTTCCTATTGACATGATCCACTATGAAAGGTACTGTAGGCTTACCTTGGGAAATATGGGTTCAGTGCACTGGTTCTGTAACCTCTGTAAGACTGTATATTTCTGCCTAATGTTTATTTAACATCCTAACTTTTAAGGGATCCCCTTACTCAGAAAAGCACACATTGAGGGCTGGGGTTGTGGCTCAGTGGTAGAGTGCTCCCCTTGTATGTGCAAGACTCTGGATTCGATCCTCAGCACCACATAAAAAAAATAAATAAGTTAAATAAAGGTATTGTGTCCAACTACAACTAAAGATAACATATGTGTGTGTGTGTGTGTGTGTGTGTGTGTGTGTGCATGTGTGCTTATATTAGTGAAAGGGTAAAGTTTCTAAGCTGCAAGGCCTGAGTTAAAAAGTAAAGGACCAGGAATTGTTAAGTTCCTCTGCTACACCCAAAACCTGAAATTCCTGTAGCTGTTAGGACAATACCCGAACTGCCCAGTAAATATTCCCCCTGACCCTCTGGTTGTTTAATAACCTAGGACCCTGTGCGGCTTGGCACGTAGGCATTGCAGGACCCAAACCAATCAGTTTAAATGTATCCCCTCCTTAGGAGTGACCTATCACTCCCGCCCGACCTGTTCCCGCCAATGAATGTACTAATCATATCTAAGAATTGTTGTTTGATTTTCCCGCGGTGTATGATGATTTGTTAAAGGAGACTGTGATATATGCAAAGCCCCCGCCCTCCCCAAAAAGTGTACTTAAACACTGTTCAAGCCCTGCTCAGGGCTCTGGGCTGCTCTCCCTTCTTGAGTGAGCAGGGAGCCCCAGCGCGCTGGATTGGATTCTCAATAAACCCCTTTTGCTATTCCATGAGTTGGTCACTTGGTGGTCTCTTCCTTCAACGTTCGCCGGACCCTTACATAAACACGCACTTGATTTTGTAGGATTATTGAAATCAAGCAAGGATCACAACAAAAAAGCATTCCTTCCTGATGCCTCTTTTTCTGTCATCATGTATTGGTCATTTAGTAGCATGGGACTATTAAATTAACAGAATGGTGGTCCCTTTCCTCTTGCTTTTTCTTGGTGACTAGTGGTTTCTGCTGAAACATTAATGAAACATCACAAGGTTTTAAGATTTTGATAAATCTGTCAAATGAGGCCTTTTTAAAATTTATTTTTGGGAAACACCAAGAATACTTCTTTAGAATGGTCATTTATAAAGTTAAACATTGAGTCTAATTTCTCATACAATGTAGTGAGCACAATGTAATAAACACAGGCCATCATTTTTGGATTAAAGAGTATAAGCGTTAAAGAGTAATGTGAGAGAGGTTGATGCTGAGAATGATGCTGTGGGAAAATTACTTCCTAAGTATAGGCAAGAAAGGATTGAATTTGTTACCATGAATTCCATTAGATTTCTTGATGTTTATGTTTTTTTAAAAGCTTCCCTCTAAGTTATTTGAGGTTGCTGAACTTGGATACTATAGGACCTGGATAGAATTATAAAGCCCTGATCGGACCTCATTCAATACATAATCTTGATTTTGTTTATGAATTTTTATAATAAAATTATAGTCATTTTTTTCAAATAGTTTAATATTTGCCTTCCTTTATTTTTGGATCTTATTTGAAAGACCTTTTCCACTGCAGGACTGATTACAAGTTATTTTCATTATTCTAATTCATTAGTGGTTTCATTTCATGCATTTTTCCTGGATTTGGAACTTCTTTTGGTATAAAGGATGAGGTAAGGTCTTAATTTTTCCCCCTCCTAATGGGTATCCATTTGTAGTTACTCGAAATCCTACATACATCTTATCCTGAAGTCATTTTCTATAATATTCTTATCTATTCCATTACAGATTTATTTACACAAATCATGTCAACACAATAGGGTTTTAGTTATTATAGCTTTATGATGTTTTAATATCTAATAGGGGATGCTTTATAATCTTATTCTTCTTTTTCAGATTTGTTTTTGTTTTACCTTAGGAACATTAAAGACAACTTATCTGGTTCTATAGAAAATTGTCAGAGATACTTATGAAATCTTCCCTCTGTGAAAAATTCTTAGAGCCCCATCTGTATTACAAATCTGGAGACCTAGTTGTAGATTTTTCTCTGACACTGGCTCTGTAATAAAGACATTAGATTCATGTTTTATTATCGTAAAGATGTTTGCAGGTACTTTAAAAAGAATTACTGTATACTTGCAATTTTTTTGTCTATATTTTCATTAGTCACTAGCTCCCAACACCCCGTGGGAGGGCTCTCCCTCCTCGAGGAGGGGACAGTCCCCTCGACCCAGGGTGCGATGTGTGCTGTCCCTGACATACCAGTTTGAGGGCTCTTGCCCCTTGGGGGGCAGTTACCTAGACCCGGGGTGCAGTGGGAGCTCCCTCCCACACCCCAGTTGGAAGTCACTCCACCCCCAGGGGAATTCCCCTCGACCCAGGTGTGTTGGGAGCTCACCCTGAAATGCCAGTTGGAGGACTCTCGCCCCTTGGTGGGGGAGCCCCCTAGAACCGGGTGCGGTGGGAGCTCTCCCTGAAACCAGGTTAGAGGTCTATCGCCCCTCCGGGAGCGAGTCCCCTCGACCCAGGGGGCGGTGGGTGCTCCCCCGACACCCCAGTTGGAGGGGTCTCAGCCCTCGAGGCGGGAGTCTCCTCCACCCAGGGTGCGTTAGGAGCTCCCCTGAACCCTGGTTGGAGGGTTCTCCCCCATCAGGGAGGAGTCTCCTCAACCCATGGTGCAGTGGGAACTGCTCATGACATCCTGGTTGGAGGGATATCGCCCCTTAGGGTGGAGTCCCCTCGACCCGGGGTGCAGTGTGTGCTCCCCATGACACACCAGATTGAGGTATCTCACCCCTGGGGGCGGGAGATCCTTGATCCGGGGTGCGTTGGGTGCTTCCCCCAACACCCCTGTTGTAGGGGTCTCGCTCCTCGAAAGGGGAGTCCCCTCTACCGGAGGTGCATTGGGAGCTCCCCCCAACACCCTGATTGGATGGGTGTCGCCAATCGAGGGGGGAGTCCTCTCAACCCGGGTTGCGTTGGAGGCTTCCTCGACCCTCTGGTCGGAAGGATCTCGCCCCTCAAGTTGGGTGTCTTCTCTACCAGGGTGTGTTGGGAGCTCCCTCTGACACCCCAGTTGGTGGGTTCTGACCCCTCTGGGGGGGAGTCCCCTCGACACGGGGTGCGGTGGGAGCTCCTCCCACACCCCAGTTTGAGGACTCTAGCCACTGGGGGCAGAGAGTACCCTCAAATCGGGGTGCTGTGGGAGCTTCCCCCGACACCCCAGTTGGAGGGTACTGCCCCTCAATGGGAGTCCCCTCAAACTGGAGTGTGGTGGGAGCTCCCCTAGACACCCTGGTTGGAAGTGTCTCGCCCCTCGGGGAGAGAGTCCCCGCCACCTGGGGTGCAGCAATAGCTCTCCTTGACACCCAAGTAGGAGTGTTCTTGCACTTTGACGGGGGGAGTTCTCTTGACCTGGGGTGTGGGGGGAGCTCCCCCTGACACCAAGTTGGAGGGGATTCTCCCCTCGGGGAGGGGTGAGTCTCCTCGACCAGGAGTAAGGTGGGAACTCCCCCTGACACCCCATTTGGAGGGGTCTCGCCACTCAGGCTGGGAGTCACCTTGAACTGGGGTGCAGTAGGAGCTCCTCCTGACACTCCAGTTGGAGAGGTCTTGCCCCTGGGTGGGGGGAGGGAGTGCTCTGACCAGGGGTGCGTTGGCAACTCTCCCTGACACCCCAAAGGAGGGGTCTTGTCCCTCAAGAAGGGAGTCCCCTCGACCTGGGTGTATTGGGTGCTCCCCCCAAACCCCAGTTGGAGGGATCTTGCTCATCGAGGGGGGAGTCCCCTCGACTCAGGGTGCCCTGGGAGCTCTACCTGACACCCTGGTTGTAGGGGTCTCGCCCTTTGAGTTGGTGTCTTCTCGACCAGGGGTGCATTGGGAGCTCCTCCCGACACTGCAGTTGGAGGGGTCTCACCCCTCTGGGGGGGAGTCCCCTCCACCCATATTGCAGTCGGAGCTCCCTCTGACACCCTGGTTGGAGGGCTTTTGAACCTAGTGTGGGGAGTCCCCTCGACTTGGGGTGCTGTGTGAGCTCCCCCCAACACCCCAGTTGGAGGGCTGTCGAACCTCGTGGGGGGAGTCCCCTCTAATCGGGGTGTGGTGGAAGCTCCCCCAGACATTCAGGCTGGGAGTACCCTTGACCCGGTTTGCAGTGAGAGCTTCCCCTGACACCCCTGTTGGAGGGGTCTTGCCCTTCGGTGGGGAGTCTCCTCTACCAGGGGTCTATTGGCAGCTCTCCCTGTCACCCCAGTTGGGGGGCTCTTCCCCCTCTGTAAGGAGTCCCCTCAACCTGAGTTGCAGTAGGAGCTCCCCCTGACACCCCAGTTGGGGGGTGGGGAAGTCCCCTAGTCCTGGGGTGCTGAGGATTATTCCCCCCACACCCAGGTGGTAGGGCTCTCACCCCTTGTGGAGGAGTCCCCACAAACCGGGGTGTGGTGGGAGCTCCACCGGACACCCCATGGGAGGGCTCTCGCCCCTCGGTGGGGAAGCCCCCTCCACTCAGGATGCGGTTGGAGCTCCCCCTGACACACCGGTTAGAGGGGTCTCAGCCCTCGAGGGGGGGTACATTTGGTGCTTCCCTCAACTCGGGATACATTTGGTGCTTCCCCCAACACCACGGTTGGAGGGCTCTCCCCCCTCAGGGGGGGGACCTGTGGTGCTGTGGGAGCTCGCCCTGACACCCCGGATGGAGGTGTCTCGCCCATCCAGGGGTAGTCCCCTCCAACCGGAGTGTGGTGTGTGTTCCCCTGACACCCAGGTTAAACGTGTCTCGCCCCTCGGGGTGGGAGTCTCCTCAACCCGGGGTGTGTTGAGGGCTCCCCCCACACTCCGGTTGGAGGGGTCTCGTCCCTCGAGTGTGGAGTCCCCTTGTCCTGGGGTGTGTTGGGAGATCTCCCTGATACTTCCGTTGGAGGGGTCTCACCCCTGTGCTGGGAGTCCACTCGACTCAGGGTGCATTGGGAGCCCCCTCAACATCCCGGTTGGAGGGGTCTAGCAATTCCAGGGGGAGTCCCCTCTAACTGGGGTGCATTGGAAGCTTCCGCGGACACCCTGGTTCAAGGGCTCTCCTCGCTTGAAGGGGGGGGGGCGTTGGGAGCTACCCTCAACACCCCAGTTGGAGGGCTCTACCACTTCGGGGGAGAGTCACCTTGTCCCATGGTGCAAGTGGGAGCTCCCCCCGACACCCCCATTGGAGGGCTCTCCCCCTGCGGGGAGGTTCCTTCCATGCTGGGTCCGGTGGGATATCCCCCTGACACCCCGGTTGAAGGGGTCTCGCCCTTGGAGGGGGTTGTCCCCTCAACCAGGAGTGCATTGGGAGCTCCCCCCGACACCACTGTTTGGGGGGTCTCACCCCTCGTGGGGGGAGTCCAATCGACACCGGGTGCGTTGGCTGCTCCCTCCGACACCCTGGTTGGAGCATTCTTGCCCCTCCAGGGGAGAGTCCCCTTAACTCAGGGTCTGTTGGTAGCTTCCCCCGACTCCCCGGTAGGAGGGGTCTCACCCATCGAGGGGCAGGATCCCTTCAAACTGGGTGTTGGGGGAGGCACCACCACACCCTAGAATGTGGGATCTCCCCCCCCCCCCAGGGGTAAAGCCCTCTAACTGGGGTGTTGGTGGAAGCTGCCAGTGCACCTCTGGTCGAGGGAGGAGAGCCCTCAACCCGGGATGTCTGGGGGAGCTCCCAACACACCCCGGGGTCTCGAGGGGGGAGTCCCCATGACCCTGAGTGCAGAGGGATCTCCACCCGACACCACGTTTAAAGGGCTCTCACTCCTCATGGGGGAGTCCCCTCAACCTGGGGTGCCTTAGGAGCACTTTCAACACCTCAGTTGGAGGGGTCTCACCCCTGGAGGAGGTTGCCCCTTTACCAGGAGTGCATTGGGAGCTCCCCCGACACCTCTGTTGGAGGGGTCTGCCCACTTGAGGGGGGAATCCAAACGATACGGAGCGCATTGGCTTCATCCCCCAACTCCCCAGTTGGAGCATTCTTGCCCCTCGAGGGGAGAGTCCCCTCTATCCGGGGTCCATTGGCAGCTCCCCCAAACTCCCTGGTTGGAGGAGTCTCCTCGAGAGTCTCGCCCCTCGAGGGAGGAGTCCCCTTGACCCCGGGTGTGTTGGGAGCTCCCCCAGACACCCTGGTTTGAGGGCTCTCCTCCCTCGGGGTAGGGTATCCTGTAGATACTGGGTGCATTGGAAAGTCCCCCCAACATGCCGGTTAGAGGGCTCTCCCACCTCAAGGGGGGACACCCCATGTTCTGGGGTTGGTGGGGGCTCCCCCAGACACCCCGTTTGGAGGCCTCTGGCCCCTTGGGGGGCGTCCTCTAGACCTGTGGTGTGTAGGGAGCTCCTCCCGAAACCCCGGTTGAAGGGGTCTCTCCCCTCAGGGTGGGAGTCCTCTCCACCCTGAGTGCAGTGGGAGCTCCCCCAGACACTCTGTTTTGAAAGGTCTTGCCCCTCGGGCTGGGAGTCCACTTGACCCTGGGTGTTTTGGGAGCTCACCCGGCACCCCGGTTGGAGGGGTCTTGCCCCTCGAGGGGGGAGTTCCCTCAGCCCAAGGTACATTGGGAGCTCTCGCTGACACCCCAGTTTTAGGGCTCTCCCCCCTCGGGGAGCGAGTCCCCTCGACCCGGGGTGCGTTTGGAGCTCCCCCCGACACCCTGGTTGGAAGGCTCTCCCTCCTTGGGGAGGAGACCCTGCAGTGGGAGCTCTCCCCGAGACCCCAGTCGGAGGGCTCTCGCCCCTCGGGTTGGGAGTCCCCTCGACCCAGGGTGTGTTGGGAGCTCACCTCGACACCATGGTTGGAGGGGTCTCTTCCAATGAAGGAGGAGTCCCTTGACTTGGCATGTCTTGGGAGCTACCCTGACTCCCCAGTTGGAGGGCTCTCCCCCCTCGGGGGGAGTACCATCATCCCGGGGTGCGGTGGGAGCTCCCTCCGACACACAGGTTTGAGGGCTCTCTCCCCTTGGGTGGGAGTACCCACGACCCAGGGTGCCGTGAGAGCTCCCCCTGACATTCCGGTTGGAGGGCTCTCGCCCCTGGGGGGAGTCTCCTCGACCTGGGGTCTGGTGGTAGCTCCCCCTGACACCCATGTGGAGGTGCCTTGCCCCTTGGGGAGGAAGTCCCCTTGACCCAGGGTGCAGTGGGAGCTCCCCACTATACCTTGGATGGAGGGGTCTTGCCCCTCGAGGGGGGAGTCCCCTCGACTGGGATGCATTGGAAGCTCCTCCCGACACCCCGGTTGGAGGGCTCTCCCTTCTCTGGAGGGAGTCCCCTCAACCCGTGTGTGGTGAGTTTCCCCCTGACACCCTGGTTTTAGTGCGCTCGCCCCTAAGAGGGAGAGTCTTCTCCACCCGGGGTACGTTGGGAGCTCCCCCCGCAACACCCCGGTTGGAGGGGTCTCTCCCCTACAGAGGGGAATAACCTTGACCCGGGTTGCATTGGGAGCTTCCCATAACACTCTGGGTTGAGGGTTCTCTCCTCTCGAGGGAGTCCCCTTGACAACCCGGGTGCGTTGGCAACTCCCTCCAACACCCCGGTTGGAGGGGTCTCGCCCCTCGAGGGAGGAGTCCCCTTGAGCCAGAGTGCATTGGCAACTCCCCCTGACACCCCATTTGGTGGGGTCTTGCTTTAGGAGAGGGGATTCCCCTCGACCCGGGTTGCATACAGAGCTCCTGCCGACACCCCTGTTGGAGGGCTCTCCTCCCTCGGCGGGGATGCCTCTCGACCCCGAGTGTGATGGCGCTCCCCCTTAAACCCTGGTTGGAGGGCTCTCCTGGCTCAGAGAGGGTGTTGGCTCCACACCGGGGTGTGTTGGCAGCTCCCGCGACACCCTGGTAGGAGGGGTCTCTGCCTTCCAAGAGGGAGTCCACTCGACCCGGGTGCGTTGGGAGCTCCCCTTGACACCTTGGTTTGAGGGCTCTCCTCCCTGGGCGGGGGGGAGTCCCCTGGAGCCGAGGTGCGGTGGGAGTCCCAGCAACATCCAGGTTGAAAGGCTCTCATCCTTAGGGGAGCGAGTCCCAACGACCCCGGGTGTGGTGGTGGGAGCTCCTCCAGACACTCAGGTTGGAGGACTCTCACCCCTCAGTGGGGGGAGTCCTCGGCCAGGGGTGCAATGGGAGCTCCCCCTGACACCCGGGTTGGAGGTGTCTCGCCACTCGTGCTGGAAGTACCCTCGACCCGAGTTGCTGTGGACACTACCCCCCGACACCCTAGTTGGAGGGGTTTTGCCCCTAGGGGGATAGTTCGCTCGACCAGGGGTTTGTTGGCAGCTCCCCACAACACCCTGGTTGGAGGGGTCTCGCCCCTCAAAGGGGGAGTCCCCTCGACCTGGGGTGCATTGGGAGCTCCCCGTGACACCCCATTTGGAGGGCATTCGCCCCTGGGGGGGAGGCCCCTCGACCCAGGATGAGGTGAGTGCTCCCCCCACACCCCGTTAGAAGGGGGTCTCACCCCTCAGCGGGGGGAGTCCCCTCGACCAGGGGTGCATTGAGAGCTTTCTCCGACACCCGGTTGGAGGGGTCTCACCTCTGGAGGGGGGAGTCCCATATATCTGGGGTGTGTTGGGAGCTCCCCCCAACACCCTTGTTAGAGAACTCTCCCCCTTCTAGGGGAGACCCCACGTTCTGGGGTGCAGTGGGGGATCCCCACAATACCTAGTTTGGAGTCCCTTCACCCCTTGGGGGGAGTCCCTTCGATTTGGGGTGCATAGGGAGCTCCCCTCAAAACCCCAGTTGTAGGGGTCTCATCCCACTACAGGGGAGTCCCTTCGACTCCTGGTGCCTCGGGAGCTCCCCCGAAACCCTGGTTGGAGGGGTCTCACCCTTTGTGGGGGAGTCCAATCGACACGGGGTGCGTTGGCTGCTCCCTCTGAGCACCCGGTTGGAGCATTCTTGCCCCTCCAGGGAGAGTCCCCTCAACTCAGGGTCCATTGGCAGCTCCCCCCTGACTCCCCGGTAGGAGGGGTCTCACCCATCGAGGGAGGAGTACCCTCGACCCAGGGTGTGTTGGGAGCTCTCCCAGACACTCCAGTTTGAGGGCTCTCCTTCCTTGAGGTGGGGTGTCCACTCGACCTGGGGTGCCTTGGCAACTCCCCCTAACACCCCGATTAGAGGGTGGAGACCCCACGTAATGGGGTGGTGGGGGCTCCCCCCAACACCCATTTTGGATTACTCCTGCCCCTGGGGTGGGGAGTTCCCATGACCCGGGGTGCAGTGGGATCTCCACCTGACACCCCGTTTTGGAGGGCTCTCACCCTTTGGGGTGGTGAGTCCCCTTGATGGGGGTTGCATAGGGAGCTCCCATCGACACCCTGTTTTGAGGGGTCTCGTTTCACGAGGGGGGAGTACCCTCAGCTCGGGGTGCCTCAGGAGCTCCCCCAATACCCCGGTTGAAGGGGTCTCGCCCCTGGAGTGGGTTGTCCCCTCAACCCAGAGTGTGTAGCTTCCCCCGCTACGGCGGTTGGAGTGCCCTTGACGTGGGGTGCGTTGGGAGCTCCTCCAACACTCCATTTGGAGGATTCTTCCCCCTCGGTGGGAGAGACCCCTTGACTCGGGGTACTGTGGGAGCTCCCCATAACACCCCGGTTGGAGGGGTCTCACTCCTCAAAAAGGGAGTCCCCTTGACCGGGGGTGTGTTGGGAGCTCTCCCTGACACCCAAGTTGGAGGGCTCTCCCCCCTCGGAGGTCGAATCCCCTGACACGGGGTGCATTGGGAACTCCCCTGGACACCCTGGTTGAAGGGTTCACTACCCTCAGAGGGGGAGTCCCTTTGCCCGGAGTGCAGTAGTAGCTCCTTGACACCCCAGTTAGAGGTGTTTTGCCCTTCGAGGGGGTGTCCCCTTGACCTGGGGTGCTTTAGGAGCTGTTCCCGAAACCCTGGTTGAAGGGATCGCCTCCCTCTTAGGGGGAGTCCCCTCGACCCGGGATGCATTTTCAGCTCCCCCCACACGCTGGGTAGGGGTGTCTCACCCCTTAGGGCAGAGGCCCCTCACCCTGGGGTGCGTTGTGAACTCCTACCAGTACCATGGTTGGAGGGCACTCCCCCCTCATGTGGGGAGTCCCTTTGATCTGTGGGGCAGTAGGAGCTCCCCCCGAAACTCTGGTTGGAGGGCTCTTGTGCCTTGGGGGGATCCCCCTAGACCCATGATGCGGTGGGACCTTCCCCCTACACCCCGGTTAGAGGGCTCTTGCCATCGAGGGGTGAGTCCCCTCGACCTGGGATGCGTTGGGAGCTCTCCCCTACACCTCCGTTGGAGCGGTCTTGACTCTCTTGGGGGAGTCCCTTCTACCGGGGATGCGTTGGGAGCTCCTTGCAACACCCCGATTGGAGGGTTATTGCTCCTTGGGCGGGGGAATCCCCTCGACCTGGGGTGCGTTGAAAGCTGTCCCCAACACCTATATTGGAGGGCTCTCCTCCCTTGGGGGGCGAGTCCCCTCAACGTGGGGTGCGTTGGGAGCTCCCCCCACTACCCCGGTTGGAAGCTCTCCCCCCTGGGGGGGCCCTCAACCTGGGTGCAGTGGGAACTCCCCCATCACACCGGTTGGAGAGGTCTCGCCCCTCGAGGGGGGTGTCCTCTCAAACTTGGGTGTGATGGGAGCTCCCCCAGACTCTCCTCCCTCGGAGGGGGTGTCTTGTCGACCCTGGGTGCGTTGGGAGCTCTTCCCGACACCCAGGTTGGAGTGCCCTTGTCCCCCGGTTGGGGAGTATCCAGACCCGGGGTGCGGTGGGAGCTCCCACTGACACCCCGTTTGAAGGGGTCTTGCCCCTGGGGGGTAGTCCCCTCCACCCGGGGTGCATTGAGAGCTCCCCGGACACCCTGATTGGAGAGGTCTCTCTCCCCTTGTGGGGGGAGTCACCTCTCCCTGGGGTGCAGTGGTCTAGGAGATCTCCCCGACACCCTGGTTGAAGGGGTCTCGCCCCTCTGGTGGGGAGACCCCTCGAGCCAGGGTGTATTGGGATCTCCCCCAACACCTTGGTTAGAGGGTTCTTGCCCCTCGGGGGGGGGTGTCCCTTCCACCCAGTGTGTGATGAGAGCTCCCCCTGGCACCCCAGTTGGAGGGGTGTCGCCCCTTGTGGGGGAGTTCCCTCTACCGGGGGTGTGGTGGCATACGAGCTTCCCCGACATCCCGGATGAGGGGGATACCCCGTAGATGGGGAAATCCCTTTGACCCGGGGTGTGGTGTGAGCTCCCCCATCACCCCAGTTGGAGGGTTCTCTCCCCTTACGGGGGGAGTCCCCTTGATCCGGGTGCAGTGGGAGCTCCCCCAAAACCACTTTTGGAGGGGTCTCTCCCCTCAGAGGGGTAGTCCTCTCCACCTGGGGTGCGGTGGGAGCTCTGCCTGACACCTTGGTTGGAGGGGTCTCTCTCTCCCTTCCGGGGGGAGTCCCCTTGACCCAGGGTGCATTGGGAGCTAACCCCGACACCCTGGTTGGAGGGGTCTTGCCCCTCGAGGGGGGAGTCCCCTCAATCCGGGGTGTGTTGGAACCTCTCAAGGAAACCCCGGTTGGAGGGGTCCTCTCGACCCGGGGTCCATTGAAAGCTCCCCCCGACACCCGGTTGGAGGACTCTTCCTCCTGGGAGGGAGGAGTCCCCTCGACGTGGGGTGCGATGAGATTTCCTCCAGACACCGCGTTTGGAGGGCTCTCCCCATTTGGGGGGAGTCCCCTTGACCCGGGTTGTGGTTGGAGCTCCCCCTGACACCCCGGTTGGAGGGCTCTTATGCCTGGGTGGGGGGAGCTTCCTAGACCTGGGCTGCTTTGGGAGCTCCTCCTGACATGCCAGTTTGAGGGTCTCACCCCTCGAGTGGTGCGTCCCCACAACCTGGGGTGCGGTGGCTGCTCCCCCGACACCTCAGTAGGAGGGGTGTCGCCCTCCAGGGGAGAGTCCCCTTGATCCAGAGTGCATTAGGATCTCTCCCCAAAAACCTGGTTGGAGGGGTCTCGTGGCTGGGGGGGTGCAGTTTCCAGACCCAGACTGCAGTGGGAGCTCCCCCAACACCCATTGGAGGGCTCTCATGTCTCGAGGGGGAGACTTCTAGACCTGGGGGTCATTGGGAGCTCCTCCCGACACCCCGGTTGGAGGGGTCTCGCCCCTCGAGGGGGGAGTCCCCTCGACTCGTGTTGCATTGGGAGCTTCCCCCAGACCCCGGTTAGAGAGGTCTCGACCCTCGAGGGGGAGTCCCTCCACCCAGGGTGCATTGGCGGCCCTCTCCCATACCCCAGTTGGAGGGCTCTCCCCCTCGTGTGGGGAGTCCCCTCCACCTGGGGTGCGGTAGGAGCTCCCACCTACACCCTGGTTGGAGAGCTCTTGTGCCTTGGGGGTGGGGTGTAGACCCGTGTTGCTGTGGGAGCTTCCCCTGACACCCCGGTTGGAGGGCTCTCACCCATCGAAGGGTGAGTCCCCTCGACCCGAGTGAGCTCCCCCGACACCCAGTTGGAGCAGTCTCAACCCTCGTAAGGTGCACGACCTGGGGTGCAGTGGCTGCTCCCCTGGACACCCCGGTTGGAGGGTTGTCGCCTTGAGGGAGGAGTACCCTCAACTCGAGATGCGTTGGGAGCTCCCCCAGACACCCTGATTGGAGGGATCTCGCCCTCCAGAGGTGAAGTCCCCTCAACCCCGGGGTGCAGTGGGTGCTCCATCCAACAGCCCATTTGGAGGGGTCTCGCCCCTCAGGGGGGTAATCCCCTTGACCTGGGGTGCATTGTGAGCTCCCCCTGACACCCCGGTTAGAGAGGTCTTGACCCTTGAGGGGGAGTCCCCTCGACCCTGGGGTGCGTTGGCAGCTCACGCTGACACCCCGGTTGGAGGGTGGGGAGTCCCCTCGACCCGTGGTGTGGTGGGAGCTTCCATTGACACCCCAGTTGGAGAACTCTCGTGCCTTGGGGGAGGATCCCTCTAGAATCATGGTGCAGTGGGAGCTTCCTCAGACACCCTGGTTGGAAGGCTCTCGACCCTGGAGGGGTGAGTCCCCTTGACACCGAGTGCGGTGGGAGCTCCCCCTGACACCCCATTTGGAGGGGTCTCACCTCTCTGGCTTGGAGTCCCTTCGACCCGGGGTGCCTTGGGAGCTCCCCCTCACCCCCCGGTTGGAGGGCTCTTGTGCCTAGATGGGGGAGCCCCCTAGACCTGGGGTGCATTGGAACCTCCTCCCGTCACCCCAGTTGAAGGGGTCTCGCCCCCCAAGGGAGAAATCCTCTCAACTCAGGGTTGGTTGCAGCTCTCCTCAACACCCTGTTTGGAGGGGTCTCACCCCTCGAGGGGGGAGTCCCCTGAACCCGGGGTTCATTGGGAGTTCTGGGGTGTTGGGGTCTCCCCCCTCGAAGGGGGAGTCCCCTCCACCCGGGGTGTGTTGAGAGATCCCACCAGCACCCTGGTTGAAGGGCTCTCCCCACTGAGGGGGGAGTCCTCGATACGAGGTGCAGAGGAGCTCCCCTGACACCCTGGTTGGAGGGCTCTCATGCCTTAGGTGGAGATCCCCCTAGACCCGCCCGTGGTTCGATGGGATCTTCCCCGTCTTGCCAGTTGAGTGCCCTTGACCTGGGGTGCGTTGGGAGCTCCCCCCAGCACCTCAGATGGAGCAGTCTGGACCCTCGAGGTGGGAGTCCCTTCGAGCGGGAGTGCGTTGGGATCTCCCCCGACACCCTGATTGGAGGGCTCTCACCCCTTGAAGGTTGAGTCACCTCAACTCATGATGCGGAGGTTGCACCCCCCGACACACCGGTTGGAGACATCTCATCCCTCGGGGTGGAGTCCCCTTGACTCAGGGTGCCGTGGGTGCTCCCCCCAACACCCTGGTTGGAAGGGTCTTGCCCTTCGAGGGGGAGTCCCCTCGACCCAGGGTGCATTGGGAGATACCCCAATCACCCCAGTTGTAGCGATCTTGACCCTCGAGGGGTGATTCCCCTCGACCTGGGGTGAGGGGGGTGCTTCCCCGACACCCTAGTTGGAGGGGTATTGCGCCTCCGGGAGGGAGTCCTTTCGACCCAGGGTGTGTTGGGAGCTCCCCCCATCACCCCAATTGTAGTGGTCTCGACCCTCGAGGAGGTAGTCCCCTCGTCCCGGGTGCATAGGGAACTCCGCCCAACACCCCAGTTGGAGGGCTCACGCCCTTCAAGGTGTGGGTCCCTTCGATCCAGGGTTCAGTGGGTACTCCCCTCGACACTCCATTGGAGGGGTTCGGTCCTGGGAGGGGGAGTCCCCACCACCCCTGGGTGTGTTGAGATCTCCCCCGACACCCTGGTTAAAGGGTTCTTGATAATCGAGGGGAGTGTCCCTCAACCTGGTATGTGATTTGAGCTCCCCCCCAACCCTGGTTTCAGGGGTCTCTCCCCTCATTGGGGAAGTTCGCTTTACCCGGGTGTGGTGTTATACGAGCTCCCCCCAATACCCCATTTGGAGGAATCTCGCCCATAGAAGGGGAAGTCCCCTCGAATGGGGAGTGGTAGGAGCTCCCCCCAAAACCCCGGTTGGAGGGTCTGTGCCTTGGGGGGGGAACCCCTAGATCTGGGATGCTTTGGGAGCTCCTCCCAACATCCCGGTTTGAGGGGTCTCGCTTCTCAATGGGATGAGTTCCCTCTACCCAGGGTGAGTTTCATCTCCCCCCAACAACCCATTTGGAGGGGTCTCGCCCCTCGAGGGGAGAGTCCCCTTGACACGAGATGCGTTTTCAGCTCCCCCAACACCCCAGGTGGAGGGGTTTCGCCCCTTCGGGGAAAGTCCCCTCGACCCAGGGTGTGTTGGGAGCTCCCACTGGTACCATGGTTGGAGGGCTCTCCCAGCTCAGGGAGGAGTCCCTTCGACCCAGGGTGTGGTAGGAGCTCTCCCCGACAACCCGGGTTGGAGGGCTGTTGTGCCTTGCGGGGGATCCCCTTAGATCCGTGGTGCGGTGGGAGCTCCCCCTGATACCCAGGTATGTGGTGTCTCGCCACTCTGGCTTGGAGTCCCTCCACCCGGGGTGCCTTGGGAGCTCCCCCTGTCACCCCGCTTGGAGGGGTCTTGCCCCTCGGGTGCGGAGTCCCCTCAAGGCAGGATGCGGTGGGTGCTCGCCCCAACACCCTGGTTGGAGGGGTCTTGACCATCGATAGGGGAATCCCCTCGACCCGGTGTTCATTGGGAGCTCCCCATGACACCCTGGTTGAAGGGCTCTCGCCTCTCAATGGTGGGTCGTCTCGACCCGGGATGCGCGGGGGGCGGGTATTTACCCTGACACCCCAGTTGGAAGGGTCTCGCCCTTCTTCAGGGGAGTCCCCTCGACTGGGGGTGTGTTGGGATCTCCCCCAACACCCCAGTTAAAGGTGTCTTGCTAGTTGAGGGGGATGTCCCCTCCACCCGGGGTGCAATGGGAGCTCCCCTCTGACACCTCGGTTGGAGGGGTCTCGCCACTCTGGCTTGGAGTCCCTTCTACCCAGGGTGCCTTGGGAGCTCCCTCCTTCACCCCACTTGAAAGAGTCTCTTCCCTTGAGGGGAAAGTCCCCTCCACTCGAGGTGCATTGGGAGCTCCCCCCACACCCCAGTTGAAGTGTTTTCGTCCCTCGGGGGTGGAGTCCCCTCGACCCGGGATCCATTGGGAGCTGCCCCGACACCCTGGTTGGAGGGGTCTCTCCCCTCATGGGGGAAGTTCCCTCTACCTGGGGTGTGGTGATATACGATCTCCCCGGCACCCCTCTTGTAAGGGTCTACCCTGTAGAGGGGGCTGTCCCCTTGACCTGGGGTGCGGTGGGAACTCCCACCAAAACCCTGGTTGGAAGGCGCTCATACCTCAGCGGGGGAGCCCCTTAGAACTGGGGTGCATAGGGACCTCCTCCTGACACCCAGGTAGGAGGGGTCTCACCCCAACACCACATTCGGAAGGGTCTAGCACCTTAAGGGGGGACTCCCCTCGACCCAGGTGCGTTGGGAGTTCCCCACTACACCCCGGGTAGAGGGGTCTCACCCCTTGGAGGGGGAGTCCCCTCCACCCAGGGTGCATTTGCAGCTACCCCAGACACCCAGATTGGAGGGGTCTCCCCTTTGGGTGGGGGAGTCCCCTAGAACTGGGGAGCTCCCCCCACAGCTCCTGCCACAGTCCGGCTGTAGCAAAATAACTGGGGGGTGACGAGCAACTTGTGTAGATTGATACAGCAGGAGTGGGAGCCGTTTATTGTAGGACAGGAGTGGTATATATACATTCCACACAGCTTATCTTAATTAACATAAACTAGATACAGCAGTCAACCAATAAGGAATCTCCACACTTAATGACTTGCTGGCATTACTTCACAAACCACTCCCTCTGGCAAAATGCCAGGTGCCATCTTGACTTGTTTACAGACCTTAACAAGCTCCCACCCGCACTGTGGTTTGAGGGCTCTCCCCCTGCAGGGGGAGAGGAGTCCCTACGACCCAGGGTGAGTTTGCAGCTACCCCTGATACCCCGATTGCAGGGGTCTTGCCCCTCAGGGGGTAGTCCCCCCTACTGGGGAAGTGTTGGGAGCTCCCACCAGCACCCTGGTTGGAGAGGTCTCTCCCCTCTGGGGGGAGTCCCCTCGACCTGTCCTGCGTTGGGATCTCCCATGACACCCTGTTAAACGGGTCTCGCCCTTCAAGGGGGGAGTCCCCTCAACTCAGGGTGCATTGGGAACTCTCCAACAGGGTTGGAGGGGTCTTGCCCCTCAAGGCGGGAGTCCCCTTAACCCAGGGTGCTTGGGGAGCTCCCTTCGACACCCCGGTTGGAGGGCTCTTGTGCCTTGTTGGGGAGCCCCCTAGACTTAGTGTGCAATGGAACCTCCTTCCGACACCCCAGGTGAAGTGGTCTCACCCCTCATGTGAGAAGTTCCCTCGACACGGGGTGCATTGCAGCTCTCCCTGACACCTAGGTAGGAGGGTTCTTGCTCCTTGGGGGGAAGTCTCCTCAACCCGGGCGGGGTGCATTGGATCTCCCCCGACACCCCGGTTGGTCTCTTGCCAATCGAGAGGGGTGTCCCCTCAACCTGGGATGGATGGGAACTCCCCCCGACACCCCGGTTGGAGGGGTCTCTCCCCTCATGGGGGGTGTCCGCTCTACCCAGGTGCAGTGGTATACGAGCTCCCCTGATACCCTGTTTGGAAGTGTCTTGCCCCTAGAATGGGGAGTCCCGTAGACCCGGGTGTGTTGGGAGTTCCTCCTGACACCCCACTTGGAGGGGTCTTGCCCCTTCTGGGGGAGTCCTCTCGACCTGGGATGCGTTGGGAGCTCCCACTGGCATGGTGGTTGGAGGGGTCCTATGCCTTGGGGGGATCCCCCTAGACCCTTGGTGTGCTGGAGCTTCCTCTGACACCCCGTTGGAGGAGTGTCACCCCTCGGGGGGTGAGTCCCCTCAACCCTGAGTGTGTTGAGCACTCCCCCCGACATCCTGGTTGAAAGGGTGTCACCCCTGGGCAGGAGTCCCCTCGACCTGGGGTGCATTGGGAGCTCCCCCCACACCCTGGTTAAAGGGGTCTTGCCCCTGAAAGGGGGAGTCCTATCGACCCCAGAGTGTGTTGGGAACTCCCCCAGACATCCCAGTTGGAGGGGTGTCGGGGGTCGGGGGGAGACCCTCGACCCCCGTCACCCCAGTTGGAGCAGTCTCCTCCCTGGATGGGGGAGTCGCCTCGTCGTGGTGTGCGTTGGGAGGTCCCCCAGACACCCCAGTTGGAGGGTTCTCGCCCCTCAGGGGGGGTCCCCTCCACCCGGGGTGAGTTGGGAACTCCCCCGTCACCCCAGTTGTAGCGGTAGTGACCCTCAATGGGGAAGTCCCCTCCATCCGGTGTGCATTGGGAGCTCCCCCCGACTCCCCAGTTGGAGTGCTCTCACTCCTCAACGGGTGGGTCCCCTCGCCCCGGGTGTCAGGGGTACTCCCCCAGACATCCCGGTTGAAGTGATCTCGCCCCTTGGAGGGGGAGTCCCCTAGACCAGGAGTGTGTTTTGATGTCCCCTGACACCCCGGTTAAAAATGTCTCGGCACTCAAGGGGAGTGTTCCCTCGACCCGGGGTGTGAAGGGAGCTCCCCCTGACACCCTGGTTGGAGGGACCTCTCCCCTTGTGGGGGGAGTCCCCTATACCTGGGTGCATTGGTATACGAGCTGCCCCTGAAACCCCGTTTGGAGTGGCCTCTCCCCCTAGAAGGGGGAGTGCCCTCGACCTGGAGTGAGGTTGGAGCTCCCCCTAAACCCCAGTTGGAGGGCTCTCGTACCTCGATGGGGAAGCCCCCTAGACCTGGGGTGCATTGGGACCTCTTCCCGACACCCCTTAGGAGGGGTCTTGCTCCTCGAGGGAGGAGTCCCCTCCATGTGGGATGCGTTGGGAGTTCCCACGGACACCCCAGGTGGAGGGATCTTGCCCCTCGGACAGAAGGTCCCCTCGACCCGCAGTGCATTTGGAGCTCCCTCTACACCCGGGTTGAAGGGGTGTTGCCCCTAGGAGGGGGAGTCCCCCCAACCCGGTTTGAATTAGGAGCTCGCCCCGACACCCTGATTGGAGGGGTCTCGCCCTTCGGGAGGGAGTCCCCTTGACATGGGGTGCATTGTGAGATCCCCCTGACACCCGGGTTGGAAGGGTCTCGCCTCTCTGGGGGGCAGGAATATTCTTGACCCGGGGTACATTGGGGTCTCCCTCTACACCCCAGTTAAAGTGGTCTCGCACCTTGGGGCAGTCTCCTCGACCCGGGGTGTGTTGAGAGCTCCCGCGGACACCCTGTTTGGAGGGGTCTCGCCCCTTTTGGGGGAGTCCTCTCCACCGGGGTGCATTGGGATCTCCCCCAACACCACGGTTAAAGGGGTCTCGCACCTTGAGGGGGGAGTTTCATCCACCCGGGGTGCGTTAGGAACTCCCCCAGACACCCCGGTTGGAGGGGTCTCACTCCTCAAGGGGGAGTCTCCTCAACCTAGGATGCATTGGGAGCTCCCCCATCACCCCAGTTGTAGTGGTCTTGACCCTTGATGGGGGAGTCCCCTCAACCAGTTGTGCCATGGGAACTCCTTCCGACACCCTGGTTAGTGGGCTCTTGCCCCTCAACGGGTGGGTCCCCTCAACCAGGGTGCATGGGTACTCCCCCCGACACCCCGGGTGGAGGGGTCTTGCCCCTCAGAGTGGGAGTTCCCTCAACCAGGGGTGCATTGGGATCTCCCCTGACACCCAGGTTAAAGGTGTCTCACCACTTGAGGGGAGTGTCTCCTTGACCCGGGGTGTGATGGGAGCTCCCCCGACACCCTGGTTGGAGGATCTCTCCCCTTGTGGTGGGAATTTCTCTACCCGGGTACATTGGTATACGAGCTCCCCCCGACACCCCATTTGGAGAGGTCTTGCCCCTAGAGGGGGGAGCCCCTCGTCCTTGGGTACGGTTGGAGCGCCCCTGAAACCCTGTTGGAGGGCCCTCACCCCTGGGGGGAGTCCCCTCTCTCTACTTGTAGGACTCTCCCTCCTTGAGGGAGGAGTCCACTCGACATGGGGTGCCCTGGGAGCTCCCCCCAACACCCGGTTGGATGGCTTTCCACCCTAGAGTGAGGAGTCCCTTTAACCTGGGGTGCTGCGGAGCTCCCTCCAACATCCTGGATGGAGGGATCTCACACTTTGAGGGGGGAGTCCCTTCAACCCAGGATGCTTTGGGAAAGACCCCTGCAAACAGGGTGTCCAGTGGGAGGTCCCATGGCACCCTGGGTCGAGGGGACTCGCCCCTTGAGGAGGAGACCCCTGCAACCGGGGTGTTGGTGGGAGCTTCCACCGAACTTCTGGTCAAGGGGATTTGCCCCTTGAGGGGGAGATTCCTGCAACTGGGGCATCGGGGGATCTCCCACAGACCCCGGGTGGAGGGGACTTTCACCTAGAGTGGAGAGACCCCTCCAACCGGGGTGTCGGGAGGAGCTCCCGCACCCCTGGTCAAGGGGCCTCTCCCCGGCCCCTTGAGGGGAGAGACCCCTCCTTCCCTGGTATCAGGGGAGTTTGCACTGCTCCCTGGGTCGAGGGGACTCCCCCTTCAATGGGTAGACCCCTCCAAAGGGGGTGTTGGGGGGAGCACTCACCACACCCCAGGTGGAGGAGACTCTCCCCTCTAGGGGGTAAACCTCTCCAACTGGGGTGTCGGGGTGAGCTCCCACCACACCGCAGGTCAAAGGGATCCCCACTCGAGCGGGGAGAACCTCCACCTGGGTGTCAGGGGGACCTTCCTCCCCACCCCGGGTCAAGGGGACTCCCCTTTTGAGGGAGCAGACCGCTCCAACCAGGGAGTCGGAGGGAGCTCCCTCTGCACCCAGGGTTGGGAGGATTCACCCCTCTATGTGGGAGACCCTTCCACCTGGGATATCGGGGGAGTTCCCACAGCACCCAACGTCGACTGGATTCACCCTTCGAGGGGGGAGACAGCTGCAATCGTGGTGTCGTAGGGAGCTCCCACCACACTTCATGTCGTGAGGACTTGTCCCTCCAGGGGAAAGACCCCTGCAACCGGGGTGTGGGGGGAGCTCCCACCGCACCATGTGTCAAGGAGATTCACCCTTCCAGGTGGGAGGCCCCACCAGCCGGGCTGTCGGGGGGGAGATCCCTATGCACCACGGGTTGAGGGGACCGCCCCTCGAGAAGGGAGACCTCTACAACAAGGACGACTGGGGGAGCTCCCACCGCACCCTGGGTCATGGGGACTCCACCCTCCAGGGAGGAGACACCTCCAACTTGTGTATCTAGGAGAGCTCCCTCCACACCAGGGTTGAGGGGACTCCCCCTTTGAGGGGCAAGAACCCTCAAATTTGGATTTTGGGGGGAGCTCCCACCGCACCCAGGTCAAGGGGACTTCCCCATCGACGGGGGAGACCCTTCCCACCTCACACCGGATCGAGGGGACTCCCTCCTCAGGAGAGTGACCCCTTCACCCCTTCAGGTGTCGGGGGAAGCTCCCACAGCATCCCGGGTTGAAGGTACTCCCCCCTCTTGGAGGGATACCCCTCCATCCGGGGTTTTGGGGGGAGCTCCCACTGCATCCCGGATCGAGGGGATTCCACCTTTGGAGGAGGAGACCCCTCCACCCCTGGTGTCTTGGGGAGCTTCCACCGCACCTAGGTAGAGGGGACTCGCTCCTTAAGTGGGTAGACCCCTCTTTCCAGGTTGTCAGGGGGATATCCCTCTGCTCCCTGGGGCAAGGTGACTCCCCCCTCCAAAGGGTAGACCCCTCCTACTGGGTACTGGGGGAGCTCACACAACACCCTGGGTACATGAGATTCCCACCTCAAGCGGGGAGATCTATTCAACCCGGGTGTCGGGGAAACCTCCCACTGCACCCCAGGTGGAGGGGACTCGCCCCTTGAGGCGGGAGACTCCTGCAACCTGGGTGTTGAGGGTAGATCCCACCGCACCCCGGGTCGAGGGAACTCACTCCTGGAGGGAGGAGACCCCTGCAACCAGGGTGTCAGGGGAAGCCCCCACAGCACCCCGTGTAGAGGGGTTTCACCCCTCAAGGGGGGAGGCCCCTGCAACCGGGGTGTCAGGGGGAGCTCCCACTGCACCCAATATTGAGGGCATTCACCCCTTGAGGGGTGAGACCCCTCCAACCAGGTGTTGGGGGGAGCTCCCACCGCACTCTGATTCGAGGGGACTACCCTTTTGAGGAGGGCGATATCTCCCACAGGGGTGTCAGGGGGAGCTCCCACTGCTCCCCTGGTTGAGGGGACTCCCTCTCGAGTGGGGGAGACATCTCCAACAGGGGTGTTAGGGGGAGCTCGCACCGCTCCCCAGGTCGAGAGGACTCACCCCTCGATGGGGGAGACCCGTACAACCGGGTTGTCGGGGGTATCTCCCAACGCTCGCCAGGTTGAGGGGACTCGCCCATTGAGGGAGGAGGCCCCTGCAACTGCTGTGGTGAGGGGACTTCCCACCGCATCCTGGTCGAAGTGACTCGCCCCTCAAAGGGGGAGACCCCTCCAACCGGGGTGTTGAAAGGAGCTCCCACTGCTCCCGGCTCGAGGGGATTCTCTACTCGAGTGGGATGACCCCTCCAACTGGGGTGTCGGTGGGAGGTCCCACAACACCCCGTGTTGAGGAGACTCTCCCCTCGAGGTGGGAGACCTCTCCAACCAGGGTGTTGGTGGGGGGAGCTCCCAATGCACCACAGGTTGCCGGCCTTCCCCCTCGAGGTGGCAGTCATCTCCAATAGGGGCGTATGGGGGAGCTCACTCTGCACACAGGATCAAGGGGACTCTCCTGTATACGGGTGAGACCCCTCCAACAGGAGTGTTGGGGAGAGCTCCCACAGCATCCCAGGTCAAAATGACTTGCCCCTTGAGGGGGGAGACCCCTTCACCCAGGTTGTTGGGGGGAGCTCCCAAAGCATCCCGGGTCGAGGGGACTCACCTCTTGAGGGGGAGACCCCTAAAACTGGGGTGTCAGGGGGACCTCCTACTGCATGCTGGGTAGAGGGGACTCGCCCCATTATCGGGGAGAACCCTCCAACTGGGGTGTCGGGGGAAGCTACCACCGCCCCTCTAGGAGGGAGACCCTTGCTACAGGGGTGTCGGTAGGAGCTTCCACCACAGCCCAGATTGAGGGGACTCACCCCTTGAGGGAGAGAACCCTTCACCGGGGTGTTACAGGGAGGTCACAGTGCACCCCGTGTTGAGGGGACTCACCCCTAGAGGCGGGAGACTCCTGCAACTGGGGTGTCGAGGGGAGCTTCCACCACACCTCGGGTCGAGGAGACTCAACCCTCGAGGTGGGAGGCCCCTGCAACCAGATTTTTTGGGGGAGCTTTCATCACATCAAAGGTGGAGGGGACTCACCCCTGAAGTGGAGAGATGCCTCCAACCAGAGTGTCGGAAGGAGTTCTCATCACTCCCTGGGTCGAGGGGACTCCCCACTTGAGGGGGAAAACTCCTCCAACCAGGGTGTCAGGGGAGCTCTCTCCGCACCCCAGGTCGAGAGGACTCACCCCTCGAATGGGGGAGACCCATTCAACCAGGGTGTCGGGGGGAGTACCCACCGCACCCCTGGTCGAGGGGACTTGCCCCTTGAGGGGGGAGTCCCCTGCAACCAGGGTGTCCCTGAACTCCCATCGCACCCAGATTCGAGGGGTCTTGCCCCTTAAGGGGAATATCTCCTGCAACCAGGGTGTTGGCTGGGAGCTCCCACAGAACCCCTGGTCGAGGGGATTCACCCCTCAAAGGGGAGATCCCTGCAACTGGGGTGTTGGGTGGAGCTCCCACCACATCCTGGTTCAAGGAGACTCTCCTCTCGAGGGGGGAGACCCCTCCAACTGTGGTGTTGGGGTGAGCTCCCACTGCACTGAAGGTCTAAGGGACTCCCCACTCAAGGGGGGAGACCCCTCCAACCGGGGTGTTGGGAGGAGCTCCCTCCGCACCCACCGTCGAGGGGACTTGCCCCTCTACGGGGGAGATCCCTCCAACTGGGTTGTCGGGGGGAGTTCCCACTGCACCCAAGGTCGAGCAGATTCACCCCTCGAGAGGGGAGACCCCTGCAACCGGTTGTTGGTGGGAGTTCCCACCTCACCCCAGGTCGAGGGCACTTCCCCATCGAGCGGGGAGACCCTTCCAACAGGGTTGTCGGGGCGAGCTCCCACTGCACCCTGTGTCGAGGGGACTAGCTCCTCTATGGGGGAGACAGCTGCAATTTTGGTGTCATAGGGAGCTCCCACAGCACCTCGTGTCAAGGGGACTCGTTCCTCAAGGGAGGAGACCCCTGCAACCGGGGTGTTGGGGGGAGCTCCCACCACACCCCAAGTTGAGGGGACTCGCTCTTCGAGGGGTAGACCCCTGAAACTGCTGTGTCAGGGGGAGCTCTCACCATACCCGGAGTGGAGGGGACTCACCCCTCAAAGGGGAAGAACCCTGCTATCGGGGTGTTGCGGGGAGCTCCCACTGCAGCCGTGGTCAAGGGAACTCGCCCCTTGCGAGGGGAGACCCCTGAAAACTGGGGTGTTGGTGGGAGTTCCCAATGAACCCCGAGTCGAGGTGACTCGTACCTTGGCGGGGAGACCCCTGAAACTGGGGTGTCAGGGGGAGCTCCCTCCACACCTGTAGTCAAGGGGACTCACCCTTATAGGGGGGAGACCCCTGAAACCAGGGTGTCAGTGGGAGCTCCCACAGCACCCCGGGTTGAGGAGACTTGCCCCTCTAGAGGGAAGTCGCCTGCAACCTGGGTGCGGTGGGAGCTCCCACCGCAAACAGGGTCGATAGCAGTCCCCCTCGAGGGCAGAGACTCCTCCAACCAAGGTGTTGGGGGGAGCTCCCCCCACACCCAGGATTGGGGGGACTCTGCCCTGAGTGGTGAGAGCCCCTCCAACCAGGGTGTCGGGTGGAGCTCCCATTGCACCCTGGGTCGAGGTGACTCCCCCCTTGAGGGGGAGATACCACCAACTAGGGTGTTGGGGGGAGCTTCCACCACACCCCTGTTCAAGGGTACTCCCCCTTCAACCGGGGAGAGACCCCCTCGAGGGGAGAGACCCTTCCAACCGGGGTGCTGGGGAGAGCTCCCACTGCACCCTAGGTTGAGGCATCTCCCCTCTCGAGGGGAGAGACCCCTCCAAACAGGTGCTTTGGGAGCTCCCCCCGACACCCATAGAGGGGCAAGTTCCCTCGACTCTGGTTGTGGAGAAGCTCCCCCGACAACCACAGAGGGGCAAGTCCCCTCGACCCTGGGTGTGGAGGGAGCTCCCCCTGACACTCCGTTTGGAGGGGTCTCCCGCCTCGAGGGGGAGTTCCCTCGACCCTGGGTGCATTTGGAGCTCCCCTTGACACACCGGGTGGAGGGATCTTTCCTCTGGAGTGGGGAATCCCATAACCCGTGGTGCGGTAGGAGCTCCCCCAAACACCACGGTTGGAGGGGTTTTCCCCCTCGAGAGGGGAGTCTCCCCGACCTGTGGTGCAGTGGTAGCTCCCCGCGACACGCTGGTTGCAGATGTCTCCCCGCTGGAGGGGCAAGTCCAGTTGACCAGGGTGCGATGGGAGTTCTCCCCAACTCCCCGGTTGGAAAGTTCTACCCCCTCGAGGAGGGAGTCACCTCGATCCAGGGAGTGGTGGGAGCTCCCCCTGACACCTGGGTGGAAGAGTCTCCCCCCTTGAGGGTCTAGTCCCCTCGACCTGAGGTGTGGTGGGAGCCACCCCCGACACCCGGGGTGGAGGGGTCTCCCCCTATGAGGGGGGAGTCCCCTCGACCCAGGGTGCAGTGGGAGCTTCCCCTGACACCCCGGTTGCAAGGGTCTTCCCCCTTGAGGGGTAAATCCCCTCGACCTGGGTACAGTGTGAGCTCTCCCCGAGACCCCAGTTGCAGGGGTCTCCCCCCTTGAGGGGTGAGTCCCCTCGACCACCGGTGGGGAGAAAACTCCCCCCAAAATCACAGTTTCAGGGGTCTTCCCCCTCGAGGGGTGAGTCCCTTCAACCCCGGATGCGGTGGGAGCTCCCCCCACACCCCGGTGGCAGGGGGTTATTCCCCTCGAGAGGCAAGTCCCCTCGATTCAGGGTGTGGTGGGAGTTCCCCAGACACCATGGTTGCAGGAATCTACCCCTCAAGGGGTGAGTCCCCTCGACCCGGTGTCTGGTGGGAGCTCCCCTGACACCCCGGTTGGAGGGATCTTCACCCTCGAGAAAGGATTGCCCTCAATCTGGGGTGCGGTGGGAGCCCCCCCAACACCCTGGTTGTAGGGGTCTCCACCCTCAAAGGGGGAATCCCCTGGGCCCAGAGTTCTGGTGGGAGCTCCCCCCGACACCCCGGTTGCAAGGGTCTCCTTCTTTGAGGGGTGAGTCACCTCGACCCAGGGTGCGGTGGGAGCTCCCCCTGACATTCCAGTTGCAGGGGTCTCCCCCCTCCAGGGGCGAATCCTTTGGACCTTGAGTGCGGTGGAAGCTCCAACCAACACCCCCATTGGAAGGGTCTCCCCCCTCGAGGGGTGAGTCCAATCTACCCCCGACACCCTGGTTTCAGGGTTCTCCCACTTCGAAGGGTGAGTCTCCTCAATCTGGGGTACGGTGGGAGCTCCAGGTGACACCCCAGTTGCAGGGTTCTCCCCCTTCGAGGGGCGAGTCCCCTTGAGCCGGGGTGCAGTGGTAGATCTTTCCACACCCTGGTTGCAGGGGTCTCGCCCTCGAGGGGCGAGTCCACTTGACAAGGGGTGCGTTGGGATCTTTCCCCAACACCCTGGTTGAAGGGGTCTCCCCCCTCGAGGGGCGAGTCCCCAAGACTCGGGGTGTGATGGGAGCTCTCTGCCACACCCAGGTTGCAAGGTTCTCCCCTCTCGAGGAGCGAGTACCCTCTAACTGGGTGCAGTGGGAACTCTCCTCAATACCCTGGTGGTGGGGGTCTCCCCCCTCGAGGGGCAAGTCCCCTCGACCTGGGGTGCAATGAGAGCTCCCCCTGACACAGCGGTTGCAAGGGGTCTCCCCCCTCGAGGAGCGATTCCCCTCCACTCGGGGTGCAGTGGGAGCTCCCCCGGACACCTTGGGTGCAGGAGTAACCCCCCATAGAGGGACGAGTCCCCTCAACACCAGGTGTTGTGGGAGCTCCCTACCACACCATGATTGCAGCTGTCTCCACAATAGAGGAGCTAGTTCTCTCAACCCAGCATGCAGTGGGAGCTCACCCCTATATTCCGATTGGAGGGGTCTGCTTCCTCGAGGGTCAAATCCCCTCGACCTGTGATGCGGTGGGAGCTCGCCCCGACACCCCCTTTGGAAGGGTCCCCCGCAGAGGGGGAAGTCCTCTTGACGCCGGGTGTGGTAGGAGTTCCCTCCGACACCCAGGTTGCATGGGTCTCCCCTCTCTAGAGGTGAATTCGGTCGACCTTGGGTGCGGTGGGAACTCCCTCCTACAACCTGGTAGATGGGTGAGTCCCCTCAACTGTTGGTGTGGAGGGAGCTCCTTCTGACACCGGGGTTGGAGGAGTCTCTGAACTCCAGGGGCGCGTCCCCTCCACCGGTGGTGCGATGGGAGGGTTCTCCCCCCTAATGGGGCAAGTCCCCCAACCCAGAATGTGGTGGGAGCTCCCCCTGACACCCCAGTTGGAGGGGTCGCCCGCTCAAGGGGGGAATCCTCTTGACCCGGGATGCTTTGGGAGCTCCCGCCGACACCCGACCTGGGGTGCAGTGGGAGCTCTCCCTGACACCCCTGTTGGAGGGGTCTCACCCGTAGAGGGGCGAGTCTCCTCGATCCTGTGTGCGCAGGGAACTCCCCCAGACACCCCTATTGGAGATGTCTGCCCCCTCAAGGGGGGAGGCCCTTGACCTGGGGTGTGGTGGGAGCTCCCTCTGACACCCTGGGGTGCAGAGATCTCCCCCCTCGAGGGGTGAGTCCCCTCAATCTGGGGTGGGTTGGGAGCTCCCCACAACACTCCACTCCAGTTGCAGGGTTCTCTCTTCTCTAGTGGTGAGACCCTTCAACCCACGGTGCATTGGTAGCTCCCCCCAACACCCTGGTTGCAGAGGTCTCCCACCTTAAGGGGCAAGTCTCCTTGAAAAGGGGTGAGGTGGGAGCTCCGCCACACACCCGGGTTGCAGGGGTCTCCCCTCTTGAGGGGTGAGTCCCCTAGATCCAGAGTGTGGTGGGAGCTCCCCCCTTGAGGGATTATTCACCCCGACCCAGAGTGCGGTGGCAGCTCCCTCCCACATCTGATTGCAAGGGTCTCTCTCCTCGAGGGTGGAGTCCCCTTGACCTGGAATACGGGGGGAGCTTCCCCTGACACCCCAGTTGTGGGGTTCTCCCCCTCGAAGGGGGAGTCCCCTCAACATGGGGTGCAGGGGGAGTTCCCCCTGATACACTGGTTGGAGGGTTCTTGCCCCTTGAGGAGGGAGTCCCCTCGATCAGGGTATGTTAGGAGCTCCCCCCAACCCCCGGTTGGAGGGGTCTCACCACTTGAAGGGGGAGTGTTCTTGTCCCAGTTGTGTTGGGTGCTCCCCCAGACACCCTGGTTGGAGGGGTTTTGCTGCTCAAGGGAGGAGTCCCCTGTACCCATGGTGCAGTAGGAGCTTTCCCCGACACCCCATTATAGGGCTCTCAGCCCTGGGGGAGGGAAGTCCCCTCGAGCCTGGGTGCATTGGGAGCTCCCTCCGCACCCTGGTTGGAGGACTCTCCCCTCTGGCGGGGAAGTTCTCTCGACCTTCGGTGCATTGGGAGCTCCCCCTGACACCCAGGTTGGAGGGGCTTTGCCCCTTGGGGGTGGAGTCCCCTTGACCAGGATGCGGTGTGAGCTCTCCCCAACACCCCAGTTGGAGGGACTTGCCCTTCAAGGGGGGCGTCCCCTCAACCCGGGGTTCGGTGGGAGCTTCCCCTGACAACATTCCACACAGCTTATCTAATTAACATAAACTAGATACAGCAGTCAACCAATCAGGAATCTCCACACTTAATGGCTCACTGGCATTACTTCACAAACCACTCCCTCTGGCAAAATGCCAGGTGCCATCCTGACTTGTTTACAGACTCTTACATAGGAGCTCCCCATGACACCCCATTGTAGGGCTCTCATTCCAGGGCGGGGGAGACCCCTGGAGCCTGGGTGCCTTGGGAGCTCCCTCCAACACCTTGGTTGGAGGACTCTCCCCTCTTGGGGGGGAGTTCCCTCGACTTGGGTGCATTGGGAACTCCCCCAATACCCCGATTGGAGGGGTCTTGCCCCTCATGGGAGGAGTCCCCTCGACCCGGGGTGTGATGGGAGCTCTTCCAGGCACCCTGGTTGGAGGAGTCTTGCCCCTGAGAGGGGATCGTCTACACCCGGGGTGTGTTGAGAGTTTCCCCTGACACCCCAGTTGGAGGGGTCTTTCTGCATGAGGGAGGAGTTCCCTCAACCTAGGGTGCGTTGGGAGCATCACTGACACCCTGGATGGAGGGGTCTTTCCCCTTTATTGGAAGTCTTCTTGACCTGGGGTGTGTTGGCAGCTCCCCCCAACACCCTGGTTGGAGGGGTCTCGCCGCTTGAGTGGGGAGACTCCTTGACCCAGGGTACATTGGAGCATCCACTGACACTCCGGTTGGAGGGGTCTCGGCCCTCGAGGGGGAAATCCCTTCAACCTGGGGTGTGTTGGGAGCTGTCACCGACACCCCAGTTGGAGGGGTCTCGCCCCTAGGGGGTGGAGTCCCCTGAACCCAGGGTGTGGTGGGAGCTCCCCCAAACCCCAGTTGGAGGGACTAGCCCTTGGGGAGGGGAGTCCCCTTGAACCAGAGTTCAAGGGGAACTACCCTGACAACGCTTTTGGAGGGGTCTCCCCCTCATGCTGGGAGTCCCCTCCACCCGGGTGCGGTGACATCTCCCCTGACGCCCTGGTTGGTGCGGTCTCCCCCCCCCCCCAGGGGGGAGTCCCCTTGACCTGGTATGTGGTGGGAGATTCACCTGATACCTCAATTAAAGGGGTATTTCCCCTCGAAGGGGGATTCCCCTCCACCGGGGGTGCGATGGGATCTCTCCCAGACACCCTGTTGGAGGGATCTTGCCCCTGAGGGGGCATCTTCTTGACCCAGGGTGTGTTGGGAGCTCCCCCCTTACCCTGGTTGGAGGGGTCTCGCTGATTGATGGGGGAATCCCTTCGATTTGGGGTGTGCTGGGAGCATCCACCGACACCCTGGATGGAGGTGACTAGCCCCTCGATTGGGGAGTCATCTCGACCTGGGATGTGTTGGGAGCTCCCCTGAACACCCTGGTTGGAGGGGTCTTGCCCCTCAAGTTGGTAGTCTTCTCGACTCAGGGTATGTTGGGAGCACTACCCTACATCCCAGTTGGAGGGGTCTCGCTGCTTGAGTGGGGAGTTCCCTCAATTCGAAGTACATTGGGAGCATCCACCGACACCCTGGTGGAGGGGGTCTCAGCCCTTGAGGGGGAGTTCCTTCAACCAGGGGTGTGTTGGGAGCTCTCTGAGATACCCCATTTGGAGTGGTCTCGCCCCTGGAGTTGGGAGTCTTCTTAACCCGGGGTGTGTTGGGAGCTCCCTTGATACCCCGGTTGGAGGAGTCTTGCCACTCGAGGGAGGAGTCCACTTGACCTGAGGTGCAGTGGGAGCACCACCCGATACCCAGGTTGGAGGGGTGTCGCCCCTGGATTTGGGAGTCTTCTCGCCCCGTGGTGCATAGGGAGCTCCCCCCACACCCTGGTTGGAGTGGACTCCCTGCTAGGTGGGGGGAGTCCCCCCACCCGGGAGCTCCCCCTGACATGCCCGTTGGAGGGGTCTCGCCCCTTGTTGGGGGAAACTTCTCGACCTGGGGTGCATTGGCTGCTCCTCCCGACACCCGGATTACAGGGGTTTTGCTCCTTGAGTGGGGTGTCCCCTTGACCCGGGTTGCCGTGGAAGCTTCCCCCGACACCCCAGTTTCAGAGGTCTCCTCAAAGGGGGTGTCCTTTCGACCTGGGGTGCAGTGGGAGCTCCCCCTGACACCCAGGTTGGAGTGGTATCACCACTAGAAGGGGCAGTCTTCTAGACCCAGTTGCGTTGGGAGCTCCCCTAGATACCCCAATTGGAGGGGTTTCACTGCTCAAAGGGGGAGTCCCCTGTACCAGGGGTGCAGTTGCAGCTTCCCCCGAAACCCTGTTGTAGGTCACTCACCACTCGAGGGGGGAGTCCCCTCGAGCCTGGGTGGGTTGGGAGCTCCCTCTGACACCTCGGTTGGAGGACTCTCCCCTCGCGGGGCTGGGGGGGGGGGGCGTTCCCTCTATGCTGGGTGCATTCGAGCTCCCCCCAACTCCCTGATTGAAGTGGTCTCATCCCTCTGGGAGGTGAGTCCCCTCGACCGGGGGTCCGTTGGGAGCTCCCCCAACACCTCAGTTGGAGGACTCTCGCCCCTCTGGGGGGGAGTCCCCTCTACCTGGGGTGCCATAGGAGCTTCCCCCGACACCCTGTTTGGGGTCTCTGCACCCTTGAGGGGGTGTCCCCTCCACCTGGGGTGCAATGGTATATAAGCTCCCCCTGACACCCCGGTTGGAGGGATCTCGTCCCTCAAGTGGGGAGTCCCCTGGATCCTTGGTGCCATGGGAGCTCCTCCGAACCTCAGTTGCAGGGGTCTCCTTTCTCATGTGGGGAGTCCCCTCAACCTGAGGTGCAGTGGGAGCTCCCGCTGACACACTGTTTGGAGGTCTCTCCATCCTAGAAGGAGGAATCCCCTCAACCTGGAGTGCAGTGGGACCTCCCCCAGACACACCGACTGGATGCAGGGGTCTCCTACCTCAAGGGGGGAGTCTCCTCTACCAGGGGTGCAGTGGTGTAAGAGCTCTCACTGACATCCCAATTGGAGGTGTCAACCCAGTAGAGGGGGGAGTCCGCTCGACCTGGATTATGGTGGGAGCTCCCCGCGACACCCCGGTTGGAGGGGTCTTGCCCCTTGAGGGGGGAGTCCACTTGGCCCCGAGTGCATTGGGAGCATCTACCCACACTCCGGTGAGAGGGTCTCCCCTCTCGAGGGGGGAGTCTTCTCGACCTGGGGTGCATTGAGAGCTCCTCCCGACACCCGGGTTGGAGGGGTCTTGCTACTTGAGTGGGGAGTCACCTCGACCGGGGGTATGTTGGGAGCATCCACCGACACTCCGGTTGGAGCGGTCTCGCCCCCTCCATGGGGGAGTTCCCTCCACCCGGGGTGTGGTGTGAGCTCTCCCGAAAACCCCGGTTGGAAGGGTCTTGCCCCTGGAGGTGGGAGTACCCTCAATCTGGGGTGTGGTGGGAAGTCCCACTGACACCTGGGTGGAGGGGTAATCCCCTCCACCCGGGTTGTTGTGGAAGCCCCCTCCACACCCCAGTGGAGTGGTCTCACCTCTTGAGAGGGGTGTCCCCTCAACCCTCTCGAGAGGGGTGCTCTCCCCACACCCCTATTGGAGGGGTCCACTCAGTACATGGGGGAGTCCCCTGGATCTGTGCATTGGGAGCTTCCCCCTACACCCCAGTCGGAGTGGTCTCACCGCTAGAGGGGGGGGTTCCTTTGACCTGGGGTGTGCTGGGAGCACCCAGCGACACCCCTGTTGGAGGGGTCTCAAGCCTCATTAGTGGAGTTCCTTGACCTGGTGTGCACAGGGAGCTTCCCCCAATACCCCGGATAGAGAGTTCTCGCACCTTTGGGGGTGAATTCCCTCTACCTGGGGTACCTTGGGAACTTCTCCTGACACACTTGTGGGTTCTCCCTCTGACACCCAGGTTGGAGGTTTTTCCACCCTCGAGGGGGGAGTCCCCTTAACCCGGGGTGTAATGGTATATGAGCCCCTTCCACACCCTGGTTGGAGGGATCTCCCCTCTCAAGGGGGGACTCCACTAGACCCCTGGTGCTGTGGGAGCTTCCCCTGAAACCTCGGTTGCAGGGGTCTCCTTTCTTGAGTGGGGAGTCTCCTCAACCCAAGGTTTCGTCAGAGCTACCTCCGACACACTGTTTGGAGGTCTCTCCATCCTCGAGGGAGGAGTCTCCTCCACACCGGATGCCATAGGACCTCCCCCTACATGCCGGTTGCAGGGGTCTCCCACCTTGAGTCGGGAGTCTCCTCTCCCCTGGGTGCAGTTGTGTACGAGCTCCCAATGACACCCTAATTGGAGGTGTTTACCCAGTAGAGGAGGGAGTCCCCTCGACCCGAGTTATGGTGGGAGCTCCCGGTGACATCCCAGTAGGAGGGGCTTTGCTGCTTGAGGGGGGAGTCTTCTCCAGCCGGGGTGCATTGGGAGCATCTACCGACATCCTGTTTACAGGGGTTTCTACCCTCAAGGGGGGAGTGCCCTCAACCTGTGGTACAGTGGGAGCTCCACCCGACATCCCGGTTGGAAGGGTCTCCCCCCTCTAGGGGGGAGTCCTTTGGGCCCCCAGTACCATGGGAGCTCCCTCCAAAACTTCAGTTTCAGAGGTCTCCTTTCTTAAGTGGGGAGTCCCCTCTACCTGAGGAGCGGTGGGAGCTCTGCCGGACACACTGTTTGGAGTTCTCTCCATCCTCAAGGGAGGAGTCCCCTCGACCCTGGGTGCGATGCAACCTCCCCGCAATACGCCAGTTGCAGGGGTCTCCACATCTAGCGGTGCAGTGGTATACAAGCTCCCACTGACACCCCAATTGGAGGGGTCTACCCGGTAGAGGGGAGAGTCCCCTCGACCAGGGTTACGGTGGGAACTCCCCAGCGACACCCAGTTGGAGGGGTCTGGCTGCTTGAGGGCGGAGTCCCCTCGACCCTGGGTGCGTTGGGAGAATCCACTGACAGCCCAGTTGGAGGGGTCTCGCCCCTAGATGGGGGAGTCTTCTTGACCTGGGGTGTATTGGGAGCTTTCCGACACCCCATTTGGAGGGGTCTCTTACCTGGAGATGTGAGTCTTCTCAACTGGGGTGCTGGGAGCTCCTCCCGACACCCTGGTTGGAGGTGTCTTGCCCCTGGAGGGAGAAGTCGTCTGGACTCAGGGTGCTGTGGGAGCTCCTCCGGAAAACCTTGATTACAGGGTTCTCGCCCCAAGGGTGGGTAGTCCTCTAGACCCAAGGTGCGGTGGGAGCTCCTTCCGATACCTGGGTTGGAGTGGTCTCCCCCTTTGGTGTGGAACACCCTCAACCCTGGGTGCGGTGTGACCTCCTCCTGACAAGGTGGTTGCAGGGGTCTCCCACTTTGAGAATGGAGTCCCCACTACTCCAGGTGCAGTCGTGTACAATTTCCCCTGACATCTGGGTTGGAGGGGTCTTGGCCCTGGGGGGGTGTCTTCTCTCCCCGTTGGAGGACTCTCCACCCACAAGTGGGGAGTCTCCTTGAATGGGGTATAGTGGAGCTCCCCCCACACCCTGGTTGGAGGGCTCTCCACCCACAAGAGGGGAGTCCCCTCCACATGGGGTTTAATGGTAAATAACCTCCTCCCTACACCCATGTTGGAGAGGGTGGGAAATACCTCCGACAGCTGTGTCTAAGCGCCTCTCACCCAGCCAGGGAAGTAACTCAAATCACATTCAAGGATGGCCTCCCACATATTCCCCCTCTTTTTCTTTTAAAAAGCAGGTGATGATTTAGTCTCGAGTCTCTGCACTCTCTGTCTGAAGACTGGCCATCCTATAATTACAACAACAAAAAAGAATTAACAACAAAGAGAACAATCCAATAATCTACCAGGCCAACTGTTTAAGAATATTTCCAGGGTTAAATCCATTTAATTCCTTCAATATTTGATTAGCCAAAGAAGAAGGATCCGAAAAATCAGCTCTATTATTTTGAATATCTTGGATATGGTGATGGAGTTCCAAAAGATCCAAGCTATTATTATTATTTTGCCAAGTACCCAACAAATGGTTCTTAACCTTCTCCCAATCCCAGAGAGAAGAATTGTACTTGGCAGCTGTAACACACACATATTTATAACTTGTATGGCATTTAAGCCTTTCTTTAAACTTTAAAGCCAAAAGTTCATTACCTATGTTTATAACAGTCACCTCTAAGGCGTTTAACTTAGTCTCAATCCTTTCATCAATATTTACTTGATTGCACAGAGCCTTGGAAGTATTTTGGGCTAAATTATTAAGAAAATTTGCATGTGAATATTTTGAGATAAAGTTATTGAGGCTGTGACAGTGCATGCAATGAAAGAAACCAAGGCCCAAACTCCCACAATTATAATTTCAATGGCAAGTCTAGGTCTTGTTAGCTGGGTATGAATTTGCTGTAAGACTTGAAAACCAGCATCAGCATACCATGGCTCTGAAATATTAGCAGGCAATACAACAAAAGAGGGCTGATGAAGTATCAGCACAACTTTTCCTCTGTTATATCTAGTAATACAATTGGTTAGGTTACATTTGTTACATGTTACAACATATCTGACATCTATCCATTTAACTTTTACATTTCCAATGATTAAAACATAAGGAGATTGGACACCGGCTCGTAAGCCATAGCAAGATCCCTCCTTATAGCTCTAACCAACAAATTTTGGTAAAGGCTTGTCTGAAAAATGTAAGAATTCTGAGGCAGCAATTAAGCACCAAACATCTTTTTGAATACCACCCTCATTGTAAGTCAAAATATTACTAACAAATACTGTAGGTGTCATAGCAGAATTTTTCCATAATTGTCTTTTATCAATTTTTGGAGACCAGTCTAAAATATACCCACTACCTTTAGGCACCTTATGTTGTAATGGAAAAGTATTTACACAATCTATCCATCTAGGAAAGGTGCCGATCTCAATTATAGAACTATTTGGACAGTGAGGTATTCATGGAGGTTTTGCAGAAATGACTAGTTTGTTATGGGAAAGTCCCATTTTAATTACTGATCTAGTATAAGGTTTTAAGTCTCCATAAATTGTATGATTAGTCAGTCTAGGTCTCCCAACCGCTGTCTTTTCCTCAAATGATACTCTCAGACAGCCAGCATCTTTATTGTGGGACCAGCACAAAGGTAATTGGGCACTGTAGCCAGAATAATTAAATCTAGTCACATGATTGGGAGTAATATGAGTATCTGTAAATCCTCCCATCATGAATGAGTCATTAGTAAACACTGGAATAGATTCTCCAGTCCATACAGCTGGATGTACCAGGGGTGGATCTGGGAAATATGTCCACTAAGTGTCTGTTCAACTCTCTTTTACCTGACAGCACAGCAGGGCAATCACTGTAGCTATCATCATCAATGGAGTCTTATTCCTTCCTAGGAGTCAATTTATTCATGAAGCATGTGTTGTCAGCTTCTTCACGTCTTCCCATGAGATCAGCTTTTCAGCTGGGTTATGTTGGTTTCTCTTTATTCTTCTTTGATATCTCTTCCTTTTGAGTGGAGGCTTCTCCAGGTCAATTTTCAGTCACTTGAATCTCGGTTCTATCTCTTCCATGTCTGATTGCACGTTCAGACACCCAGCTAGGATGGAAAGCACCTTCTGGAAAAAAACAAGCATGACCTCTGCCCCACATAATCACTGGATCTGGGCCTTTTCATTGACCAGTCTGTAATTCTTTCCACAAAACTCTGCCTAAAGGGCCTGTTGTTGTGGAAGACATATGTCTCTCAGCTGAAGTGTGACCTTCTGTGTCACAATTTAAAAAATTTAAAACAAACAAGGCATGGTTGAGGCTATTTTAGGGAGTCATAAACCTATTCCCCCCTTTTAATTTTTGTAATTGCAGATTAATAGATAGATGAGCTCGTTCCATAATGGCTTGACCTTGGGGGTTATAAGAAATTCCTATTTTATGGTCAATTTGAAACTCTTGACAAAATTGTTGAAAAGAAGAGCTTACATAAGCTGGTGCATTATTTGTTTTAATCTGTAAAGGACATTCTAACACAGCAAAGGCTGCTAGGCAATGAGAAATTACATGTTGAGTATTTTCTTTTGTATGTGCTGTGGCAAAAATAAATCTGGAATGTGTATCAAGTATCACATGTACATAACATTGTTTACCAAATTGAGGAGTATGAATTACATCCATTTGCCATATTTGATTTGGTTTTAATCCATGGGGATTTACACCTGATGGCAGATATGGAGTGTAAATAATACACTTAGTGCAGTGACTTACAATTTAATGAGCTTGTTTTCTGGTAATGTTAATTTTTTTTTTTTGTAAGCTAGAAGCATTCTGATGATGTAAGGAATGTGAAGCTTGCACACAATCATATGGAGACATCTGTTGACAAACAGCTACTAATTTATCAATCTTGTCATTATCTGAAGTTAAAGGTCCTGGAAGATTAGTGTGAGCTCAGATGTGTCCTATGAAACGTGGGTATTTTGCATTTGCACTGCCTTTTGTAGATTATGAAATAATTTAAATAGCTCTTGTGATGAGGTATATCCAATAACTGAAGTTTCAATATTTTTGGTAACTCCATATAAGCTGTCAGAATAAATATTAATAGACTCATTTGTAAAGTAATTTAAGGCACAAATGAACGCTTGTAGCCCTGCTTTTTGGGCAGAAGTATATGAGTTTTGTGTTACCTCTGTGTGAACATGGATATAAAAGACCTGCTTTATGTGAGCTTGAACCATCAGTGAACACCAATAGGACTCCATCTATGGGCTGGGTACGTACAATCTTTGGAAAAATAAGCAGTGTTATTGATTCAAATTGAATAATTTTATCACGAGGGTAATGACTTTCTACCTGACCAGGAAAATCAGCAAAAGTTATTCGGCATAAACTAGAAGCTTGAAAAAGCCAATTATTTTGATGAACAGAAAATGTAATAATTATAATATCAAGTTCAGATCCAATTAATTGTAAAACTCTTGTTCTACCTTTAATTAGTAATTGAGCAATAGAGTCATGAAAAGGAATTAATGTCTTTTGGGGGGAGTGGGCTAAATGAATCCACTCAATAACTCCCAATCTTTGCCATATGGCTCCTGTGGGTATGTACCGTTGGAAATATTAATAAATATACTAGTTCTTAATGATTAATTCTAGTAAGCTGTGCATTTTTAATTGCACTTTCAACCTTTTTAAAGCTGTTCTAGCTCTGTTGTCAGCTGATGTGGAGAGGTTGTAGAAGGATTTCCTTGCAATATCTGAAATAAAGGACTTAAATCAGAAGTAGTCAGTTTTAAAGATGGTCTCAGCCAATTAATATCTCCTAATAATTTTTGAAAGTCATTAATGGTATGTAAGTCCTTAACTTTTATCTGTAAATTTTGAGGACAGATTGTACATCCTTGAATTATCTGTCCTAAATATTGAAAGGGAGGCATATTTTGTATCTTTTGAGGAGCAATGCACAAACCCATTGCTGTAAGTGAAGCCTCTAACTGAGTAAAAATTTCTGAAAGTACTTCTGGATTAGCATGAGCCAATAATATATCATTCACAAAATGAATAATATATGCATCAGGAAAGTTATTTCTTTTAGGAGCTATCACTAGACTCACAAATTTTTGACATAAAATTGGACTATTATGCATCCCTTGAGGCAAGACCTTCCAGCAATATCTTTTAACAGGTTCTTTAAAATTAATTGCTGGGACAGTGAAAGCAAATTTTTCACAATTCTCAGGGTGCAACCTTATTGAGAAAAAACAATCGTTTAGATCTATTACCATTAAGCTATAGTTTAGAGGAATTGCTGTGGGGGAAGGGATTCTGGGCTGCAATGATTGCATAGGCTGAATTGCATGGTTTATTGCCCTTAAATCCTGTAGTAACCTCCAATTACCTGACTTTTTCTTAATAACAAAAATGGGGGTGTTCCAAGGACTAAGTGTTGATTCTATATGGCCAGCCTGAAGTTGTCCCTCAACTAACATATGAATTATCTCAAGTTTTTCCCCTCAGATGGGCCACTGAGAAATCCATATAGGCTCTTCTGTGAGCCAGGTGATCTTTTCTGCTGTCTTTTGGATCAGGGAGGCACTCAGGGCACCTAATAAAAATTTTGGTTTGGAGTATTTACTGATCTCTGTCAAGGAGACTGGTTTGTAAGCAGATATTCTCCTTGACAAGTTTCCTCATTATCTCCAGGAATAAGCCCTTGATTAATTTCCTCAAATGATCTCATAGAATTTGGAGTTACTAATAATAATCCTATTTTGCTTAATATATCTCTTTCCCATAGGTTTACTGGTAAGGACTCTAACACATAAAGTTTAAAAACTCCACTGTTCCCATCAGGATCCTCCCAACAGAGATAATTTGCACTTTGAGCAGGCTGTGAGATTTGTCTAATTCCCTCTAGGTTAGCTGGTGCTATATGTAAGGGCCAATTTTTAGGCCAAAAACGACTGAACAGAACAGATATGTCAGCCCCTGTGTCTATACTGCCTTTAAATTTTTTATGATTAATTTTAAGTTCCAGTAGGGGGTGATCCTGCTGCACTAATTGAGACCAGTACACTCTGGCTGTTTGGAAACTGAATTTACTTGTGGCTGTCCATCCGAATTACAGAGTAATAAAATTAATTGAGCAAATATATTTTTTGGAGTAAGCCAAAGGGCATAATTTGATTTTACAGTAACATTTAATTCTCCTTCAAAATAAGAATCTATTACTCCAGGTATTACCTTGATGGCCCCTTTTAAATTGTTACATCCCAAAATTAACCCCATACTTTCTCTGGGGAGTGGCCTGAAAATCCCAGTAGGGATTTGTTGTGGCCCAAATTCAGGATTTAATTCAATTGTCATTGAGGGTCATAAAGAAACTGTGATTTTTGCTCTGGTAAAAATGGCGGTGCCCCATGGTCGGCAGTAATGATGTTAAATTGTGCAACCTTCCTTCAAGTTCCTCTGTTTTTTCAGTCTTGGATGGGCTGACCAGAAGGTTTTTGTCTTCCTACTAGGCGGAAGTGAGGGCAAGAAGGTGGACTGATCAGCGCCATCTTGGTCTGTCACGTGGTCTTCAACCCTGTAATATCTACTACCAACAGCAGAGAGATCCCTGGGCTTAAAATTATGAGTATTACAATTTCACCTGTAATGGCCACACCTCCCACAATAAAAACATCTCCTGTGGGGTCTGCATACTAATTCTTGAGGCTGCAGAGTTTGTTTTAAAACTGTGGCGATCGTAATTGTTTGTAAATAGGCTTTATCAATATCAGAACACAAGTGAATAAATTCTGAAACTGTGCCCTTTTTTCTATGGGGTCTGAGAACATCCTGACAATATTTATTTGCATTTTCAAATGCCAATTGCTTAACAATAAACTCACAAGCACCCGGATTGCCAATGGAATGGTTTGCAGTTTGGTAGAGCCGCATTATTTATCAGAATAAAGCTCATTGGCACCTTGTTTAACTTTAGTCAGAACTAAGCTAGTTTGGTCCCTGGAGACAATCTGTCTCCAGGCATGCTATGCATAGGCTGTAATCTGATCATACACCACAAATTCATAATTTAGCTGCCCTTCCAAATCAATAAATTCACCCGTTCCTAAAAACATCTCCATGGGTGTCTGGAGATCTTGCGTCCAATTCCTTTCTGCTTGCTCAGAGCAAAAATCTGTCCAGTATAATCTCCAAAGTAGAAAATCTCCCCCACTCAAGCAAACCCTGGCCATGGAAATCCAGTCACTCGGCGGGAGTGGTTGAGAGCATATAGTCTCAAGCAAGCTCTGCATGAATGGTAAATTTGGAATGTAGACCTTGCAGGCATTTTTGAACTCTTTAAAAATAGTTTTAAAAGGAATTACCATGTGGATGTGAACACACTGGTCTTGGTCATTAACCTGCTCAAAAATTGGGAAGAGCTGAAATTCACTGGTATCTTCCCCAGCTTTCTGCACCTTCCTAATTCCTTGCTGGAATGGAGTAAGAAAAGTCATTGCCAGCTCAGAGTTATCTGTTAAAATTTGTCCTGTTAACAGACAATGGCCGAATTCAAATCACTGGGGCAGGTGCTGTTAAGCATAGCCTGTTGAAATTCCCTGGTAAATCCTGGATTTCATTGTCTGATTCCTCTCCCTCAGACTGTGATTCCAGTGTAGATTCTCCACTGTCACCACGTGCCGCAGTCTGGCTGGGTACAATTCAGGAGCCCACTTGTCAAAATAAACTAACTTTATTTTTAGAACCACACACGCCAAACAAAACAGCTCCTCAGGAAAAACCCTCAGAGCCCAACTGCCACCACCAGCTTCCCACAAGTCACTCCCCCAACCACCAGCCTCTCCACCTCCCACAATCCTCCTGCTCTTGAGGCCGATTAGCTGGGTCGTGTGGGCAGAGCCAAAAAAGTCCCCCAATGAGCAGCTCCGTGGCCTGAAAGGGCAGGGAAACAGTCCAATGAGCATCACCACAGAGGAGCCAATCAGCTAGATGTTGCTGGGGCCGCTGTGAGCCAGTCATCAGCTGGTAGTCTGAAAGGGCGAGGAAACAGCTCAATGAGCATCTCCAATGAGCATCACCACAGAGGAGCCAATCAGCTAGATGTTGCGGGGGCCACTGTGAGCCAATCATCAGCTGGCAGTCTGAAAGTTTGCTGGGGCCCCTTCGGCTGTGGCTCTCAAAATCTCCCCCTCTCTGTTTAAACAACAAGCATGTGGCTTAGAGACTGTGCCTGCCTTAGGTTGTCCAATAGTACATATGGTCCTTACCCGTTATCTTAGGTTGGTACCATTGTAATTGGATCTTACCAGTCACTGACTACCAGTCCAGTATACAGCCACACCTATGGAGAGGTCTTTGTACCAGCCGGGGGGTGAGGTTCTTTGCCTCACCTCTGTTGGCCCCCAAATTTTAGCTGAACGGTCATGACAAGCAGAAGGGAGGAAGATACACCAAGTCAACTGACGGCTCTTTTTGGAAAAATTGTACCACCGATGACACCATCAGCATAAATACCCCAACACTACCACAAGTCGCTGCACCAACAGATAGCTCACAAGCATAAAAGTGAGTTCACAATGCATACAAGTGACACATAGTCCAGGCAAGTTCTGCAAGCAGTTCAGTAATGGCTATTGCAGAAGCTATAGATTGGTTTTATCTTTGTCTTCACCAGCACTGGGATGAAGATAGGAATTCTGGCAATAATGGCTAAAGAAAAAATTATGTAACATTCCAGAAGGCACTAAAATAAAACAATTTTCTTAACAATTTACATTATCTTGAACAGAATTACTAAATATAATGAAATGGAAAGGTGAAAGTAAACAAACAGATCTGTTAACCTCCTTTTTTGTTCACATTTTAAAACAATCCTCAACAGCTGTTTACCCAACTTAAATTAGACCATTTAAATCACCTGAAATAAAAAATTTGTTCATGAGCGCTCATCATATATGATATATGGACATATGTGCATTCAAACATATATAATACATACAACACATAACATAATAGTAAAGACCTTATAACTTTTTACAGGTGAAATCTCCATTGCAATGTTTAAAAACTCTATAGTCAAAAAATAGAACTGATCAGCAAAACATTAACCTAGGTCTGTATGAGCTCAAAAAACAAAATAGAACTTCATGACATGGGAAAAGGCAATAATAAAATAGATATTGAAAAAAGCATCCTGGTTCTGTCACAGATGTAATAATAGCCAAACTGGAGTTCTGGATGTCAGCTGTTATGGATTTGAGTCAAATCATCTTCTTTTTGGTCTGTAGAAATCGCCTTAGTTAATCTCTCTGGAATCCAAATTGGCTGTTGTTCTTCCTGTGGAAACACATAAACAGACCCCCGACTCCAGGCAATCACTGGGTCAGGACCTCAGTTAATCTCTCTGGAATCAAATCGGCTGCTGTTCTCCCTGTGGAAACACACAAACAGACCCCCGACTCCAGACAATTACTGGGTCAGGACCTTTCCATTGTCCTGTTAGAATATCCTTCCAAAGTACCTTGGGCTTATGTGCCTTTTTTTGACCCATATGTCTTTCCGCAGCACTAAGCCCTGATGAATCCAAATTTTAAAAGTTTAGAGTAAAAAGGGTTATTTTAAGTTTATCTTTGGGGAATATATACCCCTTTCCAATTCCTTCTTTTTGCTTTAATAAGTACATTTTAATAGTTTGATGAGCTCTTTCAACTATGCTTTGTCCCTGTGGATTGTATGGGATTCCTGTTATATGAGTAATGCCAAATGATGAGCAAAATTGTTTAAAAGAGGTAGAAGTATAACCAGGGGCATTATCTGTTTTTAACTGTTTTGGAACGCCCACAGTGGCAAAATTTTGTAAGCAATGAGCTATAACATCTTTAGTTTTTTCTCCGGCATAAAGGGATCCCATCAAAAATCCAGAAGAAGTATCAACTGTAACACGCAAATATTTCAATTTTCCAAATTCTGGCAAGTGTGTGATGTCCATCTTCCAAATATGGTTATGTATCAATCCTCTAGGATTGATTCCAAGATTAACTTGTGGTAAAAAGGTCACACAATTTTGACATTGTTTTATTATTTGTCTAGCTTGTTCCTTAGGTATTTTAAAATGCTTTTGTAAAGTATTAGCACTGACATGGAACTTTTTATGAAAATTTATAGCTTCTTCTAGTGTAGAGAAAATATGTATGTCAGGTATAGTTTTATCTGCTAAATCATTGCCCAAATTAAGGGCTCCAGGCAATTCTGTATGTGCCCTGATATGTCCTATAAAGAATGGATCTTTTCTGCCCCAGATTTACTTTATATAGTGGAAAGCAAAGAGAAAACAGTAGAGGAAGGGGAAATCCTACCAGCATCTTCAAGGGATACTATAGCATTAACTATATACTGACTATCGGAAAATAAATTAAATACAGAATCTTTAAACATCAAAAAGCCTGTAATACTACCTTAAGCTCTACCTTTTGAGCTGATTGTTTGGGTACTAAAAATGTAAAATTTTGATCAGTTGTAACTATTGCTGCTGTACCATTATTTGATCCATCAGTAAATATATTTGGAGCATTCCTGATAGGTGTTTTTCTTGTCATTTTTGGAAAAATTACAGGATGCGATAACCAAAAAGACAATAAAGTATTAGATGGTAAGTGGTTATCAAATGAAACATTATATTTGCACATGATTATTGCCCAAGTATTTAACTCATTAGCTAACTCATCAATTTGATTCATAGTATATGGAGTAATAATTTTATTGGGAGAAATTCCAAACACTCCCTTTGCTGCTTTTATTCCTTTGAGTATTAATTGTCCTACAGCCTCAGGATACCTAGTAAGAATAGTGTTAGGAGAATAAGATAAATGTATACATAATAATGGACCTTCTTGCCAAAATACTCCTGTAGCAATATTTTTTGTTGGTAGTACAATAAATAATAAAGGCAAACATATATCAATTCTATCCAAATTCATATTTTCCATATATGTTTCAATGATTTGTAATGCCTTTCTTGCTTCAGGCATTAACATTCGAGGTGAATTTGGATCTGATGGACCTTTTAGGATATCAAATAAAGGTCCCGACTCTCCTCTTGGTATACGTAGATAAGACCTTATCCAATTTATGTCTCCTAATAACTTTTGAAAGTCATTAAGTGATTTGAGTTCATCTACTTGTATTTGAATTTTTGGTGGACAAACCATGGTTGAGGATAATAGAACTCCTAAATAATTAATTGGAAAATTTAATTGTACTTTATTTATTGCTATCTCTAGATTATAATTTTTTAATAAGTTTGTAAGTGTGGCATAACATTCTAGCAATGTGTTTTTAGCTTTGTGTGCTAATAATACATCATCCATATAGTGAAACATTTGTAGTTCAGGATTTTGATTTCTAAGTGGCTGGATTGCTTTGTTAACATAAATTTGACATATTGTTGGGCTGTTAGCCATCCCTTCAGGGAGTACTTTCCATTCATATCTCTGATTAGCACTTTCATGATCAGTGCAGGGATAGTAAATGCAAAACGTGGACTATCCTTAGGATGAATTGGAATTGAAAAAAAAAAAAACAATCTTTAATATCCATAACTAAAACATACCAAATTTTTGGCAAAGCAGACAATTGAGGAATCCCCAATTGAGCAGGTCCCATAATAACCATCTCATTATTAATGGCTCTTAAATCTTGCAATAATCTCCATGTACCAGATTTCTTTTTGATGACAAAAATGGGAGTATTATGGGGAGATACAGAAGGTTGTATATGCCCTTCCGCTAATTGTTGTTTGACCAGGTCATGGGCTGCTTGTATCTTTTCTTTAGTCAGAGGCCACTGAAGAACCCATACTGGTCTTTCTGATTTCCAAGTAATTTTGATTGTCTCAGTGGCCCTTTCTGAAAATCCAACCCATGTCTGTCTGTTCCTTGATCTATTTGTATTGGTGCTGCTATACCTTGTTCTTGTTTTTCTAATCCTTTTCCTTTCCTAAAACCTTGTCTAGTCATAATAGTGGGTGAATTTTGGTTGATGTTACTTGTTAATGTCAAACCTAATTGATCTAGGACATCTCGTCCCCATAAATTTATAGGAAGATTATCCAATACATATGGCTGTACAGTTCCTTCACGTCCTTCGGGATCCTTCCAATCTAATACCATTTCACTTCTCTGGGGATTAGTCGCCACTCCTAGGCCTCGTAGCGTTTGAGTGGCTTGTTGTAATGGCCAATGTTTTGGCCATTCTTGATGAGAGATGATGCTAAGGTCTGCACCTGTATCCAGTAGCCCGTTAAATTCATGTCCTTGAATATTTAGTTTTAGCATGGGGCGAGAATCTAAATTTAAAGACAGCATAGCCCAATCTACACCTGTGGAGCCTAATCCCCTGGAACCTCTTTCTACAGCACGACTGGAAATTTTATCATGTAGGCTTGGGGGTATTATTAGTAACTGTGCTATTCTATCTCCTGGTGAAATTACTGATATACCATTTGGAGAACTGGCTATAATTTTTATTTCACCTTCATAATCAGGATCAATTACCCCAGGACTTATTATAAGTCCTTTTAAGGTAGAAGAGCTGCATCCCTATAATAAGCCTACTGTTCCTTTGGGAAGAAGTCCTTTCACCCCTGTGGGAATGATTTGAACTCCCATCTCTGGACTTAGTACTGATCTGGCGGAGGCGCAGATGTTCAACCCTGCGCTCCCTCTGGTTTGTCTGATGAGGAATCTGATGGACAATGTGTCCTGGGCACTACCCTGATGGGGTTGCTGGGTTCCTCCAGTGCTCCGTATATTTGTGGTTTTGGGCCCCGGAGCATTGGGCCCCCCTGTCCATTTTTTGGCAATGGAGTCCAATGCCTTTCTCCATGATATCATGGATAAACACTTGGTCCTTTTTTGTTTTTTGGTAATGGAGTACCCTCTATGGTGACTTGAGAATGGCATTCATTAGCCCAATGTCTCCCTCTATGGCATCATGGGCAAATACCCAGTATTCTACTCCGTTGATACCTAGTTTTGTTAAACCCTCCTCCTATGGGGCAATTCCTTTTAAAATGTCCTGTTTGTTCACAATTGTAGCATGTTCTTGGCCTGGCATCTAAAGCCTGTTTTACTGCAGCTGCTACAATTTGCCCTTGTTCATTAATGTCTCTGGCATCTAAAGCCTGTTTTATTGCAGCTGCCATGACTTGCTCTTGTTCATTAATGTCTCTACATAATTTAATATATGTGTTTAAATCTTCATGTTTCCATGGTCTAATGATATCTCTGCACCAATGATTCGCTTGGTCATAAGCCAGTTGTTTTATTAATGGCATTGCTTGTTCTGTATTCCCCCAAACTCTGGTAGCTGTTTGAATAATCTACTGTAAAGGTCAGGTCAGCTTCGGAGGAAGAGACCACCAAGAGACTATCTCATGCAACGGCAAAGGGTTTATTGGGGACCAGCAAGCTGGGGCTCAGAGTTCACTTGAATAGAGCAAAGAGAGAGATAGAGAGCCCTGAGAACAGCTTAAGCAGAGCTTATATACTTTTTTTGGAGAGGGCAGGGAGGGAAGTTACATTTTGCAGTTTGGCAGTTGGGGACAGCACATTCTGGGAACAAGATTAGCAAACAGTTAGCAGTTCGGGACAGCACATTCTGGGAACAAGATTAGCAGACAGTTCTTAAGATTTCAACAGTGTTTTGTTAAGCATTCAGAAAAACGGAGTGACAAGTACCTCTTTTATTAACCTTTCATTCGCCACTTCTTCTTCTGGCTACTTTTAATCATAAAAGTGATCATTGGGGGGGTGTCACATTCTGTGTCTGCTAGTGGGGTATATTGTTGTCTGATTACCATAAGTTTGACTTGTCCAATTTGGGCTTGAAGAAAGGAAACTACATGGTTAAGCAAACAGGGTCCTAGAGTTAGTAACAATATAAGAATTATTAAAGGACCAGCCAGGACTGATAAAAACGTAGTTAACCATGGGGACTGTGTGAACCAAGACTCATACCACCCTTTTTGGGCCTCTCTCTCCCACTGACGCTCTTCAAGTCATCTTCTTAGTTTACTCATAGATTCTTTTACAACTCCAGTATGGTCGGCATAAAAACAACATTCTTCCCTCAATGCAGCACAAAGGCCCTCTTTCTCATGAAGAGGAGGTCCAACCCTCGCCTGTTATGTAAAACAACTTCAGAGAGAGAGGTTAAAGATTCCTGCAAAGCTGTGATGGAGATTTCTAATATCTTTAAGTTTTGGTCCATTGCTGTTTTTAATTGGGTCATTTGTTGTGTCCCACGGACCAGGGCAGTGGTTCCTGTGTCCACCCATGCAGCAACTCCCATTCCTAATAGAATGGCTAAAGTTAGGGATACAAGTTACCGGTGGAACCGGGTTGTATGCCCCCCTATTTGATCTTCAAATGAACCTGCATCATGATAGAGTACTCTGGAAAACATCTGTACCATTACACAATTAATCACATCTGTTGACCATTTCATGAAAACATGTTTAAGTATATAGAATTATACTGTTGTAGGGACGGACAAGGCAAGGCATCTAAGATAGCACCGAAGACAGGGAAACAGTCCTATTTGGTTGCAACCAGATTCAGAGGGCATTGCTTCTGTTGTAATCAATTAATCCCCTGAACCCCAAGTTTAGGTAGTTTTAGATTTTGTACTTAACATGTAAGGGAAGGGGCTCAGAAGTTCACAGTCTGCAGGAGTTCACAAAAAGCAGTTTTTTTTCTGTTTTTTCCTCTGTTCTGGGCAAGTTAACTTTTTAAGGACACCTGGGAGGGGGAGAACTTTTTTTTTCTTTCTTTCTTTTTTTTCCTGCCAGCTGTTACCATGGAGCCCAGTTGGTAACTTCTTTATCTTAGAAATGTAGCCATCTCTGTGAAGCCCCAGCTCAAGGCCAGAGGCTTTGTTCACATATTTTGTGAAAAACTAGTAAGGGGGTGTATAGCTTAGGAGTGCTGATTTTTCCAGCCAGTGGCCAAGTAGAACAGGGCAACATGAAAAGAGGAAGTTTATCTACACTGAACTCCTTTATAGGGACTCTTTTGCTGAAAGTCCTAAAGTCAGCCATGGTGAAGATTCTGGAGAAGGTCAGTGAAAACTTTTCTGTGGGCCTGGTACAGAGGGGGAAGACGGGAAGGCGGGGCTGAGAGCAGCTCCGTGGATCTGAGAATGAGGAAGGAGAGATGTAAAAGAATAATGGGAAAGGGGTTTGGGATTTTCCTAGCAACAAAAACTTGAGCAGTAGAACAGGTAGAGCAGAGGGGAAGACTGGAGTGAGTATCCCAAAAAGCCTGTGAGGGACTTTAAAGTTTTAGTAACCTGTTTTCAGTGATGACAAAGCAACTTTAAAGGCCATTTTTATTACATCTTGGATAGGGGTCTGAGGGCTCTCCTCAACTGGTTTGAGCTTTGGGTTAGCTGGTAAGAGGACCTGGTGGGACCCAGTGTGGACACTGACAGGAGAAGAGAGGAGTGAATGGGTGGAGGGGTACCTCAATACCTGCTACCTCAGCAAGGGGGCAATGGTCTGAGAACTGGCGGAAGTTTGGGTTCCATCAGGTAGCCCCTGTATGTTCACATCCTTATGACTTACAGAAGAAGTCGGTTTTTCCCCTACATAACAGTGACTGTTTGTGGCTTTGATAGTCCGCTGGGCAAACATAGTAATCTAGGTTAGCCAACCTGCATCTACGTCCCTAATGTTTGTTTTCATTATCTATGGTAAGGAAGGGATTTAATGGAATTTTAGTGGGATCCTCTTCATCAGGGATATCCCAATAGGAAAGACCTATAGCCAGCTGACAAATGTCTGGGTGGAGAGATGGCTATTAGGTCCCTAAGGGGGCTGTATGTGAGATAGACCATACTTCCTGTCCAGTAGGATTTGTGATCAGCCATCGCTGCTGAAAGGGCTGATGAGGGTTAGGACTACTGGTGGTCAAGAGGAGAGTCCATAGCCCTATACACACGGCGAATACGCAATTTGAGAGGGTTACCAGTCTTTTCCAATTTCCAGCCAGAGTCTGGACATGGCGCAGGCTTGAGATGAGAGGCATGGATCCAGGAAGTGATTCCGTCTACTTTTACCACTGTAGTTGTTATAAGTAGCACCTGGTATAGTCCTTTCCAGCGGGGTTCTAGGGATGACACCTGTTGTTGTCTTACGTAGACAAAGTCTCTTACTTGATATTGATGTGGAGTCTTTTTGTCCCCAGGTTGGTAGGCAGTGGCCAGCTGTTTCCACAGGTATTGCTGAGTTTTTTCAAGAGCTTTAAGTCTGTCAAGCAGGGGGGTGTGGAAGGGATCGTTAGGTCTTAGAGTTGGGGTTAGGTCCCTTACTGGAGGAGGGGCACCATGGAGAATTTCATAGGGGGTGAGGTTACACAAAGAAACAGAGGGAGTATTTCTTGCACAAAACAGTGCATAAGTCAGGAGCATAGTCCAATCTTTTATGCCAGTCTCCAAGCTTAATTTCGTCAAGGTCTCTTTAATGGTTCTATTCATTCTTTCTACCTGTCCTGAGCTCTGGGGTCTAGAAGCGCATTGTAACCTCCAATTAATCCCCAGGGTCCTGGCTAACCCCTGACTTACCTGGGCCACAAACACCGGTCCATTATCAGACCCTATTACCTTAGGCAGGCCGTATCTTGGAAAAATATCTTCAAGGATCTTTTTTACCACCATTTGCGCCGTTTCTTTTTTTGTGGGGAAGGCCTCAATCCATCCTGAAAATGTATCTACAAAGATTAGGAGATATTTAAGTCCATACCTTGCTGTCTTAATTTCAGTAAATTCCACTTCCCAAAATTGTCCTGGTCTGGTTCCTCGAAGGCGCCTTCCTACAGGAAGCTTGGAGGGGTAAGCATTAACCAATTGACAGACCCGACAGGCTTTTGTTATTCGTTCAGCTATTTTCTTTTGATGTGAGCCGGTTAGTGGAAAACTCTGTTCTTGATCCTTTAGGAATGCCTGCAGTTTCTTTGAACCAAGGTGAGTGAGTTGATGTACATTTTTAACTTAGTGTAGGGCTTTCTTAAATTGCAAGCTGGGCTCAGTGTAGTCAAGGAGTTCAGTGTCAGTATCCTTAGATGTTAAGTTGTCGGGGTGCTCTGATGTAGTTAAATCTTCTGACTCATATTCCCCCCGTGTGGAAAGTGTTAATATGATTACTCCATTTAGGGCTGCCAATTTAGCCTCTTCATCTGCCCTCCTGTTCCCGACCGCTATGGGATCATTTCCTTTCTGGTGTCCTGGACAGTGCACTATAGCTAGTTTTTTAGGGCTTTGCACTGCTGAGAGGAAGTGGAGGATCTCATCTCTGTTTTTTATTTTTTTTCCTGCCAAGGTTAATAGTCCCCTTTGCTGGTAGATAGCCCCGTGTATATGAGCAGTAGTGAAGGCATAGCGGCTATCTGTGTATATGGTGGCCTTTTTGCCTGCCGCTAGCTCTAATGCCTTCGTGAGGGCGATCAGCTCTGCCTTTTGAGCTGATGTTCCCTCCGGGAGGCTAGAGGACCAAATGACTTTAGTTCTGCTAACTATTGCTGCCCCAGCCCACCGCTTACCATCCTGGAGAAAGCTGCTGCCATCAGTGAACCATATGACCTCAGGGTGGGGCAGTGGCTGATCCTTTAAATCCCATTGAATACTGTTTTTTTCTGCCAGTATATGTTGACAGTCATGAGTGACGGGTTCTGATGATTGTTCAGGTAATAGTGTAGCCGGGTTAAGCGGGGCGGGGGGTCCCAGTATTATTCTGTCCTTGTCAAGCAACAGGCTCTGATAGTGTGTTATTCTAGAGTTTGAAAGCCATCTGTCTGGTGGCTGGCGGATGATGCTCTCTAGGGCATGGGAGGCTATAACGGTTAGCTTTTGTCCCAGCGTTAACTTATCAGCATCCTTGATTAGTAGGGCCGCCACTGCTATAGCTTTTAGGCAATGGGGCCATCCACTAGCCATTGGGTCCAGCTTTTTAGATAAATAGGCTATAGGCCTTTTCCAGTGTCCTAGAGTCTGACTGAGCACTTCTCATGCTATTCCTTTCTTTTCCTCAATGTAGAGAGTAAAGGGTTTCTATACATCTGTGAGTGCTAAGGCCAGAGCAGATAGCAGCGCCCTTTTGATATTATCAAAAGCTTGTTGGTGCTCAGGGGTCCATTGGAATTGGGCATCTCCCTTTAACAACGGGTATGAAGGAGCATCTAAGGACACAAACCCAGGTATCCATAACCTGCAAAAGCCAGCAGTCCCAAGAAACTCTCTGAGTTGCCTCCTATTAGATGGGAGTGGTATCTGCACAATGGTACAGATTAGGTACTGTGGGGTGAATTTCCTGCACTCTGTTGTTGATCTCTCTTAGGTCTTGAATGGGGTGATAGTCCCCGGTTCCTCGCTTTTTTACTGGTAGCAGGGGAGTGTTCCAGGCCGATTGACAGGGCCTTAGGACCCCTAAGGCCAGATATTTCTGAATATGGGGCCTTATCCCATCTTTAGCTTCTTTGCTCAGAGGATATTGTTTAATATTAATTGGGGAGGCTGAGGTTTTTAACTCTACCATTATTGGAGGTTGTTTTACGGCTAGGCCTAACCCAGCGGTTTCTGCCCAGGCATCTGGGTAATCTGTTATCCATTTCTGGGATAGCTTGCCTGTTTGATCAGTCTTGGGGGCTGTGAAGAGTTGATGTTCATCTTCTACTGACATAGTTAAAGCCATGACTATAGGAGTTTTTACTGAAGGATTTAGAAATTTCATTTGGGGGCCTTCAGGATTAAAAGTTATTCTGGCCCGGTGAGCAGATCTCTGCCCATCAATGGGGCTGGGCATTCAGGGATCACTAGGAAGGAGTCATGGACTTTTCCTTTTCCCAGGTCCATGGTCCTCTTAGTTGTCCATGCCCGATATTTACTGCTGTTAGCCCCTTGAATTAGAGACCTTTTATTTGATAGAGGGCCCGATGGGGCCTTAAGGGCTGAGTATATTGCCCCTGTATCCACTTCAAAGTTTACTGAGGTTCCCAGAGTCCTCCAAGGCGTCCATTTAAGGACGTGGCCTGTGGCTTCAAGACATGTCTGTCCACCACCGCCAGGGGGAGCTCATGCTCTCCTCTGGCAGCCACCCTGCCAACCCAAACCGAAAAACCAGAAAAGCTCTGAGAGCTCACGCTCTCCACTGATCCAAAAACCAAAACCTGAGCGATCACAAGGGAAAAACAAGCAGGAGAAAAAGGTGGAGGAAAAAAAAAGAGGAAGAAGAAGAAGAAGAAGAAGAAGAAGAAGAAGAAGAAGAAGAAGAAGAAGAAGAAGAAAAGGTGCCTTACTTATCCTGAGAGGAGCCCATTGGGGGTCTTTCGTCCGCCGCTGCCGGATCTCGGTGGAACCTCCAAATGTAAAGGTCAGGCGAGCGTCAGAGGAAGAGACCACCAAGAGACTATCTCATGCAATGGCAAAGGGTTTATTGGGAACCAGCATGCTGGAGCTCAGAGCTCACTTGAATAGAGCAAAGAGAGAGATAGAGAGCCCTGAGAACAGCTTAAGCAGAGCTTATATACTTTTTTTGGAGAGGGCAGGGAGGGAAGTTACATTTTGCAGTTTGGCAGTTGGGGACAGCACATTCTGGGAACAAGATTAGCAAACAGTTCGCAGTTGGGGACAGCACATCCTGGGAACAAGATTAGCAGACAGTTCTTAAGATTTCAACAGTGTTTTGTTAAGCATACAGAAAAACGGAGTGACAAGTACCTATTTTATTAACCTTTCCCTACAAATTCAGCGTAAAATTCATTAGTTCCTTGTATTATCTTAGATAATTGACCTTGTAAACCTCCATGTCCTTGTAAAGTCTTCCATGCCTTAACTGCATCTATAGCAATTTGTAAATATACACCAGGATCATATGCAATTTGTTGCTGCTGATCCTCATAAGGTCCCTTTCCTAACAACATATCTAGATTTCTCTGAGGATAACCAGCTGCTGCATTTCGCCTAGCCATCTCCTTGCAAAATTCCTCATTGGCAACCTTCCATAACAGGTATTGTCCTCCATTTAGCACAGCTTTACACATATTAGCCCAATCTGGTGGCATCATGTTCAAGTTGTTAATGGATTCGACCAAGCTTACAGTGAAGGGTGCTTGAGGACCATAGGTTGTTACAGCCTCTTTTAGCTGCTTCATTGTTTGGAAATTTAAAGCATGGTAAATTCGCTGCCCTCCTACCTCAAATACAGGGCATGTTAATACTTGAGATCCTGTCTCAGGATCCCAACTATCAACTGTGGGGGTTGGGAGCCTCCCAGCATATGGAGGTGGTGCTACTGATTGGACACTTATACCCTCTGGTGATAGAAAGGTGTTAGTAGCAGTCTCCTGTTGTAACTTTTCCCCTGATGGCTTTTTCTGCTCTAAACTTTCTTCCTCTGTCTGACTAGCTCAAAAGACCTTCTATTTTACTTGAATCTTTTCCTCTTTCTGACTAACTTGAGAGATCTTCCCTTTTACTTGAATCAATATGTCTTCTCCTTCCTCTACCTTTGTCTGAATTGAAGGCTTTGGACTAAGCAAACCAGATACGAATGTCCACAATGGCAATGTGCCAACTGGCAGAGTTCCTGAGCTGTTCTTTTCTATTCTTTTTATTTTTTTTTTATTTTTATTTTTTTTAAATCTTCACCATGATGGTTCCATTGTGATATACTTAACAACTCCTCCTTAAAAAGCCATGGGCTACATTTTTGTATTGTATCAACGTATGCCCTTACTGCTCTTGATTTTACTGGGATGCCTCCTTCCTCTAACAATTTACTTAACACTCTTTCAGTTTGTTTTTTACTAATTTCTGATCCAGTATTTCTACTATAATACAACCCAACAAGATGATGCCAAACAAAACTGAGACAGAATGAAATAAAAAGGGAACAACAAAAATTCATTATAGCCTTTCTATCCTCCTGACATGTGCATACGTCCTTTCTCCCTATCTGTTCCTCAGACGTAAATAGTTTTTCCTCAGATGTGAGCAGTTTTTCTTCCGTCTCACTCATCTCCAGGGACAGGCAACTTAAAACAAAAATGAAGCAAAACAAAAGAGGAATCTTAAAATGGCTACTCATCCTCTCGCCCTGCCCTCAGGGGCAAGCAGTTTACTTACCCTCAGTAGCTCCCCATGCGAGCCACCAAATGCCACAGTCTGGCTGGGCACAATTCAGGAGCCACTTGTCAAAAGAAACTAACTTTATTTTTAGAACCACACATGCCAAACAAAACAGCTCCTCAGGAAAAACCCTCAGAACCCAAATGCCACCACCGGGTTCCCACAAGCCTCTCCCCCCACTACCAGGCTCTCCACCTCCCACAATTCTCCTGCTCTTGAGGCTGATTGGCTGGGTCATGTGGGCGGAGTCAAAAAAGTCCTCCAATGAGCAGCTCCGTGGCCTGAAAGGGCAGGGAAACAGCCCAATGAGCATCACCGCAGAGGAGCCAATCAGCTAGATGTTGCTGGGGCCGCTGTGAGCCAATCATCAGCTGGCAGTCTGAAAGTTTGCTGGGGCCCATTTTGGCTGTGGCTCTCAACAGGCACAGTTTGGAACCATATGCTAGATGAAGAGATGCTGTCTTGAGCAAGTTCCTGCGAAAATCAGGTTAAGCTGAAGTACACTTTTTTCCATAGAAATTGGTGATCACCAGGATGTAACAGCACCAGTGTTGAGGCATATTAGACAATTGCTGTCAGAATAAAGAGGAATGAATTCTTGGGAGGAGCAGAAGAGTTTCTCTGAAGTTGTGAACTTGGCTTGGCTGCAGGCTATTGGCCGGCGATGATGTGTCCTTGTGTGGAAAGTTGCATCCATACTTCTGTCCCAGAATCACATTTATTAAGGTCCTTTGGGCCCTAACTTGGGGCATTAAATTACCTAGCCAATCTAGGGAAGCACGAAGAGACTGGTGCCTCTTGAACTGCTAGTTCCAAGACACAGCACAACAAAAAGAATAAAGCCTAGACTGCACGCTAAGTTCTGGAGGCATAGTATCCAGGGTAACAGTGAGCCAGGCTTGGTTCTATCATTAGAAGAAGATCAAGGTTGATGCTCATGACAAAGTGTGGCATCACCTAACATCCTCAGTACCTTTGCTGGTCTCTGCCTTAGCCAAGGCCCCTACAAGGAGCAAAAAAGTGTCTAGAGATGCACTTGAATGCAAGGTAGCTTTAGTGAACTGTTGCAGCTTTCCTGCAGACCCTGACCTGTAGGAGCTCCACCTCCCAGGTAAGATCATGCAACAACAACATCATAGGCACCACACCCACCTGGGATTAGGGGGGCCTGAAAATTCCCACTATTATATCTTCCCTTCCCTTCACACCTGTACTTAAAAGGAGGGTTTGCTTCCTAGGTTTCTGACAAGACCCTAGTTCTCCCACATTGACTGGAAATTTTCTCCTCAGATCTTCCAAGAAAATTTCCCTTGAGCCATGTGGCATTGTGTGTGCATGCAATGCCCTGTGACCTGTAAAAACTGTGAGGTGTTTAGAACTTCTTGACTTCCCCTAGGCTGTGCCTTTCTGGTAAGTTGCTTTACCACAGGACTTCTCAGTAGGTTAGACCTATGTCTAAGGCAAGGGGTGGAAATATTTCTTCATTTGTACCTTCTATTCCACCCTCTTGGAGTTCTACCTGGTTATATTGTGCATGTACAAATCATGATCAAAGTAAAGTTGATGCCGATATACTAATGTGCTTCTTTCCACCAATCAGGATTGTTATTCTTACTCTTATACCCATGGCCCATTTTTAGTAATACCAATAGCTTCCTCAATGTATGTTCATGACAAACATTTGTTCTTTCCTTTAAAGTTTAAAACTTATCTGGACTCACTGGTACATGCATTTAATTCCAAGAGACTCAAGAGACAGAGGCAAGAGGATTCCAAGTTGAAGGCAAGTACCAGCAACTTAGTGAGATGGCCTCAAAACTAAAAAGCAAGCAAGGCCTGCAGATGTAACTATATTATAGAATGACTCTGTGTTCTTTTTCCAGAACTATAAAATAAATAAATAAGCTAATTAATTAAATTTAAAGGGGAAAAATATTTAAAAACTTAGGAAAAGTTTAAGTGTTTGATTACATTAGACTACAAAACCGTGATACCACCTTCTAATGATTCTCTGCTTACTCTTTTCCCTAGAGTACTCACTGGAGGCTATGGGAGCACATATATGGAGACCTACAAGCCATTTTCAAACCACATATATTTGGCCATGATGAGCACTGGCCCTGATGCTTTCAAATGAATAATATAAACCTGGTAATGCTACAGGGAACAATTCCCAACACTCTGTCATCTTAGTAAGAACCTGCCTTTGGATCCCTCTGGCTCTTGTGATTCACTGCTTCTCATACAAGTTGTTTTCAAACTGCACATATTCAGTCAAACTATGTGGTTAACCTACTAAGCCAAAATGAAGAATGTAAATCTGTTGCTGTAACAGATTCACAATAACTTCTCTGTGAATGAAAGTAACTGCCTTTGGGATCTCCCAGCCAATACCCATTCTTTGTGTGTGTTTGGGGTGAGGAGGATTACCAGAGATTGAATTTGGGGGCACCTGACCACTGAGCCATATCGCCAACCCTATTCTGTGTTTTTTTTTATTGGTTGTTCAAAACATTACAATGCTCTTGACATATCATATTTCATACATTTGATTCAAGTGGGTTATGAACTTCCATTTTTACCACGTGTACAGATTGCAGATTCACATTGGTTACACATCCACATTTATACATACTTCCATACTAGTGTCTGTTGTATTCTGCTGCCTTTCCTATCCCCTTCCTATCCCCCTACCCTCCCTTCCCCTCCCATCACCTCTCTCTACCCCATCTACTGTGATTCATTTTTCTCTTTTTTTTCCCTTTCCCCTCACATCCTCTTATATGTAATTTTGTATAACAATGAGGGTCTCCTTCCATTTCCATGCAATTCCCCTTCTCTCTCCCATTCCCTCCCACCTCTCATCCCTGTTTAATGGTAATATTCTTCTCATGCTCTTCCTCCCTGCTCGGTTTTGAGTTGCCCTCCTTATATCAAAAAAGACATTCAGCATTTGTTTTTTAGGGATTAGCTAGCTTCACTTAGCATAATCTGCTCGAATGCCATCCATTTTCCTGCAAATGCCATGATTTTGTTATTTTTTAGTGCTGAGTAATATTCCATTGTGTACAAATGCCATGTTATTTTTTTTCTATCCATTCATCTATTGATGGGCATCTAGGTTGGTTCCACATTCTAGCTATTGTGAATTGTGCTGCTATGAACATTGATGTAGCTGTATCCCTATAATATGCTCTTTTTAGGTTTTGGGGGAATAGTCCAAGAAGGGGAAGAGCTGGGTCAAATGGTGGTTCCATTCCCAGCTTTCCAAGGAATCTCCATATTGCTTTCCAGATTGGCTGCACCAATTTGAAGTCCCACCAGCAATGTATAAGTGTACCCTTTTCCCCACATCCTTGTCAGCACTTGTTGTTGTTTGACTTCATAATGGCTGCCATTCTTACTGGAGTGAGATGGTATCTTAGAGTGGTTTTAATTTGCATTTCTCTGATTGCTAGAGATGGTGAGCATTTTTTCATGTATTTGTTGATTAACTGTATATCCTTCTCTGAGAAGTGTCTGTTCAGGTCCTTGGCCCATTTGTTGATTGAATTATTTGTTTTCTTATTGTTTAATTTTTTGAGTTCTTTGTATACTATGGATTTAGGGTTCTATCTGAAGTGTGAGGAGTAAAAATTTTTACTCCTATTCTGTATTTTATTTAGAGATAGGATTTCACTGAGTTGCCTACAACTAGTCCTATGTGCTGCCATGTTCAAGGGAGCATTGGAGCGTGGGTTTCCTCTGGCCTTTCCAACCTGTATGACCCCCTGCAAAATGGTCTCCATGCCAGAAATTCTCTGTGCCAGAAATTCTGCTGATTTGTTAGGCTCAGTTTAGAGCTCTTGGTTGGTATCTGCTGAATTCATGTATTGGACTTAGCGTCAAACTCATGGATCTAAGTTCCCAATCCAGTTTGGTGCTACTGTTGCATGAAGATACCAAAATGTCTCCATGCTGGGCTTAGACAGACCCAGCTGACTTTCATGCATTTTAATGAGCCAAATAGCCTCTAGATCAGCTCAGTGCAGGCTTCCCCTCTGATCCTGGGATTTCCCATGCCAAGAATTCCCCAGCACTTTTTAATATTTTTTCCATTTTGTCTACTAATTTTCCTCACAATTTCCAGGGGCTCAGCTAAAATTATCTTCTCATCTTTGTTGGATGTACTGTCAGTTTCCCAGTCTTCAAGGTTATCTGTCCACTATTGAGTATCAGTCAAGTGCTTTTTTTCACTCCCCTCAGAGAGAAATAGTTTTCTCACTGAGTTCAGAGTCATAGAGCTGTGAGAAAAGCCACTTTCCACTAATTCCAATGGAGTATTGCTCAGCCATAACGAAGAATAAAATTATAGCATTTGCTGGCAAATGGATGGAACTAGAGAATATCATGGTAATCAAAATAAGCAATCCTCACCCCCCCCCAAGAAAAGGCCCCATATTCTCTCTGTGAATACTAACATACAATAATGACCAGGGGGATGAAAGAATATAAGTTCAATTGATTAGACAAAGGGAAATAAAGGGAAGGGAGAATGGATGGTAATAGGAAAGACAATAGAATGCATCAGACAAAACACTCCTATATTCATATATGAATACAAGACCAATGAATCTCTGTATCATGTCCAATTGCAAGAATGGGATCCTAATTAGAATAAGTTATGCTTAATGTGTATACAATATGTCAAAATACAATCTACTGTCATGTATATCTAAAAGGAACAATTTTTTAAATGAAAATAAATAAATAAATAAATGGAAGAACAGTAGTTCTGGACAAAGGGACTAAGGGGACAGAAGAAAGCATTAAAAGAGGGAGTACTGAGTATTGAAATGAAGAAAACTACATGTATTTATAAAAATGTTAACCATGACCTCACCATTATTTGTAACTGGAATGCACTAAAAAACAAAAACAGGTTCAGAATTTGTCGTAGTTTTTGAATCATTGAAATTAAATAGTAGTACATTTAACTAAAAAAATCTAAATTTATTATAAGAACGTCAAATCTGTCAAATATGTATTCTATCTACAATAAATTGTATAAATAAATTATTTAAGACATATTTAAATAAAAAAACTACACAAAGTATAGAAAATGTAATTAATTAAGAAAAATTAAAAATAAGCCACTGAACAGGATGTCTCCTGTCTATCAACCGCTGCCCTCACCATTGCTGTCTCTGATTTCGCTGCAGCCAGCCTAAGATCACCTAGAGGTCTTCTTTCTGGGCTGCCGCAGAAGTCACTGCCGTGCTGGAGGTCTCCTCTCTGGGCATGGCCTCAATTACCTCTGAGGTGAATTCCTTTGCTACCTCTGAGGTAGCTGCTACTGAACCGGAAGTCTCCTGTCAATCAACCGCCACTTGCACCGCTAACTCCATTGCTGCCTCTGATTCCAATGCCGCCAGCCTGAGATCGTATGGAGGTCTTCTTTCTGGATGCTACTGCCACAGAAGGAAACCACTGCCTTGGGTGCAACTGAAGCCTACACTGCTGCTGACCCTGGAGATCACCTAGATACAATGCCCCCTCAGTTGCTATTGTAGCTACTGCTGCAACCATCATTACTACTGACTCGCTGACAGCAACCACCACCACTACCGCTGCTACCATAGACTAGAGGACTACTTCCAGGGAGACTTAAGGTTTGGTTGCATGTGGCTGCACCCATCTGGGGTCACCAGCCAGTGCGGGGGCCTGGATGCCAGCAGGTTTACCACCACAAGAGCCTAGGGACTCCCGCTGGGACATGCAGGTCCAGTGTGGGTTGCCAGAAGGTTTGGAGGAGCCTGGGGTCTTCCTGATGAGAGTGCTGGTGGCCATTGTCTTGCTGCTGCTGCATCTCAGAGTTGCTCCTTTGCATGAGTGTATCCCTGGTGGTCTCACAGCAAGTATGAGCAGCATTGAGATCTTGGGACTGCAGCATGGCCAATCCTGGGGTATCTGAAGCTCAGATTGGTGGGATAGAGGCTGGGTTTGCAAGGGCTGATCTGGGTTTGGTGATCCCAAGAGATGTCAGCAATAGGGCTGAGAAACTGATGAACACTGACAGTTCGACTTTACAGCATGATTTATTTTATTTTTTAATTCACTAATCTCTCTACCATATTTGTAACAGGTTGTTTTTTATGCATCAGTGTGTGGAGGACAATGATATATGAATGGTGTTTTGCATTTTTGTTGTATTCTTATGTCTTTATTTTTTTCCTCTTTGTTTGTATTCTTCCTTTATCTTTTCTATTTTCTTGGACTTTCTTTCTCCAACCAACAGTCAATCTCTGTCGGTTATTATTTCACACTTCCTATGAATTTTTACTTCTAGCTTCTATCTTCCTCCCTCGTGAATATTGCACACTACACTACCTCTGTTCTCTCAGTCACCATTTTAAATCATAAATTGTTTAAGCAAATATTTTGTTTATACTATAGATAGTTATTGAACTAATTATTTTTGGTTCTATGTGAGAAAGCAGTAGATGCCTTAGTGGGAGTTATTAGGTTTAAGGGAGTTATTAGGTTATAAGGTTAAGTTATTGTGTTCATTGGGTCCTGATGATATTGGTCTTACCAGTAAAGGCAAAGCACTGGAAACCTTAGGTGACACTATAGGTCTACAGGGTAGAATTTATCTTGACTTAGATCCATACTTTTAGGTAGGAAAGAACACTAACAACATGAAAAAACAAGGGAATAAAGCACCCCAAACGAACCAAGATGCTTCAACCACAGAAGCCACTGATAACACAGTAGAAGAAATGTCTAAGAAGGAGTTCAGACCGTATATGGTTAAACTGATATGTGAAGTATAGTATAAGGGGAGAAATCAGAGAAAAATACTGGATGTGAAAGACCACTTCAATAAAGAGTTAAAAAAATAAAAATCCTAAAAATGAAGGAATCAGTAAACCAAATTATAAATTCAATTGAAAGCATCACCAACAGATTAGATCACTTGGAAGACAGAACCACAGACAATGAAGACAAAATATATAACCTTGAAAGTAGAGTTGAACATGTGGAGAAGATGGTAAGAAACCATGAACATAACATCCAAGAATTATGATATAATATGAAAAGGCCAAATTTAAGAGTTATCAGAATAGATAAAGGAGCAGAGATACAAACCAAAGGAATCCAAAATCTTTTAATGATATAATAGCAGAAAAATTTTCAAACCTAAAGAATGGAGTGGAAAATTAAATACAAGAGGCTTACAGAACCCCAAAAGTACAAAATTACAGCAGACCCACACCAAGGCACATTATAATGAAAATGACTAACACAGAGAATAAAGATAAAATCCCAAAGGTTTTGAGAAAAAAATCAAATTACATATAGGGGAGAGGAAACAATTCAGATCCAAACTGATTTCTCAGCCCAGATCCTCAAAGCTAGGAGGTCCTGGAATAATATATTTCAAGCTCTGAAAGAAAATGGATGCCAACCAAGAATTTTATATTTAGAAAAATTTTCAAATTTGAAAACAAAATTAAAACATTCCATGATAAATAAAAATTAAAAGAATTCACAACTGGAAAGCCTACACTACATAGCATTCTCAACAAAATATTCCTTGAGGATAAAGTGCGGGGGGGGGGGAGTGAAAACCAGCAAAGGGAGGATCTATAGTAAAGTGACATTAAACCAAATGAGAAACTAAGACAAATCAAAAATCAGAAATGAATCAAAATGACAGGGAATACAAATCATATCTCAATAATAACCTTGAATGTTAATAGCCTAAATTCATCAATCAAAAGACACAAATTGGCAGGTTGGATTAAAATTTAAGATCCATCAATGTGCTGTCTTCAGGAGACTCACCTCATGGGTAAAGACATCCACAGGCTGAAGGTGAAAGAATGGGAAAAATCTTACCACTCATATGGATTGCACAAACAAGTAGGGTTTTCTACTCTCATTTCAGATAAAGAAGACTCAAAACAAAGTTAATCAGAAGAGGAAAAGAAGGGAAGTATATATAAGCAGAATATACAATTATAAATACTTATGCCCCAAACAATGGAGCATCCATGTACATCAAACAAACCCTTCTCAATTTCAAGAGTCAAACAGACCAAAATGCAATAATACTGGATTATTTTAACACACCGCTCTCACTACTGGACAGATCTTCCAAACAAAAACTAAAAGAAAATTATAGAACTAAATAATACAATCAGTAACTTAGATTTAGCAGTCACATATAGAATATTTTGTCCATCAATGAGCAAATACACTTTCTTCTCAGCAGCACATTGCTCCTTCTCTAAAACAGATCATATCTTATGCCACAAAGCAACTCTTAGTAAATACGAAGAAGCAGAGCTAATGCCCTGCATTCTAATAGACCACAATGGAAGGAAAATAGAAATCAATGATAAAATTTTAAAAAATAGAAGCTACTGTAACAAATGGAGACTAAATAATACACAATTGAATGATGAGTGGATAGTAGAAGATATCAAGGATAAAATAAAAAAAAATCTTAAAGGTAAATGAGAACACTGATACAACATATCAAAATCTCTGGGACACTATGAAGGTAGTACTAAGAGGAAAATTTATTGCATTGAGTGCATTCATTAAAAGAATAAAAAGCCAACAAATAAATGGTCTAACACTACATCTCAAAGCCCTAGAAAAAGAAGAACAAATCAATACCAAAAGCAGAAGACAGGAAATAATTAAAATCAGAGCTGAAATTAATGACATTGAAACAAATAAACAAACAAAAAAACAATTGAAAAAAATTGACAAAACAAAAAGTTGGTTCTTTGAAAAGCTACATAAAATAGATAAACCCTTGGCATGCTAATGAAGACAAAAAGAGAGAAAACTCAAATTACTAAAATACAAGATGAAGGAAATATCACAATGAACATGTCTGAAATACAGAAAAAATGGAAACTTGCAAATTTATACTCTAATAAAATAAAAAGACATCGACAAATTTCTAGAGACATATGACCTACTGAAACTGAATGAGGATGTCGTACATGATTTAAATAGATCAATTTCAAGTAATGAAATAGAAAATGCGATCAAAAGTGTACCAACCAAGAAAAGCCCAGGACCAGATGGATTCTCAGCCAAATTCTACAAGACTTTCAAAGAATTAACACCAATACTCCTCAAAGTACTCCATGAAATTTCCATGAAACAGAAAAGGAGGGAACCCTTCCAAACTCATTCTATGAGGCTAATATCACCCTGACACCAAAACCAGATAAAGAATCATCAAGGAAAGAAAACTGGCCAAATATCCCTGATGAATATATATGCAGAAATTCTCAATAAAATCCTGTCAAGTCACATACAAAAACATATTAAAAAGATAGTGCACCATGATCAAGTGGGATTCATCCCAGGGATGCAGGATTGGTTCAACATATAAAAATATAAACATAATACATCATATTAATAGATGTAACAGAATTAAAATTAATAGACTTAAAAACAAGAATCATATGATCATCTCGACAGATGCAGAAAAAGCATTTGACAAAATCCAGCACACCTTCATGTTCAAAATACTAGAAAAACTAGGGATAGTAGGAACATACCTCAACATTGTAAAAGCTATATATGCTAAACCCAAGGCCAGCATCATTCTAAATGGAGAAAATTAAAATCATTCCCACTACAAACTGGAACAAGACAAGGATGTCTTCTTTCACCACTTCTATTCAACATCATTTTTGAAACTCTAGCCAGAGGAATTAGACAAAATAAAGAAATTAAAGGGATACAAATAGGTAAAGAAAAACTCAAACTATCACTATTTGCTGATGACATGATTCTATATCTAGAAGATCCAAAAAATATCACCAGAAAACTTCTAGAACTAATAAATGAATTCAGCAAAGTAGCAGGATATACAATAAACACCTATAAATGAAACATGTTCCTATACGTCAGCAAAGAATCCATTGAAAGAAAAATTAGGAAAATGACTCCATTCCCAATAGCCTCAAAAAATAAAATAAAATACTTAAGAATTAATATAACAAAAGAGGTGAAAGATCTCTACAGTGAAAATTATAGACCACTAAAGAAAGAAATTGAAGAAAACCTCAGAAGATAAAAAGATCTCCAATGCTCCTGGATAGGCCAAATTAATATTGTGAAAATGACCATACTACCAAAAGTATTATTTAGATTTAATGCAATTTCTATTGAAATCCCAATGACATTCTTCATATAATTAGAAAAAAACAATAATGAAATTTATTTGGAAAAATGAGACCCAGAATAGTTAAAGCTATCCTTAGCAAGAAAAGTGAAGCAGGAGGCATCAAAATACCAGATCTTAAACTATACTATAGAGCTATAGTAATAAAAATGGCATGGTATTGGCACCAAAATAGACTTGTAGACCAATGGTACAAAATAGAGGACACAGAAACAAACCCACATAAATATGGTTATGTCATACTGGACAAAGATGCCAAAAGCATTCACTGGAGAAAAGATATCCTATTCAATAAGTGGTACTGGCAAAACTGGAAATTTGCACGTAGCAAAATGCAATTAAACCTTTATCTCTCACCCTAAACAAAAATCAACTCAAGTGGATCAAAGAATTAGGCACTAGAAAAGAGACCCTCTGCCTAAAGTGTCTAGAAATAGAAGGAAAAATAGGCCCAAATGTTCACCATGTCAGTATAGGATCTGACTTCCTTAACAAGATTCCTAAAGGGTAAGAAGTAAAATCAAGAATAAATAAATGTGATGGATTCAAATTAAAAAGTTTTTTTTTTCTCAGCAAAGGAAACAATAAGATGAGGATTGAGCCTACAGATTGGGAGAAAATCTTTATCACATCCACCTCCTAAAAAAAGAAAAAAGAAAAGAAAAAAAATAACACAACCAATAAATGGGCAAACAGACATTTCACAGAGGAAGAAATACAATTGATCAACAAATGTATAAAAAATGTTCAAGATCTTTAACAATTAAATAAATGCAAATCAAAACTACTCTAAGATTTCATCTCCTGTCAGAATGGCAATCATCAAGAATACAGGCAACAATAAATGTTGGCGAGGATGTGGTGAAAAAGATACACTCATACAATGTAGGTAGGACTGCAAATTGGTACAACCACTATGGAAAGCAGTATGGAGAGTCCTCAGAAAATTGGGAATAGAACCACCATTTGACTCAGCTATCCCACTCCTTGGTTTATACACAAAGGACTTAAAATCAGCATAATATAGTGACACAGACACATCAATGTTTATAGCACCTCAATTCACAGTAGCTAGACTATGGAGCCAAACTAGGTGTCTCTCAATAGATGAATGGATAAAGAAAATGTGGTACATATAGTTCATGGACTATAACTCAGCTTTAAAGAAGAGAAAAATTATGGCATTTGCCAGAAAATGGTTGGAGTTGGAGAATACCATGCTAAGCGAAATAAGCCAATCCCAAAAAACCAAGGATCAAATGTTTTCTCTAATATACAGATGCTAATTCCACAATAAGGCAGGGGGTAGTAGGCAAGAATAGCATTGCCTTAGATTAGGTAGAAAGAAGTGATGGGAGGGGAGGGAAGGAGATATGGGGATAGGAAAGATAGTAGAATGAAACAGACATTATTACTGTATTTATATATGTGAATGCATGACCAATATGATTCTGCAACATGTACACTCAGAAAAATGAGAAATTTTATCCCATCTATGTATGATATATCAAAATGCATAATCAAAGTGAATTCTACTATCAGGTAAAACTAATTAAAACTAATATAAAACACATTATTGTTGATAAAATAAAATAAAAATGATACTATTAAAAAGTGAAACCAGGCAAGGTAAGCCAGGCCTCTAATTCCAGAAACTCAGAACAGAATCAAGAAAAGCATAAGTTCCATGCCAGCTCAGCAATTTACTGAGACTATGTCTCAAAATAAAAATAAAAATGTCTTGGGATGGATGTATCTCATGGTAAAGTACCTTGGGTCCAATCCCCATTAATTAATAAATAAATATTAATTACAAATAAATAAATATCAGCTTGAGAAGAATTTGTATGATGAACATAACTGCACCATTGTTTGGGGCATATATATTTATGATTGTTATGTCTTGATGGTGTATGATTTCCTTGAGCAATATGTAATGTTCATCTTTATCCCTTTTGATTAACTTTGCCTTGAAGTCTACTTTATTTGATATGAGGGTAGAAACCCTGCTTGCTTCTGCAGTCCATGTGAGTGGTATGATTTTTCCCAACCTTTCACCTTTGGTCTGTGTATGTCTTTTCCTATGAGTCTCCTGGAGGCAGCATATTGTTGGGTCTTGTTTTTTTAATCCAATCTGCTAGCCTATGTCTTTTGATTGGTGAGTTTAAGCCATTAATATTAAGGGTTATTATTGAGACCTGGTTTGTATTCCCAGCCATATTTGATTATTTTTGTTATTTAACTTGACTTGATTTTCTTCTTTGATTAGTTTTTCCTTTAGGGTACTACTACCTCCCTCTGATGATTTTCATTGTTGTTTTTTACTTTCTATTCATGGAATATTTTTCCAAGGATATTTTGCAGTGCCAGTTTTCTAGCTATAAATTCTTTTAACTTTTATTTATCATGGAAGGTTTTTATTTAATTTTCAAGTCTAAAGCTTAATTTTGCTGGATACAAGATTCTCAGTTGGCACCCATTTTCTTTCAGAGCTTGATATATGTTGTACCAGGATCTTCTAGCTTTCAGTGTTTATTTTGAAAAATCTGTTGTTACCCTATTTGGTTTTCTCCTATATGTAATCTAATTTTTTTCTCGTGTGGCTTTTAAAACTCTTTATTCTGTATATTGGGCATTTTTATTATTATGTGCCGTGGTGTGGATCTGATGTGACTTTTTACATTTGACACCCTGTTGCCTTCTTGAATTTGGATTTCCAATTTATTCTTCATGTTTGGAAAGTTTTCTGATATTATTTCATTGAATAGATTGTTCATTCCTTTTATGTGGACTTCTATGCCTTCCTCTATCCTAATAACTCTTAAATTTGGTCTTTTTATGCTATCCAATATTTCTTGACTGTTCTGCTCATGGTTTCTTATCATTATCACTGTGTGGCCTCTGTTCTTTTCAAGATTATACATTTTGCTTTCATTGTCTGATGTCCTATCTTCCAAGTGGTCTATTCTGTTGGTGATACTTTAATTTGAGCTTTCAATTTGGTTTATTGTTTCTGTATTTTTTTGTTATTGTTTTTTTTGTTTGTTTGTTTTTAGAACCTCTATCTCCCTGTTGAGATGATCTTTTGCTTCCTGTGTTTGCTCTCTTATATCTTCCTTGAGTTCACAGAACATTATAACCATGTACACCCTGAACTCCTTATCTGTAATTTCTTCTGATGTGGCTGCCAATGATTCTAATGATGTGGTGTCTTGATTTATTTGGGGCATTTTCTTTCTTTTTCTTTTTATGTTGCTCATGTGTCTTCCTTTTCATCTCTGTGGGTCTGGAGTGCTATTGGTTTTACCTTATAGGTTTGTAGTGCTCTTGTAGGGTTCCAAGACCTTTCCTTTGTGGGTTTTTTTTCCTTTTTGGGGAAGGACAATGTTAACAGAACCCAATATCAGCAATATACCACCTATGAACAACTTGTTGTTATTAAGACATTTACAGTTTAGTCTCAATGTACGGAAATGTTGGATTCAATTATTATCTAAAATATAATCAGTAGTTTTGTAAAAAGGTTTACTGTTTCTGATGGTGGACAATGAACTGGGGGTGAAGTATAAGATGATATCCTGAGGAGGTAGGATGTGAGGATATAGAGTTAATATACCTTAGGAAGTGTAAAAAAGAAATCTAATGGAGAGGGTTAGTAGCAAGAGAATAGACAGGAAGTAATTTAGGGTAGACAGGTACTTGGGAAGACAGTAGAGTACATAAAACCAACACACATATATATTTAGAAAAATGCACATGTTAAAATAGCAAATTATGGAAGGGGAAAGAAAAATGAAAGAAGAAAAAGGAAAAGGAAAAAAAGAGCAGATACAACAACTCTATACTATATTATCAGATGACTCAGTCCTCTAAGTCCTATTTCATACAAAGTTCTTGTTTTCACATATGTTGGGGATGTGAGGGCTGGAGGATAGAGGAGTAGAAGAGGGGAAAAAATCTCAAAGGAAGAAACCGGGGTTGTTGCTAATTTTAGTGATCTGTATCTTTCCTGCTTCTCTTCTCATCCAATAGAAGGGGTTTTATGTTGTAAGGTGGTGTCTCTGCCCTCAGGAGGGTGGAGGTAACCAGGGTGGAAAGATTGGTCCTGGTGCAGGGATTCTGGATGCAGGGAGTAGCACTTGCCAGTCCCTGCAGGGAGACTGCACCTCATGAGTCTCTTTTTGGGGGTCACTTCTATGACTTGAGCACCTGGTACTATCTCCCTATCTTGGCTGGAGATTCCCTGCTGGGAGCCATCAGCCAAGTAGGTATGACAATTTCCTTGCCAGCGTACCCCCATGTTTCTTTAGTGGAAGGACTCATGGAAATAGGACATTTTGCAGCTACATTGCATGTAAGGTGACCTTGCTCAAGGACCAGGGCGGATCCATGTTTAGGGTGTTCCCAGTTTAGCATAATACGAGATTTGGGTGTTCCCCATTTAGAATAGGGCGTATCCTGCTGCCTGAGTTCCTCTTGAGTTCTTAGGGTCAGACAGTATATTTGGGAGACAGAAGCCCAGTGGAGTGGGTGGATTTGGGCAGAGAACGTGGATTTCCCCAGAACGTGTTTGTAGACGGCCGGTGTGAGTTCTGGATATCAGCTGTTATGGATTTGAGTCAAATCATCTTCTTTTCGATCTGTAGAAATCGTTTTAGTTAGTCTTTCTGGAATCCAAACCAGTTGCTGTTCTCCCTGTGGAAACACACAAACAGAGCCCCGACTCCAGACAATCACTGGGTCAGGACCTTTCCATTGTCCTGTTAGAATATCTTTCCAAAGTACTTTAGGCTTATGTACATTTTTTGGATACATATGCCTTTCTGCAGCACTAAGTCCTGATGAATCCAAATTTAAAAAGTTTAGAGTAAAAAGTGTTATTTTAAGTTTATCTTTGGGGGATATATACCCCTTTCCAATTCCCTCTTTTTGCTTTAATAAGTACGTTTTAATAGTTTGATGAGCTCTTTCAACTATGCCTTGTCCCTGTGGATTGTATGGGATTCCTGTTATATGAGTAATACCAAATGATGAGCAAAATTGTTTAAAAGAGGTAGAGGTATAGCCAGGACCGTTATCGGTTTGTAACTGTTTAGGAACGCCCACAGTGGCAAAATTTTGTAAGCAATGAGCTATAACATCTTTAGTTTTTTCTCCGGCATGAAGGGAGCCCATCAAAAATATGGAAGAGGTATCAACTGTAACATGTAAATATTTTAATTTTCCAAATTCTGGCAAGTGTGTGACATCCATCTGCCAAATATGGTTAGGTATCAGTCCTCTAGGATTGACTCCAAGATTAACTTGTGGTAAAAAGGTCACACAATTTTGACATTGTTTTATTATATGTCTGGCTTGTTACTTAGTTATTTTAAAACGCTTTTGTAAAGTATTAGCATTAACATGGAATTTTTTATGAAAATTCGTAGCTTCTTCTAGTGTAGAGAAAATATGTATGTCATGTGTAGTTTTATCTGCTAAATCATTGCCCAAACTAAGGGCTCCAGGCAATCCTGTATGTGCTCTAATATGTTCTATAAAGAATGGATCTTTTCTGTCCCAGATTAGACTTTGTATAGTGGAAAACAAAGAGAAAACAGTAGAAGAAGGGGAAATCCTACCAGCATCTTCAAGAGATACTATAGCATTAACTACATACTGACTATCAGAAAATAAATTAAATACAGAATCTTTAAACATCAAAAAGGCTTGTAAAACTGCATTAAGCTCTACCTTTTGAGCTGATTGTTTGGGTACTAAAAATGTAAAAGTTTGATCAGGGGTAACTACTGCTGCTGTACCATTATTTGACCCATCAGTGAATATATTTGGAGCATTCATGATAGGGGTTTTTCTTGTCATTTTTGGAAAAACTACAGGATGCTTAGACCAAAAAGGCAACAAAGGATTAGATGGTAAGTGATTATCAAATGAAACATTAGATTTACACATGATTATTGCCCAAGTTTTTAACTCATTAGCTAACTCATCAATTTGATCCATAGTATATGGAGTAATAATTTTATTGGGAGAAATTCCAAACACTCCCTTTGCTGCTTTTATTCCTTTGAGTATTAATTGTCCTACAGCCTCAGGATACCTAGTAAGAATAGTGTTAGGAGAATAAGATAAATGTATCCACAATAATGGACCTTCTTGCCAAAATACTCCTGTAGGAATATTTTTTGTTGGTAGTACAATGAATAATAAAGGCAAACTTATATCAATTCTATCCAAATGTATATTTTCCATATATGTTTCAATAATTTTCAATGCCTTTCTTGCTTTAGGAGTTAACATGTGAGGTGAGTTTGGATCTGATGGACCTTTTAGAATATCAAATAAAGGTCCCAACTCTCCTGTTGGTATGCCTAGATAAGGCCTTATCCAATTTATGTCTCCCAATAACTTTTGAAAGTCGTTAAGTGACTTGAGTTGATCTACTCGTATTTGAATTTTTGGTGGATGGACCATGGTTGAGGATAATAGAACTCCTAAATAATTAATTGGAAAATTTAATTGTACTTTATCTATTGCTATCTCTAGATTATAATTTTTTAATAAGTTTGTAAGTGTGGCATAACATTCCAGCAATATGTTTTTATCTTTATGTGCCAATAATACATCATCCATATAGTGAAATATTTGTAGTTCAGGATTTTGATTTCTAAGTGACTTGATTGCTTTGTTAGCATAAATTTGACACATAGTTGGACTGTTAGCCATCCCTTGAGGGAGTACTTTCCATTCATATCTCTGATCAGGACCTTCATGATTTAATGCAGGGATAGTAAATGCAAAACGTGGACTATCCTCGGGATGAATTGGACTTGAAAAAAAAAACAATCTTTAATATCTATGGCTAAAACATGCCAGGTTTTTGGCAAAGCAGACAATTGAGAAATCCCTGATTGAGCAGGTCCCATAATAACCATCTCATTATTAATGGCTCTTAAATCTTGCAATAATCTCCATTTGCCAGATTTCTTTTTAATGACAAAAATGGGAGTATTATGGGGAGATATGGAAGGTTGTATATGTCCTTCCACTAATTGTTGTTTAACCAGATCATGGGCTACTTGTATCTTTTCTTTAGTCAGGGGCCACTGAGGAACCCACAGTGGTCTTTCTGATTTCCAAGTAATTTTGATTGTCTCAGTGGCCCTTTCTGAAAATCCAACCCATGTCTGTCTGTTCCTTGATCTATTTGAATTGGTGCTGCTATACCTTGTCCTTTTTTTCCTAATCTTTTTTCTTTTCTAAAACCTTGTCTAGCCCTAGTAGTGGGCGCATTAGGATTGATGTTATTTGTTAACGTCAAACCTAATTGATCTAGGACATCTCGTCCCCATAAATTTATAGGAAGATGATCCAATACATATGGCTGTATAGTTCCCTCACATCCTTCAGGATCCTTCCAATCTAATACCATTGCACTTCTATGGGGATTAGTAGCCACTCCTAGGCCTCGAAGCGTTTGAGTGGCTTGTTGTATCCTGACTAGATATGATGCTAAAGTCAGCACCTGTGTCCAGTAGCCCATTAAAATTGTGTCCTTGAATATTTAGTTTTAACATTGGGCGAGAATCTAAATTTAAAGACAGCATAGCCCAATCTACACTTGTGGAGCCTAATCCCCTGGAACCTCTTTTTACGCTATGACTAGGAAATTTATTATGTAGGCTGGGTATTATTAACAACTGTGCTATTCTATCTCCAGGTGAAATTACTGATATACCTCTTGGAGAACTAGCTATAATTTTTATTTCACCTACAAAATCGGGATCAATTACCCCAGGACTTATCATAAGTCCTTTTAATGTAGATGAACTACGTCCCAATAATAAGCCTACTGTCCCTTGGGAAGAGGTCCTTTTATTCCTGTGGGAATGATTTGAACTCCCATCTCTGGAGTTAGTACTGCTGTGGCAGAGGCGCAGATGTCCAACCCTGCGCTCCCTCGCGTTTGTCTGATGAGGGATTTAATGGACAATGTGTCCTGGGCACTACCCTGATGGTGTTGCTGGGTTCCTCCACTGCCCCGTATATTTGTGGTTGTGGACCCTGGAGCATTGGGCCCCCTTGTCCTTTTTTTGGCAATGGAGCCTGATGCCTTTCTCCACGATATCGTGGGTAAATACCTGGTCCTTGTCCGTTTTTTGATAAGGGAGTACCCTCTGTGGTGGTTTGAGAACAGCATTCATTAGCCCAATGTCTCCCTCTATGGCATCGTGGGCAAATACCCGGTATTCTATTTCTTTGATACCTAGTTTTGTTAAACCCTCCTCCTATGGGGCAACTCCTTTTAAAATGTCCTGTTTGTTCACAATCATAGCATGTTTTTGGCCTGGCATCTAAAGCCTGTTGTACTGCAGCTGCCACGACTTGCCCTTGTTCATTTATATCTCTGCATAATTTAATATATGTGTTTAAATCTTCATGTCTCCATGGTCTAATAACCTCTCTGCAGCAACTATTTGCTTGGTCATAAGCCAGTTGTTTTATTAATGGCATTGCTTGTTCCGTATCCCCCAAAATTTTGGCAGCCGTTTGAATTAGCCTATCTACAAAGTCAGCGTAAGGTTCATTAGCTCTCTATATTACCTTAGATAGCTGACCTTGTAAATCTCCATGTCCTTGTAAAGTCTTCCATGCCCTAACTGCACCTGCAGCAATTTGTGCGTATATAGCAGGATCATATTCAATTTGTTGCCACTGACCCTCATAAGGTCCTTTCCCTAACAACATTTCTAGATTCTTCGAGGGTAACCAGCTGCTGCATTTCGCCTAGCTGTCTCTGCTCAAAATTCCTCATTGGCAACCTTCCATAACAAATATTGTCCTCCATTTAGCACAGATTTACACATGCTAGCCCAATCTGCTGGCGTCATGTCCAAGTTAGTAATGGACTCGTCCATGCTTACCGTGAAGGGAGCTTGGGGACCATAGGTTGTTACAGCCTCCTTTAACTGCTTCACTGTTTTAAAATCTAAAGCACGGTGAATTCGCTGTCCTCCTACCTGTTAAAGTACAGGGCATGCTAATCTTTGAGGTCCTGTCTCAGGATCCCATTTATCAACTATGGGGATTGAGGGTCACTCAGCTGTCTCTATCAGTGGGGCTGTTGGTTGAATTACACCCTCTTGTGATAAAATGGAGTTAGTAACAGCCTCCTGTTGTGACCTTTTTCCTAACAACCCCTTTTCCTTTAAATTTTCTTCCTCTGTCTGACTAGCTCGAGAGACCTTCTCTTTTGCTTGATCTAAAATGTCTTTCTCCATGTTCTGAACCTCTAACAATTTACTTAACATCTTTTCAGTTTGTTTTAATCTACTATAAAGATAATGCAACCCAATAAGATAACACAAAACAAAAGCAAAACTGAATGAAACAAAAATGGAATAAAAAATCGTTATATCAATTTTCTCTTCCTCAGGACCAACAAACTTCAAACCTTTAGTCAACCATTTTTTCCAGTATGCCTGAGAAATTTCTAGGGATAGGCAGCTTGAAACAAAAACAAAATAAATCAAAAGAAGAACACATTGTTTTTTGAAATGGTCACCCATTCTCTCGCCTTCCCTCAGGGGCGAGCAATTTCACTTACCCCCAAGCTTCAGGCGTTCCACGTACGAGCCACCAGATGCCGCAGTCTCTGGCTGGGCACAAATCACGAGCCACCACACAGCTTGTAGATTCAAACAGCAATTCTTTATTCCCGAACTCACACCGGCCGTCTACAAACACGTTCTGGGGAAATCCACGTTCTCTGCCCAAATCCACCCACTCCACTGGGCTTCTGTCTCCCAAATACACTGTCTGACCCTAAGAACTCAAGAGGAACTCAGGTAGCAGGATACGCCCTATTCTAAATGGGGAACACCCTAATCTCGTATTATGCTAAACTGGGAACACCCTAAACACGGACCCGCCCTGGTCCTTGAGCAAGGTCACGTTACATGCAATGTAGCTGCAAAATGTCCTATTTCCATGAGTCCTTCCACTAAAGAAACATCGGGGTACGCTGGCAAGGAAATTGTCATACCTACTTGGCTGATGGCTCCCAGCAATTCCCCAGTTCCTGGTCTCTCTGTTAGGCTCCAAACTTTCGTCCTGTCTCCCTTAGCAGTTCTCAATTGAGGAACCTCTCACACAGGGGCTCCCGTGGGAAGCTCCCGGGTCACACTGCACACCTGTGTTGGGCAGCTACTGTGTTGGGTTAACAATGCTGAAAAGGGGGGAAGGTTGGGATTTTGGTACCTGGCTGCTGAAGATCTGATCTCGAAGCTGCCCCCACCTAATATGGTGAGACTCTTGAGCCAAGATGGAGGCAGTCTTCTTTTAGTGCCAGGGTGTCTGGTGAGGCAGGGGAAGCTGGGCAATGGCATTGTGCTGTGGGTAGGTAGCAGCTGAGTGACCTGCATGGGAGTAGAGCGAAGTCTTGAAGATCTGCAGATGTGTTGATAGGTGATTCTGCTAAGGTGCTCATGAACCCTGCTTTGGCTAGAACTTTGGGCTTTGGGTCCTGCTCAAATGCCGGGTGTTCTGCTCTAAAACTGAGGCCCAGAACAATGTGCAGGGTCACAGTGCTGGTGATTTCTGCAGAGAGCAGGTGTATAGGGGTCTTCTAACACTCTCAGAGATGCAGTATTCTGACAAGGTGAGATCTGGATCACAGAGTGGCACAGGATGTTGCCTCCCTCTAGCCCTCCACCTTCCTCCCTCAAGAATAAATAAATATCAGTGGAAAAAAGTCTTTCCTAAGCTTTACAACTTGCCACCTTGATCCACAATAAATCATGGACTGATTACAGATTTAAAATGGGAAATTAAAAAGAAGAAAATAAACCATATAAGGAAAGCTAGTCCAAAGGGAAGGGGTAGGGGGCAAGCAGAAATGCTTTTTATTATATCTGGAGAATTTACTGGCTTCTCCTCAAAAGTTTGTCTCTGTTACTGCATGTGCTAAATTCCCCTAGAGCCATGCTAGGAACCAGGTGGATGTGGGAGGGATATATAGATTTGAGGAGACTGTGTTAAGCTAGTTTACTTGGAGACCAGGCATTTAGCATCCTGATGTTCGGATCTACCCAGTCATCAGCCTCTTGTGTCTGGAAGGCTGCAGAGCAGGTACTCTGGACAAGTTCAGACTTTGAGCCATCACCTGGAGCCTCATCCCAGTGTCCTCATCCTTCATGGAGGTAAACAACTACAGCTTGGAAAGGGCAGCTGTCTTGGAGGGGGTATCCCCAGTGACACAGGGACAGCTGAACTAGCAGAATCTCATTCTTAGCCTGTGGGTGTCTGCTCCAGCTCAGGCAGGGTACTTCCTGGCATACTACAGGGCATGCAACATGGTGGAAAATCTCAAGCCATGACTTTGGGCTGCCTAGGACGCTAGAACCCAGGGACTCCAAAAAGAGCTTGGCCAGAGCATAGCCCCCAAAGAGAGTGAGCCCAAACATCACTCTACACTCTCTAAACTGCAGACTGGCCCCTGGGTCTTGGGGACTCCAGGTGGCCTGCCATGAATGTTGGGTGCAGCAGGGTGGCATTGGAGGTAGTGCATCTACATGCGACAGATTGTTCTTCCATAAGCTCAGGTAGGTCTTCTCCTTGCACCATGCTCAGTAAGTTTTGTTTTGGCACCATGAGGCTTAAATTTCATCCAGCTCTATCTCTGCTGCTGTGATGTCAAGGTGAGACTTTCCTTCCCCCACCAATATTGGGATGTATTGGGCCTGAGGCAACCACTTTTACTTCCTCTCTAATGCCACCTATAATACTGCATATCCTACACTTCCATCTACTACTGGACAGAAGAGCCAATAGCTGACTAGTAGGTGGTGAATCTGCCAGGAGCCAATCACTGCTAGCCTAGCTGATTCTATCCAGCAAGAGACCATGCCCCCCACAAACAGTTCTGTTTATTGGTGTTGCCTGTCAATGGCTATTTTTCCGTGGAGAGATACTATTCTCACAGCGGCTATACTGTTGGGTGCTTTGCAGGGATTTAGTTCAGCTAATCTTTAGTTCGAAGAATCTGAGTTGGAGGCAGAGGAAGCCCCCTACGGGAGCGAGTATCCAATGCCTCACAATGAACTCGGCCTGGAGGAAAATTGTTGCCTACCGCTTGGAAAATAAGATTTACAAATTTCACAAGGCTGTCAGAAATGGTGACTTACCTCTAGTGAAATATTTACTAGCTCGTGGAAGTCACATTGATGACATGGACAGAAAGAACAGGTATGGGATCTGGGAAGTCAGGGGCTGAAGGACAAGGGGCCAACTGGGGAAAGCAGGGTAATGGGTCTACTGTGCCCATGGGGGCAGAGCAGGAGGGAGACCAACCCTTCTTTCAACAGGATACTTGACTTTTATACCCCCATGGAGGCTTCTGTACCAGGTACCTGCAAACCTTGGAGGTCTAGCACCCAGGCAGACTTAATGAGCAGTAAAACAAAAACAAGTCTGTAGCTGGTTTCCCAGGGTCATATAATTCCTAACTGTTAAACTAATTGTTTAATGATTAAGTACATACAGCAGTTTATTGTTAATGTACACACTTTCACAAGTAGGTCACATACATTGTAGAAAAGTACATAATGAGAAAAAAATATTACTCTTAATATAGCAACAAGAGGGCTAAAAAATTCTTCAAATATAACCCACTATCTGTTGTCTACTGAGGAACCTTTATTAGAACTCTTTGAATTAAGAACATGGCTCCACGTTTGTTGTTGTTCTTTTGTTTTTTACCTTAATTCACACTAGTACATTTAGGAGGAACACTTTCACTCCTCACTAGATATTACTTATTTCTCACATGCTTAACTCACTAGTTCATCAAATTCTGAAGGATAACTTGATGTCATCTTCATTAGCCAACCAATTTCATAGCAAGGCTTGTTGAATAGCCCTGAATTTTTTTGCAAATATTTCATTCACTTAAGTTACTTTTCAAGAGAGCAGACAATAGAGTTCACTGGCAGCTTTCCCACTTTCCAAGCATCAAACACATGTTGCTTTTCTAATTTTGTACACTTCAGGCAGATTACACTTTAAAAAAATGTGCCAAAAGCTTTCTGCACAAGATTGTTGATTCCCCTGTTCCAATATACTTTCTGTAGTTATCTCTTACTGTTTATTTGTTTATTTAAACAGAGAGAGCAGAGCATTGGTTCACAGGATCAGGCAGTGCAGGCCTTCAGTCAGAACAAGAGAGCAGCAAACAGAAGGTTCCCAGACTGCACAAGCTGCCTGCTTCTCCCCAAATGTCCCTTGCTCTGCCTTGTTCTCAAGGGACAAAGGCTATCCATAGTAGCCTTTGTCTACTGGTGACAGTGTTTGTGAAAAGGAATATTCATTGTCACCAATGTGTGAGCTCTTTCTATGGTTACCAAGTTCACAAAAAATTTTAAAATAAAAAATTAATTAAAATACCAGGGTTATAACATTTTTGAGTCCCACCTGCATGCAGTATTTAAGATCATAATGACACTATGAAAATGTTTATGTAGTAGACAAAATCTTGCCAAACTGGGTACAAAATACATTGTAAACTTTTACGAATTACTTCTTTGCCAACAACCAAAATATAAGTGAGTACATCAGGATAAAATACAAAACATAAAAATATCTGAAATATATTTAGAATACTAGAATTGGTGGGTAGAAACATATACTTTCTAAATGTTGCACAGAACTTACCATCAAATCATCTATTTGAGGAGTGAGTCTTAAGTAGCTGAACCTTAAGCTGCAGAGTAAGTACAACTTCTCTGCATCCTCAAAATTTTGTAGCTCTGAAATATATTTCATTTCTTGTTAAATTAAATTTCTTCTCCTACCAGAAGCACAAATATTTTTTCCTATGTTCATATGTTACTTGAGCATCTGGAAAAAGAGTACTTTGTCCAATATAAGTCATTTTGGCTTTAGCAAACTCAAAGCCAGAATTAAATAAATAAATAAATAATAATCCTCAGCACCAGAATTATACAAACAAACAAACAAACAAATAAATAAATAAAAGATTTTTAAAAGAGGTAGGAAAAAAGAAAGTCTTCTTTTCAGTTCTTTCTTTCTTAGGAAAGTTCTTGCCAATATAAAATGTATAAAGAGGCATTTGTGTTTTCTTCTAGTACATTTCTATGTAGAAGCAAAGGGGAACTTTTCATCTGTGCTTATAGATATTATTACATTTCTTATAGATATGTTTTATTACATACATGCAATTATAGGTTACTAATTCAGTTTTAGTGACATTCTGATAAAAAAGAGAACAAGTAATAAAGATTATTACTACTGTCAAATTATTGCTTTCCTTCATAATTTTTGCTTAAAAAAACTGAATTCAAGTATACTTATCTGTTCTTTTATTTTATTCATTTATACCCATACTCTGAATATGTAATTGACATAATGACTCTTAAGACTCTTCCTTAAAAGCTTTATGTTTGATTGATCAGAAATTTAAAGCTTCAGAGATAGGACTCAATTTCAAGTAAAACTTTTCCTCTTCCATTTCAACCAGAAGCACTCTGGTGGTAGGAAATTATAAACTGCCCATTTTAAAAGTTAAGACAGTGTTAAAAACTGAACATTGGAAATACCTGATTTATGTATATCCTGTAAATCTAAATATTGAATAGATTGAATCATGCTAATTCAATATAGTCCCACATTTCCTTTAGCTTTAAATTACTTTTAAAAAAGAAAAGCAAGAATTACTATGGTTTTAATTTGCTCTTTTATTATTGTTTTATCATTCATCTCTCCTTACCTATAGTATTTTTAACAACTAAAATTAATTTAAATGCCACTCATATGACTATAACCACTGTAGACCTCTTGTGTGTATCACATTTCACTTAAGGTAAGGTACTGTGTGATGGTCTTTTATTTCATGTGTGAATAAAAAAAATTGAATGCTGTCATTATACTTGTAGTGGCTTTCCAATGTCAGTGATGTCAAAATGATAGAAAAAAAGAGCATCTAAGACTCATGGAAATACATAGTCCCTAAAAGATATTTGTAAAATCACTATAATAGTACTTCTTCATTAAGTGAAATACTCTGTTGATTCATAGTAATAGTAATAATTACAATAGCCAACAATTATCGAGCTGTTGCTTGTGCTAGAAACTGTTCAAATATTTTACATAGATTTTAATTTTAAGCATCACGCTATCATCCCAGTAGGTAACTATAAATTTTAATCAGTATTTTATTGGAGACAAAATTGATGGATAGGAGAACTAAATAGCATGTTGCAGAGGTTAAAGTAGAATTCAAGCAAGTGTTGAGCTAAATTCAAGGTCTATGCTCTTTCTAGGCAAGTAGGACACTCTGGGATAGGATATAGCTCCATGGTAGAGACTTTACTATCTAGGAGGGTCCAGGTCCTGGTTTCTATGCCAGCACCAAAAAAAAAAAAAAAAAAAAAACCCACAAAATAATCAAAAATAAAAGATCAATGGGACCAGACCCAGTAGCTCATGCCTATATTTCTAGTTACTTGGGAGAATCAGGCAGAAGCATTGCAAGTTCAATGACAGCCTGGGCAACTTATGGAGACTCTGCCTCAAAATTAAAAAAAAAAATCATCATAATAAAAATGGGCTTAGGATATTGAATTGAGTGCTCCTGGCTTCAGTTCCTAGCAGTATCCAAAAAAGACAAAAGAAAAAGTCAACATAATAGGCTGCTCATTTATTAACTTAGTGTGTACTAACAGCTAGTAAATATTGTACTTTCTTTAGAAAATAATAGAGGACTTGCATACTATTTAATGTTGATAATTGCATAAATAATCATGTATTTTGAGAGGATGCTTTATGAACTTCTAACAAAGCCTCTTGCCTTCATAGGACTGCTCTACATTATGCCTATGCCTTTGGCCACCCAGAATTGGTGGCTTTTTTAGTGAAGAAAAAATGTAATGTTCATCTCTGTGACCGTGATGGCAACACACCATTGATGATGATAGATGTAGCCAAGGATATCTGCAGAAACAAAAATGATAGAAATGCTTAGAAGAAAAATTGATTAATTCTATTTAAAATTATTAATTAGTAAAACATATGAAATATTTTTCTTGGATTGTCAAAATTTACAGTTTATTTCTTGGTATAAACCCAACAGGCCCTACAATATCTGGAAGAGAAATGTGCAACTATCCTTCTAGAAAATGGTGCCGATCCAAATGCTCACAACAACCAAAATTAAACTCCTCTTCACTTTGCTCTTTCTCTGAAGAAAACATCACTAGCAGAAAAACTTCTTTCACTCAATGCAAATATAGAAGCCAGAACTTAGAGTATACACCAAACATGATTATTTCCAAAATATTTAAAATATGTTTGTTTTAAGTGTGACATTTTTCAACAAATGTGGATTTTTAAGCAGGGTTTTCTTGATCAGAATAGTAACAGTTGTTGAAATTTCTGTCCATCTTCTTCATTATTTTTATCTCATGAATTTATTTAATTTACATCTAAGCATTGTGTCCATATTTAAAATTAAGATGACTGATGCAGAAATCTGGAATCCAAGCTTCTTTTAAGAACCAAATGAGGTCCCCTTTGAGCCATGTTACTGTGTGGTGTGGTGGGCAGAGAGTGCCTCCTACATACCATAGATGAGTGTTCTCTAGTTTGCAGCTTGCAAAATGTAGCATTCGCTCAGATGATCTATTTTTCCTCAATAAATAAATATTCATCTCTTGTATTATAGTATATTTTTATAAAGAATTCATACTTTTCTTGATATTTTTATCAATTAAAAAGAATTTAGATTGTATTACAAACTATAAAAATCTTTGAAATGGGATTAAATTTTAGAATTTGGAAATTGGCAACTTTCTTTCTTTTAAAATTATTATTATAGTTTTATAATTATACATGGTACTTTGTTTACTTTGACAAACTTATGTGCATTGGCCCCAAGTTTCCTCTCTTTTGTTCCTCCTTGTATTCTTGTTGATAGTTCAGGGGATTTATCTCATCACTTGTTTGGGTTAAAGTAATGTCAGGGAATGTTTAGTTCAGCAGTACATTTTTTTTAACCTGTGAACTCTTAGTGTCTCTGTGGCTTCTCAACACATCGCAGAATAGGGTTGAAAGAAACAGTAGTGATAACTGTTCCAAATAATATACCACAGAGTTAACATTAATACCTAGATCCTGCTCTGATGTCTCAACATTAATGTAGCCATAAAGAGGAGTAGTGAATTTAGCAATTGTCAAATTATAAACAATAACCATGAACTAGCTGTGACTTTAAAGCCAATAGCAGGTGTCAGTCATATAACCTACAATACTAATGATTGCATTAGCATTAAAGTTGGGGGGCAGGAGCTACAATGTTAAAAATGCAGTTAAGTAGAAAAAAAGAAATGTCTTACAAAGTTAGTTAAGATTTATAAGAAAGTGAACAGAGAGAGTGCAGAAGATATTTGGCAGTAATGTTTAGAAGAAGATAAGGAACATAGAAGAAAAAAGGTATTGGGAAAGAATAAAATGGTTAAGAATGTAAGAATTAAGTTCTGTTTTCCTGGAACCTGAAACTCATGTAGAAGTTGAAAACAACTCCCGGAAATGCCCACTGATCATCTGGTTGCTCTATGAAAACAACCCCTCCCAGAAACCATGCAATGATTGGCTATGCTGTATGTGAAGTCCCTGCCCTCTCCAAGGAAAGTATATAAGCTCTGCTTAAGCTGTTCCCAGGGCTCTCTCTTTCTGCTCTATTCAAGTGAGCTCTGAGCCCCAGCATGCTGAACCCACAATAAATCCTTTGCTGTTGCATGAGACAGTCTCTTGGTGGTCTCTTCCTCCGATGTTCACCCGACCTTTACAAGAGGGAGAGAGAACAATAGAATTTGGTTACCAGAAGATAAGAGAGAATGAGAGGGCTGGGATGGTTATGCAGTCGTGGAGCACTTGCCTAGCACATATGAGGCACTGCATTTGATCCTCAGCACCACATAAAAAAATAAATAAATAAAATGAAAGTATTATGTCCATCTACAACTAAAAATTATGAACTAAAATTATGTATAACTTTTAGTTTTGTACTGATAGAGCGAAGGAAGTGGGTGTTAACCTCTTCCTGCTTTTTTTGTTACTAGTTGGAGTGGCCTAAGATTGAAGCTGTTTTACATAAGAGATATTTTATTCTTTCCTGCATGAAATGGGATGAGTTAGTAGTGTCCATTAAGACCAGTTGATGCACTCCTGGTCTACCACTTTTACAGCTTTCTTTAAGGGATGTTCTAGCTGCTGGCACTGAGATCTAGTTGGCCTCAGGTCTAATTAGGTTTTGTTTCACATGGCTTTCTTTGAAGAAATTAGATTGACCTACTCTTAGGCTACACAGCAGACAATTTCTTCAATGGATCTGGTTCTCAGAAGCCTCCCAGGAAATCTAATTGTGGTTCATGGGGGATGATTCTACACTCACTGGAGCCCCAGAGCATAGCCTTTCTGGATTTAGTCCTTGACTGCATTGCCCCTCAGCCACTCATATTGTTGTCCCCTTTCAGATGGTCTTTGAGCTGCCAAACACAAAGGAGAAATGAATAGAACTCCCCTATCCCCTTCCAACAGAGCATGATTTTTTAAGCATCTAGTGCAGTCTCTGGATCACATGAGCAATGGCACTTTCTTTCTTCAGTTTTTTTGCACTCAAATTTTGGAATCCCTAAGTCTCTTTGAATGTCCAATATTTAATTTTGGTGAAATTTCTCCTTCACCAACCTAGGCTGAGAAGCTGTATACCCACTTATTTGGTCTTTTAACACAGCACAGCTTGGAATGCAGCTTCCTTTATTCTGTTATCTTCCAATTCTCATAAATTAGAATTTTAAACATATTTTCTTATGTATACTATAAAAATCATATTCCCATTAGAATTTTAAAGCCTGTTTAGGTTACACATTGTTATAAATAAAAAAAAAATTATTCACACTGCAAGCAATACTATCTTTCTCTTCAATTTTGTCCCTTAAAAATGCAATAGATTTAGTGTCTTTCATTATGCAAAAAACAGTTTATCGATATAGATCACTATGAAGCTCATCAATATGCAAAATTTCTGAGTTACATTTTGACTCAATTTATAAATTGTTTTAAGTAGCAACTAAAATGGCATAAAAGTAAAAGAATCTTGAAAACCAGATGTTCATTATGGTCCCAGAATTACCATTAAAACTGAGGATATATGTTATGATCTTATTTTTATTAGATTGTAATAGTTATACATAGAAGTTGAATGCATAGTAGTATATATAGTCATTGTTATACTTAGTAGTTTTGTCAGGTTTATCCCAACAAAATTATACATGCATGGAATTTGATTTCAGTTCAAGATTCAGTTCCTTTCCTGACCCTCTCTCCCTCTGTCCTTCCTGTCCTCCATTGTTCTCTTTCCTCTACTCTGATAGACATATGCTCCCTTCTCTATTTATTTAGTTTTGAATGGTTCTTTTTACTTAAACAGAAAGATGACATTTCCTGTGGTATATTTATATATGCACATAACATAATTTTTGAAGTATTCATTATTTGTTGACTCTCCTTTGTTATCCTTCTACTTGACCCCTCAATCTTCTCCTACTACACTACTGATCTTCCCTGTGTCTTTTTGATATCCTTTCCTTCCTCCTTTTCTTCATTTTACCCTAGCTTCCACATATTAGAGAATATACTCAACCCTTGAGTTTCTGAGTTTGACTTTTTTCACTTAACATGATATTCTCCATTTCCACCCATTAACTAGAAAATTCCATAATTTAATTATTCTTTATGGGTGAGTAGAATGATATTGTGTATACATACAACAATTTCTTAATCTTTTCATCCATCAGTGGGCATCTGGGTTGGTTTTATAATGTATTCATTAAGAATTACACTACTATAAACTTGAAGTAGTTATATCAATATAGTATGCTGATTTTAGTTCTTTTACAAAAATAACCAATATCTTAAAATATCTTGGTTCTATTGTGGTTTGATCCCTAGATTTTTTTTTTAGGAATATTCAAACTGCTTTGCAGAGTGAAGATACTAGTCTTCATTGTTTCCAATGATGTACAAATGTTCCTTTATCCACACAACCTTGCCAGCATTTATTGTTGTTTTTATACTTGCTCATTATCATTCCAATTGAAGTGATATTAGCCCTTATTGTAGCATTTCTCTGATTGCTAGAGATGTTGAACATTTGTTTATATATTTGTTGTTCATTCATTTTCTTCTTTTGAAAAATGTCTCCTCAGTTCTTTTGCCCATTTATTGGAATAGGTTGTTTGGTGGGGTATATTGTTGTCTGTGTTATATATTCTGGATATTAACCCCCTATCAGTTGAGTAGCTGACAGACTTTCACTGATTCCCAGGGAGAATATATTTTTGATTTCATCTTTATAACATGGAAGGTAAATATTTTTATCTAATAATAGCAGAAAACAAGATTCAATTCCTTTCCTTTAAGAAAAAAGCAGCATAGTCTACTCAAAGTCTATTCTTTCAATTCAGAGCCCACTTCTTTTGTGAACAATTTGGAGCACAAGTGCCTGAAATTGGTATGTGGGATTATGACACGATAAATGGAATAGAATCAAGAGGACTTGAGTAACATGAAGAAAACTTCCATGTAATTGGAAAGTGTATACCTGCAACTTTAGTTCTTCACATGTAAATGTTTGCTATGAAAAATCAATCTCAAAGAAGTGCTAAGCAATAGTAAAGATATTTCTGTAGTACTGGATTTATAATGCACAGTCTTGTAAAAGTTCTCTAACAGTGAATCAAGGAATCTTTCTGATAAGGGTTGGTATTTCTGGAAAAGTATTCTTTGGTATGTAGATTAATAAACCCTGATATAGAGTTAAAAATTTGGCTTATTAAATAAAATACTTAAATCCTTTACTAATTGTTTTAGGGTACAGGACTATTGAGAAAAGAGATCTCTGTCTTCAAGAAATGACTAGAGTTTATGTGGCCACTCTAAGTAGAGAGAGACATTGCAAAGTTAAGGGTCAGAAAATATGAAAGTGGAATGAGATGAGAAGAAAGAGGTTACTCTTAATTTACATTATTTGTTATATTCTTATGTTCAGACAGCACTTTGTAAGAGGTTCAGTTCAGTTGACTAATTTTGTAAACTTTTTGTGGTTTTCCAGAGTGGCTATACACCACTTTTACTTGCCATAGAGCAAAACAGGCAGCAGATGGTTGAAACATTAATTCAGAACAAAGCAAATATACATGCAGTTGACCAGAAGGGAAGGTATAGTACTTTATATATATATATTATTTATATAGTAACAATCACTCAAGGAAAAATCACTAGTTTAATGGGAAAGACAATATTAACATATTTAGAATAGAGTGATATAAGAAACAAACCACAATTAAGGTAAAAAATCAATTATTTGAATTGAGAAATACAAATAAGTATATTAATATGATTCAAAATTATTGGCAGATATTTGTTATTGGTTTGTTGGTCACATGATTTTGTATTAACTAAAGAGTTTTACTATTACTATTAGTTTTGTAAAATGTGAAGTTTTAGTTTATATTTTGGTTTCTATTATATTTTTAACTTCTGCATCTGATTTATTTTTCCTTTGGAAAAGATGTGTTGATCATAAATAGGCATTGGAAATTATTTTTTTTAATTGGTTGACTGTTCTAAATTACTTTCCTTGTAGAATATTGATGTTAGTTTATTCTTAAGTGTTTATTAATTGCTACTGCCAAATGCTGTTCATTTTTAACATATTTTGGTGCTTTTGCTTTTAATTGGAAGGTACAGAGGGAAGAAAGTAGCTTTAAAGGAATAAATATTTTCTTTAATAAAGATAAGACATAGGCAGGTTTTAAAGATAAAAAAGCCTTAAATTGTCACACAATTGGATTTTATTCCTAGCTTTTGTAGTACATCACCTTAAAAACAATACTTATGACTAAATATATTTCCTGATATGAAAAATAGGATAATACATGCTTGAAGGATGATTGTGAAATTGTACATATTGCATTGCATTCAATGTTTAGCAAATACTTATCAGTACCATTAATTGAAATAATGACCATTATTATTATTATTATTATTATTATTATTATTCAAATATCCTTTTCTGCTTGACCTTTAGCTGACTGTGAGTTACAGTAAATTGTGTCACACTAGGAAGTAAATGGAGCTTTCTTCATTGAAACTTTTACCAATTTCAGATAAACGACCTCATCATAGTTACTGTCCATTGAAGGATTTTAAGTTTGTTAACATCTCCCTCATTGGGAAAAGAGATTTTCTTTTTTTTCCTTTTAGACTTTGAGATGATTTGCAAAAGTGAGCATTTGTTATCTTAGATGTTTATGTCTATTAATATCTGTAAAGTAAGATGTCGAATCAGGAAAATATTATAAATTAGCTCTTTGAATAACTTTATTAAAATACTTAAAGTTGAAGTTATCTCTCTTATTATAGAACAGCCCTCATGTTTGCTTTGGAAAAAAAATCAAAACACATAGTTGAGATGCTTCTTCAGAGTGGTATTGATGTCTCTGCTGCAGATAACTTTGGGCAGATGGCATTAGCTTATGCTATTGATAGTGGTGATAGTAGGTAAGTATTTACATTAAAATACTAGTCAATATTGATTGGAGGCTGAAAATAATTAAAACTATTGCATTTTACACATGAGGTGAGATTTTATAGTACAGCTATATGGGGAACGATAATGAGTTAGAGTTCATCAGCCAGGAACCCTGCAAAGGTCTAGACAAAAATAGTGATGAATGTAAGAGTCTTCTCAGAGGTTCCTTTCTTCCCCTTTCTTTTTTTTTTTTTTTTTTACTTTTTCCCTTATATATGCTAGTAAGTTGCTCTACCACTGAGATACATCACTAGTCAGCATCTTAGGATTCTTTAAAAAAAACTTTGTCATTATGATTCCCAGTCTTATCTCTTTCATTCCAAGTATAACTCCTCACTGTGGAGTAGAAATAGTGTCACACTTTGATTTTTTAAATTAGCTATTTGGGTCTTAAAATACCCAGGTGAGCAGAAAATATTTTTACTCTCCTATGAAAGTTAGCTTTTCTACCACCCTTCTTTAATTTCCCAAGGACCTGAGAATTTCCTTAAAGTCTAAAGAGCAGGTGGAAGGACTTTTAAAATGTTAATTTTTCTCTGTCAATTCTGTTGCTGTGGTGTTGCTGTTAGAACTGGCTCTTCAGTCTGGTGATGATTAACTTTTACTACAAAATGTCCTGATTGATCCCAATCCCTTAGTATTCATGGTAATGCACACTTAGATTTAAAAGTTACAATGCTATTTTTAGCTCATATATACAAATGCTTGTTTATTCAGCTATTATTCCCAAACACCAGAATTCTGTTTTGGCAACTTGGCCTCCTAGCTTTAGCCACACACTTATTAAGAACTCTGGCCCTGTCCCACAACTCAAACCTTTATGTGGAACAACCCCCATGTTAGCCTAGAGCTTTCTGGTGCATTATCCTTTGAGGACTTTGTCTTTTCTTGAATAAACTAATCATTCAGAACTATCAGATAGCTTCAAATAATATCACTGAAGAGATGAGAATTTCCAATCATCTTTCCTAAAAGATCTGTTCCTCAAAACCTCTCATCCCTTGAAGTATATTTTCTTTTACTGCAGAAGGCCCAATATTAATGTTTCCCAGGTTGGATGTGTCTAGTGATTTGTTTTCCAAAGTAAGAAAATTTCCCAAACTATTGCAATCAGTGTAAAGTTTTCAGCATATATCAAGTTCTCCCTTACAAGGAAGAGATAAGTTCTCTAAGCTTAAAGTAGATTCATTGAATCTAAGAGCGCTAAGCCCCATGATAACTTATTAGTATCCATGTGTAAAGAGGATTTGGTCTTCCAAGTCAGTTAGAGCTCGACATGGAGATTTAGCTTCCTCTAAAAATTATCCATTGATTCTTTTCAACTAGGTGGAGAAGAAATAGTAGCAGTCCAAGCCAATTCTTGGCATTGGTTAATTTCCCATTTTTGGTGTTATTGATTAGTTTCACAATAGGGGATGAATATATTCTCTAAAGAGATATGATACTAATAAATAAATTGTTATAAATTATTTAATGTCTAATTTGCCCTGAGACATAAAGCATAAAAAAGACTACAATCAATAACCAAAATTAGAACTCAAAAGCATTTTTCAGTAATTTCTACACTTGAATATTAGAACCTGTGAAGAATACACATTGGTTTATTTGGGATTCCAATTTTAGTTGAATGAAAAGATCAAATTATGCCATTATTTTCCTATTTCTTTGGACATGTTTTATTATTACCTCATTGAGTCTTCCTAACAACTTTGTAAACTAAAGTGGTACAACCCTGATTTTTTAGAAGAAGCCCTTAATTTTAAGAGAAATTAATTGTGCAAGAAGAAAGAGCTATTATTTACATGACATTTTCTGAGTTCTAGCTATATCAGTTAATATACTTACCTATATTGTTCTCAATTCATAATCATTTTATCTTACTTTGTTTTCTTAATATAAGCTTATGGGTGCAATGGCATGCGTATTTACCACAGCTACTTGGGGGAGAGAATGAGGCAGGAGAATTGCTTGAACCAAGGAATTCCAGACTAGCCTGTGCATCATTGTGAAATTCCATCTCAAAAACAAAAGAAAACCAAACAATTTACAAATAATTGTCAAGTTAATAAAATGTCTGGGCTTACAAATTTGAAGTGCATATTATAAAATTCTGATACAAGATCTAATATTGTTTAAAATACTATTATATATTGAATGTTTGGTTATTGTTTTTATACTTTTTATCTATAGTCTCAAGGAATTAATTCTTCAATATATGAAAGTAGAATCTAAACATCCTGAAAATATCAACCCAGGTAAGACTTCTGAAAGTGAATTAATCATGGTATTCATGGCTTATATAAGAAAAGTAAGAGTATGCCAGGTGCAGTGTTGGCAAGCCTGTAATCGGGTGGCCCAGGAGGCTGAGGCAAGAGGACTGCAGGTTCAAAGTCAACCTCAGCAATTTATCAAGGCCCTAAGCAACTTAGCAAGACACTTTCTCAAAAATTACAAAAGGACTGGGATGTCTGTCAGTGGTTAAGCTCTCCTGGGCTCAATTCTTGGTACCAAAGTAAGTAAATAAATAGGAGTAAGAAAGTTTGGATTGCAAAAAAGCAGTGGAAAAATTAATGTGTTACATTCATATTGTTCTTAATTTTTTTTCTTAAAAATCTAGAATTCATGATTATTTAAGTCATTAATTGTAGAAAATTTATAATCTAAAATGATATTGTCTGAAGTAATTTTAGGCTAACTTAATCTTGGCCCCTGAAATCTTATATTTATGTGCAAAAATAAGTAAAAAAATTTGAATTAGTATGTTGCCTTTCCTATATAATGACATTGTAGCAAAGTGGACTTGTAATACAAACAGATGTTCTATTTTTACTATAGATATCAACTCTTATTGTGTATACAAATTTGTGGATTTTACAGTGATATTTCCATACATATGTAAATAGTACTTGAATCCCAACCACTTTCCCTACTTTCATTTCTACCTGTCCCTTCATTTCTTCATCCCTTGTTACCTTCACTCTTCCCTAATAACCCCTTTTCCATTTCCTAGTCATTCTTCATTTGTTTTCAAATTGCACATGTTATAGAGAATGTGATATTTGATTTATGTTTCTGACTTATTCTGCTTAACATAATAGCCACCCTTTCCATCCATCTTAAGTTTTTGTCTTTGTTTCTTTCTTTTCTCTTAAGGGCTTGAAATATACCATTGCATGTTCCCTGGCCTTCAAAGTTTCTGTTGATAACTCTTATGTTCTTCTTATGAGTTTACTCTATAAGTGCTTTGGTCTTTTTTACATCTTTCAATGTACTTTTGGCAATTTTTATAAACGAACTTGGAGAAGTTCTATTCTGGTCATGTCCATTTGGTGTTCTAAATGCTTCCTGTATCTGGACATCCATAACATTCAAAAAATTTAAGAAATATTCTGCTATTTTTTCTCCAAATAAATTGCATTGTCTATAAGCCTGTACTAATACACCATTGTCTATGTTCATAATTCATGAGTTTAGTCTATAAATCAGGTACCAAGGACTTTGTATATTCTGTTTCTTCTTCTTTTTGTTGTCATTACTAACTAAACGTGACATTCATCATTGCCTTCCAACTCTGATATTTTTCTTCTGCTTAATCTAGTCTATGATTGAAACTTAGATTTATTTTTTTTTAAATTTGAAATATTAAGCTATTTATTTCCAAGATTGCTGTTTGATTTCTTTTCAGAAGCTCTATTTTTGCACTGTTCTCTAATGCCTTGTAAGGTTTTTATTATTTTATTCATCTTCTATTTGTATCATCTTTGAATTCATACATTATTTTTAATATCTATTTAATCTTTTTTCTGGTGTTTTGTCTACTGCAGTGTCATTGGAATCAGTTGCTAGAGAGTTATGAACTTTTGGAGGATCCATGTTACCTTATTTGTTCATCTTTCTTATATTTGTGCTAAATTTTGTGCATCTGTGGGGATGTATGCTTCTTCCACATTTATGTGAGAGTCTTCTTAGGAAATAACCTTCTCTTTATGATGTATCCTGGGCTATTGGTTTATTTTGTCAAGATTATTTCCAAATTATAGACTTTGTATTATAGACTTTTTATGTTTTACCTGACTGTGATTCATGAGTTTTGTCACAGTTTGTACTATCATAGCCTGAAGGACCAACTTTCTTTGTCAGTCTTGTGAGAATGGAGTCACATGATGTAGGCAGTGGATTATGTGGGCTGCATTTTTTGTAGTAATTACTGTAGCCTTGTCAATAATTTTATGTCTGCAAAGGCACAGGAGAGACCTAGTGCCGCAGTCCAGCTGGGCAAAGTAACCGAGAGGTGACAAGCAACTGAAGGTTGAAGCAGTAACTGAAGGTAACTGAAGGTAACTGCTTTATTGCAGAAGAGCAGAGGTATACATATCTAACTGATTTACATAAAGCATGACTCAATCAGCATCATCCAATCATAGCATTGCTCCCCTACAGATACAGCAATAACTCAATAAGGAGTCCCCACCATCTTGATGACTTGGTGGCATTGCCTCACAAGCCACTCCTCCTGGCAAACTGCCAGGCAACATCTTGACTTGGTCGAAGCCTCCAACAACCTAGGCTGAGGTGCTGCTTGGTGCAGACTTCATACCTGCACAACTCTGTAAACAGAGTTGTTTCACCTATCTGCTCATGCTATGAGGGTGGCTGCCAGACACTGGATTATAGTGCATTCGATCCATACCAACATGGGTACATGTCAGCTGGGGGCTTTTATTTACCCTGTTATTTGACTTGAAGTACCTGCCAAGTTATAAGTGGGAATGTATGTCTTCATTGGAAAGTAAGATGCATTTTTTCTTACCTTTGCTGTGTGTTTTTAGAAGTTGCAAAGTACCTGCCAATGTGTTCAAGGAATGGGGCTGTATCCCCAATGCAGATGGAAGAAGACAAACAGCAATAATACATCATGAAGGCAAACTAGATATAGGTATACAGAAACAATCAACAAGAAAAAAAAAACAGTAACAACAGAGAAAAAAGGGATAAAATATTTAGGATCCACTAAATTGTTAAAGGTTCATAAAAGTAAAATTAATTTTAAAAAAAGGAAGAATGAGAAATTGGAAGAAAATTTAAAAAATTCTATTAAATTATGACAATAAGATAAAAGTAATGAAACAAAATGACAACATAATAATTAAAAAGAAAGAAACACAAAGCAAAATATAGTCAAGAATTTCTTCTACATGAGTTATAGGTGCACACACTGTCCTAGTCTGTGCCCAGGGCAATGGTCAATGCCTGCATAGCAGCAAGCCCTTCATACCTGCAGAGCTTTGGCATTATGAGGGTTGTGCCAGAAAGTCATATATTCTGCCTGTAGAACTATAGTCTGTGTGGGCTGGGGATGTGGCTCAAGCGGTAGCGCGCTCGCCTGGCAAGTGTGTGGCCCGGGTTTGATCCTCAGCACCACATACAAACAAAGATGTTGTGTCCGGCAAAAACTAAAAAAAAAAAAAAAAAAAAAAAAAAATTAAAATTCTCTCTCTCTCTCTCTCTCTCTCTCTCTCTCTCTCTCTCTCTCAAAAAAAAAAATAAATAAATAAATAAATAAATAAAATAAAATAAAAAAATAAAAAGAACTATAGTCTCTGTGCCCAGGGATGTGGCAAACGTCTGAACTCCAGTATCTACCCAAAATGTGAATTGAGATTCCTCCAAAGAGCAAATGTGTTTTCTATAAGTTGTATGTATTTAGTAAATAAAAATTAGTTATTTGTGTCACTAAAAATGAGTTGTCTCATTAAAATGAGGTGAAATACTCTGTAGCATTTTTAAACTATTTTTTGTGTAAATATGTAATCAAATTATTCATTTGTGTATTTTCAATTTCTTCAACTTGTGAGGATAGCCATATTCTATTGCTTTGATCTTTATCACCAATTCAACAAGTATCTTTTTTTTTTTTATTTAGTAACTTTTTGTGTGTACAGTACTGTAATCAAATCTAGGGCATTATGCATCCAGGTAAGTGCTCTACCACTGAGGTATATCTTTGGTCCCTAATACATAGTTTTAAATTCACAGAAAAATACGGAAGGTACAGAGATATTTTCTTCTGTACTTCCTTTACTTTCACAGTCCTCCTCCATTATCAATGTCCACTACTAGGGGCATACTCTTGCTATCAATGATGAGCCTACATTTATACATTATTATCACTCACATATTTAATTTATATTAGGATTCTTTCTTGGTGCTATACAATCTGTGGTTTTTAGAAAAAATGGATAATAGCATGTATTCATAGTTGTAGCTTCAGAAACAAAATGTTTTATTGTCCTTATCTTCTTCCTAATCACCTCAACACACACGTAACCCCTTCCAACCACTTATCTCTATTATATCTGGAATATTTCTTTTTCAGAGTAACCTTATATTTGGAAAAGTATAGTATATTTAAAATATTAAAGTTCCAACGTAATTAAATCTAGTCATTTATAAAATACTTTTTAGTTTTTCTTTCTTTTGTGGTGCTAGTGATTGAATACATTACATCATGTGATATAGGCACATTGTCTATTAGTGGGCTACATGTATAGCCCTTGTTTTCCAATTTTTGTTCACCAGTATAAGACATGAGGGCATATGGATTACATGCAGAAAAATCAGGAAGTCTATAAAGATTTGCCACATAATGAAAAGGATTGAAAAAAATGGATCATGCTGTACAACACAGTGCTAACTGTAATATCCTACTCTACTGGGACCAGATAAAATCTTCTCAGTGGAATCTGACAATCTCAAGAAGTCATAGTTTATACAATGGTCATCAAAAAGTATTTTACAGCCTTGCCATATGAAAACTTTCTAGAAAGAGAGTAGTAAATATGAATTAAAATTATCTCCTCTTCAGTAGTCAGAATGAATCTTTGATGGTTTGGATGTGAGGTGTCCCCAAAAAGCTCATGTGTGATATAATGCAAGAAGATCTAGAGGGGAAATGATTGGGCTATGAGAGTCTTAACCCAGTCAGTGAATTAATCCTCTGATGGGATTAACTGTGTTAACTGAAGGCGGGTAAAGTGTGGCTAAGGATGTGCATCATTAGAGGTTTGCCTTTGATATTTTATATCTGGTGAGTAGAGTCTCTCTCTGCTTTCTGTTCAACAAGTGAGCTGCTTCCCTATGCCTTACTCTTCCACCATGATGTTCAGCCTCATCTCGAGTCCCAGGGAATGGAGTTGGCAGTCTATTGACGGAGACCTCTGAAACCTTCAAATAAACTCTTTCCCCACTATAATTGTTCTGGTCAGTTCCTGTAGTCACAGCAATAAAAAATCTGACTAAAACAGAATCTCAATGAAATTTGCTCTGTACATTTATGACTTCCCCATAGTGAATCTCATCAACATGTATGTCCCCAAGGTACTGTTTTTTTTTTTTTTTAAAAAAAAAGGATATAAATAAATAACAGTTCAATACAGTAGATGAAAGGAAACAAAGCAAGGGGGGGGAGAAAAAGGGTATCTACTGGGGACTGAATTTAAAAGAAAAAACGAAGCTGTAGAATTTGATCAAAATTTATCCTTATGTTTAAATTAAAAGAACCAATAAAAACAAAGAAAAAATAATTACATTGGCACATGCTTGAGGTAGTGTATTGAGTAAAATAATTCCATAAGTACTTTAAATTTAGCAAATCCAACATTGTCTAAAATTATATCCCCTTTTTTGTATAAGCCCTTTAGGATTTATTCATACTATATGCTTTACGTTTTTGCCTTTACAAATTAATGACGTACTTCAAATAATCTAAAAAGTAATTCTAATATTTTCAGAGAAGAGTATGAAATAAGACTATTTAATTTTAACAGAACTGACATTCTTTTAAAATTTTTGTTATTTTTATTACTATTATTATTTCAGTTCTAGGGATGGAACCCAGGATTCATGCATTCTATGCAGCACACTATCATTAAGCTCCATTCTGTATCCTATCAGTAGATTTTCTCTTGGGGGAAGTGCCAAAAGAGTCACATTGTTTTGTTTCATAATTTAAATACATTGGAAAGGACTTTTTCTCTCATCAGGGAGACAATGGTTGGCACATTCTGAAAACATAATAGTTTACTTTAATCCTTTCTCATATCAGCTATTTCTACATGACAACTTGCTGCTACCTCCCTAGTGCTTCTAAGTTTTCCTATGACAGCAAAGTATATACCAGAATGTACAAACTCTCAAGGATGTCATCTTTTTAGTGTCCCCACCCCCCACTGCCCCCGCATTGGAGGTAATGCCTTGTTTGTATGACACATAAGAGAGAAAGCATCTGGAAATAAGAGAATAATATCTTCACCAGAACAGGATTAGTGAGGGTAAACATATCAATTTCTATTTAGCTCTCCTCAAATTTAACCTGGAATGTCTATGTAAGCATTCCAGTCCCTGGTCTGTTTTCTTGAGTTTTGCCATGCAGCAAAGTACACTGTCCATGCATCCACCTTTCTTGTGGTAAAGGGTTTCATTTTAACCTGAGCAGTTTTGACTGAAAATCTGGAGCTATTGTGTATCATAACAGTCTAAGAATATTCTCTAATAATTATTCCTACTGCAATTAGTCCAGAAAAATCATGCTATTTGTTTGACACTTTCATCTCTATGCCCCTGAATCTGCTAATGATATTGTTTTCTGTCCATCTTGTAACTTTTTGATAAAAGTACAGTCATGGGACTGTTTACTTTTACTTTTAGGTATCAAATTTTGATAAATCCCATGCATCTTCCTTGCATTTAAAAAGTACAAAGTATGGGACTGAAGAGTTCTTAATGCATTAATTGCCTATCAGAAATGTAATTAATATTCATTCTAGAAAAGGCTCCATATATGGGCCTAGAGGAATACTCTATAAAAAAGCATCAGACTCATACACTTTTAATATTTTATATTTTCTATTGTTGATTAAATATGTATTTTACTCTTTTCTTTAATAGTGGATGAAGATTCTACGGATGACAATTTAAAAAGGTAGAGTAAAAAAAATTGTATGGTAGTTAATTATAGAAGGAAGATGAAAGGAACAAATATTTTTTGAGTTTTCCAGTCTAACACATCTAGTTGTATCTAACACTTGTTTGTTAAAGTTATTGCAATTACTTTGAAAGTGTCTGTGCTATTATAACCTGTTATTTACTAATTAAGCAGTTCTCACTCATTCATAGAAGTTGACCAATTGTCCCATATTCCCACAATTAATAAGTACCAGGCCTGTAGTTACACTGTAAGCTTGCCTGCCTGACAACTCCATTGTATTGCCCTACTGTGTAGGTTGATGCCAGTGCTGTACTAGAATCAAGAAGCAGGTCTGTATCATCAATTCAGAAAGTCAAAGTCAGTTGTGTGTTAATTCTGATTCATAATTTACCTAAGAAGCCTGGGTATAGAGTTTGTCCTGATATTTTTGACAGTTTCACTGATAACAAAATTTCTTTTTTTGTACATCAAAGGTTTTTAGGAAAAATCTCACAAAGCTGTGGTATTATGTTTTCTTCATAAACAAGATCAGGCTAGTCCTGGAAAGGAATCATTTTACTTGAAGTTAAAGATACCTTTGTGTAAACCATGTTATATTAAATATATTAAGGCTCCATATAGAGAATATTTTAATTGATATCTCTACTTCCTGATTTTTCAGTTTGGTTTCCTTCAGTATTCTACCCCCATGTATCTTTGACCTCTGTTTTTATAAACTGTTTTATAAATTAAAAGCTACATTTTCCTTTAGGCTACTACCCCTATTTACTTTTATGAAGACTTTTTTCTTTATAATCTTGTTTTCTTTTTCTATGATTAAAATCTTTTCTTGAATTTTTATTTTTATTTTTGTTGTGCTCTCTTTATTTTTTTAAAGTTGTGTCAATTGAATATTCATTTTTTTCCTAATGACAGAATCAAAAGCTCAGAGAATTTAAAAATTTTAAGGAATTTTCACTATCAATGTACCCTCTCACCCTTCAATATGTATTTGACATGCTGGCCAAATGATGGTCATGATTATGACCCTGAAATGTATAGATATGAAAGGGACTTTTGTGGATATAGAAAGGAATAGCAATAAGATTCAAACTGAGGTTCCTTCATGCTAACTCAGTACTTTTCCTGATTATCATTGTGTAGTAAATGTGTTCATAACAGATTAGGGAGTGTCTGTAAAAACCCAACTAAAGTGGATAAGACTGGGATTACTAAGTAAGCCCAGTGATAGAGTATCAGAGTAACACTAACAAAGGGAAGGCCAAAACTGAACAGAAACAGCACTGTGTTGAGTAGAAATAAGGGTTGTAGAAAATTGACCAAAACCTTGGGGTTTATGACCAGTTTGATTAACACAACATGGATATTAAGGACATAGAATATTGGAAGCTCTCTAGAAAGGCCTATTAAAAATAGGATTTGAAGAAAGTCCTGATAGGTTGTTATTTTCTTGTTTGTTTAACTGGAAGAAATGACAAAATACAAGGTTTTTTTTGAAAGATGTTAATATAATTTGAGCCATGGGAAAAGTCTCCAGAGTTTAGAGATGTGAGAGTGGCTTAGGGACTCTAAAACCCAGGGGACTAGAATTTGTTGGACACATGGATCTACAGCCTATAGCAAGTGTCCATTCTTCTCTACTTCTTTTCTCAACTCATTGGTGTCCTTCTTATGTGCACATATAGTAGATCATGAAAATAATTGGCTGGCAAAGTTATCGAAGAGCTTCAGTTAGGTAGTTGGTAAAATGTTTATGCTAAGGCCTGTGACTGAGACTCCATTCAGTTTGTTTCCCACAAGCAGAAGGAACTGTGACTCTTGGTCCTTTGAGTGTAACTTGTATCAGGAATCTGCATCTTCATAGAATGTAGGTTTAAAGTTTGGAGGGTCCCACTGAGTCCTGCAGATGAGAGATTGGGGAGTGGAATCCCAGAGGATGGAGGATATTTAAATAATATTTAGGGAAACACAGGTATGATTACCAGTACTCTGTTTTTCTAGTAATCTTTCCCCTTGGGTGTCTGAGGGCCTGTAAAGGTTATAGGTGCTTGCTAGTTTATGTAGATTTGAATAAAGTGGGATCTATACAGTAAAAAATAGTATTTATAATACATTTATAATAAGTATTCCCAATAACAACATATACATTCATTTCTTGACTTTGAACATTCAGTGTTCAAAATGTTTTTTAAGGTTTAATGTTTTCTTTTTCTTTTTTTTCTTTCTTTCTTTTTTTTCTGGTACCAGGGATTGAACTCAGGGGCATTTGCCCACTGAGCCATTTCCCTAGCCCTACTTTTTATTTTATTTAGAGATAGGGTCTTACTGAGTTGCTTAGTGCCTCACTTTTGCTGTCTTCTTTTAGTTTTTGTTTTTGTTTTTCTTCTTTGCAATGGGGAAAAAACCTAGGGGTGCTTGAACACTGAGACACATCCCCAGCCCTATTGTTTTCTGTTTTGTTTTGAGACAGGATGTCACCAAATTGTTGGGGGCCCCACTAATTCACTAAGACTGTCTTCAAACTTGAATGCTCCTGCCTCAACCTCCCAATTTGCTGTGATTACAAGCATGCATCACCACACGCTGCACAATGGGGTATTTTCAGTAGGTGATATCCATGCTGAAGAACTAATGCCACCATTTTAAACTACCTTACTTAGTCTTTGATCCATGGATAACCAAGAGAGAAGGCACTGTGTTTCTTGCTACCTTGTCTTGGGTTATAAAATGGGTGTTCCACTTAAGGTTAAAAAAAAAGTGTGTGTGTTTGTGTGTGGATGTGTGTGTGTGTGTGTGTGTGTGTGTGGCAGCTATTAATTGGATTTTAAGTTCAGCCTTCAAGACAGGCAGTTTCTGAGAATAAGTTATTCTCGTGTTCTGCCAATACATTGACTGTCAGTCTGAAATGGAATTAAGACTACCTTCACTAAATATTTCATAGTTTAAAAAAAGTGGAGGCAGAAAGAGCTTTATAAAATAGAAGTTATGTTAATATCATATCAGTCAAGAAATACAATTTAATAAAGTTAAATCTAAGTTTTTACTAGAGTTTATTAAAAATACTATCCAACTACTTTATTATACATTTTTGCTTTACAGGATTTCTAATAAAACTGATCCTGATGATCATTGTCTCACCTTGGATGAGGCCAACTATAAATATTATGACAAGGTAAAGTGATCTTTTGTGAAAATAATTTTCTTGCTCTGAATTTTTGGTTTTGAGGTGTTAAAACTTAGCAATGGTTTTCTGATCTATTTTATGCAAATTTGCTCAGACAAAACCAATTTAAGAGAATTATATTGATATTTTTTAACTTGTACAAATGCCAATGTTCCCTTGAGGAGTTTAGTTTGGTGGGGGATGGAAGAAACATTGTACTTTTTTTAACTTGTACAAACGCCAATGTTCCCTTGAGGAGTTTAGTTTGGTGGGGGATGGAAGAAACATTGTACTGGTAAATACATATTGATAGAAAAATTGCATCAGGAATAAATTTCTTATTGCAGAAGCAATAGAAAATTTGGTCAAGGATTTTTTTGTTAGATTTACATTAGTGTGACTTTTAAATCATACTTACATGATTTATAATATTCATGCCCAAATTATTTTTTGTAGAATCATAAAATTTCCCTTATGCCTTTAATTTGAAATAAATAAGGCACATTGGATAGAGGTTTTTTTGTTTGTTTGTTTTATTAGACCCTTTATATTTTACTTAATATATTTCTAGGAGACTTTTTTCATTATTTCTATCCTTGGCTCCATTTTTACACTAAAGTAACATTAGAAATTATGGAAACATACAAATTTAGAATAGGTATATTAATGTTTAGATTAGGGGCTGCAGTTGTAGCTCAGTGGTACAGTACTTGCCTAGCATGGACTGTGAGGCAAGGGGTTCAATCCTCAGCATCATATAAAACTAAGTAAATAAATGTATAAAAATATAATAACATTATAAAAATGTTTGCATTAAAAAGGGATTTCTTCATGCCTTCTGACTCTTTCCACTAAGAGTATATTTAAAACTCTTTATCTAATTGAAAAATAGATGTCTTGTGAAAAATAATAACCACTACTGGAAGCATAGACTCTCAATAACCATATGATAAGACTTTAGTTTTATATTTTTTGTATCATAGTGTTTTAAAATATTCAAATGCTTATGTCACATTCTGAGATCTTATATTTTAGATGTTTTTACATAGTTATTTAAATATTCATTTAATAGCTTTTTAAATTTTAATAAGCTAGTCAAGGTTAATAAATATATTTGTATATATCCTGGAGCAGCTACAATATGGTTCAAATGTAAGAAAATAGATTCTTAATTTTTTAAACATGAATAAATGAGTAAAAACACATAAAAAAATTCTTTCTTTTTCTTTCTTTTTTTGTACTAAAGATTGAACTCAGGGGCACTTTACCACTGAGCCACATCCCAAGCCCTATTTTGTATTTTATCTAGAGACAGAGTCTCACTGAGTTGCTTAGAGCCTCACCATTGCTGAGGCTGGCTTTGAACTTGCGATCCTCCTGTCTTAGCCTCCCAAGCCCCTGGGATTACAGAGGTGCACCACCACACCTGGCTTAGAAAAAAATTTCTATAGAATGAAGTGTTCTAAATAACATAGCATGCATAAGATGACTATTAATTAACTACTGAATTCTAAAAATATGCTTTAAGTTTGAATTTCTTTTGATATCTGGGATGTATAAATTCAGGTGAGTTATCTTGAATTACTGCCATAAAGAAGAAGCAAACTAGTCAGGGAAATTTCATAAATATGAAAGTAGGAACCAGAATATTCTTCAAGCATCCTCTAATTATGAGCATAGATTTGGACTTAAGATGAACATTTGTTTCTCATTCCTTGTTTATTTTTTAAATTATTTAATCCAAGATTCAATATTCTCTTGAAGAAAACTTCTCTTCATTATATGTTCTTTGAGTCATCTCTGTCTCCATTCTTTGGTTATTTGGTTAATCTTTCCATTTAGTAACTGTGAGGTTTACATTAAATGATATTGCCCCCACAAGGTTGTTTTTGTCGTTCTTCTCTATCTTGGAAGGCTCAACATTTATATTAACACATATTTTTAGCTATTTAACACACAAGATGGACAGAACTCATACTAGTATGTTTGTGATTTCTATCAGTTTTATTTGTAAGATACTTTTAAAGCTTAGGTCTCATATTTTCCCTCAAGAGATAATTTATGCCAATATAAGTCACAAAAACACATTAAAATATCACACATAATTATTTTAAATTTCTAAAAATGTTTTTTTTCAAAAGCACTCTAAACTACGGATGACTCCAATTTCATACTAGGCCATTTGGATTAATAAAATAGTTTAATGGATGTCAGTATTTGTGAAATTATCTTGGAGGTAAGGGGAATAACATTTTGGAGACCTCTCATCATCCTCACCCCATGATCAGACATAGCTTAGTAAGTGGCAAGATTAAATTGAGTTTACATTGGAATGGCTCAGAAACATGTTCTCCTTCTCTTGTATCCTTCAGTAATGGAAAATATTAAGCTAATTTTTCAAATTTGATGCATATTACACCTAAATATTTTTTTTCCTTCCTAGGATATCCCCAAAGAAAATGAAGAATTACCTCACACTTCTAATGAATCTAAGAATGATGGTAAAATATTTGAAGAGTATCTATTGCAAGCTGATTATTGATTTAAAATTATGGAGCTTTTTCTGTACTCTCTATTTTGCTTTTATTTTTGTAGAAGAAACAAATGAAACTGAGGAACCCAAACTTAAAACATTACCTGGAGACTGTGATGTTGATATTAAAGAGAAAAATGTGATTGAAACCACTCCTGTGGAGGAAATCAATATAAAGAACTATTACAGTAATTTTTCTTCCTCAGTTGGCTCAAAGGTAAGATTTTTAAAAAATTATTTTTCTTATTGTTTTTGCATATCATCTCTCATATACACATAATGATACCAAACAGCCTTGAAATAAATATAAGGCCATAGAGTCCTAATAACAAGGATAGCAACAGTTTTAAGTATACCATTAACAATTATAGAATGTGGTGGGACTAATCATCAGGATGGCCTTAGGCCTGAGCCTAAGCAACTCCATTTTAACTTCATTTTAAAAGACCTGCAGTTTCACCAGGCACCTCCACAGATCCTACAGAATGGCCTCAAACAAATTACTTCCCCTCACCCTAATAAAAGAGAGTGAAGCCTCTGGCAGGCTGTCCTTGCCTGATAAGAGGGAAAGGCCAGAAGATCAGGGTGGAAACCACCAGATCAGATGTTTCTAATCCCAGGATAAATAATGTCACTGAGAAATCCAGTGGTAGCTCATAAGGATTAAAAAAAGGGGGTCAAAATCCCCCAAATTTAATATAAATGATAGAGCAAATGAACAGGGATTCAGCCAGCTGAAACAAGGATGCACTGGAGCTGGAGAGCCTTCTGAGGACCTGACATCCCATCACTTGTCATCATTCCTGAGCCTCCGTGTGATCCTCACCACTCTCAAACTCTACTGCCTCTTCTGGACCTTGGTGAGAGCCACAGCTCCTCCCTACAACCCCTTCCTCAACCAGTCTTCTGGTCCACACCAGGAAAGCCTGCCTTGGTTCTGAACCTGATCACTGAGGTCTGAGTGAGTGTGCATCTGCTGGAAGCAAATCACATGTTAACTTGTAAAAAACCTTGTTTAAAATGATCGCTAACTTTAACAGCCAATAAGAAGTGATAAGTGATAATGTACAATGCACAAAAAATAGGCACTAGTGATTCCAAAATTAATATTAAAATATATAGGCAAAAAATGGACTGAGAATAGTGGTGCATGCCTGTAATTCTAGCATCTTAGGAGGCTAAGGCAGAAGGATCATGAGTACAGAGCCAACCTCAGCACTTAGTGAGGGGCTAAGCAATCCTTGAGGCTCTATTTCTAATTAAAATATAAAATCCTGGGGATGTGGCTCAGTGGTTGAATACCCTGAGTTCAATCCCTGGTGCCAAAACAAACAAAAAGAGTGGTGGAGGGGCAAAGGAAGGAGAATGAAGACAAAAAATCACAAAATAAAAATTGAGAAGATACAGATGAGAGACAACAAAGCAAGTGCAAAGAAAACCAATAAAACAATAAAAGATCATATGAATTGGAAAGATAAAAACTATAAAAACCACAAAAATACAAGAAAAATATATGATTTCTCCTTGCTGATGTAATTAAAATGTAGACACTTGTTTCCACAATTTCTAGTTGTATAATACACCAGTTTGGGGAGGCTGTGGAGCAACTATATTTACGCTATTTTTTTTCTCAATTCTAGCCCAAACAGGCCAGCATTTTTTTTTTTTTAGACTTTAATGTGAAATCCTTTTATCCTTGCCTACCAGGGAGTTATGGAACCCTTTCCAGAAGAAGAGGTGAATCACAAACTCTCTCTCTCTCTCTCTCTCTCTATATATATATATATATATATTTTATATATATTATATATTATTATATAAATAATATATATGACCATAGGATTGTGGTCATAATAGAAACTGTCAACAAAACTGTCACACAAGGAGAACCTATGGGCCAGTTTGCACTGAAGACTCCCAATTCCAGAGTTTGACTGTCAGTGAGTTCAGGGATATGCAAGATTCTAGGCTCCTGTGGGGCTTGCTCCATCTCTAAGCATTGTAGAGGTGGACTGATTTCAGGATACATGTTTGGTTTGTGAAAATCTAGATAACAAGTTCTCCATGAAACTCTTTCCCAGCTCTCCCTGAATCTTCTACCTCACAAAACCACCCACAACATATCTCTGTTCCTGTCCCTAATCTCAAAACACCCATTTAAAAAGGGAATTATCCCCACTGTCCATCATTTTACAGACTTGCCAAGCAGCAGACCACATTCCCTGTTGACCAGAGTTTTCAGCACATCCCTGTGAATCTATGCTCTGGTCCTGGGCAAATAGGGTGGAAATCCACAATTCCAGTATAGAGAGGTGGTCACTATGTCTTAGAGGTATAAATCATGAAGATGATTCTCTTACAGAGAGTCACAGCAATGGAATCTTTCTAAAGGGGGAGACCCCTCAGTGCTCTACTTGAATTATATAGGAAGTGACTAATATTGTTTCAGTGGAAGAAGTAAGGTTTATTACTTCAAATGCCTCTGAGCACAGTAGGGTGGTCAGACATGAAAGATCAGCTCAACTCTGTGGAGAGTCTAGCAGCAATTTTTCTACTAGAACCAACCCCAACATTTGCTATCAGATTTCCCACAGCAACATTTAAATGAAACTCACCTCAACTTCTAAACCTTGTGTAGACCATGTGACTATGAATGACCACAGCATCCCAGAGGTCCCAACAGATCTTTGTCTCAGTTTCTCTTTTAGACATAGTCTGATTCTTGTTGTGGGTGCCTCCTGAACTAGTGAAATCATATCATAGTGGGGTCTTATAAATACAAGAAAGTAAAGACTGGGATTTCTGATCTCCTGTGAAGAAATCCTAGGAAAAGGACACTGAGTGGAGAAGATTCCTGGAGAAGCACTTTGATATTTCTGGGGAAAATCTGTAGTACACATATCCTCCCTTGACATCTCAGGCAGAAACAAACTTCCTCCTTTGTGGAAACTGTTTATTGGAATTTAGATGAACATGATTTTCTTGAAATTGCAGAGTCTTGGCTCACATGGGGGAGCTTCCCCTCTTTGAACCAGCCAGTTTTCACCTAACACTGCTGCAATCTATTTCTTATTTTATTATTCTATTATTATTATTATTATTATATTTCTTATTTTAAAAATATAATATTTATGTACTTCATTGGCCCTGCATTTGCACTCCAGTTTTTTTTTCCTACAGCCCTCTATCTCATTGCAAAGACATACACTAGTTGATTTGACTCAAATTCAGGGTGTAGTCACTAAGCACACTATGATTTTACAGCACCATTTTTCTTCCATGGTATACCTTTTTGTAGTTTTTTCTTAACTGGAGATCTATCTATTTATTGTGTGCTCTCATATTAAGGTAAAATAAAGAAACTTTTTTCTTACAACTTCATTATATTATAAAACTAGTTTTCCATTCAATAAAAGTTTCCAAAAGAAATATAGATCTCTTTTCTTAACGATATATATATTTCCCCCTGTGGTCCTTCTATTCTGGTTTATAAGCTCAGTAGCCAAAGGAAGGTAAAAATTTTCCGTATTTGCAGAGGATATATGAGCTTATGGTATAAAATGTGTCAGTTTTCAATGTGTAATTCTCTATTTTTTAAATCTAATGTATTTCAACCTGGAAAATTGGGTGTTACCTTAGTTATTAGGAAATCTTTATGCAACTCATTATTGATATTGTTTTTGCCAGGATATGTCTCTGAGTCCTCCTCAGAAATGCACTGGTCTTTTATCTGGTGGTGCATATCAAAGAGCAAAATGGGGTATAACTAGACATATAGAAGGTAAGAACCATGTACTGTAAAATAACATTGACTATGATCTTCATTTAAAACATGGACACTAATAGCATTAGAAAAATTTGTGAGTTTTTAGTACCGAAACAGTTTTGAGAGATACAGTAAAATTTTCCAACAGCTGTTTTCTTAATCAATATTGGAAAGTAATGAAGGAATGAATGCCAGATCATTAAGAGCTACATTTGGTTTGCCATAAGTAAATGTATGCCATAATTACTTCCTAGGAAAGTAATAATATAATAATAATATAATCTGGAAATAAAAAGGGTAGGATATATCATGAAATGATCAGCAAAGTATAACCTGATAAGATGTTCATTGGAAAGATTATGAACGCTAATACACCTACAATTTGGGGAACTAAATAGGAGGATTTCAAAGAGGCAAGTTAAGTTAGAGGAATTGGTAGAAGATTAATTACACCCAAGAATGCTCAAATTCTAGCAAATCATATGTTGGGGACCATATTCAAAATGCCCATTCTCACTCAACAGGTCTTTGCTTACATTTCTAAAACATTTAAAGATGGTTCCAATGTTCTTTACCACACACTACATTCTGAGTTGCAAGGGAATGACCTATCCTTTAGGAAGTCTAAAATGAAGAGCCATTGCATGTTAGTTCAGATATAACAAGATACAGTGAAAGCATAAATGTAGTTATAATTCCCAGCATGTCTCTGAGCAAAGAAAAAGGAAAAAAAAAGAGGAAGTTATATAAACAATTATATAAACAATTATATTTCCATCCAAGTATGGTGACACACCTATAATCCCAATGAATCCAGAAGCTGATGCAGGAGGATTGCAAGTTGAAGGCCAGCCTCAGCAAATTAGTGAAGCCATAGCAATTTAGCAAGAACTTGTCTCAAAAATAAATAAATAAATAGTGCTAAGGATGAGGCTTAGTCATATAGCACTGCTGGGTTAAATCTTGATATGTATATTTTAAGATACAGTTGCTGAATGGGGAAGAAATAGTAGTAGGAATAATCCAAACCAAGAATGTAAAAGGAAATGACTCAAGACCAAACTCTAGAAAATTCTTTTTGAAAATCTAAAGGGAAGAGGAAATAAACTAGGTAACTTTGACTGTAATGAAAAGGAAACTGAGAGAATGCATTTCAGCTGCCCCAGCTTTTTAAACTTTGTTCATTTTATTTAACTTCATTCTACACAGGATACTGAAACTTTTCTATTCTCTGTATTTTTGTAAACATTCCCTCCATTCATGCCTGCATGAACTTCACACTACACTGTTGCCTTCTCATTAATTTAATTTCACATTACCAGTTATTAATGCTAAGGTTAAAGCTTCCATTATCCCTTGAAATCATCTCTATTCATGAACAGGCCCTTCATGTCTACCTGCCCACAGCATTGAGATTGGCCTAGTTAGATATACGACAATCGGCCTTCTTTAGAATGTGGTTGTCCAACCATCCTAAATTTCTTGGGAATCTACTATGATAAAAATTCTGCCCAACTGTGTATCTTTATCCCTTCCCCTGCCTGTGCTGTCCTCTGTCATTACTCCTCACCCATCCCTATGTGGTCATACAAATACTGACCCATTTAAACCTTCTATATTCTTACCATTTCCTGCCTCTGGTTGATAATCTCACTCCTTAAGTCTCTCTTCAACCCAACCTCCAGAAAAGCCACCTTTTTCTTCCACTACCTCTTACCAAGAACTTATTAGTTATGAGTTCAAATAGATAAGACTGTTGATACCAAGGTGATATAAAAACATCCCCAATAATCTAGGAACAAATGGATTAGATTTATATAGGTAATTTCACAGGTCAATTTGTATGTCCTAAGTAGAATAGTTGTTAGATTGCTAAGGTAGCCCCAAGGCAGGGGAAAACACTTTGTATCAGGAAGAATAGCCATAGTCCTAAAGGACTGGACAAATAGATTAACTTCTAAAAGAAGAAAATCCAATTTGTCAGAATAGTGGAAAAAACATTTTAGATATAAAGGTATTCATTGACAAAGATGTGAAAAGTATCAGTCATTAAGAAAACAATATTGATGAAGAGTGGTTGTTGAAAAGTTATTATTATGAGGAGAAAATAGCAAACTGTGAATTTTGATATTTTGCTGTTTTTAAGTATTTCTGGGAACTTTTAATTTATCTGGAGTTGATAATTCTTTGAGTTATCTTTATGCATTAAACCTGTTGACATCTAGTTTTTCCCAGATGAGTTTTGAAGTTTTGGTTTAGTAAAAGCATTCCAAAAAGCAGTAAATATTTGCTGAATACAGTTGGTTCCACCTAAATACAGCTTCTTAGGAGGCTGAGTTGGGTGAATGGCATGATTCAGGACACCCTGAACACTTTAGAGTGACCCTATCTCCAAGTACAATAGGTTTGGCTATACCACTCATTGATAGAGTGATTGCCAAGGTGGTAAAACTCCCTGAATAAAACTACAAGATATGAACACACACACACATACACACATACACACACACACACACACACACACAGACACACACACACGAACACAACAAAGTAGTTTAAAAAATAAATGATCATCTAAAATAAAACTTATTATTAATTTTTAATTTGATAGACTGTCAGACTTTATAGGAGTCCTAAATAACTTAAGTAAACCTGTCCATTTTTCAGAAGAAAAACTGTTAGGTGTAACATCAGAGGAAGAGGAAGAAAGCCTTTTTGGTACTGAAAATAATCAGCCACAGGTATGTAAACATGTGAATTTGAATTCTTGATTTCATCCTGTTTTTCTTACATTCAGAATGTAAATTAGGTCAAATGAAATGACCTTTTGGAAAACTCTTTAGAAATCTAAACATCATAAATTAATATTTGGGTCTAGTACAATCTAATTGGTCATGAATCTGAAAATAACATTGGAAATCATGGCAACCTATAAAGGAATTTTATCCTAGTAATTGAGTCAACTTTTCATGAATATTGTTTGTGTTTTCATTTGTATAACCTTATTACAAGATGAAAACATTAACTATGAGACTTATGAATAACTAGTTGAAATTATGAACATATGTAGCTGTGATTTCCACTGATGTAATTAATATTAAAGAACAGTTATTCCCAATAGCTCAAAATTTTAATTTCACATTACCAGTCATTAATGCTAAGGTTAAAGCTTCCATTATCCCTTGAAATAATTGTCTATGTTGAGGCAGACAATAGGCCTTTTGATCAAATAGAAACCTTCTAGAAAGGGACCTTTGTGTACAAACAGTAATTTTCCACTTTATTTCTTTTCATGTAGGATATTAATAAATATAACTAAGCATTTTATCCTAACACTTTAGTGGATGTTAGAAAAAAGAGTCCTTGGATGCATCAGGGAATTATGAAATTTTGGAGATGTCTTATTACCTTGTTTTCTCATGTAGTCTGTTAATAGGCTGAAGTTTTGCATGCATTTAGATGGATTTCTCTTCCATTTTTAAGTGTGGGTTCTTTTGTTGTATAGCTTTCTCTGTGTAATGTGCCTGGGCAATGGTTAGGTCTCAGTGTCAAATCCCCACTGAACTTGACCAACATGCAAGTTCATGGTCCACTTCTTTTTTCCACTTACTAATTGGTTTGGTGAAATTCTCCTGAGTCCATTAGAGGGGATCTTTTTATCTTTCACTCATCAAGTTTTCCCTGGCACAGCTGTAGACTTTTTTTTCTATGAATTATTTTCTTATTCTAAAAGCCAATACTTCTGGGTTTTATCTGGTAACAGGCTCTCTGTATTGACTCTCTACTGAGTCCCACAGCCTCTCTTTTTCATCATGCATTCACACACACACACAGTCAATCTGATTCCATATATGGAAACAGTCAGTAAACACTGTATGTGTCCATGCTGCCACCATTTTCCATTGGAAGACTTTTTAGTTTTTCTTCAATGAAAAGTATTGCATACTTTAGCCAAAGTGGGTGTACTATGTCAAGGTAAAATATCAACATATTTTCATTCTTACTTTCTCATTTTATTGAACTAGATTTCAACTCAGCAAATATTTTTCTGAAAGTTAGGTTTTGGAAAATTCAAAGGACCAATATGAAGGAAGTACAACAGTGTTTCATTTCTACTCTATGTGACATAATTCAGACTATCTTATCACACCAAGTATCATACTTTAAGAAGCATGTCAACCCAGTGTTGCAAACGTTTAGAGCTGTATAATATCAAAGACATTTCTAAAAAGAGTTCTAAATAAGTTTTATACTGTGTTCCTATTTTTGGTGGGGAATAAAAAGTTGAGTATTCATACTGAGGTCAGTTGCTTTGGGATATATGCACATCTTTTAGTATGTTGTCAGTGAATACATTTACTATGTTTTCATCCTGGTTTTACCCCATGAGTATCCAGATGAAAAAAAAAAAGCTGAATCTGTAAAGCATACTTTGTGTTCTTCTATGGAACATTTCACTTTTCAAAATGTATTTGTATTATATTTAATTTCCATAATTATAAAATTAGAATTTTAGGTGACTTCTAAAGAGTGGTGATGATATTTCTATGCAACTAATTTTTGACATAATCTTAATAGAGGGTCTCTGAGCGTCATCTAACTGTGGGAGTTTCTCATATATCTGGTGAGGCCTATCAAAGAGAAAAGAGAGTAGATGGATATGGAGAAGGTAAGAACTATGTAGTACACAAAAATATTTGGATGGAATTTTGATCTAAAATATGCATATCTATTCAAGTAACACATCTATTAAGTAGGAAGTAAGAAAAAAGAAATGTAATCTAGGTATCTTATCAGGTTTAAGCCACAGTATAAATTAGGAGCTGAATTAGCAGTTGCATTTATATACACATATTTATCACAGAAAATGTAGAAATAGGAAAAGCAGAGGAAAAAATGGGGATAAAGACTGAGAAAGGCAGCAAGTTCAGGAAGACAGTGAAGGAAAAAAGAAGCAGATGTACTCAGTGGAGAAATAGAAATTTATGTCACATATGAGAAGAAAAAAAGAGCAGGGATTTGCTGCTGTTGAGCGTGGACGCAAGCGGATCTCGGAAGAACCCAGTCTCCAGACTCTCTGGCGCACGCTACTAGGCCTCCAAGAGCCTGCTTGGTCCGGCGCGCTCTTTCGTGTCTCCCATCGCGCCCCTCTGAGGAGTCCCCTACTCAGCCGCTCCCGCTCGGAAAGAAGTCGGAGACTCAGCGAGTCCACCTTCATCGCCATGCCCAAGAATAAAGGTAAAGGAGGTAAAAATAGACGCAGAGGTAAGAATGAAAATGAGTCTGAAAAAAGAGAGCTGGTGTTCAAAGAGGATGGGCAAGAGTATGCTCAAGTAATCAAAATGTTGGGAAATGGACGATTAGAAGCAATGTGTTTCGATGGTGTAAAGAGGTTATGTCACATCAGAGGGAAATTGAGAAAAAAGGTTTGGATAAATACCTCAGACATCATATTGGTTGGTCTTCGAGACTATCAGGATAACAAAGCTGATGTAATTTTAAAATACAATGCAGATGAAGCTAGAAGTCTGAAGGCTTATGGCGAGCTTCTGGAGCATGCTAAAATCAATGAAACTGATACATTCGGTCCTGGAGATGATGATGAAATTCAGTTTGATGACATTGGAGATGATGATGAGGACATTGATGATATCTAAATTGAACACAACACTTTACATTCCAATTTTTCGGAAGATTGTCCTGCAGTTTGGATTTTGGCCATAACCCTAAAAGAAGATTAAATTTTCATTAGCATGATTGTGATTTGTTAAGGCAGACTGATTTGTTTCTAAGGTATTTGTTACCTTAAAACTGATAATGCTGAATTATCTTAAGTGAAACATTAAGCCCATTTTGTGCTATTGATGTAATGGAGCTTATGGATAGAAGAGCACATCTATTTAAAAAAAGAAAAAAGAAAAAAAAATACATTACAGCCTTTCCTACTTTGACCACTCGCAGTAAGTAAATGGATGTTTTGAATAAACCATTTGCCTTGTACTTGTTATGAATTATAATTAAGCCCTACTTTTGACTAGCCTGTTGACTACACAGAATTTTTCTGTATATTCCAGTTACCAAATGTTCCCTAAAAATTTTGAAGGAGGCAGAAATCTGCATTTAAAGTGAAAACCAATATGCCTGTTTTTTCATATTTAAGTAGTATTTACTTTTACACTAATTTTGATATTATGTGCATTCTTTTCATGATCTTATTTTGCCATCGTATACATGGGGGATGGGGAATATTTCTAAAATGTAGTTTTAGAACCTGGGTTGTAATAGCAAATTTTAATTTGTAAAGGTGGTAGTTACAGAAATTGAGCACTAGGTGGCACCCAGCTATCTTAACATTGGAAATATTGGTAGTTTTTTTTTTTTTTTTTTCCCCCTCAATTACTGTGCATAGGAAATTTCCTAAACAGGAAAAGATTGTTTTGATCATATGTATGTAGAATATTTTTGCAGAACAGAAAGATTACGTTAAAAGTGTTATTTTATTTTTAGAAGTCATGTGCAAGCTACATTTTGAATGCTTTATTAACACTTAAAATATATAAATGAAGATTTAAATTCATAACAACTTGTACAAATTAAGCCTTTTCAACCTATCCCTAACTTGGGTAAATAAGAAGGAAAAATCACAAACTTAATGAAAACATGGTCTCCAGTTTCTGAATGGAAGAGCTACAGCTAAAAAATATAATAAAGAAAACATCATGCTGCAGAGTATATTATATCTTGGTTTGTATTAAGGATGTATTTTATTATGTGGAAAGTTTCCTTTGCTTGTGTTAGGAGTGTAGGTATGCCTTTAGTTTTTCATTGTCAATTCTTCAAACCTCACTAGCCACATTGTAATAATATACGATTTTAAAACAGATCTATTTGTGTTGCTTGTTGAACTTCTATTCCATTGATCTCCAGAGATTTTTTTTTTCAGTGATGAAAAGTAATACACATGGTAATAAACTTTCATATGGCTTAAAACAACAACAACAAAAAAAGAGCAGGGATTTAAAACCATGGGAAGAATTTGTGAATTTTCTTTCCCAACGTTGAATGATTGGTGGAGGAAAATTTTCCCAATCTTCCTAACTTAGACTCAATTGGAAAGGAATTGAGGCTTGAAGAAGCAATCAGAAAATTTGACTGGTTTACCACAAATGATTATGCACGAATACAATTAAATGACATGCAACACACTGCTACTACCTAGGATAAAGAAATATATAGGGCAGAAACAGCAAATGGGGAAGTAGAAAATGTAAGAAAGGTTATAGATTGATCCCTATATCCACAGATTTCTAAAACTTATTTTGGAAAATTCTGGCTTCTTGTAAACTTTGATTTAGGGGAATATTATAAGGAAGAATCCAGAGCTACCTACATTCAAGTTAAGATAGAGGAATTGGAAACCTAGTAACTTCACACTGGAGCTCTCAATTTAATGTATTGTCTGTTGGGGATCATGTTCAAAGTCTCATTCTGACTCTGAATGTTTTTGCTTCTACATTTCTATTACATTATAAGGTGATTCCATTAATGCAGGTCTGAAGAAGACCTAGTTTTCAGTGAGGGAAAGGATTTCCCTTAAGGAAAACTAAATAAAAAGACATTGGATGACATATATTATTACAAATCCAGAAAAAGTGCAACCATAAATCTTGCTTTCATATTGAGTATGTCCCTTGGTAAATGGGAAGGACTCAAGTCACAAAGACTTAGAAATTATATTTCTAAGACACATTTGCTATATTGGTAGTCAAGAAAGTATGGGAATAATCCACAAAGAATGTAAAATGAAAATAATTATGACCAGAGCTCTAGATGTTGCTTTTGAAAGGCAAAAGGCAGTGGAAAATGAGGACAGAACCATATAAGGTAGCTAGGTAATTTTGGAGGGAATCAGAAGGACACTAAGAGAATGCAGTTCACCTGCTTTCATAGTATCTTCATCAATCCCAAAGTGAAACTATTACTGATGCAGAGATAATTGGAAGCAGTAGGAATAGAAAGAACTATAGCAACCTGAAGATATAAATTTCTTCCCTGGAAAGTTATCAGTCACTGAGATGTATGCAGCGTTCATGTGAGTTATTTGAATAAGAAACAGTATTTCAGATGCAGATGCAGCTAGATGTTCCTTTATTTTTTTTAAATTCTTGATTAGAAAAGATGCATTGGCCCTAGGCATTTCAGAAATTCACTCTCATTTCTGAGCTACATACTCATCCCCATACTACTAATTTTCTGATAATGCAGACTGCTTATGAAAGTATTTGAAAAGCTGAAAAGATATATAAACCAGGTTTATTTTGAAAACAGAAGTCTTTACTGAGTTTACACCTTGAAAAACAAGACTACTATTCTTAGTAGATATAGCATTAACTTTAAAATATAAAGTTTATTGATATGTGATAATTTTGTGAGCTTTCAGATCACTTTTCCTTTGTATTTCCATATCATAAATCTTTGTTTGTCATACATTGTTTCTAAGATGTAGAAACCGTATTTTCTCACAAGAGTGGTTCAAGAAACTTGACATTGGATAAACTGAAAGATACAGGAAAAGAAGTTTCAGCATGGTCTCACATTGGTATGAAAATTTATATATAGAGAGATATATCTATATCTCTCTATATATAAATTAGCTGCTATTATAGAAGTGAGTATCTGAACAAATTATATAAGGTAAATTTCTTGATGAGAAATGATGTTATTCTAGCCTGGAATCATATCCTTTCTTTGGGCTTACTAAATTGTAGGTCAAATGAAGGGACATGAAGTATGGTTATAATAAAATGAATTAAATAATTCTATTAGGGTTCACTCAAGATATTTGCTATTACACTATTAATTCAGCTTTGACATTGAAACTCTCATGGTCCTCCATTATTCATCTCACTGGAAATCACTGTGCTCTCCACAATTCTGCATCTGGACTGGGGTATATGGACCCTGATATATATTATTCATGTTCATCAGAAACATAATCTCACTTTGGAAATTAAACTGCATATTTTGTTATACTTACATTACTTATTTGTCTTCATCTCTGTCATATGACTGTCCTAACAATGAAAAAAAGAAACATAGAACACCCAAAGCCAAAGTAAATTTTATCAAGTAAATTTTACCAGAATCAGCTCCATAGTAATTCAACAGGAACATTATGGTGGTTTTGTCACATTCAAATTTTGTTGCTTGCTTTTCAGTATCTCGGAACTCGATTGATTCCTGGAAGGTAAATCATCTTTTATGTTTGTGTTAAATTATTTTATTTATGTTAAAGTATGTTATTTTATATTGCATTGTTTATGTTAAATTAAAATATTATATATGTATATAATAATAAGTAATATATTGTATATGATAATATATAATGACATATCATTTACATTACAATATTATATTATTTATGTTAAATTATTCACTGAATACTGGATTCAGTATTTACTAATTATTTTGTCTGCAAGGAGACTGAGAATGCCATGAAATGCAAAGATTTTCTTCCAATTAAAGCAAGGAGGGAAGCCTGGACAAAAGAATCAGGTAATTTTTGCAGTACAATTTTCTGTAAATAACTATAATAAACATCTAAGATGCTAGTGGAATTTACAGTCATTTCTTTTTTAATAAAATATTTTGAGGGAATTTGGCCCAATTACATCAGTGCCTATGTTTGTATCAACATATTAAAATTTTTCAGAAAAAGCATAAAATATTGTTAAAAAGAACTAACTCAGCTGTTTGTACAATCAAAATTTCCAACATTATATTTGTTTGTGGAATTATGAGGTGGTTTTTCTTTCTCTCCCATGTTTTAAAAAGCTTGTGGTAGAGCTGGACTATCGTCTCAGATGATTGTGAGACCAAGGAAAGAGATTTTTCTTGAAGTCAGTAGGTCAAGGCCAGTATGGGAAACACAGGAAAAGCACATCTAGAAGATAGTGTCAACTCTATCATGACACTGAGTAAATCTACTAATTCCATGGACATTTTTTGGGCTATATGCAAACTATTTTCCATGCCCCTCACCCCACATGTGGTCATATCTAAAGGAAGTATTCACACAATATAGTATCACAAATTTTAATTTATTCATTTCCTATAAAATAAACACTGTTTATGGGAGAACACTCTTTCCTACAATTTAGACGAATAGATATAAATCCAAAAATACTTTTCTTTGCTTACATTTGTGGGGACTGAATCCAAATGTTTTAAGCATTTACTTTTCCACTGAGTTTCACCCAGTGACTTCATGGAATTACTGATCAGCTTGATATATCCAGGTTCAAGAAATATTGCCCACCAAGGATGAAAATGAATTCCCTCAAATTAGGAAGATATTGCCATGGGAGAAACTACATGGCAAATGAGAGCAACATTTATATTTCTTCTGTTCTATTACACATCTCAATGGAAACACTCACGACCAGAATCTCATATCCAAGGAGCCCGGATTCTTACATTGTTCATTTAATTAGAATCATCCTACACATGTCATTGGAATTTTCTATCCTCTGTATTTCTGGAAACATTCCCTCAATTCAGGCCTGATTGAACTTCACAGTGCTCTGTGGCCTTCTCATTATTCAACTGCTTTTATGTGCATGTCCTCACATTCCTCTGCCCACAGCATTAAGTGTGGTCTAACTACACTGCATATATGACCATCAACCCTCTTTACATTGAGACTATCAAAGCCTCTTAAATTTCTAGAAAACATTCAGAATACTAATTCTTCCTACCTCTGCATCATTAGCATGTCCCTACTGGCACTGTTCTCTGGATGTTCTCCTCACCAATCCCCATTCTTACTAAATATTGTCCCCTTTAACACTTGCTTCTATATCATGCTAGAGTCTTCCATTCTCTCTTCATTTCCTGCCCTCTGTCTCAACACTTTTCTCCTATGTCATTGTTCATATCTATCTTTAGAAAAGACACCAACACTAACACCTGTTATCTCCTCCAGCTTTACCACAAACTCAGTTATGTGTGGAAATAAATAAACTGTTGAGACAATGTGATGTGAAAGCAGCCCTTTCAAGTGTAGGAGCCAAGGGACTAGAAAGGGAAAGGAATAATTTTCAGGTCAAGAGGTTATTATTCTACAGTGCCAAAGCACATTCACTGTCTGAGGTAATACAAGGAAGAGCAAAATCAATTTGTGTCTGGAATAATAAGGAAAGTCAGAGAACATTCACCAAACAATGTGTGCCCTAGTGGGAAAAAAAGATTAAAGTAAAGATAAAATTCAGGAAAAGAAAATAACAGATAGGAACACTACATTCTTTTGATGAAGTTGTAATGGGATCGATCACTTGGGACAACAAAATTGATGTCCAATGGTTGTTGAAACCTTATTATTTGGGTGAAGAGATAGTAGGCAGTATGATGTTTCTTGTTTCTTGGTAATTTAAATTTTTTTCATGACATTTTCTTTTACTTTGAGTAGATGAACTTCTGACTTATTATATGCATTGAACCCCTAGTGTCTCCCCAAGTGGTGTTATGAAGTACTGGTTCAATAGAATTACTCCTCAATGATCTCAATATATACTGGGCACAGAGGGACACATGTGTAATTGCAAATATTTGGAGACTGATTCAGGCCAAGGGAAGTTTTTCAGCCAGTCAGGGCACTTTGTAGAAAACCTGTCTTCAAATAAAAAGACCTGGAATAAGGACTTAAAGTAAGTGCTACAATTCCTGCCAAAGATACACAAGTTCCTGGGTACTGTCCTCGGATCCATATACAAATAACAATTTAAAAGTTTTAAAAAATAATTATTCACCAAAAAGTAAGCTTAAATATAAATAAAATTTATAAGATAAAAAAGTTATTACTTTTTATTTGCACAGATTGTTACACATTATAACTGTTTAATAAATCTATACATTTTTTTAGAAAAGTCACATTCTGACATATCATTGTCTAAAACCCATGAGACACCTGATGGAACTGGACATAGCCAGAAACTGGTATGTAAATATGTCAAGTTAAAATTCTGGTTTATTCATCTTTTTCTTGCTTTGGAAGATAAATTACTCCAAGTGAAATTACTTTAAATAATACTCACTTGGGTATAAATATAAAATTTAATTTTTAAGTCTAAAAGTATTTAAATGACCATGAAGGAAAATAGCTTTAGAAATCATGGCAGCTTAAAGGTAAACTTTAGCATAGCAAATCAGCAATATTTAAAAATATTGTTTGCTTTTATCTGTGTAGCATTTTTAAATGATGTGGAATAAATTCCAGACTTAGGAATAACCAGTTGAAAGTATGAATATACATAACTGCAGTGGTCATTGTACACATTCAAGTTAAGGCATCTTCATTTTCAATCGCTTAAAATTTTAGTTTTACATTGTCTCTCATTCAAGCATTTTCTCTTGACTCCAGTGTCTGTCTATTGAGACAGATAATCAGCCCAAATCAGACACAAAACTGCCAGTTAATAGAACAAAAATTTTTCAGGATGAGTCCTTTGCTATTAGGATACAAACAATAACTTCCTAGTTCAATTCCTTTGATGTATGAAATCAATAGAATCAATAAATATTTTTAATCCTACTATGTTAGTGGATATTAGAAAAAGAACATGGATGCAGTTATTGGGAAATTATGAAAATTTTGAAAATGTCATCTTGTCTCCTTGTGTATATTAGTAGGCTTAAGTTTTGCATGCATTTGGGTGGACCTCTTGTCCACTTTTACATATGTCCTTCTACTTTGCAGGTTTATCTTTGGAATATGTCTTATGCAGGTTCATATCTCAACATCAAGTCTGCAACTGAGCATATCCTATGTAGTAGTTTCATTCACCAGCATCTCTTTAAGGGAAGAGAGCAGCCAGTGGCAACAATCTAAGGTTAAAAGAAAACATGTATCAACTATTAATAAAATAAATATAATTAATTATCTCTAAAACACTACAAACTGAACAGAAGGAGTATAAATAATAATGTACACTTGACTAAAGATACATTCATCGATGATAACAACATCTCTAGCAAATCAAAACTACTCTAAGTGTACAAGCTGAGCTCATCTGGTCCTTGCTCTTTGGCCACACCCAGAAAAGCTGAGAGAACTTTGAAGTTGCACAGCAAAACTCACTCTCAGTACTTGTTTTGTACTTTGATATGTAGGTCTGTCAAATATAGAAGCTGCCTGACACGTTCTGTGGTCCATGGAGGCTGGAGACAAGTCTGTAATTCAAAGATATTTTCTGGGTTTCTGCAGTCAGAGACCTTGGAGTGTGCAGTACTCCAAGTCTGTAAGGATTTTCATTGCATGCTTTGGGAGCATGGCAGATATGGCATGTTTGCAGAATCTGTGACTTTTTCTGGTGAATGTTAGAAATTATCACTGGAACTAATTCTGCCCTACATTTCCTGGACTCTTCTGCCAATTGAATTCTCAAACAGCCCTTCTCTCACACTATCATTATTCTCATAGTACCCCTTTGAAAGAGGCAGTACCCCTGTGGACCTGTACTCTACAAACTCTTCAGAAGGCATACACACATTTTTTGATCAGAGTTTTCAGCACATTCCTGCTAGTCTATTCCCAAGGCCCATACAGTGTTAACATCCAACATACTTGGAGGTAAGCTATCTACTGCATCTTACAGGTATAAACATGCAGTGGTTCCTGATCTCTCATACAAAGAGTCCATACAATAAAGCCCTTCTGAAATTGTTTTGACCTCAGGATTCTATTGAAATTGCTAAAGAGACCCTCCAAATATTTTGTGTTCAATGAGGCATCAATTCCAAATGCTCTCAGCAGAGTTGGTTGACTGTACCTGATATATCTGCTCGTGTTTTGGTTCTGCATGCAGCCAGTTTTCAACCAGACACATCCCTGGCACTTTTTTTCACAGTTCTGTACCCCCCCCCCATTTGAATTGACCTCATGTACTTTAGGTAGACCACAGGGCTATGCTCTACTTGCACAGAGCACTCAGAAGATCTATGTCTCAGTTCCTCTCCTAAATCTACTGGGACTTTTGTTGTGGATGCCTCCAACTCACTGCTTTAAAAGTCAAAGTTTAGTCTTAGAAAGTCTAAAAAAAGAAAGACCTTTTTGTTCTGTTATCTCTACAAGAAAGCCTAGATAAATGAACCTGAGTGAAGAGGCAACTGCACGCATAATCCAATTCTCTTTAGAAAATTGTGCAGTGAATCCAACTCTACTTGACACATTAGGTAGAATCTAATACTGTTCTTTGCTGAAAATGTTGTATTTGAATTGGGGAAAATCTGTATAACATTGTAATTTTTTTCTATAAACTGTTATCCTTTAATAAAATGAGGGAGATTTTGATGTTATAATTTTTATACTTTATAAATTGTAGGGCCATTCTATATATTATATGGGGATTCATTTGGATATAATGATATATTATGAAAAACTAGTTTGCTCAAATTCAGTGTCCAGTGTCTCCTCATGTTCTTTATACATCTTTCTGTTGATGTGGGGGATACATGACTATTTCTGTGATATTTTCATTGAGACTAGCACCAAACATTGAAGTTCATGTGTTAAGCAAGTATTCTTGTTTTATAAAGTTAGGATGCAGGGCAAGAAGTGGGAAAGATGGGTCATATGGTGGTCATATTCCTAGTATCCTGAGGAATCTCCATACTGCTCTCCAGAATGGAAGTCCTAAGTTTAGTCTCATAGTGTATGATTGTACTTTATTCTCCATATCCTCACCAGCACTGATAATTTGAGTACTTGATAAGTGCTATTCTGAATGGGTGAGCTGAAATATCAATGGAGTTTTAAATATTTTTTTAATATTTTACCCTGAATATTTTGAAGATAGAAAATTTTTCATAATTTGGTATGCAATTTGTATATATTGTTCACAGATGTGTCTGTCTATTGCTTTTCTCTATTTTCTAATTTGGTTGGTGAAATTCTCTTTAGCCCATAGAAGGGAGATTCCTCTCTTTTACCCAGCTAATTTCCCCTGGCACTGCTACAGTCTATTTCCTCTATGATTGCATATTAAATTTCATCTAGCCACAGGCTCTCTGTAGTGGCTCTCCAGTGTTTTCCTTCAGCATGTATTTTTAATATGTAGCAAAACATTGGTTAACCTGGCTGACTTCATCTCTGGACATAGTCAGTAATACTCTATGATCCTGTGCTTCCACCTTTCTCTACCAGAATACTTTTAAGTTCTTTTTTTGAGGGGAAGTGTTGCATAGTCTATCTAAATTGCATGTGCTGTTACATGCAAGTAAAATGTAGACATGTATTTCTTACCTCCTTCTACCTTTTCTAAATGTGATTTTTAACTCCATACATATTTTATTGAAATACATGAAATTTTGGAAGGCTCTGATGACTCAAATGAAGCAAGTACAGTAGTGTTTCATTTCTACACAAGGTGACAGAATTTGAACTCTCTTATCACATCAAGTACCATAATTTAATACTAAAAATAGGCCATAAGGTGCTAAAAATGGTGCATTCTGTTTTACATCAAGTGCATTTATATAAACAGTTTTAACTATATTTCTTCTTCTTGCATGCATAGATTTGGTGGGTAATGCAATGATTGCTAATTAAATACTTAAGTTAGTTGTTTTAGATATAGGCATGCCATTGACATTGTTGTCAGAGAAAAACATTTCCCATGTCCTCATTAGGGTTTTACCTCATCAGCAGCCAGATGAAGAGAAGAGCTCAGCTTAACCTTTAATGTGTAGGATAGAGTCTTTTATGGAAATATTTGTTGCTCCAAATGTACTTGTATAATTTTTAATTCCCATAATTTTACATTTAGAAATATGGTGATGTCCAAATAGTGATGATGAAATCTTTATAAAACTCATTATTAACGTTAATTTTACCAGAGTGTCTCTGACAAACAGCCAAAGGATTATGCTTCTAGTATATCTGGTATGTCCTATCAAAGTGCAAAGAAGAGAGAAAACGAATATATAAAAAGTAAGCATATATGTATATATGTATACAATGCAAAATAGTTTGGAGAGAATATTGCCTTCATTCATGAGCAGTAGTATATTCTTATTGTTTTAATAATGTTCCTTTTAAATAGCTAGAAAGAAAAAAGGAAGGCAATATGTGGCATATCCTATTTTATTTAATTCACAGAATAAATTAGGAGTTTTGCTAAAAAATCTGAATTATGAATTGCATTTTGTTACATGTTATGATCACAAGATAATCAAAAAATAGAGAAGGAGGAAAGGAAAACTGAGAAATATAGTTAATACAATGAGTCAATGAAGAAAAAAAAAGCAGTTGTACTCAGTGGAGGAAAGGAAATTCAAATCACCTATGAGAAGTAAAATAAAAACAGGGTTTTCAAAATGGGGAAGAAATGCAAGTTTCCATTTGAAATATTGATTAATACATAAGTAAAATTATTTCATTCTTTCTTAGTATGTTTTGAAAAAAAATTGAGAAGAACTAATCACTTAGGCCTAAGCTCTTTTAGCAAAAATTGTTATGTATGTACAGATTTTAATGAATGCAAGATGTTGTTACTACCTATAACAACAAAATTATATAGGGCAGAAACAAAAATGGGGAATATAAAGAAATATGAATGGTTATAGAGTGATGGCCAAACCACAGATATCTAAAATTCCCATTGGAAATATTATGGCTCCATTTAGACTTTCATTTAGAGGGACTTTATAGGGAGGAACTGAGAGATAAATTCTTGTTAAAGTATGAAAAGTGGAAGAATACCAAGTTCACACTTGGGAATCTCAAACTGCTATGCATTGACTGTTGGGGACCATGTTCAGAAGCTCATTCTGAGGCAGCAGATCTTTCCTTCCACATTTCCATTTTTGCTAAGGTCATTTCAATGAGCCTCATCCACAGACATTGTTCATAGTTAGGGAACTGATGTCCTTTGGGAAATGTAAATGAACCCTATTTGTTCCTATACTTCAGGAGACAAGCAGATGAAGTGTAAGCATACATCTTGCTTTCCTGTGAGGATATATCTTGGAAAGGGGGAAGGTCTCAAAAGACAAAGACATACAAATTATTCTTCCATGATACATTTGCTATATAGGGAGGCAAGAAGGAGCGGGAATAATTGAACCAAAGAATGTAAAATTCACAGTTTCAAACACAAGTCTCTAGAGGTTGCTTTGGAAATGTTAAAAGGAAGGGAAATATGAAGTAGAAACCAAAGAGTTTTTTAGGTAATTTTGGAGGGAATCATGTTGAAACTGAGAGAAGGCAGCCCAGCTTCTTTCAGTTTATCTTCCTTCAGACCAAAGGTGAGACTATTCCTGGTCCAGAGATGATTGGAACCAGTATGGACTGGAAGAATTGGGGCAACTTGCAGCTACCAACTTCTCCTCTTCATACCTACAAGGTACCAAGATATATGTGGTATTCATGTGACTCATTCAGATGAGAAGCCTAGTGTTTTTGATGCATTGATTGTTCTAAGGACAGCTAAATTTTCTATTATTAATATTATTACTATAGTGGTGCTTTGAAATAAAATCATGTCCCTCGACCTGCCACTAACATACTTTATTATTGAGAAAAATTCTCATCTCCAGATAGCTAATTTTCTGTTCTTCCAGACATTGTATGAGAATACTTGAATAACTATCAAGATATGCCATGCCCCAGTTTCATTTTTTCATCTAAAATCTTTAGTGAGTTTTCCCTTGAACACCAAGATGGTGGTTATTCTTTGTATATCAATAACGTTGAAGTAAGGAGTTTATTTATATATGATTATTCTGCAAGCTTTTAGATTATGGTGGTTGTTTGTTTTGTTTTGTTTATTGTCAATCACTTCATTATGCAGCCTGCAGCTACAAACTTATCTTCATACGTATCAGGCACCACAATGTGTGTGGAATTCATATGAGAAAGACAGATAAGATCATACTGTTTTTGACGTATTTGTTGTAAAGACAGCTAGTTATTTATTTATTGGTTATGTTTCCTCAAAATAAAAACTTGGCCCTGGGCATTCCAGGAATGCACTCACATTACTGAGCTCCATACTCATCCCTAGACTACTAATTTTCTGATAATGCAGCATGGTCATGAATACTTAAAAAGCTGACAAAATCTACTAAACCAGATTTATTTTGTAAACAAAAGTCTTTATTGAGTTTATACCTTGAAAACCAAGATTGTTATTCCTTGAATATATAACATTAATTTTGAAATAGAAATGTTTACTGATTTATGGTATTCTGTGAGCTTTCAGATATTTTTTCCTTTGGAATACCATATCTTAATTCTTTTTTAATATATTTTTTAGTTGTAGTTTAAACTATTGTATTTTTTTAGTTGTAGTTGATATACAATAAAAAATACCTTTATTTTTATTTCTTTACTTTTCTGTGGTGCTGAGGATTGAATCCAGCCCCCTGCACCACTGAGCCACAACTCCAGTCCCCATATCTTAATTCTTTATGTTTATCATACATTGTTTCTTAGATGTGGGACCTGTATCTTCTCATGAGAGTGGGGTTAAGAAACTTGATATTGGTTAAACCAAAGGATAAAAGAAAAGAAGTTTCATCAGTGTCCCACATGTGTATGATTAAAGAAACAAACAAAAAAAACCCAAATAAACAAAAAGCTCCTTCATATATTAGCTGCTATTCTAAAAGCATGTATCTCCAATGATGACAAAACTTCTTTCATATATATCCTTTGGTTCTAACCAATATCCTAACAAATTTCTTTCCCACATCTAAGAAATAGTAAAACTTCAGATATGGGCTAGAATTATGGCTCAATGGTAGAGTGCTCGGCTAGCATGCATGAGGCACTGGGTTTGATCCTCAGAACCACATAAAATAAAATAAAAATATTGTTTCCACCTAAAACTAAAAAATAAATATTAAAAAAACTATCAGGTAATTTTTACAGTACAATTTTCTGCAAAGAGCTATGATAAACATCTACAATGCTAGCACACTTTCCACTCATATTGTTTTTTAATACAATATTTTGATAAAATTTGGCCCAATAGACCAGTGTCTATGTTTGCATAGATGTGTTGAATTTTTTTATAAAAAGCGTAAGAAAAAGATTTTCAAAAGAAATCAGTAACTCAGATGTTTCTACTAGTGAAGTTCCCAAACTGGAGACATTAACCCTATTTGTGGGATTATGAGGTGATTTTACTTTCCCCACAATGTTGTGAAAAGCTTATTGAAGAGCTAGGCTGTAGTTTCAGGTAATTGTGAGACTGAAAAAAACAGATATTGCTTGAACTCAGTAGGTCAAGGCTATTCTGTGAAATACACACACACACAAAAAAACACACATCTAAAAGAAAATATTGACTCTATTATAACACTCAGTAAATCACCAGATCCATCAAACATTGAGTTCTCTTGATGAAGGTATAAATTGGAATTCTTATGAAGTGCAAATGCGATTTGTTCTGTTTATGCACACTTTATTCCATGTTCTCCACCACTCATGGGTCAAATACTAAGTAAGAAATTATTCAATGTATAATCATACATACTTCATTTTAATCCCTTTCCTATAAAATGAATACTGTTTATGGGAGAACATACTTCTTGGAATTTAGACTAAGAGAAATAAATCCCAAAATACTTTTGTTTGGTCACATTTTATTGGTGTGTTTTGTTGTTGGCTTTCCCTACATTGTTAGGGACCTTAATCCAAATCTTTTTGCATGTTAAGCAGTTTATTTTTCACTGAGTTTCACCCACTGACTTCACAGATTCACTGGTGGGCTTGGTAAATCCAGGCTCAAGGAAATTGCCCACCAAGGACCTAAATGAGTTCCCTCAACATAGGAAGATATTGCCATAGAAGAAACCACATGGTAAGTGAAAGCAAAATTCACAGTTTCTGTGTTTTATTACACATTTCATTTGAAACTTTGAGTTACAGTCAGGAGCAGAATCTCCCCACCCACAAGCCCAGCTTTTTAATTTGTTCACTTCATTGAACTTTGTTATACATGGGCCACTGAAATTCTTCCATTTTCTGTATATCTGGAAACAGTCCCTCCATTACAGCATTCAGGCCTGCAATGCTCTCTCTCTTTATTCATCTCTATTTATTCACATGCCCCTCACATTCACCAGCCCACAGCATTGAGAATGGTCTTGCTATTCTGCATATATGATCATTGGTCCTCCTTAGATTGAGAATGTCAAGCAATCTTAAATTTTTTTTTAGAAATAACTCATGATACAAATTCTTTCTACCTCTGTATCTTTAGCCCTTTTCATTTCTGAACTCTTCTCTGGAAATTATCCTCACCTATACCTTTATGTTCAGACAAATACTGTCCCACTTAACACTTGTCTCTATATCACGCTACAGATTTTTATGCTCTTACCATTTCCTGTGTCTGGATGATGTCCTCACTACTTAGGTCTCTGTTTTTATCCAGAAAAGACACAAACCCTGGAACCTGTTATCTCTTCTAGCTCTTACCACATACTCAATCATGGATGGAAATAAATAAAACTTTTGACACTAATATGATGTACAAGCAGCCCCCATAATTCAGCACCACATAAAAATAAAATAAAGATATTGTTTCCACCTAAAACTAAAAAATATCAAAAACAACTATCAGGTAATTTTTACAGTACAATTTTCTGCAAAAAAAATATTAAAGGAATAATTTTCAGGTCTAAGTAGTTGTAATACAGTACAAAAGCTGGTCAAGTATCTGAGGTAGCCCCAGGAAAAGCAAAACCAGTTTGTGTCAGGAATAACAGGCATAATAAATAGTTATATGTATATATAGAACTTTCTGTGATTATGTATCTCAAGAAAGAAAAGGAAAAGAAATATGAGTTCTCTTGATGAAGGTATAAATTGGAATTCTTATGATGAAGTGCAAATGTGATCAATCATTTGGGGTGCCAAAATGATCTATAGCAATTGTTTATAACTTACCATTTGGATGAAGAAAAAGAAAACATTGTGATATTTCTTGTTTCCATGGTAATTTTTTTTTGTAATTTTCCCTTGAGTGGATGAACATGTGAATTATATGCATTCAATTTGGTGACACCCCATTTCTCCCCAAGGGGTATTCTGAAGTACTGAATCAGTAAAATTACTTTTTAAAGATCTCAATATATACTGGTACAGAGGGGGAATATCTGCAAATGCTGATATTTTAGAAGTTGAGGCAGCCCAATGGCAGGCTTTCTGCCAGACAGAGAATCTTACAGAAAACCTGTCTGCAAATTAAAAAAAGGGCTGGATTTGAAGTAAGTGCTACAGTTTTTGCCAAAAATATACAAATCCCTGAATACAATATTCAGACCACACACAAACATAAATTTAAAGGTTTTAAAAAATATTCACCTAAAAGTAAGCTTAAATTAAAATTATAGTTGGAAAATTTAACATATACTATTGTTACAATTATTCCTTTTATTTGTATGATTTTCACACATTCTAATTGTTTAAATAGTTTAAGTAAATCTATTCATTAATTAACAGAGTCACATTTTGGCATGTCATCAGCAGAAGAGCAGGAGAGTCTCAAGGACACTGAAAATAACCCACAACTGGTATGTGAATATGTCAATTTAAATTCCTGGTTTATCCCCCCCCCCCTTTTTTGCACCCAGAATGTAAATTATGCCAAATGAAATGACCTCATAGAATACCCTTTTATAATCCAAACATGATTTAATATTTAAGTCTAAAGAAAATATCTTGTGATCAACATGAAAATAGCTTAGGAAACAAAGTGGATTAAGGGTAAGTTTTGTAAGAGCAATTGAACAATTTTTTGAATATTGTGTGCTTTTATCTCTGTAAGCTCATTTAATGATGAAGAATAATTTTGAAACTTATAAATAGCTGGTTGAAATTATGAACATATATAACTTAGTGGCCACTGACACATTCAAGTTAAAAGACCATCATTTCAAAAGGCTCAAAATTCTAATTTCACATAACCTCTCACTTTTCCTTTTTTAAGTATCTAATTTAAGAAAGATAATAGACTCAAATTAGACACCAAACTGCCTCTTAACAGAATCAGAACCTTTCAGGATGGGTGCTTTGTTGTTGGGGTACAAAATGTAATTTTTTAGTTCTTTTCCTTTCCTTGCTTAAAATTAATAAAATCACTAAACATTTTATCCTACTATTTTAGTGGTTGTTAGAAAATAGACCTTGGATGCAGTTCTTGAAAAAATATGAAAGGTTGGAGGTGTCTTATTGCCTCCTTTTTTCATATTGTCTGTGTTAATAGGCTGAGGTTTTGCATGCATATGGATGAATTTCTTCCAGTGTTATGTATGAGTACTTCTACTATGCAGCTATCTTTTTGGGATATGTCCTGGGCAGGGTTTATATCTAAAAATCCAGTCCACAACTAAGAATGTCTAATGTGCTAATTTCACTTATCAGCATCATTTTAAGGGGAGAAAATAAGTTCTGACAACAATCACAGCTTAAACAAACATTTATCTCCTATAAATAGAATGCATATTTTTAATAATCTCTATAATACCACAAAATGAAGAGAGAAGGAGTAGGAAATAACAGTGTAAACTTGGCTGAAAAATAGGCCTTGGTGATAATAAAATTATCAGGACATATTTTTAAAAAATGAAGGAGAATTTAAAGTGGTTTGAGTAAACACTTTAAATGAGGTAATGAGAAAACAAATTAAAAATGACAAAAAAGGATTTAAAATGAGAATAAAAAGGCATGCATTGGCCAACAACAGGGAAGGAATGAACCATCTTGCAAAATCAGATATCATGTGAAAAAACAAATGCTGTGGAAACCTCATAAAAACACCCCCCAAAAGGAATAACAACAAAACAAACAAGCAAGCAAACAGACAAAAGTGACAACTCTAAAATCTTTATATTTCCCTTATACTATGTAATTGAAATGGAGACATTTCTGTCCAGTATATCAAATTTTAGAACCTACACCATTTGTGGGTTTCTGGGAAGCAGCTGTAGGCCAGCTCTTCCCTTATCTGCTTCAGCCCAAATAGGCCTAACCTGGTAGTGAATGTGTAAGCTGAGGTTTGCCACTCCGTTTGTCCATATCCCACCCAGAGAATGCTGAGGGAACTTTCAAGTTGCAGAGGAAACTCACCCTCACTTTTGTTTATATACCCAGAGTTGTGGGTCTATCCAATATAGGAACTGCCTGACAAATCCTCTGGTCCGTGGAGTTCAGAGATAAGTTTGTCATCCAGACCCTATTTCTGAACTCTTGCAGTGAGTGATCTTGGACTGTGTAGAATTCCATGTCTATGTGGAGCTTCCTCACAATCTCTTTTAATATTGCAGACATGGCCTGCTTGCAGAATCTATGCTTTCTTCTGGGAACTACATTCAAATATCATTTTACCTGATCCTACTCCAGCACTTCCAGAGTCTTGAGTCACTTGAAATCTCTCTATTACTCTTGCCCACTGTCATTTTTTTCAAAGCACCCATTTGAAAGAGGCAGTCCCCCTGTGGATCTCTTTTCTACAAACTGTCCAACAGGCACAACCCATCTCTTCCTTATAAAAGTTTTTGGCCCATTTCTGACAGTCACTACTCTGAGCCCATATGATCAAGTTGAACATCTACCATCCAGTGAGGATAGCTGGGGTAGCTTCTTATAGCTACAAGACATGTAGTGGTTTCTGATCTTTTCACACAGAGTCCCTACAATTGGACCCTTCTAAAAGGGTTTTGTAGTGAGGAATCTATTGGAATTCACTAGGTGAGTGACTCCAACCACTGTGTGGTGGAAATGGGGGCAACTACTCCTGATGCCTCTCAGCAGAGTAGGTTGAATGTGTCTTGAATGTCTGCTCATGTGTGTAATTTTTGCATGCAGTCAATTTTCTACCAGCCTCACATATGTCATGTGCTGTCATGACAGTTTTCAATCAGACACATCTGTATCATAAGCTGCAAATACTGCATTTCAATGAAAGTGCCATGAGATACTTTAGATTAGGTAGACCACAAGACCATGCTCTAGCTCAGAGGTCTCAGCAAATCTATATCTGAGTTCTCTCATACACCCACCTTGATTCTTGTCGTGGGTTCCTCCAACCCACTGTTTTTATGCAACAGTTCAGTCTTAGAAAAATTAAAAAAAAAAAGAAAGGCTTTGTTTTCTGTTATCCCAGTAAGCATGCCTAGATAAAAGAGAGAAGAGGTTCCTATCATTTTTCTCAAAGCACCCGTTTGAAAGAGGCAGTCACTACTGTGCATGCACTCAAATTCTGCCTTGAAGATTCTGCAGTGCATCCATTTTTTCTTGACACACTCGTTAGAATCCAAGTCTCTCAATGGGTAAGAAAGTTATATTTAAATTTAGAGTAATCTAAATTATGTTTCTATTGTTTTTGTATAAAATATCATGTGTATAAAATAAGGGAGATTTTGATGATATAATATTTATATTTTAGAAATTTTTAGAGCACTGTTTTTATATATCATGTGGGTTTCATTTTGACATAATGGTGCACTATGAAAAACTAATATGCTCAAATTCTGTGCCAAGTATCTCCACACGAACTTTTTCCATTCTTCTTTTTATGAACATCTGGATCATTTCCCAAACTTTATAATTATGATTTCCACTGCAGTATTGAAGTTCATATGTCATGTGTGTATACTAATTTTAGTACACAGGGATAAATAGCAAGGGGTGAAAAACCTGGGTCATATGGTGGTTATATTCCTAGTATTCTGAGGACTTTCCATATTGCTTTCCAGAGTGGAAGTCCTAATTTTCAGTCTTACAGTGTATGATTATTTTTCCCCATATCCTCCTCAGCACTTACTATTTGAATACTTGATAATTGCCATTCTGATAGGGGTGAGCTGAACTGTCAATGGAGTTGTGAATGATATTTTCGTGAATGCTAAAGATGTTGAAATTATTTTCATATGTGTTTAGGCAATTTGTTTCTTTTTTTATTTTGAGGCCTGTTTATTTATTGCTTTCCTCCATTTACTAATTGAATTGCTGAGATTCTCTTAAACCCACCAGAGGGGAGATTCTTCTCTTTTGCCCAGCTAGGTTTCCCCTGGCACTGCCGCATCTTATTTCATTTATGAATGCATTCTGCTTTTAAAAGCCAATATTTCTGGGGTTTATCTAGTCACTGGCTCTCTGTAGTGGCTTTCCAAAGCCCAGTTTTTTGTTATGCAGTCACACACATTTGACTCCCAACTATGAAAATAATCAGTAAGTAAGCACTGTATAATTCTGTGCTGCCATGTTTCTCCACTAGAATACCTTTTAGTTCTTTCTTCAATGGAAAATGTTGCATACTCTACCAAAATTGTGTGTGCTGTTATGTCCAAGTAAAATATAGGCACATTTATTTCCATATTTTCTCCTTTGTTAAAATAATGAGATTTGACTCAGTAAATATTTTGCTGAAAGATATTAAATTTTGGAAGTGTCTGACAACTGAAATGAACCAAGTGAACAATGTTTCATTACTAATTCTGGTGATAGAATTGAAACTCTCTTATCACATCAAGTATCAGTTTATCACTAAAAATTTGGCCATCCATTATTTAAAAAACTGAAAGCTATATAACATCAAGTACATTTCTCAAAAGAGTTTTAAATAAGTATTCTACTGCATTTGTGGATTTGCTATGGGATGGAAATATGACTAATTAAGCTGATGCTAGTTGATTTGGATGTAGGGACCTCAGATTTTGTTTCCAGGAAACACATTTCTTATGTCTTCCATCTGGGTTTTAGCCCATCAACAGACAGATAAAGAGAAAAATTTAACTTCATTTGGAGTGCACGGGAGAGTGTCTCTTATGGAAATTTTTGTTTTTCAAAATGTACTGGTCTAAATTCTAATTCCCATGATTTCAAAACTGGAAATATGGTGATGTCTAAAAGGAATGATAAAAACTGTATTCAACTCATTTTTGATATAAATTTTATCAGAATGAAACTGAGCAACATCCACAGGTGTGTACTTCTGGTATATCTGATGAGTCCTATCAAAGAGCAAAAAAGATAGTAAAAGGACCAGTACACGGTAAGAACCTCATAGGATACAAAATACATTGGTGAGAAAATTGCATTAAAACATGAGCAATAGTATATTCTAATTGTTCACACAGTGCACCTGTTAAATATCTAATAAGAAAAAAATTAATAAGTGACATATCTTATTAGGTTTCAGCCCACAGGTATTGCAAAGAAACTGAAATGTGAGTTGCATTTTTGATACATGCTTCAATCACAGAAAATGTAGAAATAACAAAAAGGAGCAAAGAAGAGGGAATAAAAATTGAGAAAGGAAGTGATTATAGAGGGAGTCAATGAAGGAAAAGAAAGAAGGTATAGTCAGTGAAGGAAAGGAAATTTAGGTCTCCTATGAGAAGGAAAAAGAGCAGAGCTTTCAAAATATGGCAAAAAAACATGAGTTACAAAGTTAAATGAGGCATAAAGTAAAATTTCCCCATACTTCATAAATTAGGAAATATTGAAGAAAAATTTGCACTTTATGTGGTTTTGTCCCTAAGTATAGGATCCAATATCCCACACTATTATTATTCTCAAAGGGCCCCTTTGAAAGAGGCAGTGCATCTGTGGACCTGTACTCTACAAACTGTTCAACAGGCACTACACACCTTTTCCTTATCGAAGTTTTCAGCACATTCCTGTTAGTCACTTTCTGAAGCCCATACACTCTGTGTTAACATTCAACATCCTTTGAGCATCAAATAAGACCTGATGGACTACATAGAAAAAGGAATAAATTCCAGGTCAAGTGGTTATCACCCAGCACTAAAGCAGGTCAACATATGAGGTAGCACCAGGGGGGCAATACCAGTTTATTTGAGGAATAACAGGCACTATGAGGAGTGCTTCCAAAATCAGAGTGAATCCTAATAGAGGAAATGCAAAAAAAAAAAAAAAAAAAGGAAAAGAAAGAAGCAAGGAGTTCACTGGTAAATGTGTAACTGTGAACAACTTTATTTTATTTTGTTTTGTTTTGCAGACACCAAACATTATATGCAGTAGTTCTTTAAAAGTTATTATAAGGAAAAAAATAAACAGTGTGAAGTTTCTTCTTTCCATTGTAATGTCCACATTTTTTTCTGCAAAATTTCCTTTTTCTTTGAATGAGTAAAACTTTGAGTTATCATATGCATTGAACATGATGACCTCTAGAATCTGAAGTATAATTACTCTGTAAATAATTCAATGTGCCTAGGATAAAGAGGGGCACATCTATGACTTCAGATTATAGGGCAGGCTGATGTCAGGTTTTCATTCAGCCAGGGAGTTTACAGACCCCCTGTCTCCTAATATAAAAGGCCTGGATTTGAAGTGAGTGCTACAGTTCTTGCCATGGATTCATAGGTCCCTGGGTACAATCACTAGACCCCAACACAAACAACAATCAAAAAGTTTCAAACAACATAAACATTCACCTAAAGTTAAGCTTAACTTAAAATTATCATTGTGAGAAAGAAATTATATGATTATTACAAATCATTCTTTTTTATTTGGTAGGTTTTCACTTATTCTAACAGTTCTAATCAATTTAAGTAAAACTATACATTTGTCAACAGAGTCACATTCGGACATGTCATCACCAGAAAAGAAGGAGAGACTTACGGGCACTGAAAACAGCCAGGAACCGGTATGTAAATGGTCAGTTTAAATTCCTGGTGTATTTCTCTTTGCTTTGATTCCAGAAGGTAAATTAAGCCAAATGAAATGACCTCTTAGCATAGGATTTTTGGAATCAAACATCATAATTTCCACTCACATCTAAAAGAATTTAACTGGACATGAACATGAAAATAGTATTTGAAATCAAGGAAGCTTAATGGCAAACTGTATTTAGGCAATTATTTGAATATTCTTTTAGCTTTCTTCTATGTGACCTCCCTACATGATGAAAAATGAGTTTGAGACTTAAAAAGAACCAGTCACAAAAAGGAAAATACATAAATAAAATGGCCAGTGAACACATTTTATTAAAAGACCATCATTCTCAAAGGCTCAAAATTTTAGTTTCCCATTACCAGTAATTCATGCATGGGTTAAAGATTCTATTCTCTCTGAACTCCAATGTCTAGTCTAGGTCAAGGCAGAAATAGGCTTAATTAGAAACCAAACAGTCTGTTAATGAAATCAGAATTTTTCAGGATGTATCCATCTGTTAAGGTACAAACAACAAATTTGTAGTTCATTTTCTTTTTCTTTTCATGAAAGATCAATAAAATTACTAAATGTTTTTATTAGACCTCTTTAGTGGATGTTAGGAAGAAGACCTTGGATGAAGTTTTTGACAGTTTGTGGAATTTTGGAGGTGTCTTAATGCCTCTCTTTCTCCTGTTGCTTTTGTTATTTTTGCATGGATTTGTTATTTGAATGGATTTCTCTTCCATGTTATGTATGTGTCCTGTAAGAGTGCAGGTTAATCTATGTGATGTGTCTGGAGCATGACATATATTTCAGTATCAAACCCTAAATGAATGTTTAACAAGCTATATTCACTCACATTGTTTCATTCCAAAGCATCAATATAATAAAAAAATCATCATCATCATCATCATCATAATATAACCATATTCACTCACCAGCCTCTCATCTTTGGGAAAGAATAAGTTCTGAAAATAAACATACCTTTAAACAAAACAAATATCACATGCAAATAAAATTTAGCTTTTAAATGATATCTAAAACAGCACAAAATTAAAAGAAGCAGTAGAAAATAATAATGTTCATCTTGCAAGACAAAAAAAGCCTCAGGGATAATAAAATTATCATGATAATTTTAAAAAGAACAGAGAATGAAAGTGGTGAGAGTAAGCAGAGACTGAAAAGGAGATGAGGATGAAATTCAAAGAAATGAGAAGGAGATTTCAAATGGAATAAAAAAGGGATCCAGCAACCAAAATATGAAATGAATGAAAATATATTAGAAAATCAGAACATGAAAAAAAAAAACAAAGAAAAAACTGAAAAGAACAAGAACAACTTCTTCAGATTTCACTTTTACTAAAGCAAATGATATGGAGACAATTTTTGGGGGGGTATTTCTAATTTTGGAAGCATATAACCATTAGGGGTTTTTGAGATGCAAAAATGGTTCAGCAGGTTTTTTTTTTGTTGTTGATATTGTTTTTGCAGTAGCTCCAAATAGCCTACCATGATAGTGGAAGGTACAAGCTGATCTCCTTTGCTCCTTTCTCTCCCACACCTCCCAGAGAATGCTGAGGGAACATTGAAAGTTGCAGAGGAAATGCACTCTTAGTATTAGTTTGTGTACTCAGTGACAAGGGTCTATATAATGTAGAAATTGCCTGATAAACCCTGTAGTCCATGGAGGCTGGGGATTAATCTGTAATGCAGACCCCAATTATGGAATTCCTTACTCAATGGTCTTATACTGTGCGTAATTCCAAGTCACTGAGGCCTTTTCCAACAATCTCTTGGAGCATGAGAGACATGGCCTGGTTTCAGAATCTGTGACTTCTTCTGAGAACTTAGGGAAAATACCTTCTACTGATCCTGCCCAAGCACTTCTGGAATCTTCTGTCCCTTGAATTCTCAACTAGCAGTTCTTGCTTACTATCATTATTCCCAAAGCACCAGTTTGAAAGAGGCAATGCCTCTGTGGACCTCTACTCTACAGAATGTCCACAGCAGCAACACACCTCTTCCTGATGAGATCTTTCAGCATATGCCTGTCACTCACTAACCTGAGCCCATAAGTTCAGTAACAATTCAAAGTTTTCTGAGGATAGGTGGCTACAGCATTATGGAAATATAAGGTATACAAGGGTACCTGATCTTTAACACAGGCTAAAATTAGACCCCACTGAGAGCCTTTGTCCTCAGGAAATATTGTAATTCTTAAGAGGGTGCCTTCAACTGCCTGTGTGATGTTAATGGGGGTAACTATTCCAAATTATTCTAGTATTCATTTTCTTGTTTATGATACTGCATGCAGCCTTTTTTTTTTTTTTTACCAGACTTAACCTTGGCACTTGCTGTCACAAAGCTGCAAACACAATGATTCCATGACAGTGTCATGAGCTTCTATTCTTTTTTTATTAAATTATTTATCTAATTTGTTAAACACAATGGCAAACTGCAATTCATTTCATATTATGCATATAGAGCACAATTTTTTACTGATTGTACACGATGTATTATTACACCATTCGTGTCTTCATATATGTACTTATAGTAATGATGTATAACTCATTCCACCATCATCCTACCCCCTTGACCCTCCCTTTCCCTCCCTCCCCTTTGCCCTATCTAAAGATCTTCCATTCCTCCCATGGTCCCCACCTATCACCATTATGAGTCAGCATCCTCATATCAAAGAAAACATTCAGCATTTAGTTTTCTGGGATTAGCTTACTTCACATAGTATTATATTCTCCAATACCATGCATTCACCTGCAAATACCATGATTTTATTATCTTTTAATGCTGAGTAGGGCTCCATTGTGTATATGTACCCAAGTTTCCCTAGCCATTCACCTACTGAAGGGCATATGAGTTGGTTCCACAATGAAACTATTTCAAAATGTGCTGCTATAAACATTGATAAGGCCATGTCCCTGAGTATGCTGTTTTTAAGTCCTTTGGGTATAAGCCAAGAAGTGAGATAGCTGAGTCAATTCCAATTTTTCCGAGGTATCTCCATACTGCTTTCCAGATTGGCTGAACTAATTTTCAGTTCCACCACCAATTTCTGTCTAATTGTGACATAAACCACTGTAAACATTGAAGTAAATGTGTCTCATGTGTATATAAAAATTATTATACATTGGAAATAAGAACCAGGGTTGGAAAACCTAGGTCATATGATGTTCATATCCCTAGTACTCTGATGACTGTCCATACTACTTTCCAAATGGGAAGTCCTAATTTTCAGTATCACAGAGTATGGTTTTACCAAGTACATTTTTACCAATGTCCTCTCCAGCACTGATTATTTGAAGACTTGATGAATGCCTAACTGGCTGGCATGAGCTGAAATATCAATGGAGTTTTGGATGGTATTTCCCTGAATGCTAGATATTTTTTCATGTATTTATAGTAACTTGTATTTGTTGTTTTGAGAACTGTCTATCTCTTGCTTTTCTCCATTTCCTAATTGGATGGGTGAGATTCTCCTCAGCTCACCAGTCAGAATATTGCTCTCTCATAGCCAGCTATTTTTCCTTACCCTGGCTTTACACTATTTCTTCCATGAATGCATTTCCTCTTTGAGTATCTTAATATTTCTTGGTTTTATCTGGTCACAGCCTCTCCATTGTGTCACTCCTGTGTTTTCCCACAGTTTCTCTTTTATAGCAAGCAGCAATGCACCAATTCAAATGACTCCCACCTCTGAAAATAGTCCACTGTTAAGACATGGGAGTCACCTTTATCTTTTGAAATACCTCTTAACTTTTTTCTTCAATGGAAGTGTTGCATATTCTACACAAGTTGTGTGTGGAACTGTTATGTTTATGTTAAATACAGACATTTTCCTCAGTATGTTTTCCTTTTTTAAAGTAATAAGTTTTGACTTGGTAAATATTTTGTTGAAAAACATTAAATTTTGGAAGTCTCTGATTAATCAAATGAAGCAAGAACAACAGTTTTCCATTCCTACACAAGGTGACAGAATTGAAATTCTCATCTTACCAAGTATCATACTTTCAGAATGAAAAATTGGCCATTCAGGGTATAAAATTTGATTGCTCTAGAACATCAAGTGCCATTCTCCAAGGACTTTCAAAGAAGAATTCTACAGCATTCTTAGAACAGCTGGAAGTGGAAATTTGACTTATTAAATGCTGATCCTAGTTTTTTGGGGGTATATGAATGTCAGTGTGTATATTCTGAGGGAACAGGGTTCCTATGTCCCTCATCCTGGTTTTATCCAATCAGTAGCCAGAATGATATAAGAGCTCACTTAATCTGAGCTGCCTAAGACAGTGAAACTAATGAATACATTCTTGCTTAAAATGCACTCATCTAATTTCCAATTCAGATGATTTCAAAAATAAACATATGATGATGAGATAAATGTACTGATGAAATCTTTGTGCAACTCATTTTTGGCATTACTTTCTCCAGAGTGTCTGTGAGAAACCTCCAGAGGTTTGTGCTTCTAGCATATCTTCTGTGTCCCATTCAGGAACAAAGAATAGCATAAATGGACATGGAGAAGGTAAGAGTCACAAATAATGCAAAATACATTGCTGAGCCTTTTGCCTTAAAACATGAGCACTAGTATATTACAATTGTTTAAAGAGAGTATTATTATCTAGTAAGGACAAAGAAATATAATGAGTCATAATGTATTAGATTTCTGTCACAGGTTAAACTGGGAATTTTGCTAAGGAACTGAATTAGGAGCTGCATTTTGAGACATGCTTCAGTCAAAGTAAAGTAAAAATGAGAGAGAAGAAGAGGATGTGAACACTGAGACAGGCATTAATTAATTACAGGGAATCAATGAAGGAAGAGGCAGCAGCTGTAGTCAGTGGAGACAATGACACTCAGTTACATATGATCAGGGAAAAGAGCAGTTTTTTGAAAATGTGGGAAGCATATTTCAGTTTCCAGGTCCAAAGCTGAATGAAGTGTAGAGTGAATTTTTTCCATCCTTCTTAACTTAGACACAGTTGGAATCAAATTGAGGAGTGAAGAAGGAATCCCATATTACTATGTTTGTTTATCTATGTATACAATCCAATGACACATAATATGTTGCTACTCTGTACAAAAAAATATCTAGGGCATAATTACCATTTAGGAGAGTGGAAAGAAATAGGAATGATTATGGATTGGTTCCCAAATTCCCAGATAGCTAAAATTAAATTTGGAAATATTATAGCTTCTTCTAAACTTCCATTCAGGTGATCATCTTAGGGAGAAACCCAGAGATATAGTCAACTTGAGGTAGAGGTATTGGATGTCAAGAATATTTACACTGGAGCTCTCAAACTGTAATGTATGGTCAGTTGGAGCCAGGAGAAGCTCATTGTGTCTCAGAAGTTCTTTCCTTCTACATTTCCCTTATATTCTAATGTGTCTCCAATGATCCTGTTTGCCAACAGCATTTTTGTGGCCAAGAAAAGAATGTTCCTATGGAACATCAAAAAGAATTCTAGTAGATCCTACACACCAGAATAGAAGATGATCAAGTGCTAGGATAAATATTGCTAAACTTCTGAGCATAATTCTTAGGTAGTGGGGATAACACAAAAGACAAAATTTAGAAATTATTTTCTAAGATAAATTTTCTACATTGGTAGGCAGGAAGGAGTTGGAATGACCCATACAAACAATGCATAATGGAAAGAATCAAGTCTTCCTCTCCACAAGTGTTTTTTAAAGCCAGGAGAAAAGGAAAATGAGGGAGAAAATAAAGAAGTTAGCAAGGAAATTTTGGAGAGGAAAATGAGAGATGGCAATTCAGCATTTTTCAGTGTGCCTGCCTTCAAACCAAAAGTGAGATTATTCCTGGTCCACAGATGATTGAAACAAGTAGGGACTGGAAGAATCAGGGCAACCTGCAGTAAAAATCTGTCCTGTACACCCACCAGGCTCCACCATGTGTGTGACATCCATAAGAGTGATTTAGATTAGTGACCTAGTGTTTTTGAACCTGTTTTTTTCAAAGATAGTGATTTTTTTATTAATATGGTTATATTATGATGATGATGATGATGATGATTTTTTTATTATATTGATGCTTTGGAATGAAACAATGTCCCTGGTGCTGCAAGAATATACTCCATTCCTGTGCTAAATTCTGATCTCTAGATATCTAATTTTCTGATGAATCAGCACTTTCAGAAAGTATGTGATATCGGGTCTAGATGCTTTTTTTCACACTCATTTTTTAACCAGATTTCTTTATGGAATTTATTCCTCATATACCAAGACTGCTTCTAACATGTTTATACAAACCATCTGCAGCACAATACTTCAGTCCTGTCTGTCAACTCTGCCTGCTTTCAGATCACAGTTTGCTATGAATGGCCATATCTGAATTCTTTATCTTTTCTCCCATTTTTTTTTCAGATGCAGGACCTGTATCCTTGGACAAGGGTGAAAAAGAAAACATTATATCCACTAAAACAAAGGAAGCAGGATTAGAAGATATGCCACTGTCTCAGATGGGTATGAAAAAACAAATATGTTTTAGCTGTTATTCTAAATGCATATATCTTGTTCAATTAATTCAGAACAAAACAGTCTGATAAGAAATAAAGTATACCTTGCCCTGGATCTTGGATGAAAACTTTTTCATAATAAGACCAATGATTACAGAATACTAAGTTATAATAAAATGGATTAAACAATTCATAGGTCACTTGACATGTGTGCTACCATCTGACTACTTCAGGTTTGACATTGAACTTCTCAGGTTTCTCCTTTGCTTCTCTAAATACAGATCACTGTGGTCTCCAGATTCTGCATCTTCACATTTGTATATGTACCTTGCCTAAATATTTATGATGATTGCAAAGGTGTTCTTATTATTTGAAACTTAACTACAAGTTTTAATAACTAAAGATATTTTCTCCATATTGATTTACTACATTTCAGTCTTGTCATTGTCCTCAACAAAATCCACAAACACAAAACCCCCAAGCTAATGTAGTCTGTACAATGCAAATAAAAATTGTTATCACTCAGACTGAGCTCTCTACTTATTTCATAGAATCATGAATGTGTTTCTCTTAATATTCAGGTTTTATTGATTATATATTTCACTTGCTTTTCAGACTCTAAGGATGTACATGCTTCCTACAAGGTAATTCATCTTCTATGTTTATGTGATATTATTAACTGTATGCTGGATGTAGTGTAAAATATTTGCATAATATCTTATCTCCAAACATATCAAGCTGACCATCAAAAGCAAAGATACAGCTCCCCAAAATGGAAAATGGATGAAGGGAATAAAAGCACTGAAATCAGGTAACTTTTTCAGTACAGCTTCTGTTAACCACCTATGTTAAAACCTTGGAAATGATAGCCATCTTCTCACTCTTGATATATCCATTTTCTGCAAAGTGTTGGGAGGATTTGCCATGTCAGGTCTGTATTGGCGCTGAATCCACATTTCAAAGTATTTCTGTAAATGTCTGAGAAAAAAAATGTTTTAAAATAACCTATGTCATAGATGTTTCTACAATTAAACTTCCCAAATTGAAGTCTTGACACCTGTTAGTTGGATTGTGAAGCTGAATTTTCTTCCCACCCAAATTTTAAAAATAGGTACAGGGTAGCAGTACTGAAATCAAGAATCCTGAGATTATGAGGAATTCTAGTTTTCTTGAAGCCAAGATGTCAAGGCCAGTTTGTGAAACACAAGAAAAACACATTTATAAGACAATGTGCACTCTACTGTGACATCTAGTATGTCTACCAAATGCATCAAACTTGTTTTTATACCACTTTATGTCCTGACTTTGACAACTCTTGTGGTCAGTCTGAGGCTAGAAATGATAAGATATAGGTCATATATACATTAGTTTATTCCTTGCTTCTAAAGTGAACATTTGCTATGAACACTCTTTCCTGAAATTTTGTCTCAGAGTACTCAATCCATAAATTCTTTGACTTGTCATTTGTTTGTTAGCCTCTCAATAGAAAAAAAAAAAAAAAAAAACAGAACCCAGATCCTTTTGGAGACATTCCTTCCATTTAGGCCTGCATCAACCTCATAATGTACTTTGCATTCTCATTATTCATCTCCAATCATGAACATGCCCCACAAGTTCACATGCCCACAGAATTGAGATGGTTCCAGATATATATATGCTCACGGCATAGATGACATTCTTTGATATGTGTATGTCCAAGCACCTTAACATTTCGAGGCATCTTTCACAATGCTAGTCTTCCTAAATCTATCTTTAGCCTGTTTTCTACCTGCATGAACTTCTGGAAGTTTTCACCAATCCCTATATCATACGACATATACTGTCCCCCTTAACCCTTGTCTCTATGTCATACTATAGCTTTCCACATTTTCACCATTCTCTGCCTCTGCCTGATGGCCTCACTCCTCAAGTCTCCATTCATCTCTACCTCTAGAAAAGACACCATCCATGCCAAGTGTTATTGCCTCAGACACTTACCTGACACTTTATTATGGTATTCAAATCAGTGTGTTTTAAAAGACCCTGAATCCAGGACCTAGTGAACTAGACAGAGAAGGAATAATTTAAAAGCCAAGTGTTTGTTACCCAGTACAATGGTGGGTCATGGTCTGAGGTAGCTAACACCAGAGAAGCACAAACAGTTTATTTCAGGATTAACAGGCACCATGAGGAATGCTTCCAAAAACACAGTGATTTCTAACAGAAGGAATGCAGGAAATGGAAAGGAAAGGAATATGGGGTTCACTGGCAAAGGTATGACAGTGACCTCTTTTTTTCTTTCCTCCTTACTTTTTTTCTTTTTCTTTTCTTTTTCTTTCTTTTTTTTTTTTTTTTTTGCAGAAACCAAACATTGTGTGCAGTGGTTCATTAAAAATTTCTATTAGGAAAAAGATATAGTAAACAGTGTGAAGTTTCTTCTTTCTGTTGTTATTTCAATATTTTTTCTGTAAAATATCATTTTTTAATGGTTGAATCTTTAAGATATCATGTATATTGAACATGGTGACCACTAGTGTCTCTGAAGTTGGATTAGTAAAACTATTCCCTAAATCTCTCAATATGCCCTGGGTGAAGAGGAAATCATCTGTATTTTTCAACTTAGTGGGAGCCTGAGGCAGGCAGCTTTCCAATGAGCCAGGGTATATTTAGACACTCTGTCTCCAAAAACATTTAAGGCCTCGGATTTGAACAAAGTGCTACAGTTGTTGCCAAGGGTGCACATGGCTCTGGGTACAACTGCCAGGCCCACATCACAATCAAAAAATTTCAGTTTGTAGTTGGCTATATTTTCACTCAGTCTAACTCTTAAGTAATCTAAGTACATCTATGCATTCATTCCCAGAGTCACATTGGGACAAGTCATCATCTGAAGAGAAGGAATGGCTTGATGTCACAGAAAATAGTCAGCAACAGGTATGTAAATGTGTCAAATTAAATTTCTGGTGTTTGTCCCTTCTTTGCTTTGGGAAGGGACATTGTGCTGAACAAAATGAGCTCAAACAATATTTACTTGGAAATCAAATATCATAATTCAATATTTAAATCTAAAGTATGTAACAGGACACAAATATGAAAATAGCTAGAAATCATGAAAGTGGAAGCTTTGAAGTAAACTTCATTTTAGCAATAGAGGAAATTTTTTGAATATTGTATCAGTTGTCTTCTGTGTGACCTCCTCACATCATAAAGAATAAAGTTGAAACTCTGAAAGACCCAGTCGAAAGTTGGAAAATACTTAACTGTAATGGCCAGTGAAAACATTTCTGTTAAAACATCATCATTCCCAAAGGCTCAAAATTTTAGTTTTCCATTACCACTAACCCATGCTGGTGTTAAAGATTCCATTCTCCCTTGACTCCACTATGTAGGCTGAGGCAGGAAATAAGCTTAAATGAGAAACCAAACAGTCTGTTAAAGGAATAAAATCCTTTCAGGATGTATCCTTTCTGTTAGTGTACAAAGAGAAACTTTCTAGTTCATTTACTTTTCATACAAAAAATCAAGAAAATCACTAAACATTTTTATCCTACTTCTGAAGTGAACATTAGTAAAAAGGAAGTGCTACAGTTCTTGCAAAGGATACACATCTTGGATGCAGTTATTGGGAACTTTTAAAATTTTGGTGGTATCATAGTGTCCCCTATTTTTCCCTGTTGTCTACAGTAATAGGAGGTGATTTCGAAAGCATTTTAGTTCCAATGTTATGTGTGTGTCCTTTCAGTGTGCAGGTTTTTCTTTGGGATGTGTTTGGTCTGGCCATCATTCTCAGCATCAAGTTCCAAATGAGCAACTCATCATGGAGAAAGGGGAATCTCTAAGAACAATCATAGCTTAAAGCAAAACATACATACCATAAAAATAAGATATATATTTTATATCTGGTTTCTATAATACCAAGAAATGAACTAAAGTTCATAGGATATAACAATATGCACCTGGCTGTAAAATAAAAAAGCCTTAGTGACAATAAAATTGTCATGATCGATTTTAAAAAGAACAGACAATGAAAGTGGTTATAGTAAGCAGAGACAGACTAAAGAGAAGATGGCAATGAAATTCAATAAGAATGAGAATAGGAAAGAATTTAAAATAAGAAAAAAATGTAATCAAGTAAATAAAATAAGAAATGAATGAAAATATCTTGGAAAATCAGATATATTATGAAAAAAGAAATAATTTGGCAAACCCAAAGAAATAACAGATCAAAAAAAAAAAAGAGTCACAAATAAAACCATGGAAATCTTCACAATTCCCTGAAACTAATGTAACTAATATGGAGATACTTCTGTCTAGAATTTCTAATTTTGGAAAGCGAAAGCTTTTTGTGGTTTCGGGGATGTAAATATTACCCATCAGTTTCCTTACCTGCTCTAGCTCGAAAAGGATTCTGCTCCTTGCTCCCCCATACCTCCCAGAGAATGTTTAGTGAACTTTAAAAGTTGTCCAGGAAATGCACTCTCAGTATTAGTTTGTGTACTCAGAGATATGAGTCTATATAATGTAGAAATTGCCTGATAAACCCTGTGGTCCATAGAGACTAATCTGTAGTGCAGACCCCAATTATGGAATTTTGTACTCAGTGGTCTTGTACTGGGCATAATTCCAAGTCACTGAGGCCTTTTCCTACAATCTCTTGGAGCATGAGAGACATGGCTTGGTTTCAAAATCTGTGACTTCTTCAGATAACTTCCTGAAAATATCATTCCATCTGATCCTGCCCCAGCACTTCTGGAATCATCAGTCCCTTAAATTTTCAAACAGCACTTCTCCCTCACTATGATTATTTCCAAAGCACCCATTTGAATGAGGCAGTGCTCCTGTGGACCTTTACTCTGTAGTTTGTCCAACAGGACCTACACTCATCTTCCTGATGAGAGCTTTGAAAACATTGAAATCAATCATTATCTTGAGGCTATAAGACTGAGCAACCCTCCAACATTTTGTTAGGAGGTCTGGCTGCATGTCTTGGAGGTGTATGACATGCATGGTTTGTGACCTTTCACTGAGTATTGCTAAAATTGTACCCTTCTTAAAAGGATTTTGTCCGAGTTGTATATTATAATTTTCAGGATGCTGCCCCTCGACACTAGTATGGTATAATGGGAGCAATATCTCCAAATGACTCTCAGCACTGTGTGTTGACCTGGTATATCTGCTCATGTGTGTTGTTCTGCATGCAGCCAGTTTTCTACCAGACTTATCCCTGGTGTTGTCATAGAAATGAAAACACCATGAATGTGTTTCAATGAATGTGCCATATGCTTCTATTACTTAGATATAACCTAAGACCATGCTCTAGCTGCACACATCTACATCTGACTCTCTCTACTATACCCACCATAATTCTTATTGCAATTGCTTTATGCTTTATGCAACTGTTTTATGCCACAGTTCAGTCATACAAAAGTTAAGAATACAAATTAGTGGTTTTTGTAATATCCTAGGAAGAAAGCCTGCATAAATTAACATTAGTGAAGGTGCTCCTGCACAGACACTCTGATTCTCTCTGGCAATTTTTTAGTACCCTGAATTTTCCTTTTGGAAAAATCCAAGTCTTTACTTTGCATAAAATGTTGTATTTGAATTGAGAGGAATTTATTTAAGTTTCATGTTTTTACTACAAAATATCATGCTTTTATAAATTTAGGAAGATTTTGATGTTACAACTTTCATATTATAGAAATTTTAGGGAACTGTTTTCATCCATGATATGCGGATTTTTTGACAAAATGTTGTATCGTGAAAATCTAACTTGTTCAAGTTAAGTGCCAAGTATTACCCCAAATTTTTATCTTTTCTTCTGTTGGAGAGTGTCTGGGTTAGTTCCATAACATTACCGTTGTGACTTGTACCACTATAAACATTGAAGTCCATATGTCACATGTGCATAAATATTTAAGTACATTGGGGAAAAAAGCATGGACTGGGAAATCTGTGCCATATGGTATCATTTTTCTAGTATTCTGAGCAATATTCATACTGCTTTGCAGAATAGAAATGCTAAATTTTAGTCTCACGGTATATTATTTACTTTTTCTTCACATGTTCACCAGCACTTATTATTTGAATACTTGATGAATGTTATTTGACAGGGTCAGCTGAAATGTCAACAGAGTTTTGAATGGTATTTCCCTGAAAGCTGGAAATGTTAAAAAAAAAAAAAAAAACTTTCATATGGTTGTAAGCAATTTGTATTTCTTATTTTGGGAAGACTCTATCTACTCATTTCTCCATTTCCTAATTGGATTGGTGAAGTTTTCCTCAGGTACCAAAGGGAAAATTCCACTTATCCAACCAGCTAGTTTTCCCCTGACATTTCTATAGCTTTTTTTCTTATATAAATGCATTTATTCTTTTACAAGACACTATTTCTGATTTCATCTGGCCACAGGCTCTCCATAGTGGCTTTCCTGTGTTTTCCCATAGCCCATCTTTTTCATCATGCAGCCACACACCAAATCATCTGACTCCTATCTCCAATAATTTGCAGTCAGTAAGCACCATATGATCCTGTGCTTCTACCATTGTCCCTTGGAATTCCTTTTAGTTCTGTCTTCAATGAAAAGTATTGCATACTGTACCCAAATTGAGTGTTTTTTTTTAATTGCATGATCTTACTTATATGTGGAATATTAAAAAATCCAATATACAAAACTAGAGTGTAGAATGAAGGTTGCTATAGGTTAGGAATAGGGGAAAATGAGATGTTGATCAAGGAGTAAAAAGTTTTAGTTTTTCAGAATGATAAATCCCTAGCTTCTTAATGTATGATAAGAATATCATATAAAATGTACTTGATTGTGTATTTAAAATTTGCTAATAGGTCTATTGTCAGTGTTCTTACAACAAATAAAAGGAAGAAAGTGATAACTGTTCAAAATTATGTTATATTAATTAGCTTATTTGTAATGATTATATCATAAAGTATATGTACATTGAATCATTAAGTTGTATACCTTTAATTTACATAATAAACCTCGATTTTAAAAAGGTAAGTTACCACCAAAATAAAAATGTTTCTATCTAAAATGATGAAATAAAAATAAAAATTGCTAAATTTTGATGAAATAATAAATATTATCAAATATATATTATGTTAGATGAGAAAAAATAACTCACATTCCTGCTTTTATTCAACATAGTGATCTTAAAATTTATGTTTAAATTCCTTATTCTTAGTATGAAAATATTATTCTCTACTGAGACAAGCAATACGCTTTAATTGTATTTCAATTTTGGTTCAAGTTTATGTTTTACACAAATAGATGATTGTATTTTTGATTTGCATAATTTCACTGAATTTATGGAAAAGCATTGTAGCATATTTCTCAACATAGTTTTCTACATTTTTAATTCTGTCACATAATTAAATACCTTATTTTCCTCATTGGAAATATCCCTCCTCTTCTTATTCTCCACCTTAGAGCTAAGGTTTCTTTCTGTTTTGATTATGGGAATCACCTTTATGTCTTCATGGTTTCCTATACACGTTACATGTGAGGTGTGTGTGTGTGTGTGTGTGTGTGTGTGCGCGCACATGCTTATTACTATTTGTGCTGGATTCATTGCCTAAAATCAAGCCTCTTTCCTTTTGTAATGCTTTAAAATACCCAGATCATATCACTTTCCTGAGATACCAAAGAATAAATTTTCTTTATACTTAACATTCACTGAATAATTTTTATGGATATCAAATTCTACATGAAAAAAATTATTTCATAATATTGAACAAATATACTATTGAATTCTATCTAGTTTATGATACTGATGATCAGATAGAATTTATATTTTAAATCCTGTTTCATTTTACCTGATTTTAGTTGTCTTATAAAAAATTTCCATATATTTCCCATGTTTCTGAAATTTTATATTGAAGTACCCTCACATGAATATATTTCATTAACTGAGTTGGACTATGAGTTTTCTTCCCATCTGGAGATATTTATTTTATGTCCAGTTGAAAGTAGACACATTTTCTGTGCTAAGTAAATTTTTTAATGTGTAAAACTCAGATCAGTAAGTCTTTTGCTGAGAGCCATTCAATTTTGGAAAGCACTAATAATTTAAATGGGGCAAGTGCAACAGTATGTTATTCTTACACAAAGTGACAAGATTAAACATGAAGTAACATATTTTAACTCTAAAATTTTGGCCTTCTAATTATTAAAATGTTGAATGCTGTATAACATAAAATAGTTTCTCAAGAGATTTAAATAAATCTCCTATTGTGTTCATAGATTTTCTGGGGTATACATAATAGGCTAGTTAAACATTGATGTGAGTTGTTTTGGATATATCCACATCAGTGAGTTTGTTGTCAGGGAATACATTTCCTATTTCATCCATTTTAGCTTACCTAACAGTAGCTGGATAAAGGGAAGAGCTCAGCTTCATCTGCAGTATATAGGATAGTGTACCTTAAGGAAAATATGGTGCAAAAAATGTAATGGTGTAATTTCCAATTCCATTGATTTCATCACTAGAAATATGGTGATGTCTAAAGAGTGATAATAAAATGTATATGCAACTGATTATTGCCATTATTTTTATCAGAGTCACTCTAAGCAACATCCAGAGGTGTCTGCTTCTTGTATATCTGGTGATTTTCCTCAAAGAGCAAAGAAAGAAGGTAATAGACATGTAGAATATACAAATCATATGGGATTAAAATGTTTTAAAGTGAATGTGCCTTAAATTCTGAACACTAGAATATTGTAAATTTTTCAAAGAATGTACCTATCAAATAGAAAAAGAGTGGAATAATTATTAGGTTTTAGCCACAGGTTAAATTGGGGGTATTGTTAAAGGAACTGAAATATGAGTTGCATTTGAAACATGCTTCACTCCCAGGAAAGTTGGAAATAAGGAAAAGGAGAGAAGAGGAGGCAATGAAGATTGAGGATGATAATAAAAACAGGGAGTCAAATAAGGAAAAAATAGTTGAATTCAGCGGAAGGTAGGAAATTCAAGCCATATTTGAGAAGGGAAAAGAACAGGTTTTTGAAAATGTGGGAAGAATTTGTGAGTTTCAAGTTCCAAAGATGAATGAAGGGTAGTTAATGTAAAACTTTCCCAACTTTCCTGACTTATTCACAGTTGGAAATGAATTGAGGAGTGAAGATCTGATCCCACAAAGCTAAGTTCACTGACCATGAATGATTAGGCATATATACAATTTAATGATATGCAACACGTTGCTACTCCCTAGGACAAAATACAGGGCACAAATAGCAAATGGAATAATAGAGAGAAGTAGGAATGGTTATGGAGCAATCTCCAAATCCAAAGATATCTAAAATTTACTTTGGAAAGGTTATAGTTAGTTTTACATTTTATTTGAGGGAAAAGCATAGGGAAGAAATCAGAGAGAGGTACATTCAAATTAATATAGAATAATTGGAATCTGACAGTGTTCAAACTGGAACTCTTAAACTGTAAGGAATCATCTCTTGGGGACCATGTTCAAAAAATTTTGACTGAGTAGGTCTTTGCTTCTACATATCCATTATATTTTAAGGTTATTCCAAAGATTCCTATCACAGACAGTATTATGAGCCAGGGAATGGATTTTTTGGGGGGGAATTTAAAAAAAACAACTATTTGTTCCAACAATTCAGGACAGAAAATGATCAAGTGCAAGCATAAATTTTGCTTTCATTCTAAGCATGTCTCTTGGTAATTGGGGCTGACACAAAAGACAAAGATGAAGAAATTATATATCTTAAGGAGGCTGATTCATAGTGGGGTAGGGAGCATGGGAGGAATAGAAAAACTCTAGATAGGGCAGAGGGGTAGGAGGGGAAGATAGGGGAAATGGGGTTAGAAATGATAGTGGAATGTGATGGACATCATTATCCAAAGTACATGTATGAAGACACGACTTGGTGTGAATATACTTTGTATACAATCAGAGTTATGAAAAATTGTGCTCTACATGTGTAATATAAATAGTAATGAATTCTGCTGTCATATATAAAAAATTTTAAAAAAAGAAATTATATATCTAAGATAAAGTTGCTACATTGGCAGGCAAGGTGTGAAAACTAATCAAAACAAAGAATGTAAAATGGAAAAAATCAAGCCCCCTTTGGGGGTGTCTTTGAAAAGCCAATGGGAAAGGGAAATAATGGAGGAACTGAATAAGTTAGCTAGGAAAAATGAGAAAATGGACAAAATGCTATTCAGCTGTTTTACATTTATCTGCCTCAAATTAAAGTGAGACTGTTCCTGGTCCAGAGATGATTGGAAGCAGTAGGGACTGGAAGAATCAGAGCAACCTGCAGCTACAAATTTCTTTCCTCTGTATCTAGTAGGCACCACAATGTAGAAGATATCCTTAGCAGTCACTCAGATGAGCGACCTAGCATTTTTGACACATTGATTATTAAGGAAGCTAATATTCTATGGTTTCATTGATTAAGATTTTTATTAATATTATTGTATTTCTCATTATTTTATTGGTGTGTTGCAGGGAAAATATGTTCCTGAATGTGTCAGGAAAGTACAGTATTCCTGAGAAAAATTCTAGATAGCAAATATTGTGTTCAACCAGCCCTTTTGTGAAAATACTTGAAAAGGTATCTAGACTTGCCACATCAGATTCATTTTTTTTAAAGCAGAAGTATTTATGGAGTTTACCCTGAAACACCAACACTGTTAGTTTTAGTGCATTTTAAAAGTTCTTTGAAACACAACAGTTTATTGATATTGGATAATTCTTTAAGCTTCAAAAAACATTGTCTTTTGGATTGCCTTATCTAAACTCCTTATTCTTTGTCATACTTTTTTTTTCATAGATATGGAACGACTATCTTCACACAAGACAGAAAAAAGCAATTTGATATCGTTTAAACTGGAGGATACACGAAAAGGAAATGCACCATTTTTCCACATGGGTATGAACAAACACCCATTAGCTATTATTCTAAATATTATATCTGAGCTAATTAGCTTAGAAAAGTCACTCTGATGGGCAAACAAGTATACCTTCCTCAGGAATACCATAAAAGTTGGAATTGCTAATTATAAGGCAAATAAGGGACAGGAAATGTATTTATATTAAAATGGAATAAATGATTCTGATAGGATTCACTCAAGATATGTGATGCCACATTTTTAATTCAGTTTTGACATTGAACTATGCAGGGTCTTTCTTTCCTACTCTGACAACAGATCACTGTTCTTTTCAGCATTCTGCATCTTGACATTGGTATGTATATCAATGTTTTTGTATTATTGGCCAATGCAAAAATGATTTTTCCTTTGGAAAATTAACTGCAAATTTTTCAAAAACTATATTACTGATTTTGATTTAGTACATCTGATTCTTGTGGTTTTACTCAACACATATGTAATTTATTTTAGTCCTTTTCGGTAAAATGAATCCATTATTTGCTAGAGAACAGTCTTTCCAGAAATTTTGACTAAGAATTGTAAATAAAGAATATTCTTGCACCTACCAATGAAGTCATTTCTCATATTTTTATGATGTTTTTATTGTTTATTTTCTTCTCACTGGTGGGCACTGAATGACATGCTTTTATATGCAAAGAAGTTGCTGTATGACTGACCCTCTACTACAGACCTCTCTGATTCTCTAGTGGGTTTGTATATCCAAGTTTCAGAAAATTTCTGACCAATTTTCTAAATGAGTTTCCTCAACAAATTGCAATAGGAGAAATTACATGGTAAAGGAAAGCAACATTCACAGTTGCTGCATTTTATTACACATTTTATTACACATCTCATTTGAAACCTTGAGTGAGTTACAGTCAGGAGCAGAATCTCACATTTCTGTGGCCCATTCATTTAATTAAACTTCATTCAACACAGGTCACTGAAAATTTTCTATCCTCTGTATTTCTGGAAACATTCCTTTCAATCAGGCCTGCATCAACAAACTCATGCAATGCTACATTCTCATCATTCATCTCATCATTCATACCCATACCCCTCATGTTCGCCTGCTCATAGCATTGAGGTTAGTCCTGATAGTTTTGTATATATTGCACATATTACCATCAGCCCTCTTTAGAACATGGATGTCCAAGCATCTTAGCTTTCCTTTCTGCCTCACTCTCTATGTTGATCCCACTCTATATCTGCAATGTCCTCTGGTGTTAGAGTCTGTAAACAAGTCAGGATGGTGCCTGGCATTTTGCCAGAGAAATGTTAGAGTCTGTAAACAAGTCTGGATGGTGCCTGGCAAAATGCCAGAGGGAGTGTTTTGTGAAGTAACTCCAGTGAGCCATTAAGTGTGGAGATTCCTTATTGGTTGATTGCTGTATCTATTTTATGGTAATTAAGATAAGTTGTGTGGAATGGATAAATACCTCTGTTGTCCTACAATAAATGGCTCCTACTCCTGCTGTATCAAGGTACACAAGTTGTTCGTCACCACACCACCCCCCCCCCAGTTAGTTTGCTGCAGCCAGACTGCAGCACTCTTGCAGGTCTTGTTCCAATCACTATAATGTCAGGCAAACATGTTCTATTTAAACCCTATCTTATATACAGCCTTTCATGCTCTCAGCATTTTCTGCCTCTGGATGATAACCTCACTTTTGAAGTTTCCATTCATCACTATCTCAAGAAAAGTTTTCATCCCTGGCACCTGTTATCTTCTCTAGATCTTACCACAAAATTAAATACATGTGGAAATAAATAAAATTGTTCAGAGCAACATGATGTAAAAGCAGTTCCTTCAAGCCCAGGAACTGATGGACTAGACAGAAGGGGAATAATTTGATGGTTAAATGTTTATTATGGAGTTGGGAAGCTGAAAAATGTCTTAGATAGCCCCCTGGAAAGCAAAACTAGATTATGACAAGAATAACAGGCATAATCATGGAATTTTCAAAAGACAGAGATTACTAATATAAAAAGAAAGAAGAAGAAATGGAAAGGAGAGTGAAAAAGAAACAACATGGACTTCATTGTATCAAGATGTAAATGTGATCAGTTATATGGGACACCAATAATAAAGGACAATGGGTTTTTAAAGCTTAATATGTGAACAGAGAGATAGTAAACCATGTGATGCTTCTTGTTCCAAGGAAATGCAAATTTTATTCTGTGAAATTTTCACCTTGAGTGGATCCACATGTGAGTTATTATAGGGATTATGCATGGTGACACCTAATGTCTCCCCAAATGGTGTTCTGGAGTATTGGGTTAGTAAAACTACTCCTAAGTTATGTCAGTATGTACTGGGTTCAGAGGAGCACATATGGATTTGCAGGTACTTGAGAGGCAGAGGGAGGCCCTTGTCAGGTTACCAGCAAACCAGGGACTTCACAGACACCCTGTCTCCAAATATAAAGACATGGAATTTGAAGTAAGAGCTATAGTATTTGCCAAGAATACACATGTCCCTGTGTAGAATACACAGGCCTACAAAAAAAATCCAGCAATTTCAAACGGTAGATATATTCACCTAAAATTAAACTCAATTTAAAAGTATAATTGACAAAATAAAATTGTATGATTATTACTACTCTTCCTTTTAATGTTTTTCACATTAATTTATTAAGTAATTTAAGTAAATCTGTGCATTTTTCAGCAGAGTCACATTTGGACATATCATCAGAGGCAAAACAGAAGAGGCCTGATGATACTGGACATAGCCAGCAAGAGGTATGCACGTGTATCAATTTAATGCCTGATTACTTCTCATTTTCTTGCGTCCAGGAGGTAAATCAGGCCAAATGAAATGACCCTGTAAAATACTGCTTGGGAATCCAAACACAGTAATTTAATATTTAAGTATAGAGAATTTAACTTGTCCTGAACATGAAAGTAACATTAGAAATCAAAGTGGATTACAGATACACTTTATGATAGCAACTACACTAATATTTTTGAATAATGTTTGCATTTTATTCTGTGTAACATCCTTAAATGGTTATTGATAAATTGGAGACTTAGGAATAGCCAGTTGAAACTAGGAACATACATAATTGCAATGACCACTGAATCTATTCATATAAAATAATTTCATTCCCAAAGCCTTGACATTTAATTTCCCATTACCTGTTATCCATGCTGAGGTTAAAAGTATTGCATGTTAACAGAATCAGAACAATTCAAGATGGGTACTTTTCTGTTAGTGTACAAACAATAATTATTTTATATCTTTTCCTGCAAGAAATCTATGCACTTATTAAATATATTTTCTTATCTACTTTGTTGTTGTTAGACCTAGGACATTGGATGCCATTACTAGAAAATCATGAAATTTTGGACATGTCTTTTTGCCTCTGTTTCTCATGTTGTCTGTGTTAGTAGGTGGTGGATTTGCATGCATTTGAATGGACTTCTCTTACACTTCTTGTGTGGGTATTTGTAGTGTGCAGGTTTCCCTTTAGAATGTGTCCTGGGCACAATTTATATCTGAGTACCATGTGTGAAAATTAGCATGTTATTCATGCAATTTTCATTCTCCAGAATCTCTGTTAGAGGAGATAATAAACTCCAACAATGATCAGAGCTTAAAGCAAAACATTTATCAACTGTATATAAAATAGGTATTTCAAATGATCTCTATAACAGCACAAAATTAAGAAAAGGAGAAGGAAATAACAATATTTTTCTGGCCACAAAAGATACCTTGTTTATAATACAATTATTAGGACACATTTTAAAAAAAGAAGAAGAGTGAAAGTGGTGGGACTAAAGATAGGCAGAAGAGGAGATAAGGAGGAAATGCAATAAAATAGTAAAAGAAAGGATTTTAAATGAGAGTAGAAAAGATCTCTCAATAGTGATCAGGGAGGGGGTGGGGGCGGCAGGAGGGGGAGGAAGAGAGAATGGAGTAAAAGTCTCATAAAAAATTAGATAGGATGTGAAAAATTAACTATCATTGAAAACCCATACAAATAATGGACAAAAATATATCAAGAACAACAATAGCGAAAGCTTGAGACTTCCTAATGTTAAGAGAGTAGAAAGAAGATATTTCTGTTTAGGATTTCTAATTTTAGACACACATAACTTTGGGGGTTTCTGGGAAACAAATATTATCCAGATATTTCTTTATTTGCTCTATCGCCCCCAAAGGCCTAACCTGTTATTTTGCATGAATAAGCAGAGCTCCTCTGCTCCTTTGTCCCCCACTACACACACAGAATGCTGAGGGAACTTTGCAATTTGAAGAAAACCCTCACCCTCAGTACGTGTTCATGTACTCAGACATATGAGTCTATCTAATGTGGGAACTTCCTGACACATACTCTGGTTCATGGAGTCTGGGGACTAGAATGTAATACAGACCACCTGATGGATTCCTGTAGTTAGTGGTCTAAAGGTGGGCAAGATTCCACGTCTCTGAGGGGTTTGCTGGCAACCTATTGGAGCATGGCAGTCATGGCCTCCTTACAGAACCTGTGATTTCTTTTGGGAACTGAAGGAAAATACCATTGCATCTGACAATGCCCAACACTCCTTGAATATTTTGTCATTTGAATTCTCAAAAAAACACTTTACCCTCACTAATATTTTTCTAAACTACCATTTAAAGAGGTAATGCTCTTTAGACCTCCACACTGCTGCTAACTGTCCAACAGGCATAACACATGAATTCCTGATGAGAGTTTTCAGCACATTTCTATTACTATCCTGAGATCATATCATCAGGGATAACCTTCACCATTTTGTGAAGATAGTTGACTATGCAACTGAGAAGTTTAGACATGCAGTGGTTTAGATCTCTCCCACAGATATACATTGTAGGGACCTTTCTCAATGGTGTTTGACCTCAGGATTTTATTTAATCCCCAGGAGAGTTCTAAAGCTCCAGTATGGTAGAAATGTGAATAAGGTCTCCAAATGCTTCTCAACTGAGTGTCTTAAACATACCTGGCGTGTCTGCTCAAGTTTGTTGTTCTGCAGGAGAACATTTTTCCGCCAGACATAACTTTGGCACATGATGTCACACAACTTCAAATAATATGTTTCAATGAAAGTGTCATGATCTTTTATTCTTTAGGCAGACCAGAGGAACAAGTTCTAGCTGCCCAAAGCTCTCAGCATATCTATATCTCAGTTTCTCTTTTACATGACCCTAATTCTTGTTATGGGTGCCTCCATAACCACTGTTTTTGCCAGAAGTCCATCCCATAAAATTTAAAATATGAATGTATATTTTTCTGGTATTCCAAGAAGAAAATATGTATAATGTAGTCAGCACAAAGAGAATCATGCTTTCATACTCTAACTCTGCCAGGGAGATTTGGGTATAATTCAAATTCAGCTTTATATCTATGCAAAAATCCAATCTCTCCTTTGCTGAAAAAGTTATATTTTAATTGAGAGGAATCTACATTAGTTTCCTAATTTTGCTCTAAAATATTTTCCTTTATAAAATTAAGGAGATTTTTCTGTTTATATTTTATATTCTAAAATTTCATATACTATAAAATCACTACCACAGTGATTTCATATACCATTGGGTATTCATTTTGACATAATGGTGTATCATGAAGAACTAATTTGCTCAAACTCAGTTCAAATATCTCCACATGTTTTGTTTTCCATTCTTCTACTGATGGGTATCAGAGTTAGTCCTATAACTTTATAATTTTGACTTGAAGAAAAGTTCATATGTAACATGTTCATACAGATTTCCATACATTGGGATTCAGATCAAGGAATGGGAAATCTGGGTCATGTGGCAGTCATATTCCTAGTATCCAAAGGAATCTCCATAATGCTTTCCAGCGTGGAAGTCTTAATTTTAAGTCTGATAGTGTAAGATTGTAGTTTCCTGCCACATCCTGCACTGCACTTATTATTTAACTACTTGATAAATGTCATTCTGACTGGGGAAATCTGAAATGTTAATGCAGTTTTGAATGGTATTTCCTTCAGTGCTAGATGTTAACCAAATGTGGTATGTCTGTGGGCAATTTGTAATTCCTGATTTGAGAACTATCTCTTGCTTTTTGTCATTTCCTAATTGGGTGGGTGAGATTCTCTGCTGCTCACCAGAGGCGAGATTCCTCTCTTCTACCCAATTAGTTTTCCCTGGCACAGCTGCAGCCTATTCCTTCTACAAATGAATTTCATTTTTTAAGAGCCATGATTCTGTGTTTTATCTGTTGACTGGCTCTGGATCATGGCATTCCAGTGTTTCCCCACAGCCTGTCTTTTTTATTATGCAGCCATATAACCATTTTCCTGGATCCAATCTTTGAAAATATTCAGACAGTAAACACAGCATGATACTTTGCTAGTGTCTTTCTTTCTTGGAATTCCTTTTAGTTATTCTTCAATAAAAAGTGTTGCATACTCTAACCAAATTGACTGTGCCCATTTGTCTACATAAAATATAGACACATTTTCATTCTGAATTTCTCTCCTTTTAAAATAAATTTTTGACTATATATATTTTTCTAAATGACATTCATGTTTTCTAAGCTCTGTGACTTAAACAAGTCCAAATGTGTTTTATTTCTACACGAAGTGACAGATTTGAAAATCTCTTAACACATCAATTTTAACACTAAAAATGCCCCTATATTGTTTAAAATATTGAATCTGTATAATATCAAGTCCATTTCTCAAGAGAGCTTTAAATAAATTTTCTGTTGTGTTTGTAGTATTGCTGAGTATGTTTGCTAGTTAAGCACTGATTTAAATTGTTTTAGATATATGCATATCAGTGTTTTTTATCAGGGAACACATTCTCTCTTAATTCTTCCTGGTTTTACCCCAGCAGAAGCCAGATGAAGAAAGCATCTCAACTTCATCTGGAATGCATAAGATAGTGTCTCATTTGGAAAGTACTGTTGCACAAAATGTAATGGTCTTATCTCCAATTGCAATGACTTCATATCTATGAACATGGTGGTTTCTAAAGAGTGATGATGAAATCTATATGTAACTCATTACTGCCATTATTTTTAACAGAGTGATTCTGAGCAAGACAATGAGGAGTGTACTTCTTGTCTATTTGGTGCATTCCATTCAACAACAAAGAAGAGAATAAAAGGATATGTAAAAGGTAAGATACACATAGGATACAAAATATAATAGAGAGACTATTGCCAAAAAATATGAGCACTAGCATAGAGTAATTGTTTGAAGAATATGTCTATTAAATAGCTAGCAAGGAAAAAGGAAGATAAGAAGTCCCATCTTATTAGGTTTCATTCACAGGTTAAATTGAGAGTATTGCTAAATGAATACAATTGTGAGTTGCATTTAAGACATGCTTTTATCACAGGTAAATCTAAAATAAGGAAAAAGAAAGAAGAAGATGTAATGAAGACTGAGAAAGACAGTGAGTTCATGGAGTCAAAAAAAAAAAAAAGAGGAATAAGTTTTACCAAGGAGAGGGCAGGAAATTCAAGCCACATATGAGAAGGGTAAAGAGCAGTGTTTTCAAAATGTGGGAAGAATTTGTGAGTTTCAAATTACAAAGATGAATGAAGAGGAGAGTACATCTTTCTGAACCTTCATGACTTATTCACACTTGGAAATGAATTGAGGAGTAAACACTTGATGCCACAAAGCTAAGTTTATTTACCATAAATGATTAGGCATGTACAAAATTTAGTGGCAACATTTTGCTACATCCTAGGACAAAAACACAGGGAAGAAACAGCAAATGGAAAAGGCGAAAGAAGTACAAATAGTTGTGGAGCATTCCTGAAACCCACAGGTATCTAAAATTAATGTTGGAAAAAGATTACAGATTCTTCTAAACTTGACTTTGAAGGGACATCCTAAGGTAAAATCCAGAGCTATATTCAAATTAACTTAGAGGAATTGGAAGCTGACAAATTTCACACTGGAACTCTGAAAACATAAGGAATCATCTCTTGGGGATCATGTCCAAAATCTCATTCTGACTGAGCAAGTCTTTCCTTCTCCATGTCCATTACATTCCATAGTGATTCCAAAGATCCTGGTCCTCAGGCAATATGTTTTTAAGCCAGGGAATGCATGTCCTTTTGAGAAATATGCAAGAACAGCTACGGGTTCTTGCAATTTAGGACACAAGCAGATCAATTGCAAGGATAAATATTGAGTTCATTATAAACATGTCTCTTGAGAATTGAGAGGGACTCAAGAGACTAAGATGAAGAAATTATATTTCTATAAATTTGTTACATTGCCAGGAAAGAAAGTGGCAAAAATCCATTTAAAGAATGTAAAATGGAAAGAAAGAAGCCTCCACTCTAGGGTTATTTTTGAAAAGCTAAAGGGAAGGAAAAATGAAGGAGGAATCATGAAATTTAGCTAGGATATATGAGTAAATGGAGAGAATACTCTTCAGGTCTTTACAGTTTGTCTCATTTCATATCAATATCTGATGGAGAGATGATTAGAACTAGTGGGGCCTGGAAGAATAAGGGCAACCTACACTGCCAATTCTCTCCTCCATATGTAGCAGGCCCCACAACATGTGAGGCATTCATATATGTCATTCAGAAGAACAACATTGCATTTTTGAAGAATTAATTGTTTTAAAGAAAGCTAATATTTTCATTCATACTATTCTTATCATTAATATATTTTGTTTAAGCCATTATTTTATTGGTGCTTTGTTGGGAAACCATGTTGCTTACATGCCAGGAATCCACAGTACTGCTGAGATACCTTCTGACAAATGTTGTTCTGTACTGGGACTTTTTTGAAAATATTTTAAAAGCCTTGAAGATATGCCACATCAGACTCAAACTGGAACCAGAAATCTTTATGCAGTTTACTCCTCAAAAACCAACACCATTACTCTTATTTACCAATTTCTTCAAAACATAATAGTTTATTTATATCTGCAATTTCTGAAAGATTTCAGAACAATTTTTTGATGGACTAGTCTGAATCCTTTGTGCTTTATCATATTTCTTTTTTTCATAGATGTTGGATCACTTTCTTCACACAACACCTGATACAGGAAAAGAAGATATATCAGTTTCCCACATGGGTATGGATAAACACCCAGATGGTGTTAGCTGACTTTCTGTAAACACATACATCAGAAAACTCTACATGATGAGCAAACAATTATATCTTCCCCCAGAATTACATCACTACTTTAGACTTGTTAATTATAAGGCAAATAAGGGATTGGAAAAGTACTTATAATAAAATGGATTAATAGATTCTGATAAGATTCACTAAAGATGTGTACTGCCACATTTTAATAGCTTTGACATTGAATTTCTCAGGGGTCTTCTTTCCTCCTTTAAATACAGTTCATTCTGCATCTTGACATAATTGTATAATTGATCATTTCAAAAATGATTTTTCCTTTGGAAACCTAACTGCAAATATTACTGAACCCACATTCCTGGTTTTGTTTTAGTACTTTGAATCTTGTGACTTTACTCAACACACATGTAATTCATTTTACTGCTTTTATATAAAGTGAATGTGTTATTTATTGGCAAACAGTTTTCCAGAAATTTTGACTGAGTTGTAAATCAAGAATATGCTTGCACATACCAATGAAGTGTTTGCTAATCATTCTATGACATATTTTATTTCTTTATTTTACCTCAATAGTGGACACTAAAAAAGGTCTTTTTGCATGCTAAGTAGTTGCTGTCTCACTGAACCTCTCCCACAGACCTCTCTAATTCTCTAGTGGGTTTTCTAAATCCAGGTTTCAGAAAATTGTGCACCAAGCACCTAAATGAGTTCCTTCAACACAAAGATATTTTTACAGAAGAAACTACATGGTATATGAAAACAACATTCACAGTTCCTACATTTTATTACACATCTCATTTGAAACCTTGTGTTGCAGTCAGGGTCTCAAAGCACATTGAGCCACTTTCTTTCTTGTTCATTTAATTAAAATGGGTTCCATAAATCTCACTGAAAATTTTATACCCTCTGTGTTTTTGGAAAAATTCCATCCAATCAGGCCTGCATCAATTTTCTAGTGCATTACTGCCTTCTCATTATTCATCTCCATTCATGCAAATGCCACTCATGGTCACATGCTTATCACATTGAGGTTGGTTTTTACTATTTATGCATATAGTGCATATATGACCATAAGACCTCTCTAAAACGTGGATTTCCAAGCATCTTAAATTTCCTAAGAATCTTTCTGAATACAAATTTTTCCTCACTGTGTATTTTGATCCCTCTCTCTGACTGTGATGTCCTCTGGCAGTTCTCCTTGCCAATCCCTATAGTCAGTCAGGCATGTTCCATTTAAGCCCTGTGTGTATGTACAGTCTCACATGCCCTCAGCATTTCCTCCCTCTGGCAGATAACCTCACTTTTGAAGTTTCCATTAATCTCTATCTCTAGAAAAGACATCATCCTTGGCCCCTATTTTCTCCTCTAGTTCTTACCACAAATTCAATTACAGGCAGAAACAAATAAAGCTTTTGACAGAAATATGATATAAAAGCAGTCCTCTCAAGTCCAGTAACTGATGAACTGGGTAGGAAAATGAATACTTTATAGCTCACATGTTTATTACTCAGTACAAAAGTTGTAATCTGTCTGAGGTAGTCCCAAGGAAAGATAACCAGTTTATGTCAGGAATAACAGGCATAATCATGAATGTTTTTCAAGACAGAGGCAATTTTGATTGAAAAAAATATATATGAGAAGAAATGGAAGCTAAAAAGAAAAATAATATGGAATTCATTCTATTAAGGTGTAAATGCAATCATTTATTTGGAACACAATGAAGTACAATGGATTTTTAAAATTTAATAATTGAGGAAGAGATAGTAAACAGTGTGATGATTATAGTGTACATAGAAACTTAAAATTTTTACTGTGAAATTTTCATTCAATTTGAATGGATCAAGTTGTGAGTTATTATAGGCATCATACATGGTGAATACCTAGTGTCTCCCCACGTGGTTTTCTGAGGTATTGGACCAGTAAAATTACTCTTCAATGATGTCAGTATGCATGGGGTTCATAGACACACATCCATAATTGCAGGTACTTGAGAGGCTGAGGCAGCCTCTCAGGATTCCAGCAAACCCTGGAATTGAAAAACACCCTGTCTCCCAGTATAAAGACTTGGGATCTGAAGTAAGCATTATAGTATTTTCCAAGGATACACATGTTTTGGGGTAAGATACATAGGCCCACACACAAACAGCAATAAAAATTTCACACATGATATATATTCTTCTAAAGTAAAACTTCAATAAAAATAAAACTGGACAAATAAAATTATATGATTATTAGTACTCTTCCATTTTATAAGTTGGATAATTTGTCTTTTGCATGAATTTTTTAAATTATCTATGAATTTGTCAGCAGAGTCAAATTTGGACAGATCATCTGAGGCAGAACAGAAGAGGCTTCATGATATGGATGATACTGCACATCACCAGCAAAAGGTAGGCATATTTGTCAATTTAAATTCCTGGTCATTTCTTTTTCTTGCTTCCAGATGCCAATTGAAATGACCTACTACAATACTCTTTGAAAATCCAAACATAGTAATTAAATATTTAAGTACAGAGAAGTTAACTGGCCATCAATATCAAAATAGCTTTAGCAATCAAGGTGGATGTCAGATAAACTTTATGCAAGCAATTGCACTAATATTTTCCAATAATGTTTGCATTTTCATCTGTGTGACAGCCTTAAATGGTGAATGATAAATTGGAGAATATCATATCAGTTGAAACTAGGAACATGCATAAATGCAATGACCACTGAACACATTCATGTAAAAATAGCTTCATTCCCAAAGGCTCAGTGTTTACTTTCACATTAGCTGTCACCCATGACAAGGATAAAGATTTTATTCTCCATGGATTCCTGTGTCTTTACTGAGGAAGATACCAGACTCAAATGAGACACAAAACTGCCTGTTAATGGAAAATGATTCAGGATGGGTACTTTTCTGTTAATATACATACAATTTCTATTGATTTTATGTCCTTTCCCTTCAAGAAATCAATTCACTTATTAAACATATTCTTCTTAGTCTCTAATTGTTGTTAGACCTAAGTCATTGGATGCAATTATTGATAAATCATAAAATTTGGGAGGTGTATTTTTCCTCTGTTCTCATGTTGTTTGTGTTAGTAGATGGTAGATTTCCATGCATTTGAACAGATTTCTGTTCCATAGTGTCTCTTGGGTACTTGTAGTGTTCAAGTTTCTCTTTGGGATGTTTCCTGGACAGGGTTTATAGATGAGGATCACATCTGAAAAATGAGCATGTTTAACATGTTACTTTCACTCACAAGTATCTCTGTAAGGGGAGAGTATCACAGAGGCACCATCACCTTGCCAGGGTAGTTTCCTGCTCAGAAGGTGTAAGCCACCTGGGAAAAAGAAAGTCTCAAATAATTAGTAAAGAAATAAGAGACAGAGCCAGAAATTAAGTTTGAAAAGGAAAGCAGAGCTCCTGAAAGGTTCCCCAATCCCAGTAGAAGCTGGAACTGAACAACTGGAAAAAGGATCAAGTTGTTTATTTAAGGGAGAGTAGATCAAAGGCAGAGTTAAGTTTTTAGCAGGACAAATATTGCTTTTTGGTGTGTTAGGGTTCTTGCAGCAATGAAGTTGATTGGCATCTTGATAGGCCACACCCAACTCTGAAAGGCTGTGTATCTGTGTGGCTCCAGCTGGTCCACCCATCTCCAATGCAGTGCTGAACCTGACAACAGCTTTGTAAGAAGTCAGTGGCTTCTAAGTCAATTTGCTTCACACCAAGTTCACATTGGCTCCTGTCAGGAGAGAATAAACTCCAATAATGATCACAGCATAAACCAAAATATGTATCCACTGTACATAAAATATTATGTTTTAAATGATCTCCAGAACAGCACAAAATGAAGAGATGTAGTAGGAAATAACAAGATTAACCTGCAAAAAAGTTATGTCCTGGTTATAATATAATTATTGGAACATATTTCAAAAAAGTAAGTAGAGTGAAAGTGGTGAGAGTAAGCAGAGTCAGAATAGGAGAAGAGGAAAAAATGCAATAAAAATGAGAAATGAAAAGATTTAGAATGAGAATAAAAATTGTCTCTGGTTAACAAAAAAAATGAATGATGGAATAAAACTCTCAAATAAATAGAAAGAGAAAAATAAATAACATGGAAAACTCATAAAAAATTATCAAACAAAAATATCAAAAACAATCATAGCAAAAGATTTGAGATTCCCTAATATTAACATAGTAGAAAAGAAGATATTTCCATCCAGGATTTCTAATTTTACTCACACATAACTTTGGGGTTTTCTGAGAAACAAATATTATTCAACACTTTATTTGCTCTAGCTCCAAAAGGCCTAACCTGTTATTTGCATGAATAAGCTGAGCTTCTCTGCTCCTTTGTCTCCCACCACATACAGAGAATGCTGAGGGAATTTAGCAATTTCAAGGAGAATCTCACCATCATTACTTGTTAATCTACTCAGACATGTGGGTCTATCTAATGTGGAAACTTCCTGACACACACTCTGGTTCATGGAGCCTAGGAACCAGTATGTAATGCAGACCACCTGATGAATTCCTGTAGTCAGTGGTCTAAAGGTGGGCAAGATTCCATGTCTCTGAGGGGTTTCCTGGCAACTTATTGGAGCATGGCAGTCAGAGCCTGCTTGCAGAATCTTTTGGGAACTGAAGGAACATACCATTGCACCTGACAATGCCCCAGCACTGCTGGATTCTTCTGTCACTTGAATTCTCAAAAAGCACTATCATTATTCACTATCATTATTCTAACCACCTATTTAAAGAGGCAGTGCTCTATGAAACGCTATTCAGCTAACTGTCCCACAGACACAACACATGTATTCCTGATGAGAATTTTCAGCCCATTCCTATCACTATTCTGAGAACATATAAAGAGGGTGAATCTCCACCATTCTGTGTGGAGAGTTGGCTATGCATCTGGGAAGTTCAAACATGCAGTGGTTTCAGATCTTGCCCACAGAGTTACTACAATGGAACACTTCTCAAAGGTGTCTGCCCTCAGGATTTTATTGTAATTCCCTGGATGATGTCTACAAGTATCGGTGTGGTGATAATGTGGACAAGAACTTGAAGTGCCTCTCAAATGAGTGGCTTGACCCTACATGGTGTTTATGCACATGTATGTTGTTTTACAGGAGAGCAATTTTTTACAAAGGCATAACCTTGGCACTTGCTGTCACAGAAAATCAAACAACATATTTCAGTGAATGTGCCAGGAACTTTTAATCTTCAGGCGGACCACAGAACTAAAATGTAGCCGCCCAGAGCTACAACAGATAGATCAACAGATCTATGTCTCAGTTTCAATTTTATACCACCCTAATACTTGTTGTGAGTACCTCCATTAACCACTGTCTGTTTCAGAGGACCATCTTATTAAAAAATAGGGATGAAATTTTTTTCTGAATTCTGGGAAAAAAGTATAGATAATGTGCATTGGGTGAAGAAGCTCTTGAATATTGCCTAGAATATTTAGAAGTATTTTGAATACTGGTTGATTCACCTTAAAAAATTCAAATCCCTCCTTTGTTGAGAATGTTGTATTTGAACTGAGAAGAATCTACATTAGTTTCCTATTTTTACTAAACTATTTTTCTTTATATACTTAAGGAGATTTTGCTGCTGTGCCTTTTGTATATAGAATATTTTAGGGCGCTGAATTTATATAAAGGATTGGGATTCATTTTGACATAGTGTGGTACAATGAATAAGTATATTGCTACTTATTCATTGCTACTTTTTCAGTGCTAAATGTCTTTTTGTTTTTTTTTAAATACATTTTACTATTGGTGAGTATCAGAGTTAGTTCCAGAACTTTACAATCTTGACTTGCAATGCTAAAACGGCAACATTCATAAATCACATGTGCATGCTGGTTTTGGTACACTGGGGTTCTGATCAAGGAGTAGAAAAGTTGGGTCATATGGCAGTCATATTCTTAGAATCCTGAGGAATCTCCAAAATGCTTTCTAGTGTGGAAGTCTTAATTTCCAGTCTGGCAGTGTAGGATTGGACTTTCCTGCTACATCCTGCACTGCATGTATTTTTTGACTACTTGATAAATGTCATTTTTACTGGGGACATCTGAAATATCAGTTCAGATTTAAATGATATTTATGTTTTATTTAATTTAAAAATAAATTACAGTGGGATGCATTACAACTGTTAATACACATATACAGCACAATTTTTCATATTTCTGGTTGTATATAAAGTATGTTGACACCAATTCTTACATGTCTTCATACATGTACTTTGGATAATGATGTCTATCACTTTCCACCATCCTTACTAACCCCCTACACCCTTCTTTTCCCTCCCATCCCTCTGCCTTATCTAGAGTTCATCTATTCCTCCCTTGCTCCTTCTCCTAGAGCAGCACAATTCATAATAGCTAAACTGTGGAGCCAACCTAGATGACCTTAGTAGATGAATGGAAAAAAATGTGGCATATATACACAATGTAATTTTACTCAGCAATAAAAGAGAATAAAGTCATGGCATGATGTTGACCAAATGTGATATATCTATGAACAATTTGTAATTCCTGATTTGATAACTTCCTATTTCTTGCTTTTTGCCATTGCCTAATTGGGTTTGTGAGACTCTCCTCAACTCTCTAGAGGGGGAATTCATTGCTTGCACATCACTAGTTTTTCCCTGGCACTCTTGCCGTCTATTTCTTCTATGAATGCACGTCCTGTTTTAAAAGCCATGATTTCTGTGTCGCCCACAGAGGTACTACAATGGAAAACTTCTCAAAGGTGTTTGCCCTCAGGATTTTATTGTAATTTCCAGGATGGTGTCTACAATATCAGTGTGGTGATAATATGGACAAGAACTTGAAATGCCTGTCAGCCAAGTGGCTTGACCCTACATGGTGTGTAGGTACATGTATGTTCATTTGGTCACTGATTCCTGTTGAGGGTCCCCAGTATTTCCACCCAGGCTGTCTTATTCGTTATGCAGATTCATCAGTTTTTCTGGTTCCAAACTTTGAAAGTAGTCGGTCAAGAAACTCAGTGTGATGCTGTGCTACTGCCTTACTATTTTGAAATTCCTTTTAGTTCCTTCTTCAATGAAAAGTATTGCATTCTCTAACCAAATTGAGTGTGCTTCTTTGTTCACATAAAATATGCACTATACTTTATACACAACCAGAGATATGAAAAATTGTGCTCTTTATGTGTAATATGGATTGTAATCATTCTTTCATATGTAACAAATTAGAATACAAAATAGACACATTCTCTTATTGACTCTCTCTTCTTTTAAAATGAAATTTTGACTATCTAAATATTTTACTCAATGAGGCAAATATTTGGAAGTCTCTGGAGACTCAAATGAAACAAGTCCAAGAGTATTTTCTTTCTACTGGAGGTGACCCATTGGAAGGGTCTTATCATAACAAGTATCATATAAATCAATAAAACAATTGGCCCTTCATTGTTAGAAATATTGAATCTGTAAAACATGAAATCTAATTCACAAAAGCATTTTAAATAAATTTTCTACTCTGTTTTTAGACTTGAGTAACAATGCAGAGCTTACTAATTAAACACTGATGTTAGTTGTTTTGGATATATGCATAACAGTGAGTTTGGTGTAAGAGAACACATTACCGCTTTCATTCTTCCTGATGTTCCCCATCAGTAGCCAGATGAAGAGAGGAGCTCAGCTTCATCAGAACAGCACATGAAATCATGTCTTATATGGAAATATTGTTGCAGAAAATGTAATGGTGTAATCTGCAATTGCAATGTCTTCCTACTATAAATATAATGATGGTCATAGAGGGATGCAGAAAGCTATATGAAACTTATTATTGTCATTATTTTTACCAGAGTGATTCTGAGAAACATCAAAATGTGTGTGCTGCTTGTGTGTCCAGGACATTTGAACCAAGCACAAAGACAATAAATGGACATGGACAAGGTAAGAACCATATAGAATACAAAATACATTGAAAAGGGCATGGCCAAAAAATATGAGCACTGGTATACAGTACTTGTTCAAGGAATATGTCTATTAAAATAAATAGTAGGGTTAAATAAATATAAGAAATGGTGCATTTCGTTACTTTTCAGCCACAGGTTGAATTGAATGTATTGCTAAAGGAATTGCATTGTGAGTTGCATTTGACACATGCTTCTCTCACAGGTAAGTCTGAAATAAGGAAAACCACAGAAGAAGGGGGATTGAAGACTGAGAAAGGCAGTAAGTACACATAGTAAAAAAATAGAAAGAATAAATGGTAGTCAGGAGAAGGTAGGAAATTTCAACAACACTTGTAAAGGGAAAAGAACAGGGTTTTCAAAATGTGGGAAGAATTTGCGTGTTTCCATTCCCAAAGTTGAGTGAAGGGGAAAGTAAAACTTTCCCACCCTTTTTGACTTATTCACAGTTGGGAATAAATTGAGGAGTGAAGACCTGTTGCCACAGAGCTAAGCTCAGTTACCCCAAATGATTTAATGACATACAATATGTTGATACAGCCTAGGGAAAAATGATAGTACAGAAACACCAAATGTAAAAGTAGAAAGAAGTATGAATGGTAAGTAAGCATGTCCAAAATCCACAGATATCTAAAGTTAATATAAAATTAATAATGAAAAATTATCAATGAAGGTATTACACATCCTTATGAATTTTAATTTATGGGGACATTTTAGGGAGGAATCCACAGATACATTGAAATTAACTTAAACAAATTTGAAGATGACAAATTTCACACTGGAACTGTGCAACTATAAGGAATCATCCTTTGGGCACCATCTTCAAACTCTTGCCTCTACTTGTCTGTTAGAATCGAAGGTGATTCCAATGATTCTGGTGTATAGACAACATTATTTGGATCTGTGCATTGTATCTCCTTTTGGGAAATATGCAAGAACTGCTATTTATTCCTACAGTTTGAGGACACAACCAGATCAAGTGCAAACATGAATCTTGCTTTTATTCTGAGCATGTCTTTTGAGATGTGCAAAGGGCATAGGACTAAGATTAAGAAATGATATTTCTAAGATAAATCTGTTACTTTGGCAGGCAACAAATAGTGGCAAAGATCCATATAAAGGGTGTAAAATGGAAAAAGGGAAGCTCCCACTTTATGGATTTTTTTGGAAAAACTAAAGGGAAGGGAAAGTGAGGGAGGAAATAGCATTTAGGTAGAAAATGCAAGTAAATGGAGAGAATTCTAGTCAGCTCTCTTCAGTTTGTCTGTTTTCAAGTCAAAATCTGGTTCTAAGATGATAAGAACCAGTAGCAGCTGGAAGAATCAGGGTAACCTACAGCTACCAATTTCTCCCCTTCTTATTTAGTAGGCACCACATTGTGTGAGGTATTCATGTGTGTCATTCAGATTAGCAACATTGCATTTTTGAAGGATTCATTACTTTAAAGAAGCCTAATATTTTCATCTATACATTTCTTATCAACATCCTTAATATTTTGCTTTCATCATTATTTTATTGATTTTTGTGAGAAACCATGTCCCTGGACATGGCAGGAATGCACCGTATTACTGAGATAAATTCTGAACTCTAGAAAGCAGATAGATGTTGGGATGATCTGGGACTGTGTGCAATTCCTTAAAAAGCTGTCTATATATGCCACACCAGACTCAAATTTTAACCAGAAACTTTTATTAATTTTACTCCTCAAACACTAACACTATTACTCTTAGTGTATTTACCGATTTCTTAAAAACACAATTGTTTATTGGTATCTGATAACTCTTCAAGTTTTCAGAACAATTTTTCTTTGGGATGGCCTTGTCTGAAACCTTTGTGCCTTATCATACATCTTTTTTTTTTTCCATAGATGTTATATCACTTTCTTCATACAAGAGAGGAAATATAAAACTGATGTTGGTTAAACGAGTGGATAAAGGAAAAGATGACACACCAGTTTCCCATATGGGTATGAACAAACATTGAGATGGTGTTAGCTGATGCTCTCAGCACATATATCTGGGCTAATTAGCCCAGAAAACTCTCTATGATGAGCAAACAATTATATCTTCCTTGGGAATTTTATAACAATTTTGGAATTATTAATTATAAGGTAAATGAGGATCAGGAAACATAATAAAATGTATTGAATGATTCTGATAAGATTCACTAAAGATTTGTACTGCCACATTTTTAACTCAGCTTTGACATTGAATTTCTCAGGCTTCTTCTTTCTTCCTCTGACTACATATCATTCTGCATCTTGACACTGGTATATATACCTATGTCTTTCTATAATTGGTCATTCCAAAAATGATTTTTCCTTTAGAAACTGAACTGTGTAAATATTACTGAACCCATATTCCTGATTTTGTTTTAGTACTTTGAGTCTTGTGGCTTTACTCAACACACATATTTAATTCATTTTACTGATTTTATTGGCCCTTTTTTGCACATAGATGTCCATTTGTTGGAGTACAGTTTTCCAGAAATTTTGACTAAGAGTTGTAAATCAAATATATACTTGCATATACCAAAGAAACATTTGCTCATATTTCTTTGACGTGGTTTGTTTGTTCCTATTCTTCTCAATGCTGGGCACTGAACAGGATCCTTTTGCTAAGCAGTGATCTCCCACTGAACCTCTCCCACAGACCTCTCTCATTTTCTGGTGTGTTTCATATATCCAAGATTCAGAAAATTGCCCACCTTCTTCCTAAAGGAGTTTCCTGAACATAGGAAGATATTACCATAAGAAAAACTACTTGGTAAAGAAAAGCAACATCCACATTAGCTGTACTTTACTGCACTTCTTATTTGAAATCTTTTAACAGTGAGGTACAAAACCATACATTCCTGTGGCCTACTTTTTTTCTTTGTTCATGTCATTAATCTTCATTCTAAACAGGTCACTGAGAATTTTCTATCCTCTGTATTTCTGGAAATATTCCCTCCATTCAGGCTGGCATCAACTTGCTAATGCACTTATTGCCTTCTCATTATTCATCTCCATTCATGCACAGGTCCTTCTTCATTGTCACCTGCTCATAGCACTGAGGATGGTCCTTTTATTTATGCATATACTGCACATATGACCATTGTCCCTCTTTAGAACATGAATGTCCAAGCATCTTAATTTTCCTAGGAATCTTTCATAATGTAAATTTTGCCTCAGTCTCTATCTTGTTCCCTCTATCTGCCTGCAGTGTCCTCTTGCTCTTCTCTCACCAATCCCTAAATCATCATAAAACATATTCCTATTTAAACCCTGTCTCTATGTACAGCCTTTCATCTCTGAGTATTTCTTGCCTCTGGTGGGTAATCTCACTTCTGAAGTCTCCACTATCTCCATCTCTAGAATATAAATCATCCCTAGCACCTGTTTTCTAAGGCTCTTATCGCAAACTTAACTGTGGTGGAAATTAATACAAATGTTGACTGCAACATAATATAAAAGTAGTCCACTCAAGTCCAGGAACTGAGGAAGTAGACAGGAAAATGAATACTTTACATGTCACATGTTTATTACCTAGATTGGAAGCTATAAAATGTCTGTTGTAGCCCCAGCAAAAGAAAAAAGACTTTACATCAGGAATAACAGCAATAATCACAGATGCTTCACAAAACAGACTGATTCCTAATAGCAAAAAAGAAAAGAAACAAAACAAATTTTTTAAAAATATGAAATTTGTTGATAAAGATGTAAATGTGATCACTTTTGGAAGATATCACAAATGATGTACAATGGACATTTTTAAATATAATATGTAAAAGAAGAGATAGTAAAAATTCTGATGCCTCCTATTTCCATAGAAGTATAAATTTTTCTCTGTGAAATTCACTTTCACCTAAAGTAGATCAACCTGTGAGTTATTTTAGCATTGTACATAGTGACACAGGGTATCACCCCAATTGGTGTTCTGATGCATTGATCACTAAAATTACTACTAATTGATGTCAATATGGCAAGAGTCCATATCTCTAAGGGATTTTCTTACAACCTATTGGAGCTGAGCAGGCATGATCTTCTTGCAGAATCTGTGATTTCTTCTGGAAACTGAAGGCAAACACCATTATACTTTATAGTGCCCCAGCACTGCTGGATTCTTCTGTCACTTGAATTTTCAAAAAGCACTTCTCTTCACTGTCATTATTCTAAACAACCATTTCAAGCAATAGTATTCTGTGGACCTCTACTCAAAATAACTATCCAACAGGCACAACGCATGTATTCCTGTCACTATCCTGACACCATTTGATCAGGGTAAACTTCCACCATTCTGTAAGGAGAGTTGATTCTGTGTTTTGAAGTTGCAAGACCTGCTGTGGTTTCTGATCCAGCACACAGAGTTACTACAATGGGACTCTTCTCCAAGGTGTGTGCCCTGAGAATTTTATTGTAATCCCCAGGAGACTTTCTATAAGTACCAGTGTGTTGGAAATATGAATAAATCTCCAAATGCCTCTCAGCTGAGATAGTTTACCATCCCTGGTGTGGCTGCTGATTTGTGCTTTTTGATTGCAGCCTACTTTCTACCAGCCATTTACCTGGCACTTGCTATCAAAGAGCTTCAAACAACATATTTCAATGAAAGTACCATGACTTTTTAACCTTTGTCAGACCACAGGTCCAAGCTGCAGCTACCCAGAGCTCTCAGAAGATCTGGTCTCAGATTATTTTTAAAACCCATATTAATTCTTCTTTTGGGTGCCTCCTAACTATTATTTTGTGCCATGGTTTCATCTGATAGAAGTTGAAATAGGAATGTATGTTTTTTCAGTTATCCCAGGAAACTAGCCTCTGTGAGGTAACCAGAGTGAAAAAGATACTGCACTCACAGTCTAAATGTGCCTAGGATTTTGGGAAGTATTTTGAACTTTGTTTGAAAACCATGCAAAAATCCAAGTCTCTCCTTTGCTGAAAATGTTGTATTTGAGTTGAAAGGAATCTATATTAGCTTCCTATTTTCTCTCTAAAATAATTTTTATACAATTAAGAAGATCTTGCTGCTATAACTTTTATATATTTGAAAGATTTAAGGCAGTATTTTAATACACTATATGAGGAATCATTTTTCCATAATGGTTTATCAAGAATAACTAAATTGCTGAAAATCAGTGCTGAAGAGGCTGGGTTATGGCTCAGCAGTAGAGCACTCGCCTCACATGTGCAAGGCCCTGGGTTCAATCCTCAGCACCACATAAAAATAAATAAATAAATAAATAAATAAATAAATAAAAGTTATTGTGTACAACTACAAAAAATAAATATTAAAAATATCAGTGCTGAATATTCCATGTGTTTTCTTTAATCCATTCTTTCTTGGTGGGTATCAATTAGTTCTATAACTCTATGAATGTGACTTGCAGTGCTAAAATTGAAGTTCATATATCATGTGTGCATTCTGATTCATACATTGGGATTATTTGGAAGGAGTGGGAAAGCTGGATCATATTCCTAGAATCTAAAGGAATCTCCACAATGCTTTCCAGTGTGAAGGTCTTAATTTTCAGTCTGGCAGTCTAGGATTGGACTTTCCTGCCACATCCTGAACTGCACTTATTATTTGAATACTTGAAAAATGCCATTCTGACTGAGGGCATCTGAAATGCCAATGCAGTTTTGAATGGTATTTCCTTGAATTCTAGTGGGCATTTTGTAATTCCTGATTTAAGAACTGTGTATCTCTTGCTTTTTCCTATTTTTTAATTGGGTTAGTGAGATTCTCCTAGGCCTTTGAGAGGAGAGATTCATTACTTGTGCTCTGCTACTTTTTCCTGGCAATGCTGCAGTGTATTTCTTCAGTGAATGCATTTTGTTTTTTAAAAGCCATGGATTCTGTATTTCATCTCATCACTGGTTCTCTGTCATGGCTTTCCAGCATTTCCACACAGCCTGATTTATTCATTATGCAGCCATACACCAGTTTTTCTGGCTCCATACACCAGTTTTTCTGGCTCAAATCTCTGAAAATACTCAGTCATTAAATAGTGCCTTCCTTCCATGGAATTCCAAGACTTTCTTCAATGAATATGTTTGCATACTCTACCCAAATGCAGTGTTTTCCTTTGTCCACATTAATTGTAGATACATTTTCGTTCCAAATTTCTCTTCCTTGAAAATGAAATTTTCATGAAGTAAATACTTTACTGAAACATATTAATTTTTGGAAGATTCTATGACTCAAATTAAACAATTCCAAGCATATTTTCTTCCTACTTGACATGACACATTTGAAAGTCTCTATCACATCAAATATCATATTTTTACATTAAGTATTTAACCCTCCCAGGCTGCAGTTGTGGCTTAGTGATAAGAGTGTTTGCCTTGTATGTGTGAAACCCAGGATTTGATTCAGCATCACATAAAAATAAATCAATCAAATAGATTAATCACATCCAACCACAAGCAAAATTTTAAAAAACATTAAATTTAACCCTCCTATGTCTAAAATTTCAAATCTATATAACATCAAGTTCCAGTCTCAAAAGAGTTTTGATTATTTTCTATTGTGTTCTTAGTTTTGTTGTTGGAATGAATGCACACATTGCTAGTTAAGCACTGATGTGAGATGCTTTGAATATATGCGTATCAGTGATTGTTGTCAGAGAACACATTTCCTCTTTCATTTTTCCTGGTTTTATCCCATGGGTAGCCAGATGAAGAGAAGAGCTCAGCTTTATCTGGGCTGCATAAAATCATGCCTCATAAGGAAATATTGTTTCACTAAACGTAATGGTCTAATCTTCAATTCAAAGGCTGCATAGTTGTAAATATGGGGATGTGCAAAGAGTGATGATAATATCTATATGTAACTCATTTTTGTCATTATTATTACCAGAGTGATTCTGAGCAACATCAGGAGATGTGTGCTGCTTCTGAATCTGATGAGATCAATGCGAGCACAAAAAAGGGAATAAGTGAACTTGGAAAAGGTAAGAACCACATAGAAGACTAAATACATTGGAAAGAATATGGCCAAGAAATATGAGCACTGGTATATACTAATTTTGCAAGACATGTGCATACTAAATAAGTAGTAAAGTTTAAGAAAAAAAAATGTAGAAAGTAGAGTCTCTCAGTAAGTTTCAGCCACAGGTTAAATTGGATGTATAGATAAAGGTACTGAACTGTGAGGTGCATTTGAGACATGCTTTTATCACCGGTAAATTTAAATAAGGAAAAGGCCTAAAAAAGAGGGAATTAAGACTGATGAAGGTAGTGAGTACACATTGTCAAAAAAATAAATAAATAAAAGTAAAAAAGAACCAGTGGTACTCAGGAGAGGGTAGGAAATCCCAACATGTGAGAAGGGAAAAGAATAGGGTTTTCAAAATGTGGGAAGAATTTGTGTGTTTCCAGTTCCAAAGTTGAATGATGGAGAGGATGTAACTTTTCCACTCTTCCTGACTTTCTCACAGTTGGGAATGAATTGAGCAGTGAAGACCTGTTCCCACAGAGCTAAGTTCACTTACCCTGAATGATTAGGTGGGTGTACAATTTAATGACATGCAACATGTTGCTACTCACTAGGGCAAAATTTTAGGGCAGAAACAGCAAATGGAGTAGTTGAAAGGATTAGGAATTGTTATTGGGCATTTTCCGAATCCACAGCTATCTAAAATTAACTTTGGAAAGCTTAAAGATTCTTCTAAACTTTATTTTGAGGGAGAAATCCAGAGCTACATTCAAATTAAACTAGAGGAATTAGAAGCTGACAAATTTCAAACTGACACTCTGCAACTTTTAGGAATCATCTCTTAGTGACCATGTTCAAAATCTTGTTCTGACTCAGCAGGTTCTAGCTTCTATATGTTCATTATAGTCTATGGTGATTCAAATGATCCTGATCTGTAGAAAAAATGATTTGGAGCTGTGCATTGGATATCCTTTTGGGAACTATGCAAGAAACACTATCAGTTTCTACATTTCAAGACACAACCAGATCAAGTGCAAGCGCAAATCTTGCTTTGAATTCTGAGCATGTCTCTTGAGATGTGGGAGGGACCCAAAGACTAAGGAGAAGAGAAGATATTTCTAAGATAAATATGTCATATTGACAGGCAGCAAGGTGTGGCAAAGAGCCACACATAAAATGTAAAATGTAAGGAGATAAGCTCCCACTTCTGTGGGTTCCTTTGGAAAAGCTAAAGGGATGGGAATGTGAGGAAGGTAACATAGAATTTAGCAAGGAAATATGAGGAGCAGGAGAGAATTCTTGTCAGTTCTTTTCAGTTTGTCTGTTTCGACTCAAAATCCCAAGCAGTGATGATAGGAATCAGTTACAACTGGAAGAATCTGAGTAACCTGCAGCTACCCATTCCCCCTGCCCCACATCTACATCCAGAGGCATCACAGTGTGTGAGGCATCCATGTGTCATTCCAATGAGCCATGCTGCATTTTTAAAGAATTTATTGCTTTAAAGAACGCTAATATTTCCATACTTACTATTCTCATTATCATCCTTAATATTGTAGATTTCATTATTTTATTGGTGCTTTGTGAGAAACCATGTCCCTGAACATTCCAGGAATGCACCATATTGCTGAGATAAATTCTGAACTGTAGAAAGCAAATGTTGTGATCATCTGGAACTTATGTGCAATTACTTCAAAAGCTGTCAAGATAAGCCACACGAGACTCATTTTTCAACTAGAAAACTTTTTTGAAGTTTTCTCCTCCAACACCAATACAATACTCTTTTTGTATCAACCAATTTCTTTGAAACACAATAGTCTATTGATATCTGATAATTCTGAAAAGTTTCAGAACACTTTTCTTTTTGGAATAGTGCCTAGTATTACCGAGTCAGAACACTTTAGCTTTGCTGTATATTTTTTTCAATGGATGAGGAATCACTGTATTCCCAGGAGAGGGTAAAAAGAAAGTAATTATTGATTAAACAAGTGATTCTGGGAAAAGAAGGTACACCAGTTTTTCAAATAAGTATGACAATATGTGTATTACCTTTTATTGTAAACACACACATCTGGGCTAAGTAGTTCAGAAAACTCTCTCTGATATGCACATAAGTATACCTTCCCCTGAAAACTTATTGCAACATTGGATTTGTTAATTATGAGGCAAATGAGGGACAGGAAGCATACTTATAATAAAATGGATTAAGTGATTCTGATAGGGTTCTGAATGATATGTGCTGCCACATTTTAAACTCAGTTTCCTTATTACACTTCTCAGGGTCCTTTTTTCCTCTTCTGAAAACAGATTACTGTGCTCTTCAGCATTCTGTATTTCTAGCATTCTATTAAAGACCATTGAAAAAGTGATTTTACCACTGGAAACTTAACTGCAAGTTTTCTGAAACCTATATTCCTGATTCTGATTTAGTACATTTGAGTCTTCTGTCATTGCTCAACATAAAGCTCCCAAATGAAAGAGGATTCCTAAAACTAAAGTAGTCTTCACCAATGCTAACTACCAGGACTAGGGTCCATATTCATTTAGTGTGTAATGAGGGTAGTTTTGTTATATTCAGATTTTTTGAAAGTAATTAATTTTAATTAGGTATATACATGACAGCAGAATGCGTTTTGATGCATTCTACGCAATTGCAGCATAACTTCACATTTCTATGGTTGTATACAGTGTAGTGTCACATCATATATATGCAGTACCTAAGGTAATGATATCCATCTATTCCACCATCTTCCCTACCCCCACATACCCTCCCCCCTCCTCTTTGCATATTCAGTTTTATTTGAGCATCATCTCAATCTCTTTTCAGTTCGTCTGGATTTATGTGATTCCTGCAAGGTAAAATTCATCTTCTATGTTTATTTTACATTATTAAATGCATGCTGGATGGGATCAAATATAAAATATATATTATATATTTTCTCCAAAAACATCAAGCCTATGAACAAAATCAAAGAAAAAGGGTAAAATTGATGATGGAAACATGGAACTTCAATATAGGTAACTTTTGTGGTACAACTTTTCTAGAAAGCATATAATGAAACCTTTGAAAGGATAACAAACTATATATATATATATATATATATATTCCACAATGGTTGTGATTATTGCCACAACATGTGGATGTTGATGCTTGATCCATTTTTCAAAATATTTTTGTAAATTCATGAGGAAAATATATTAAAAAGTGCTTATATCATACTTATCTCTAAAATTATATTTCCCAGACTGGAGTCATTACAGTGGTTAGTTGAAATATAAGGCTGATTTTCTTTCTTCCCTAAATTTAAAAAGTGATTAAAGGGGCAGAGCTAGAACTGAGATGCCTGAGAGAATGAAGATATGGTTTTTGCTTGAATCTAGGAGGTTAGTATCAGCCTGTGACATAGGAGAAATCCATTGAAAAGAGAATGTCAACTCTACTATAACAACTTGTGTATGGACTAATTCCAAGACCTTGTGTTTTGTTTCATGCTTTACTTTTGTTCGTGCCCTTCACCATTGATTTGATCAGTCTATAACAAGAAAGGATGCAATGTATGATCATATGTAATTTATTATATTCCTTTCCTATAAAATGAATCCATTATTGCTGGAGAAACTTCTTTCCAGTAATTTGGAATAAATGATCTAAATCAAAAATAAATTGAACATAGCAATAAGAGATTGCTCATATTCCTATGACATGGTTTGTTTATGTTGTTCTCAGTGCTTGGCATTGAACTGGATTCTTTTGCATGCTGGGCAGTTGATCTCCCATTGATCCTCTCCCACAGACTTTTCTGATAGTCCTGTGGGTTTTGTAAATCCAATTTCAGAAAATTTCACACCAAGCTTCTAAATGAGTTCTCTCAACACAGGGAGATTTTGCTACAGGAGAAACTACCTGCTAAATGAAAGCAACATTCACAGTTCCTGCACTTTATTAAGCATCTCATTTGTAAACATGAATAACAGAATCTCAAATTACTCAGATCCACCTTCTGTCTTTGTTCATTTAGCTAAAATTGATTCTATACATCTCACTGAAATTTTTCTACTCTCTATATTTTGAGAAAAATGCCATCCAATCAGGATGCATCAAATTTCTAATGCACTTTTGCCTTCTCATTATTCATCTCCATTTCATGCACATGCCACTCAAGGTCACCTGCATATTGCATTGAAGTTGGTTCTGCTATTTATGCATATACTGCATATATGACCATCGGCCCACTTTAACAAAAGGATGTCCAAGCATCTTAACTTCCCCAGGAATCTTTCATAATACAAATTTTTTCTCACTGTGTATTTGATCCCTCTCTCTGCCTGCAATATCCTCTGGCCATTCTCCTTGCCAATCCCTATATATTCAGACAAGCATGTCCCAATTAAACCCTGTGTCTATGTATAGCCTTCCATTCTTTCAGCATTTCCTCTGTCTAGTGGATATCTTCACTTTTGAAGTCTCCTTTCATCTTTATCTCTAGAAAAGTCTTTACCCCTGGTCCCAAGTTTTACCTCTAGCTCTTATCACAAATTCAACAATAGGTAGAAATATATAAACCTGTTGACAGTAACATGATATAAAAGCAGTTTCCTCAAGTTCAGTAACTGATGAACTGGTTAGGAAACTGAATACTTTACAGCTCACATGTTTATTACCCCATACAAAAGTAGTAATATGTCTAAAGTAGTCCCAAGGAAAAGCAAAAACAGTCTATGTCAGGAATAAGAGGTATAATCATGGATGTTTTGCATGACAGAGGCAATTTTAATAGAAAAAATATAAAAAGAAAGGGAAATTAAAAAGAAAAATAATATGGAATTCATTTTATTAAGGTGTAAATGTGATCATTTATCTGGGACACAAGTATAAAGAATTTTTAAAATTTAATAATTGAGCAAAGAGTTAACAGTGTGATGATTTTTGTTTACATGGAAATTTAATTTTTTTCCTATAAAATTTTTATTTAAGTTGAATGGATCAAGTTGTGAGTTATTATAGGCATCATACATGGTGAATACCTATTATCTTCCTAAGTGGTTTTCTGAGGTATTGGACCAGTAAAATTACTCTTCAATGATGTCAGTATAAATGGGGTTCAGAGGCACACATCCATAAATGCAGGTATTTGAGAGGCTGGGGCAGGCCCCTTCAGGGTTTCCAGTAAACCTTGGACTTTACAGACACTCTGTCTCCCAATATAAAGACTTGGGATCTGAAGTAAGCATTATAGTATTTGCCAAGGATACACATGTTTTGGGGTAAAATACACAGGCCCACACACAAACAGCAACAAAAATTTCACACACGACATACATTCTCCTAAAGTAAAACTTCAATAAAAATATAACTGGGAAAATAAAATTATAAGATTATTCATACTCTTCCTTTTTATTTGAATAATTTGTCTTTCACATGAATTTTTTAAGTAATTTAAGTTAATTTGTGCATTTGTCAACAGAGCCACATTTGGACAGATCATCCAAGGCAGAACAGAAGAGTTTTCATTATATTGATGATACTGCACATCGCCAGCAAAAGGTGTCAATTTAAATTCCTGGTCATTTCTTTCTTTCTTTCTTTTTGCTTCCAGACATTAAACTAGGCCAATTGAAATGATCTACTACAAAACTCTTTGGGAATCCAAACATAGTAATTAAATATTTAAGTACAGAGAAGTTAACTAAAACTAAAAAAAAAAAATTAAAGAAATCAATGCAACTATTAATTATATTTCCCTTATCTATTTAGCTGTGGTTAGACCTAATTCTTTGGATGCAATTTTGGGGAAATCATGAAATTTTGGAGGTCTTTTCCTCTGTTTTCCTGTTGTCTGTGTTAGTAGGTGGTTCATTTCCATGTACTTGAGTGGATTTCTATTCCATAGACTCATGTGGGTACTTGTAGTGTGCAAGTTTCTCTTTGGGATGTTTCCTGGGCAGTATTTACATCTGAGTATCACAGCTGAAAATGAGCATATTTTACGTGCTACTTTCAATCACAAGTATCGCTGTAAGGGGAGAGTACCACGGGGCCACCATCACCTTGCTCATAAGGTGTAAGCCATCTGAGAAAAAGAAGGTCTGAAATAAATAGTAAAGAAATAAAAGCCAGAGCTAGAAATTAAGTTTGAAAGGTGAAGCAGAGCTCTTAAATGGATCCCCAATTTCAATGGAGCTGCAGCTGAGCAACTAGAAAATGTCTCCAGTTCTTCATTTAAGTGAGAGTGTATCAAAGGCAGGGATAAGTTTTCAGAAAGAGGAAAGTGTGTGTGTGTGTGTGTGTGTGTGTGTGTGTGTACTAGGGATTGAACTTAGGGCCGCAAGACCACTAAGCCACATTCCCCACCCTATTTTGTATTTGATTTAGAGACAGGGTCTCACTGAGTTGCTTAGCACCTCACTCTTTGCTGATACTGGCTTTGCACTAATAATCCTCCTGTTCAGCCTCCTGTGCCACTGGAATTACAGGCATCCACCACCACACCTGGAAACAGGAGGAATGTTCTTTTTGGTGTAGTAGGTGTCTTGCAGCAAAGGGGTTGATTAGCATAGTGGCCACACCCAACTCTGGCTGTGTGGCCTCACCTGATCAACCCATCTCCAGTGCAGTGCTGAACCTGATGGAGCTGTGTAAGAAGTCACACATTGGGGCCAGTCTCTCAAACCAGCAAGATTGCTGATGGAAATTCCCAGATACCAGACTTTTCCTACCCAATGGCTTCTATGTCTATTTGGTTCTCGTAAAGTGCATGACTGGTTCCTTTCAGGAGAGAGTAAATTCCAACAACCATTACAGCATAAAGAAAAACATGTATTCACTGTACATAAAATGTATGTTTTAAATTATCTCTAGAAAAGCAATAAATGAAGAAATGGAGTAGGAAATAACAAGGCTGACCTCCAAAAACACATGCCTTGCTTATGATACAATTATTGGAATATATTTTTAATATGAAGTAGAGTGAAAATGGTGGGACTAAAGAGAGACAGAATAGAAGAGGAGAAAATACAATAAAAATTAAAAATGAAAGGATTTAAAGTGAGAATAAAAATTGTCTCTGGGTACCAACCCCCCCCCCCAAAAAAATAGAATGAAACTCTCATTAAAAAAGAGAGAGAGAAATGAAATAACATGGAAAACCAATACAAATAGCAGACCAAAAAACAATGAACAATAACAGCAAGAGTTTGAGACTCCCTAATGTTAACACAGTAGAAAAGAAGATATTTCTGTCCAGGATTTCTAAATCTAGCCACACATAACTTTGGGGGTTTCTGAGAAACAAATATTATCCACCACTATCTTTATTTGCTCTAGCTGCAAAAGGCCTAACCTGATATTTGCAAGAATAAGCTGAGCCCCTCTGCTCCTTTGTCTCCCACCACACTCAGAGAATACTGAGGAAATTTAGCAATTTTAAGAAAAACCTTACCCTCATTACTTGTTCATGACTCAGACAAGTGGGTCTATCTAATTTGGAAACTTCCTGACAAACACTCTGGTTCATGGAGCCCAGGGACTAGTATGTAATGCAGACCGCCTGGTGGATTCCTGTAGCCAGTGGTCTAGAGATGGGCAAGATTCCATGTCTTTGAGTAGTTTCCTGGAAAACTATTGGAGCATGGCAGTCATAGTCTGCTTGCAGAATCTTTTGGAAACTGAAGAAAATTATCATTGTACCTAACAATGCCCCAGTACTGCTGGATTCTTCTGTCACTTAAATTCTCAAAAAGCACTCCCCTTCACTATCATTATTCTAAATATTTATTTAAAGAGGCAGTGCTCTGTGGACTTCTACTCAAGTAACTGTCCAACAAGCATTACACATGTATTGCTGATGAGAATTTTCAGCCCATTCCTGACTATCACTATCCAGAGAACATATGATGAGGGTGAACCTCTACCATTCTGTGTGGAGAGTTCGCTATGCATCTGGGAAGTTCAAGACAAGCAGTGGTTTCTGATCTTGCCCACAGAATTACTACAAGGGGACCCTCGTCAAAGTTGTCTGCTCTCAGGATTTTATTGTAATACCCAGCAGGGTGTCTACAAGTATCAAGCATGGTGGTAACATAGACAAGAACTTGAAATGCCTCTCAAGCCAGCTGAGTGGCTTGACCCTATCTGCACATGTGTGTCTGCACATGTGTGTTGTTCTGTAGGAGGACAATTTTTATACCAGAAATAACCTTGGTACTTGCTTTCACAAAGCTTCAAACAACATCGTTCAATGAAAGTGCCAAGAACTCTTCATCCTTAGGCAGACCACAGGACCGAAGTCTAGCTTCCCAGAGCCATCAGCAGATCTGTCTCAGTTCTCTTTTACACCTACCTTAATACTTGTTGTGGTGCCTCAATAACCACGGTTTATGAAAGAGTTCCATCTTATAAAAGTTAAAATAAGAATGAAAGTTTTTTTCTGAAATCTTGCAGTGCCATTCTGCCTATGCAATTTGGCAGTATTTTGAATTCTGGTTGATATCTCTGAGAAAATTCAACTACCTTCTTTGCTGAAAATGTGGCATTTGAATTGAGAGGATTATACATTAGTTTCCTATTTTTCACTAAAGTATTTTCCTTTGTATAATTAAGGAGATTTGCTGTTGCAACTTTTATGTTAGAACATTTAGGGTACTGAATTCATATAAAATATTGGGATTTATAAATAACTAATCTGCTCAAAATCAGTGACAAGTATCTTTTTAATGTACATTTTCCCCTTGATGGATATTAGAGTTAGTTCCATAACTTTATAATTGTGATTACAGTGCTAAAACATTGACATTAAAAAGTCACATGTACGTGCTGGTTTTGGTACATTGGCGTTCAAATCAAGGAGTGGAAAAATTGGGTCATATGGCAGTTATATTCCTAGAATCCAGAGGATTCTACATATTGCTTTTCAGTGTGGAAATCTTAATTTTCAGTCTGGATGTGTAAGATTATACTTTTCTTCCACTCCCTGCACTTCACTTATTATTTGAGAACTTGATAAATGTCATTCTGACTGGGGATACCTGAAATGTCAATGCTGTTTTTAATGTTATTTCCTTGGGTGCTAGTGATGATGACTAATGTTCATATGGCTGTGGGCAAGTTGTAGTTCCTGATTTGAAATATGTCTATCTCTTCCTTTTTGCCATTTTTTAATTGGATTGGTGAGATTCTCCTCCGCCCTCCAGAGGGGAATTTGTTGCTTGCCCTCTGCTAGTTTCGCTGGCACAGCTGCAGTATTTCTTCTAGGAATGCATATTTTGTTTTAAAAGCCATGATTTCTGTGTTTCATGTGCTCATTAGTTCTCTGTCATGGATTTTCAGTTTTTCCACACAGCCTGACTTATTCATTATGCAGCCACACACCAGTTTTTCTGGGTCCAAACTCTGAAAGTAGTTAGTCAGGAAACACAGTGTGATGCTGTGCTACTGTCTTACTTCCTTGAAATTCCTTTTAGTTCTTTCTGCAATAAAAAGTGTTCATTCTCTAAACAAATAGAGTGTGCTCATTGGTGTGCATAAAGTACAGACACATCTTTGTACTGAATCACTGTTCTTTTAAAATGAAATTTTGACTATGTGAATATTTTGCTCAATGAGATGCATATTTGGAAGGCTCTGGAGACTCAAATGAAACAAGTGCAAGAATATTTTCTTCCTATTCGAGATGACCCATTTGAAAGTCTCTTATCATATCAAGTATCATATGTAAGCAAACAAAAAATGTGACCTTTCATTGTTCAAAATGTTGTATCTCTATAACATCATATCTAATTAAAAAAACATTTTAAACAAATTTTCTACTCTTTATTTTGTGGGAGAATGCACAGTTTACTAATTAAGCACTGGTGTTAGTTGTTTTGGATATATGCATATCAGTGAGTTTGTTGTAAGGGAACAAATTTCCTCTTTCTTTCTTCCTGATTTTCCCCATCAGTAGCCAGATAAAGAGCAGAGCTCAGTATCACCTGGACTGCATGTGAAATTGTGTCTCATGTGGAAATATCATTGCAGAAAATGTAATGGTCTAACCTGCAATTGCAATGACTTCATAACTATAAATAGAATGATGTTCAATTAGAGGAGCAGAAATCTATATAAAACTCATTATTGTCATTATTTTTACCAGAGTCATTCTGAGCAACTTTGAGAGGAGTGTGCTGCTGGTGTATCCAGTAAGTTCGATCCAAGCAGAAAGACAATAAATGGACATGGACAAGATAAGAAACACAGGATACAAACTGTATTGGAAAGAGAATGGCCAAAAAATATGAGCACTGGTATACAGAACTTGTTCAAGGAATGTGCCTATTAAACAACTAGTAGGGACAAACAAATGTAAGAACTGGTGTATCTCATTGAGTTTCAGCCACAGGTTGAATTAAGTGTATTTACTAAAGGAATTGTATTGTGAGTTGCATTTGACACATGCTTCTCTCACAGGTAAATTTGAAATAAGGAAAAGGACCAAAGAAGAAGGAATGAAGACTGACAAAGGCAGTGAGTACACACATTCAAAAACAAATAGAAAAGAATCAGTAGTAGTCAGGAGAGGGTGGGAAATTCCACCTACAGATGAGAAGGGAACAAAAGAGGGTTTTCTAAATAACCTAATCAATAAATGGGCCAAGGACCTAAACAGACACATCTCAGAGGAGGATATAAAATCAATCAACAAATATATGAAAATTGTTTATTATCTCTAGCAATTAGAGAAATGCAAATCAAAAGTACTCTTAAGATTTAATCTCACTCCTGTCAGAATGGCAGCTATTATAAAGACAAACAACAATAGTGTTGGCAATGATGTCAGGGGGAAAAGGTACACTCATATATTGCTGGTGGGACTGCAAATTGGTACAGCCAATATGGAAATCAGTATAGAGAATCCATGGAAAACTGGGAATAGAACCACCATTTGACCTGCTATCCCTCTCCTTGGTCGATAGACAAACACTTAAAAACAGCATACTACTGGGATACAGCAACATCAACATTTATAGCAGCATAATTCACAATAGCTTAACTGTAGAACCAACCTAGATGCCCTTCAGTAGGTTACTGGAAAAAAATGTGTCATAAATACACAATGGAATATTACTCAGCAATAAAAGAGAATAAAATTATGGCATTTGCAGTTAAATGGGTGGTGTTGGAGAAAACAATGCTAAGTGAAGTTAGTCAATCCCAAAGAAACAAATGCTGAATGTTTTCTCTGATGTAAGGAGGCTGATTCATACTGGGGTAGGGAGGGGTAGCCTGAGAGGAATAGAAGAACTACTGATAGGCAGAGGGATGGGAGGGTAAGGGAAGGGCCAGGGTGTTAGAAATGATGGTGGAATGTGATGAACATCATTATATCCAAAGTACATGTATTAAGACATGAATTGGTGTGAATATACTTGGTATACAAACAGATATGAAAAATTGTGCTCTATATGTGTAATATGAATTGTGATGCATTCCACTGCTATTTAATAAAATCATTAAAAACAGAAAAAAACAAAATTCCTTAGAAATAAAAAAGAGGGAATACATTATATTAACTCATTAAACTATATTTCTGTCCAAAGAAAAAAAAAGAAAAGGATTTTCAAAATCTGGAAAATACTTGTGTGTTTCCAGTTTAAAAGTTGAATGAAAGAGAGAATAAAACTTTCCCACCCTTCCTCACTTATACACGATTAGGAATAAATTGAGGAATGAAGACCTGTTTCCACAGAGCTAAGTTCAGTTACCCTAAATGATTAGGCATGTATATAATTTAATGACTTGAAACTTGTTGCTACACCCTAAGGCAAATTATAGGGCAGAAAAAGCAAATGTAAAAGTAGAAGGAAATATGAGTGGTAATTGAGCATTTTCCAAAACCACAGGTATCTAAAATTAACAGTGGAGAGATTACAGATCTTTCCAAACTTTACTCTGAGAGGATATTTTAGGGAAGAATCCAAAGCTACATTCAAATTGCCATAGAGAAATAGAAGCTAATATCACACTAGAACTCTGGAGTTTTAAGGAATCATCCCTTGAAGATCATGTTCAAACTCTTGTTCTGACTCAGCAGGTCTTTGCCTCTACATGTCCATTACATTCTATGGTGACTCCAATGATCCTGGTCGTAGACAACATGATTTGGAGCTGTGCATTGGATATCCTTGGGGGAAATATACAAGAACCACAGCTGGTTCCTACACTTCAAGACACAACCAGATTAAGTGCAAGCATCAATCTTGCTTTCATTCTGAACATGTCTCTTGAGATGTGGGAAGAACACAAAGGACTAAGATGAAGAAATGATATTTCTAAGATAACTGTGTTACATTGGCAGGCAACAAGAGTGGCAAAGATCCGTATGAAGGATGGAAATGGAAAAAGACAAGCTCCCACTTTTATGGGTTTCTTTGGAAAAGTTGAAGGGAAGAGAAAGTGAGGGAGAAAACATGCAATTTAGAAGAAAAAATGAGTAAATAGAATGCTAGTCCGCTCTCTTAGCTTTCCTTTCTTCAAGTTGAAGTCTGGAGCAGAGATTGTAAGAACCAGTGGCAACTGGCAGAATTAGGATAACCTACAGCCACCCATTTCCTGCCTTTATATCCAGGAGGCATCACAGTGCTTTAGGCATCCATTTGTGTCCTTCAGATGAGGAATATTGCATTTTTGAAGCATGCATTGTTATAAAGAAGCTGATAATTCCAATCATACTATTCCTATTATTATCCTTAATGTATCTATTACAATATTTTATTGGAATTTTTTGAGAAACCAAGTTCCTGGACATGCCGGGAGTAAATCATATTATTTAGATAAATTCTGAAGTCTAGAAAGCAAATGTTGTGATCATCTGGGACTTTTGTGCAATTACTTCAAAATCTGTCTATATAAGCCTCACCAGACTCATTTTTTTTTAACCAGAAAACCTTATGAAGTTTGCTCCTCAAACACCAACATTGTTACTGTATTTACCAACTTTTTTGAAACATATTAGATTATTGGTATGTGATAATTCTGCAAGAATTCAGAACACTTTTCCTTTTGGATTGCCTTGTCTGAGCTCTTTATGCTTCACCATAGATTTATTGCATAGATGTGGGACCACTATCTTTGCAAGAGTGCCAAAAGAAAGTTGGTATTGGTTAAACTAGAATTTCTGGGAAAAGAATATAACACCAGTTTTTTACATGAATATGAGCAAAGACCATTAACTGTGACTCTAAACACATGTGTCAGAGCTAACTGACTCAGAGAACACTCTATGATGAGCAAACAAGTGTATCCTCCCCTGAAATCTTATCACAACTTTGGGAATATTAATTATAAGGCAAATGAGGGATAGGAAGCATATTTATAATAAAATGGGTTAAATAATTCTGGTAGGATTCACTCAAGATATTTGCTGCCACATTTTTAATTCTGCTTCGACATTGAACTTCTCAGGGTTGATCTTTCCTCCTCTGAAAACATCATTGTGCTCTCCAGCATTCTGCATTTTGACATTGGTATATATGCCAATGTGTTTCTGTTAGTGGTCATTGCAAAAATGACTTTACTGTTGGAAAACTCAACTGAAATTTTTCCTAATCCTGTATTCCTGATGCTGATTTCTCACTCAACATGAAGTCCCAAAATGAAAGTAGATACATAAAGCTAAAATAGTCTTCACCAATGCTAACTAGCAGAAATAGGGTCCCACATTTATTCAGTAGAACCATGATTGTAGTTTTGTCATATTCAGGTTTTGTTGAGCATACATCTCAATCTCTTTTCAGGATGTCAGGATTCATGTGCTTCCTTCAAGGTAATTCATCTTCTATTTATTTTAAATTATTAAGTGCATGCTGGATAGGATGAAATGTAAAATGTTTATATAATATCTTCTCTCCAAGAACATCAAGCCTTTGAAAAAGGATTCACTTCCCCCAAGAACAAAATTGAAGATAGTAACATGCAAAGTCAAAACAGGTAACTTTTGTGGTACAACCTCTCTGGAAAACATATATAGAAACTTTGAAATGATAGCAACTCTTCACACCTCATGTGTGTTATTTTCTCACAGCGTGCAGGAAGGATTTGCAACAATATGTGGGTGTTGATGCTTACATCTCTTTTCAAAATATTTCTATAAAATCATGAGAAAATTATAGTTAAAAATAACTTATAATAGATGTCTCTAAAATTATGTTTCCCATGTTGTAATCATTACAGTAGTTAGTTGGATTATGAGGCTGATTTTCTTTCACCCTAATTTTAAAAAGAGCTTATGTGGGGGCACTGCTACAGTTGAGAAACCTAGGAGAATGAGGATATGGTATGGGATTGAACCCAGGAGGGCATGAACCATTTGTGAAACAGAAAAAAAAAAACTCATCTACAAGATAATGTCAACTCTATTATGACTCCTTGTATATGATCTTATTCCATTGTACCTGTGATTTGTTTAATGGTTCTTTCCATGCACCAATGATGTGTTCAGTCTGTAACAAGAAATGATACAATGTATGACCATATGTAATTTATTTTACTCCTTTATTGTAACATGAATCCATTATTGGCTAGAGAGCATTATTTTCATCTCCCACTGAAGCTCTCCCACAGACAACTCTGATTCTCTGATGGGAAGCATACTTATAATAAAATGGATAAAATAATTGTATTTTCAAGGATCAGTGAATTACCCACCCTCTTCTTTAAAGTAGTTTCCTCAAAATAGAAAGATATTGCCATGAAGAAACTACATGATAAAGGAAAGCAACATTCACAGTAGCTGCATTTACTACATTTGTTATTTGAATCCTTGAGTTACAGTCAGGAGCAGAACCACACATTCCTGTTGCCCAGCTTCTTTCTTTGTTCCTTGTAATTAGTCTTCATTCTACACAGTTCACTGAAATTGTTCTATCCTTTGTATTTCCAGAAACATTCCCTCCATTCATGCTGGCATCAACTTCCTGGTGCACTGTGGCCTTCTCATTATGTATATCCATTCGTGCATGTTAATCTGCTATAGCACTGAGGATGGTCCTGTTATTCATGTATATACTGCACATATGATTATCAGTCCTATTTAGATCATGAATATCCAAGCATCTTAACTTTCCTAGGAATCTTTCATAATCCAAATTTTTCCTCACTGTGTATATTTATCCCTCCCGCTGCCTGCAATATCTCTGACATTCCTCTTACTAATAATTATATCTCCATAAAACATGTTCCCTTTAAAGCCCTGTTTCTCGATGTACAGCCTTTCATGCTTGACATTTCCACCCTCTGGCACATAACCTCACTTTTGAAGTCTCTGCTCATCTTCATCTCTAGAAAATGAATCATCCTCTATACTTGTTTTCTCCTCAATATCTTACAACAAACACAGTTGTGGGTGGAATAAACAAACAAACAAAAAAAAAAACCCTGTTAACTACAACTTGATGTAAAAGTAGTCCCCTCAAGTCCAAGAACTGATAGACTAGACAGGAAAAACAAGACTTTACAGGTCACATATTTATTACACATTTCAGAAATGAAGTAGCCCCATTGGGGGGGCGACAGTTTATGTCATGAACAACAGGCATAATCATGGATATTTCTCAAGGCAGAGTGATTCCTAATGGAAAGAATGAACAACAGCAACAACAACAAAAAAGAGGAAAAGTAAATTAAAGAACAACATGAAATTTGTTGATCAATATGTAAATGTAATCAGTTTGGGGGGACATGACAAATAATAAACAATGGATTTTTTCTATGATATTTGAAAAAAGAGACAGTAAAAACTCTGATGCCTCCTACTTCCATAGAAATATAAATCTTTCTCTATGAAATTCACTTTAACCTAAATAGATCAACCTGAAAATTATTTTAGCATTTTATATGGTGACATCCCAATTGTAGGTGTTCTGATGCATTGATTACTAAAATTACTACTAATTGATGTCAATATTTACTGGCTTCAGAGGGACACATGTGTAATTGCAGGTACTTGAAAGGCTGAGGACAGATCCCTGTCAGGTTTCAAGCCAACTTTAGTATTTACAGATGCCCTGTCTCTAAATATTAAGACAGGGAATTTAATATGAATGCCATAGTTCTGCCAAGGACATACATGTCCCTGAATAAAATACCCAGGCCCACATGCAAACAGCAATAAACATTCCAAAAATAAGATATATTCACCTTAAATTTAGCTTGATTTAAATGATACTTCAGGAAAGAAAAATTATAGGATTATTACTACTGTTCATTTTTACTTGGATTAATTGACATTAGCATTATTTTTTAAGTAAATCTGTACATTTGTCAACAGAGTCCCATTTGGGCAAGTCTTCACAAGAAGAGCAACAGAGTCTTGAAGACACTGAATACAGTCAGCTACAGGTATGCACATGTCAAATTACCAATTACTTTCATTTTTCTTCTTTATAGAAGGTCAATTAGACCAAGTGAATTGAACTCATAGAACATTCTTTGGGAATTCAAACATCACAATTTAATATTTAAGTATAAAGATGTTAGGACATGAAATGTTATATTAATTAATATATAATAATAAAAATTAGCTTTAGAGTTCAAAGTGGATTACACATATGCTTTATGTTATTGTTGTGCCTATATTTTTGAAGAATGTTTGTGTTTTCATCTGTGTGACATCCATAAGTGGGGAGCAATAAGTCAGAGACTTAGAAATAAGCAGTTGAAATCATGAACATACATAAATGCAATGACCACTGAACCCATTCATGTAAAAACAACTTCATTCCCAAGGGTTCAACATTTAATTTCACATTACCTGTCATCTGTGCCAAAGTTAAAGATGTCATTCTCCATGGATTTCAGCATCTCCATGGAGGGAAGAAACAGGCTCAAATCAGGCACAAAATTTCATGTTGCATCAAAACACTTCAGGATGGGTACTTTTCTGCTAATGTACAAAATATATATATTTTCTATCCATTGTCTGTAAGAAATCAATAAAATTATGAAACATATTTACCTTACCTCTTTATGTGAGGTTAGACTAAAGATTTTGGGTATCAGTTTTGGGAAATTATGAAATTTTGAATGTCTAAATTATGAAATTTAGATCTCATATGATCTAACATTGATCATATGAGAATATGCCTCCTGATCTCATATGATCTGTGTTAGTATGTAAAGGATTTGCATGTATTTGCAAGGGTTCTCTTCCACTATTACACAAGGGTCCTTGTAGTGTGCAGATTTGTCTTTGGTTGTGTCCTGGGTATGGTTTTCATCTGAGTTTCAGGAGTGAAAACCACCATGTTGCACATGCCAGTTTCACTCACCAGTATTTCTCTGAGGTCACAGAATAAACTACACAAATGATCACAGTTTATAGCAAAACACTTATCACCTGTAATAGAATGTAACACTACAAAATGAAGAGATGAAATAGGAAATATCAATGTTTACCTGGAAAATCAAAAGAGGCCTTGGTTTTAATATAATTATTAGGCCTTGTTTTAAAATAGAAGGAAAGAGGTGGGAGTAAAGAAGGCCAAAAAGGAGATGGGGAAAAATGAACTCAAATTGGAAAGAAAAAAATTAAAATGAGAGGTAAACTGGTCACTTCATAGTGAACACACAAACCCACAAAAACACACAGACACACACACACACATACACACAGAGTAATGCAATGAAATTCTTAAAAAAAAATAAGATTGAAGGTGAAAAATGAAATAATGTGAAAACCCCATTCCAATAACAGACAAAAACACATCAAGAACACCAATAAAAAAAGCTTGAGATTTCCCTTATACTAATGTTAGGAGATATTTCTGTGCAGGACTTCTAATTTTAGAAACCGTCTTTCTTTGTTTGCTCTAGCTGCAAATGTCCTAATCTGCTATTGCCATGAAAAAGCTGAGCTCAGATGCTCTATGGCCCCCACCTCACCCAGAGAAATGAGAGAACTTCACAATTTGGAGAAAATCCTCACCCTTAGTACTTTTTCATGTACACAGGGATGTGGGCCGATCTAACATGGATACTTACTGACAACACTCTAGTGAGCAATGCAGGCTCTAAAGATGGACTCCTATGATCAGTGATGTAGAGGTAGGCAAGAGTCCATATCTCTGAGGGGTTTTCTTAAAAGCTATTGGAGCACGGCAGTCATGACCTGCTTGCAGAATCTGTGATTTTTTCTTCTGGGAACTGTAGGAAAATGCCATTGTACCTGCCAATGCCCAGCACTGCTAGATTCTTCTGTCACTTGAATTCTCAAAAAGCACTCTCCTTCAGTGTCATTATTCTAAACAACCATTTCAAGAGGCAGTGTTCTGTGAACCTCTACTCAAATAACTGTCCAACAGGCAAGACACATGTATTTCTGATGAGAGTTTCCATCCCATTCATGATTATCACTATCCTGACATCATTGGATCAGGGTAAACTTTCACCATTCTGTAAGGAAAGTTGGCTATGCATTCAGGAGTTGCAATACCTGCAGTGGTTTCTGATCCAGCAAACAGAGTTACTACACAATGAAACTCTTCTCCAAGGTGTTTTCCCTGAGAATTTCATTGTAATCACCAGAAGGGTGTCTACAAAAACCAGTGTGTTGGAAAAGCCAACAAATTTATAAATGCCTCTCAGCTGAGTTTGTTTACCATCCCTGGTGTGTATCATCATGTGTGTTTTCTGCATGCATCCAGTTTCCTACCAGCCATTGCCCTGGCACTTGCTATCAGAGATCTTCAAACAACATATATCAATGAAAGTACCATGACTTTTTAATCTTTGGCAGACCACAAGTCCAAGCTCCAGCTACCAAAGGCTCTCAGCAGATCTGGCCTTGGATTCTGGTCTCAGATTAGAACCCATCCTAATTCTTCCTTTGGGTGCCTCCCAACCATTGTTTTGTGCCATGGTTTCATCTGATAGAAGTTGAAATAGGAATGTATGTTGTTTCAGTTATCCCAGGAAAAAAGCCTCTGTGAGGTAACAAGGGATAAAAGGATCCTGCACTCACAGTCTAACTCTGCCCAGGATTTGGGGCAGTGTTTTGAACTTTGCTTGATATCCACACAAAAATCCAAGTTTCTCCTCTGATGAAAATGTTGTATTTGAGTTGAGAGGAATCTCGACTAGTTTCTTATTTTCTCTCTAAAATAATTTTTACACAATTAAGAATATTTTGCTTCTCTTTTATATGTTTGAAAGACATTTAAGGCAGTATTTTAATACAATATTTATGTAATCATTTTGCCATAATGGTTTATCAAGAATAACTAATTTGCTGAAAATCAGTGCTGAATATTCTGTGTGTTTTCTTTAATCCATTCTTTTGTTGATGGATATCAGTTAGTCCCATAATTCTATAAATGTGACTTGTAGTGTAAAATATTGAAGTTCATATATCACATGTATATTCTGATTCATACATTGGAGTTAACTGGAAAGAGTGGGAAAGCTGGATTATATTCCTAGAATCTAAAGGAATCTTTATAATGCTTTCCAGTGTGGAGGTCTTAATTTTCAGTCTGGAAGTGTAGGACTGGTTTTCCTGCCAAATCCTGCACTGCACTTATTATTTGAATACTTAAAAAATGCCATTCTGACTGGGGGCATCTGAAATGCCAATGCAGTTTTGAATGGTATTTCCTTGAATTCTAGTGGGCATTTTGTAATTCCTGATTTAAGAACTGTGTATCTCTTGCTTTTTCCTATTTTTTAATTGGGTTAGTGAGATTATCCTCAGCCTTTGAGAGGAGAGATTCATTACTTGCGCTCTGCTACTTTTTCCTGGCAATGCTGCAGTGTATTTCTTCAGTGAATGCATTTTGTTTTTAAAAGCCATGGATTCTGTATTTCATCTCATCACTGGTTCTCTGTCATGGATTTCCAGCATTTCCACACAGCCTGACTTATTCATTATGCAGCCATACACCAGTTTTACTGGCTCCAATATCTGAAAATACTCAGTCATTAAATAGTGTCTTCCTTTCATGGAATTCCAAGACTTTCTTCAGTGAATATGTTTGCATACTCTACCCCAATGCAGTGTTTTCCTTTGTCCTCATAATTGTGGACACATTTTCGTTCCAAATATATCTTCCTTGAAACTCAAATTTTGATGAAGTAAATACTTTGCTGAAATATACTAATCTGTAGAAGACTTTGGTGACTCAAATTAAACAATTCCAAGCATATTTTCTTCCTACTTGACATGACACATTTGAAATCTCTATCACATCAAATATCATATTTTAACATTAAATATTTAACCCTCCCAGGCTGTGGTGTGGCTCAGTGATAAGAGTATTTGCCTCGCATGTGTGGAACCCAGGTTTGATTCAGCTTCACATAAAAATAAATCAATCAAATAAATGAATCGTGTCCAACCGCAAGCAAAAAATAATTTAAAAAAATTTAACCCTCCTATGTTTAAAATGACAAATCTATATAACATCAAGTTCCAGTCTCAAAAGAGTTCTGTTGGGAGAATGCACACATTGCTAGTTAAGCACTGATGTGAAATGTTTTGAATATATGCATATCAGTGCCTGTTGTCGGAGAACACATTTCCTCTTTCATTTTTCCTGGTTTTGCCCCATGGGTAGCTAGATGAAGAGAAGAGCTCAGCTTCATCTGGGCTGCATAAGATCGAGTCTTATAAGGAAATATTATTTCACTAAATGTAATGGTCTAATCTCCAATTCCAAAGACTGCACAATTGTAAATATGAGGATGTGCAAAGAGTGATGATAATATCTATATGCAACTCATTTTTGTCATTATTATTACCAGAGTGATTCTGAGAAACATCAGGAGATGTGTGCTGCTTCTGGATCTGGTGAGATCGATGCAAGCACAAAAAAGGGAATAAGTGAACTTGGACAAGGTAATAACCACATAGTATACTAAATACATTGGAAAGAATATGGCCAAAAAATATGAGCACTGGTATATACTAATTGTGCAAGGCATGTGCCTATTAAATAAGTAGTAAAGATTAAGAAAAAAAAATGAGTATCTCATTAGGTTTCAGCCACAGGTTAAATTGGATGTATAGCTAAAGGTACTGAACTGTGAGTTGCATTTGAGACATGCCTTTATCACAGATAAATTTAAATAAGGAAAAGGGCATAAAAAAGAGGGAATGAAGACTGATGAAGGTAGTGAGTACACATCATCAAAAAGAATAAAAATAAAAAAGAACCAGTGGTACTCAGGAGAGGGTAGGAAATCCCAACAACATGTGAGAAGGGAAAAGAACAGGGTTTTCAACATGTGAGAAGAATTTGTATGTTTCCAGTTCCAAAGTTGAATGATGAAGAGGATGTAACCTTTCCACCCTTCCTGACTTACTCACAGTTGGGAATGAATTGAGCACTGAAGACCTGTTCCCACAGAGCTAAATTCACTTACCCTAAATGATTAGGTGGGTGTACAATTTAATGACATGCAACATGTTGCTACTCACTAGGGCAAAATTTTAGGGCAGAAACAGCAAATGGATTAGTTGAAAGAACCAGGAATTGTTATTGAGCACTTTCCAAATCCACAGGTATCTAAAATTACCTTTGAAAGCTTACAGATTCTTCTAAACTTTATTTTGAGGGAGAAATCCAGAGCTACATTCAAATTAACCTAGAGGAATTAGAAGAGGACAAAATTCACACTGACACTCTGCAATTGTTAGGAATCATCTCTTGGCGACCACATTCAAAATCTTGTTCTGACACAGCAGGTCGTAGCTTCTATATGTTCATTATTGTCTAAGGTGATTCAAATGATCCTGGTCTGTAGAAAAAATGATTTGGAGCTGTGCATTGGATATCCTTTTGGGAATGCAAGAAACACTATCAGTTCCTACATTTCAGGACACAACCAGATCAAGTGCAAGCACAAATCTTGCTTTTCATTCTGAGCATGTCTCTTGAGATGTGGGAGGGACCCAAAGACTAAGGTGAAGAGAAGGTATTTCTAAGATAAATCTGTAACATTGATAGGCAGCAAGGTGTGGCAAAGAGCCACACATAAAATGTAAAATGTAAGGAGCCAAGCTCCCACTTCTGTGGGTTCCTTTGGAAACGCTAAAGTGATGGGAATGTGAGAAAGGTAACATAGAATTTAGCAAGGAAATATGAGGAGCAGGAGAGAATTCTCCTCAGTCTTTTCAGTTTGTCTGCTTTCAATTCAAAATTCCAAGCAGTGATGATAGGAATCAGTTACAACTGGAAGAATGTGAGTAACCTGCAGCTACCCATTCCCCACTGTCTACATCCAGAGGCATCAGGGTATGTGAGGCATCCATATGTGTCATTCAGATAAGCAGTGTTGCATTTTTGAAGCATTCATTGCTTTAAAGGACACTAATATTTTTATACTTTCTATTGTTATTATCATCCTTAATATTGTTGATTTCATTATTTTATTGGTGCTTTGTGAGAAACCATGTCCCTGGGCATGCCAGGAATGTACCATATTGCTGAGATAAATTCTGAACTCTAGAAAGCAAATGTTGTGATCAACTGGGACTTATGAGCAATTACTTGAAAAGCTGTCAAAATAAGCCACACCAGAATCACTTTTTATCCAGAAATCTTTTATGAATTTTGCTCCTCCAACACCAATACAATACTCTTTTTGTATCAACCAATTTCTTTGAAACACAATAGTCTATTGATATCTGAAAATTCTACAAACTTTCAGAACACTTTTCTTTTTGGAATAGTGCCTAGTATTACCTAGTCAGAACACTTTAGCTTTACTGTATATTTTTTTTCATGAATGTGGAACCACTGTCTTCCCAGGAGAGGGCCAAAAGAAAATAATTATTGATTAAACAAGGGATTCTGGGAAAAGAAGGTACACCAGTTTTTCACATGAGTATGACAATATGTGTATTACCTTTTATTCTAAACACACATATCTGGGCTAATTAGCTCAAAAAACTCTCTCTGATGTGCACACAAGAATACCTTCCCCCGAAAACTCATTGCAACATTGGATTTGTTAATTACGAGGCAAATGAGGGACAGGAAGCAAACTTATAATAAAATGGATTAAATGATTCTGATAGGGTTCACTCGAGATGTGTGCTGCCACATTTTAAACTCAGTTTCCATATTGCACTTCTCAGGGTCCTTTTTTCCTCTTCTGAAAACAGATCACTGTGCTCTCCAGCATTCTATTAAGGGCCATTACAAAAGTGATTTTACCCCTGGAAACTCAACTGCATATTTTCTGAAACTTATATTCCTGATTCTGATTTGGTACATTCGAGTCTTCTGTCATTGCTCAACATAAACCCCCAAATGAAAGAGGATTCCTAAAGCTAAAGTAGTCTTCACCAATGCTAACTACCAAGACTAGGATCCATATTCATTTTAGTGTGAAATGAGGATAGTTTTGTTATTTTCAGTTTTTTGGAAGTAATTAATTTTAATTAGGTATATACATGACAGCAGAATGCATTTTGATTCATTCTACGCAATTGCAGCACAACTTCACATTTCTATGGTTGTACACAGTGTAGTGTCACATCATATATATACAGTACCTAGGGTAATGATGTCCATCTATTCCACCATCTTTCCTGCCCCCACATACCCTCCCCACCCTCCCCTTTGCATATTCATATTGATTTGAACATACATCTCAATCTCTTTTCAGTTCATCCGCATTTATGTGATTCCTGTAAGGTAAAATTCATCTTCTATGTTTATGTTACGTTATTAAGTGAATGCTGGATGGGATCAAATCTAAAATATATATTATATCTCTTCTCCAAGCACATCAAGCGTATGAACAAAATAGAAGATTCTCTTCCAATAAGAGCAAAATTGACAATGGAAACATCAAACTTCAAATTAGGTAACTTTTGTGATACAACTTCTCTAGAAAGCATATATTGAAACTTTGAAAGATAACAAACTATTCACACATGGTATATATAGATAATCCACCATGTGTTGGGAGGATTGCCACAACATGTGGAGGTTGATGCTTGCATTCATTTTTCAAAATATTTCTGTGGAAAATATTCATGAGGAAAATATATTAAAAAGTGTTTATATCATACATGTCTCTAAATTAATGTTTCCCACATTGGAATCATTACATTGGTTAGTTGGACTATGAGGCTGATTTTCTTTCTCCCCTAAATTTAAAAATAGCTTATCGGGGCAAAGCTAGAACTGAAATGCCTCAGAGAATGAAGATATGGTTTTTGCTTGCATCTAGGAGGTCAGTACCAATCTGTGGTACAGGATAAACTCATGGAAAAGAGAATGTCAACTCTACTTTGACAACTTGTATAGGGATTAATTCTGAGACCTTGTGTTTTGTTTCATGCTTTACTTTTGTTCATGCCCTTCACCACTGATATAATCAGTCTATAGCAAGAAAGGATGCAATGTATGATCATATGTAATTTATTTTACTCCTTTCCTGTAAAAAGAATCCATTATTGCTGGAGAAACTTCTTTTTATAAATATGGACTAAGTGATCTGAATTAAAAATTTGACCCAGCTATTCCCCTCCTTGGTCTATACCAAAACAAAACAACAACAACAACAAAAAAAAAAAACTTAAAAACAGCAACTACAGGGACACAGCCCCATCAATGTTTATAGCAGCACAATTCATAATAGCTAAACTGTGGAGCCAACCTAGATGTCCCTCAGTGGATGAATGGATCAAAAAAATGTGGCATATATACACAATGGAATATTACTCAGCAATAAAAGAGAATAAAATTATGGCATGTGCAGGTAAATGGATGGTTTGGAGAAGATAATGCTAAGTGAAGTTAGTCAATCCCAAAATAAAACAATGCCAAATGTTTCCTCTGATATAAGGCGGCTGACACATAGTGGGGTCGGGAGGGGGAGCATGGGAGGAATAGATGAATACTAGATAGGGCAATGAGCTGAGAGAGAAATGGAGGGCACAGGCAAATATGATGGAATATGATAGACATCATTATCCAAAGTACATGTATGAAGACATGAATTGGTGTGAATATACTTAGAGGTTTTGCAAGACAAAGGCAATTTTAATAGAAAAATATTAAAAAAATAGGGAAATAAAAAGAAAAAATAATATGGAATTCATTGTATTAAGGTGTAAATGTGATCATTATTTTGGGACACAATGAAGTACAAAGGATTTTTAAAATTTAATAATTGAGCAAAGAGATAGTAAACAGTGTGATGATGGTTGTTTACATGGAAACTTAATTTTTATTCCTGTGAAATTTTTATTCAACTTGAATGGATCAAGTTGTGAGTTATTATACACATTGTACATGGTGAGTACCCCGTGTCTCCCCAAGTGGTTTTATGAGGTATTGGACCAATAAAATTACTCTTTAATGATGTCAGTATACATGGGGTTCAGAGGTACACATCCATAATTGCTGGTACTTGAGAGACTGAGGCAGGCCCCTACAGGGTTTCCAGAAAACCATGGACTTTACAGACTCCCTGTCTCCCAATATAAAGACTTGGGATCTGAGCATTATAAATACAAGCAATATAGTATTTGCCAAGGATACATGTTTTGGGTTAAAATACATAGGCCCACACACAAGGAGCAACAAAAATTTCACACATGACATATATTCTCCTATAATAAAACTTCACTTAAAAATATAACTGGGAAAATAAAATTATATAATTATTAGTACTCTTCCTTTTTATTTGTATAATGTGTCTTTCACATGAATTTTTTAAGTAGTTTATCTGTATATTTGTAAGCAGAGGCACATGTGGGCGGATCATCCGATGCAGAACAGAAGAAGCTTCATGATATGGATGATACTGCACATAGCTAGCAAAAGGTAGGCATATGTGTCAATTTAAATTCCTGGTCATTTATTTTTCTTGCTTCTAGACATTAAACTAGGCCAATTGAAATGACCTACTACAATACTCTTTGAAAATCCAAACACAGTAATTAAATATTTAAGTACAGAGAAGTTAACTGGTCATCAATATCAAAATAGCTTTAGCAATCAAGGTGGATGCCAGATAAACTTTATGCACTAATTGCACTAATATTTTCCAATAATGTTTGCATTTTCATTTGTGTGATATCCTTAAATAGTGGTTGATAAATTGGAGAATTTTGAATAACCAGTTGAATATAGGAACATGCATAAGTGCAATGACCACTGAAACCATTCATGCAAAAACAGCTTCATTCCCATTTAATGTGAAAACATTTAATTTCACATTAGCTGTCATCCATTCCAAGGTTAGAGATGTCATTCTCCATGGATTCCAGTGTCTTCACTGAGGAAGATACCAGATTCAAATGAGCCACAAAACTACCTGTTAATGGAATCAGAACAGTTCAGGATGGGAACTTTTCTGTTAATACAAACAATATCTATCTATTTCATGTCCTTACCCTTCAAGAAATCAATGCAACTATTAAACATATTTACCTTATCTATCTAGTTGTTAGACCTAATTCATTGTATGCAATTTGGGGGAAATCATGAAATTTTGGAGGTAAATTTTTCCTTTAGTTTTCTGCTGTCTGTGTTAGTAGGTGGTTCATTTCCATGTGTTTGAATGCATTTCTATTCCACAGTCTCATGTCGGTTCTTGTAGTGTGCACATTTCTTTTTGGGATGTTTCCTGAGAAAGATTTATATTTGAGTATCACAGCTGAAAAATGAGCATATTTTATACGCTACTTTCACTCACTAGTATCTCTTTAAGGGGAGAGTATCACAGAGCCTCCATCTCACTGCCAGGGTACTTTCCTGCTCAGAAGGTGGTAGCCATCTGAGAAAAAGAAAGTCTGAAATAATAAGTAAAGAAATAAGATCTGGATCCAGAAATGAAGTTTGAAAGGTAAAGCAGAGCTCTTGAATGGTTCCCCAATCCCAGTAGGAGCTGGAGCTGAGCAACTAGAAAATGGCTCCAATTCTTCATTTAAGAGGGAGAGAGAGAGAGAGAGAGAGAGAGAGAGAAAGAAAATGAGTGTGTGTGTGTGTGTGTGTGCGCGCTGGGGATTGAACTCAGGGTCAGGGTCGCAAGACCACTAAACCACATCCCCCACCCCACCCTATTTTGTATTTTATTTAGAAACACGGTCTCACTAAGTTACTTCACACCTCACTCTTTGCTGAGACTGGCTTTGCATTCATGATCCTCTTGCCTCAGCCTCCTGAGCCACTGGGATTACAGGCATGCACCACCACACCTGGAAACAGGAGGAATGTTGTTTTTTGGTGTGGTAGGGATCTTGCAGCAAAGAGGTTGATTAGCATAGTGGCCACACCCAATTGGCTTCTATGGCTATTTGATTCTCATAAAGTTCATGGTTGGTTCCTGTCAGGAGAGAGTAAACTCCAACAATGATCACAACATAAAGAAAAACGTATTAACTGTACATAAAATGTATCTTTTAAATTATCTCTAGAACAGCAATAAATGAAGAAATGGAGTAGGAAATAACAAGTTTAAACTCCAAAAACAGCTGCATTGTTTATAATACAATTATTGGAATGTATTTTTAATAGGAAGTAGAGTGAAAGTGGTGGGACTAAAGAAAGACAGAATAGGAGAAGAGAAGAAAATGCAATAAAAATTAGAAATGAAGGATTTAAAGTGAGAATAAAAATTGTCTCTGGGTACCAACCCCCCAAAAGTAGAATGAAACTCTCATTTAAAAAAAATAGAGAAAAATGAAATAACATGGAAAGCCAATACAAATAGCAGACCAAAAAATAATGAACAATAACAGCAAGAGTTTGAGACTCCCTAATGTTAACACAATAGAAAAGAAGATATTTCTGTCCAGGATTTCTAAATCTAGTCACACATAACTTTGGGGGGTTCTGGGAAACAAATATTATCCAACGCTATCTTTATTTGCTCTAGCTGCAAAAGGCCTAACTTGTTATTTGCATGAATAAGCTGATCCCCTCTGCTCCTTTGTCTCCCACCACACTCAGAGAATACTGAGGAAATTTAGAAATTTCAAGAAAACCCTCATCCTCAGTGATTGTTTATGACTCAGACAAGTGGGTCTATCTAATTTGGGAACTTCCTGACAAACACTCTGATTCATGGAGCCCAGGGACTAGTATAGAACGCAGACCACCTGATGGATTCCTGGAGTTGGTGGTCTAGACGTGGGCAAGATTCCATGTCTCTGAGTAGTTTCCTGGCAACCTATTGGAGCATGGCAGTCATAGCCTGCTTGCAGAATCTTTTGGGAACTGAAGGAACATACCATTGCACCTAACAATGCCCTAGCACTGCTGGATTCTTTTGTCACTTGAATTCTCAAAAAGCATTTCACTATCATTATTCTAAATACTAAATACTTAAAGAGACAGTGCTCTGTGGACTTCTACTCAAGTAACTGCCCAACAAACACAACACATGTATTGCTGATGAGAATTTTCAGCCCATTCCTGACTATCACTATCCTGAGAACATATGATGAGGGTGAACCTCCACCATTCTCTGTGGAGAGTTGGCTATGCATGTGGGAAGTTCAAGATATGCAGTGGTTTCTGATCTCACCCACAGAATTACTACAACAGGACCCTTCTCAAAGGTGTTAACATGTTACTTTCACTCACAAGTATCTCTTTAAGAGGAGAGTATCACAGACCTGCTATCACCTGCCAGGGTAGTTTCCTGCTCAGAAGGTGTAAGCCACCTGGGAAAAAGAAAGTCTCAAATAATTAGTAAAGAAATAAGAGCCAGAGCTAGAAATTAAGTTTGAAAAGGAAAGCAGAGCTCCTGAAAGGTCCCCCAATCCCAGTAGAAGCTGGAACTGAACAACTAGAAAAAGAATCAAGTTGTTTATTTAAGGGAGAGTAGATCAAAGGCAGATAAGTTTTTAGCAAGATGAATATTGCTTTTTGGCTGTTAGGGTTCTTGCAGCAATGAAGTTGATTGGCATTTTGACAGGCCATACCCAACTCTGAAACGATGTGTAGCTGTGTGGCTCCAGCTGGTCCACCCATCTCCAGTGCAGTGCTGAACCTGACACAGCATTGTAAGAAGTCAGTGGCTTCGAAGTCAATTTGCTTCACACCAAGTTCACATTGGCTCTTGTCAGGAGAGAATAAACTCCAATAATGATCACAGCATAAACCAAAATATGTATCCACTTTACATAAAATATATATTTTAAATGATTTCTAGAACAGCACAAAATGAAAATATAGAGTAGGAAATAACAAGTTTTACCTGCAAAAAAAATCATGTCCTGGTTATAATATAATTATTGGAACATATTTCAAAAAAGTAAGTAGAGTGAAAGTGGTGAGAGTAAGCAGAGTCAGAATAGGAGAAGAGGAAAATGCAATAAAAATGAGAAATGAAAAGATTTAGAATGAGAATAAAAATTGTCTCTGGATGACAACAAAAAATAAATGAATGGAATAAAACTCTCATAAATAAATAGAGAAAAATGAAATAATGTAGAGCACCCATACAAATATCAGACAAATATATCATGAATAATAACAGCAAAAGCCTGAGATTCCCTAATGTTAACAGAGTAGAAAAGAAGATATTTCTGTCCAGGATTTCTAATTTTACTCACACATAACTTTGGGGGTTTCAGGGAAACAAATATTATTCAACACTTTATTTGTTCTAGCTCCAAAAGTCCTAACCTGTTATTTGCATGAATAAGCTGAGCTCCTCTGTTCCTTTGACCCCCACAACATACAGAGAATGCTGAGGGAACTTAGCAATTTCAAGGAGAATCTCACCATCATTACTTGTTAATCTACTCAGACATGTGGGTCTATCTAATGTGGAAACTTCCTGACACACATTCTGGTTCATGGAGCCTAGGGACTAGTATGTAATGCAGACCACCTGATGGATTCCTGTAGTCAGTGGTCTAGACATGGGCAAGATTCCATGCCTCTGAGCAGTTTCCTGGCAACTTATTGGAGCATGGCAGTCATAGCCTGCTTGCAGAATCTTTTGGGAACTGAAGGAACATACCATTGCACCTAACAATGCCCCAGCACTGCTGGATTCTTGTGTCACTTAAATTTTCAAAAAGCAGTGTCCTTCACTATCATTATTCTAAACCATCTATTTAAGTAGGCAGTACTCTATGGAACTCTACTCAACTAACTGTCCCACAGACACAACACATGTATTGCTGATGAGAATTTTCAGCCCATTCCTAACTATCACTATCCTGAGAATATATGAAGAGGGTGAACCTCCACCATTCTGTGTGGAGAGTTGGCTATGCATCTGGGAAGTTCAAACATGCAGTGGTTTCACATCTTGCCCACAGAGTTACTACAATGGAATCTTTCTCAAAGGTGTCTGCCCTCAGGATTTTATTGTAATTCCCTGGATGGTGTCTACAAGTATCAGTGTGGTGATAATGTGGACAAGAATTTGAAGTGCCTCTCAACTGAGTGGCTTTACCCTACATGATGTGTAGGCACATGTGTGTTGTTTTACAGGAGATCAATTTTTTACTAGACATAACTTTGGCATTTGCTGCCATAGAACATCAAACAACATGTTCCAATGAAAGTGCCAGGAACTTTTAATCTTTAGGCAGACCACAGAACCAAATTGTAGCTGCCCAGAGCTATCAACAGATCTATGTCTCAGTTTCATTTTTATACCACCCCAATACATGTGTGGGTGCCTCCATTAATCAGTGTCCATGAGAGAGGTCCACCTTATAAAAGTTAAAATAGGAAGGAAATTTTTTTCTGAAATCTGGGGGAAAAGTATGGTAATGTACATGGGATTAAGAGGCTCTTGCACTTGCAATCCCATTCTGTCTAGAAGATTTGGCAATATTTCCAATACTGGTTGATACACCTTAAAAAAATTCAACTCCCTCCTTGGCTGAGAATGTTGTATTTGAACTGAGAGGAATCTATATTAGTTTTCTATTTCTACTAAAATATTTTCCTTTATATACTTAAGGAGATCTTGCTGTTGCACCTTTTGTATATTAGAATATTTTAGGGCACTGAATTCATATAAAGGATGGTATTGATTTTGATATAGTGGGATACAATGAATAAGTATATTGCTAAGAATCAGTGCCAAGTGTCTTTTTGTGTTTTTAACACATTTTAATGTTGATGGGTATCAGATTTAGTTCCATAATTTTATAATTGTGACTAAAACAACAGTGCTAAAACAGCAACATTCATAAATCACATGTGCATCCTGGTTTTGGTACACTGGGGTTCTGATCGAGGAGTGGAAAAGTTGGGCCATATGGCAGTCATATTCCTAGAATCCTGAGGAATCTCCATAATGCTTTCCAGTGTGGAAGTCTTAATTTTCAGTCTGACAGTGTAGGATTGGACTTTCCTGCCACATCCTGCACTGCAAATATTTTTTGACTACTTGATAAATGTCATTCTGACTAGGAACATCTGAAATATCAATTCATATGTGAATGGTATTTGAATGCTAGCTATGTTAACCAAATGTGATACAGCTGTGAGCAATTTGTAATTCCTGATTTGAGAACTGCCTATTTCTTGCCTTTTGCCATTGCCTAATTAGGTTGGTGAGATTCTCCTCAGCCCTCCAAAGGGGAAATTCATTGCTTGCACATCACTAGTTTTCCCTGGCACTGTTGCTGTCTATTTCTTCTATGAATGCACATCTTGTTTTAAAAGCTGTGATTTCTGTGTTTCATCTGATCACTGATTCCTGTTGAGGGTCCCCAGTATTTCCACACAGGCTGTCTTATTCATTATGCAGATCCATCGGTTTTTCTGGCTCCAAACTGTGAAAGTAGTCAGTCAAGAAACACAGCATGATGCTGTGCTAATGTCTTACGTTTTTGAAATTCCCTTTAGTTCCTTCTTCAATGAAAAGTGTTGCATACTCTAACCAAATTGAGTATGCTTGTTTGTTCACATAAAATATAGATCATACTTTGTATACAACCAGAAATATGAAAAACTGTGCTCTTTATGTGTAATATAAATTATATTCATTCTGCTGTCATATATAACAAATTAGAATATAAAATATAGACACATTCTCGTACTGACACTCTCTTTTTTAAATGAAATTTTGACTATGTAAATATTTTGCCCAATGAGGTGAATATTTGGAAGTCTCTGGAGATGCAAATGAAACAAGTCCAGGAGTATTTTCTTCCTATTGGAGGTGACCCATTGGACGATCTCTTATCATAACAAGTATCATATAAATCAATAAAACAATTGGCCCTTCATTGTTAGAAATGTTGAATCTGTTTAACATGAAATCTAATTCACAAAAGCATTTTAAATAAATTTTCTACTCTGTTTAGATTTGAGTGAGAATGCAGAGCTTACTAATTAATCACTGATGTTAGTTGTTTGGGATATAGGCATATCAGTGAGTTTGGTGTAAGAGAATACATTTCCCCTTTTATTCTTCCTGATGTTCCCCATCAGTAGCCAGATGAAGAGAGGAGCTCAGCTTCATCAGGACAGCATGTGAAATTATGTCTCAGATGGAAATATCATTGCAGAAAATGTAATGGTCTAATCTGAAATTGCAATGTCTTCCTAACTATAAATATAATGATGGACAGAGAGGGATGCAGAAAGCTATATGAAACTTATTATCATCATTATTTTACCAGAGTGATTCTGAGAATCATCGAGGGGTGTGTGCTGCTTGTGTATCCAGTAAATCTGAACCAAGCACAAAGGCAATAAATGGACATGGACAAGGTAAGAATGACATAGAATATGAAATACATTGGAAAGAGCAAAGCTAAAATATATGAGCACTGGTATGTAGTACTTTTTCAAGGAATGTGCCCATTAAATAACTAGTAGGGGTAAACAAAGATAAGAAGTGGCATATTTTATAGGTTTAGCCACAGATTGAATTGAATGTATTGCTAAAGGAACTGCATTGTGAGTTGCATTTGACACATGCTTCTGTCACAAGTAAATCTGAAATAAGGCAAAGGATAGAAGAAGGGAAAATGAAGGCTGAGAAAGGCGGTGAGTACACATAGTACACATAGAAAAGAATCAGTGATAGTCACAAGAAGGTGAAAAATTCCAAAAGAAAGAAAAATGCAGAATGGAAGCATGGAAAATCAAAACAGGTAAGTCTTATTGTACAACTTCTCTAGAAAGCATATAGTGAAACATTAGAAAGGATAGCAAACTATTCACACATGATATATATAGTTTTTCCACAATGTGTCAGGAGGATTTGCCACAACATTGGATGTTGATGCTTGCACCCATGTTTCAAAATATTTCTGTAAATTCATGAGGAAAATATACTAAAAAGAGTTTATATCATATATGTCTCTAAAATTATGTGTCCCACATTGGAGTCATTACAGTGGTTAGTTGGAATATGAGGCTGATTTTCTATCCCTCCTAAACTTAAAAAGAGCTTAAAGGGGCAGGGATATAACTGAGAAGCCTGAGAGAATGAAAATATGGTTTTTGCTTGAACCCAGGAAATCTGAGCCAATCTGTGACACAGGAGAAACTCATTGACAAGAGAAAGTCAACTCTACTATGACACCATGTTTATGGACTAATTCCAAGAACTTGTGTTTTGTTTTATGCTATATTTTTGTTTGTTCCCTTCACCACTGATGTGGTCAGTTTATAGCATGAAAGCATGCAATGTATGATCATATGTAATTTATTTTACTCCTTTCCTGTAAAATGAATCCATTATTGCTGGAGAACCTTCTTTCCAGAAATTTTGACTAAAAGTTGTAAATCAAAAATGTACTTCCACATACCAAAGTAGTGCTTGCTCATATTTCTATGACATGGTTTGTTTGTTTATGTTGTTCTCAGTGGGCACTAATGAGATCCTTTTGCATGTTAAGCATTTGATCTCCCACTGATCCTTTCCCACAGACGTCTCTGTTTCTCTGGTGTGTTTTGTGTATCCAAGCTTCAGAAAAATGCCCATCTTCTTCTTAAAGAATTTTCCTCAACATAGGAAGATAGTGCCATGAAGAAACTACATGATAAAGGAAAGCAACATTCACAGTAGCTGCACTTACTACACATGTTATTTGAATCCTTGAGTTATAGTCAGGAGCAGAATCACACATTCCTGTGGCCCAGCTTCTTTCTTTGTTTCTGTAATTAGTCTTCATTCTACACAGTTCACTGAAATTGTTGTATACTCTGTATTTCCAGAAACATTCCCTCCATTCACGCTAGCATCAACTTCCAGTGCACTGTGGCCTTCTCATTATGTATATCATGCACAGGTCCTTCATGTTAACCTGCTATAGCACTGAGGATGGTCCTGTTATTTATGCATGTACTGCACATATGACTATCAGCCCTCTTTAGATCATGGATGTTCAAGCATCTTAACTTTCCTAGGAATCTTTCATAATACAAATTTTTCCTCACTGTGTATATTGATCCTTCTCTCTGCCTGCAATGTCCTCTGATTCTTCTCTTACAAATCACTATATCACCATAAAAACATGTTCTATTCATTCATTCATTCATTCATTCATTCATGTTCCCTTTTAAACCCTGTTTCTCTGTGTACAGCATTTCATGCTCAGCATTTCTAGCCTCTGGCACAAAAACGTCACTTTTGAAGTCTCCATTATTTCCATCTCTAGAAAAGAAATCATCCCTGGCACCTGTTTTCTCTTCAAGATCTTACCACAAACTCAGTTGTGGGTGGAATAAACAAAGCTGTTGATTACAATGTGATGCAAAAGTGTCCTCTTTAAGTCCAGGAACTGATGGAGTAGACAGAAAAAAGGAATAAGTTATAAGTCACATGCTTATTACCTAGTTTGGAAGCTATAAAATGTATGAGGTGTAGCCCCAGTGAAAGAAAAAACAGTTTATGTCATAAATATCAGGCATAATTATGGAAATTTCTCAAGACGTGATAGAATAATACATGGAAATTAAATAAGAATGGAAATAATCAAGTCTCCAGCTCTAGAGGTTTCTTGGTTAAAGCTTAATGGGAGGCAATATTAGAGAGAAACCAAAGAATTACCTAGGTAATTTTGGATAAAACAATGAGAATACTGAGATAATGCAATTCATCTCTTTTCAGTATATCAACCTCAAATTAAACTTCTCTTCTCCACCCCTAACAGCTTCCATGATGTATGTGGCATCCATTTGAGTCATTTCCATTTTTATTTTATTGATGATTTGGAATGAAACTTGAGCATACCATTAATTCACTTTATTACTGAGCAAATTTCTCATTGATAGATAACTAATTTTTGATCAGCCAACCCCTTTTTTAAACAATTTGATAATCTATCAAGATATACCACATCAGATTCATTTTTTAACTCATAGTTTTCATGAAGTTTATTTCTTAACAGAACTGTTCATCTTAGTTATATTCCAATGACTAAAATACAAAGGTTTATTAATGTCTGATAATTCTGGCAGTTTTCAGATCTCTTTTTCTTTGGATTGCCATATCTCAATTCTTTATGCCTTATCCTACATTTTTTCTTGGTGGGGCATGTATCTTTGTGCAAGAATGGAAAAAAATGACATTGGTTAAATCAGAGGCTACAGGGGGAAAAAATTCACTACTGCTCCACATGGGTACGAAAAACAAGGACATGTGTATTAGCTGCTCTTCTAAAAGCATATGTCTGAACTAATTAGTTCAAAAAACTCTCTGAAGAGAAATTAAGTAAACCTTCTCCTAGAATCCCATCACAAATTTGTACTTACTAAATTGTAGGGCAAATGAAGAGAGGTTCTGTACTTGTAAAAAAAATGTGTTAAATAATTCAGATCAGTTTCGTGGAAGATATGTGTAGCTGTGTTCTTCCTTCAGCTTTCATGTTGAACTTTTCAGATTCTTCTATTTTCCTCTGAATACAGATAACTGTTCTCACCAGCATTCTGCATCTTTTCATTGGTACATATACCCTTTAATTATGTATTTATGGTCATGGCAAATGTGACCTCAAAATTGGAACATTAATTACAAAAGCTATATTCCCAATTTTGATTTAGCACGTTTTAGACAAGTGGCTGTATTCCAAAAAAGTCCCAAACAAGCAGACACACCAAAGTTAAAATCATGTTTATGATACATAACCACTGGGACTCGGGTTCATATTCATTGTATAAGATTATGAGGGTAGTTCTCTTTATATTCAGGGTTTTTTGAGAATATATTTTATTTCCTTTTCAGTATCTCAGAACTCACATACTTCTGGCAAGATAATTGATCTTCTATGATTATTTCATTGTATTAACTGGGTACTGGATTAAATACACACTATTTATATGATATCTTTGTCTCTAAGCACATGAAGCCTGCCATTATAATCAAAGATTCTCTTCTATATAAGTCAAAAGAGAAGCAAGAAAGAAGGACACTCAAATCAGGTAAATTTTGCAGTACAATTTTTCTGCAAAGTTACCTGGAAACCATTGGAAATGCTGGCAGTTTCCCTGTTCCTATTTTTTCTGAAATTTAATGAGAGGATTTATCCTCGAAAATATCAATCTCAATATTGGTATTCAAGTTTTCTTAAATAATATATTCCTGCATATGAAAAAGATTTTTAAAATTTGAACTGTTTCTCAAATTTTACTATGTCTCAAGTTCCCTAATGTAATCCCTTCACCATTTATGGATTCTAAAAGGTAAATTATCAGAATTCAATCTTTTTAAAATAATATAGTTTTAAAATTCTTATGGCAGAGATAGGCAGTGGGGCAAAACTATATTCCCATCTTCCTAAAAGATTGAGGCACAAATTTACTTGAGCCAGGAGGGTGGGGTTCAGTTTGGGAAATATAAGAGAGACATCTCTTAAAATAATTTATTAGTTTATTTCCAGTGCATGATCCAAACTATTGAGTAATTGCAATGAACATATGTTGTACTTTAGGTAACATTTTTGTTGTTGTTGTTGTTGTTGTTTTCTTTTCTTTTCTTTTCCATGGAGGGAAGAATTGAAACCAGGTCTTTTAACATGCTGAGCAGTTGCTCTACAATTGAGACTGGCTGCAAGCCTTCTCTTTAAAGTTGATGATCCTGTAAAATCTCTTTATTTGAATAGTTCAGAGAAAATACACAAATTCTTTCACTTGAAATGGGAAGATGTCAAATTTTTCAAAAATCACATGATAAAGACAAGCAACTTAAAGAGTTCAGGTGCTTAATTTTACATCTTCTTTGACACCTTTTGTTTTTGTTTCGGACAGAGTCTCATTTCACAGAGACCCAGAATTTTTCTTTTACTTATTAAATTTAATAACACTTAATTCTTTACTGGGTTAGTGAAAATATTGTATCCCAAATGCTCAGAAACATTCCCTTAGTTCAGGCCTGTTTCATCTTTATTTTGCACTGATGCCTTCTAACTATTGTTCTCCATTCATTCTTATGCACCTCATCTTCACCTGCCCACATTCTGGGTGATCTACTTCCAATGCAAATATGATATGAATCATTCTTTAGAACAATAATATCAAAAAATTTTACATTTACATATAAATCTTTCATAATATGATTTTTGCCTAATTATTATTATCTCTTTCCTCCCTCTACCCTTTCCTCTGGTATTACTCTTCATGGATCCCTACATAATTAGACAAATGCAGATCCCATGTAATAGTCATCTTCCTCAGTTGCTACTGATTATCAAGCTCTTATCCTTTCCTATAAGCTGGCTGATAATATCAGTTTTTATATCCCTGCTCAGGCATTAATGCTAGACATTATCTCTGATACCATTTATCTACATTAGTACTTACCAGAAACTCAAAAATAATTAATGAGTCAAATAAATAGAACTATTTTCACAGAGATGACTGGAAATATTATCTCCTCTTCACAAATAAAAGGGACTGTCAACTAAAGAAACAATTTACTGTTTAAGTTAAAAGGATATAGTGGAAAAAATTGATAAAGTACTAATGTTGGCTTGAGTAAAGAAACAATTTTGTTGTGATAACTAGAGTCCAAATCAACTGGAAGTGCATGAAGCACACTGTGTCTTTAGAGTAGCAAATAATATTGTCACAATATTGGATAAAACATTTCAGATAAGGAACAGGGTGGTCACAGATAAAAGTGTAAAAATTATCACTCACTTTGGAGGTCATTAATGATGAACAGGAGTTGCATAAAATTTATTTTTATGAGGTAAAAAATAGTGAACAATGTGAATTTCTGATTTTTATCTATTTTAAAATTTTGTTTCTAAGAATTGGTACATTTATACTGAGTAAGTGGATTTGTGGATGAATCTTTGAGATATTTCTTTGCATTCAACCTGGTGACATACACTTTCTCCACAAAGAAATATTTGTCAAGCAAAAGATTCTGTTTGGATAATCAGAAATATTTCCTAAAGAAGACAAGATTTATTGAGCACAGTAGAGCACATCCACTAGACTTTAAGCTAAACAACAAAAGAGGTTTTATCCCATAGAACATAGTACACACATGTTTTAGGTACTCTACATTTGTATAGTGTATGAATACTGCATGTGAAAATATACAGTCATTCACTTATGAAAATTACTCACATATTATTTCTATTTTGTTTTCTTCCTGATACAAATTCTTTTATCCAATTAAAACATTTGAATGCAGGTTCTTCACATCACATAATAAAACATAAAAAACATCACTGTTCACAGTGTTTACTACAAAAAAATGCAAAACTGGAAAATGACATTTATGAACTTGAAAAGAAATATGCTGAAGTAAAAAGTGTAACATCGGAGCTTAAAAAGAAAAATGTAGCATGGAAACAAGAACTTCAAAGTTTGAGGTATGATACACTAGTTTCATAGGTCCTTGTTAAGTTGCTGAAGTTGGCATTGATCTTCAGATACTCCTGCTCTACTTACTGAGATTAAAGACATGTACCACCACACCTAAATAGGAATCTATTTATATAACTAATAGAAATTTTGGTGGTTTTTTATCTATATTTTTGCCTTTTGGAGTAAAATCAATGTTTCAAGGAATGAAATTTAGAAAACCAGTTTTCTCTATTTGTTTAATTTACTCTGAATACATTTTCAATGTAGAATTATTTGATTAGAGATACTTTTTAAAAAGGTATTTGATAGATTTCTAAATTCCTCTCAAGAAAGTTTATGTTATTTACAATTCTCCCAAAGATAACAAAATGGGCATTTTTCACTGTCCAGAAACATTTTAAAACATTTATAGTTTTTCTTCTGCTATATGGGATCAAACCCAGGGGTTAGTTCAACTAAGTAGATATGCTAGTACTGAGCTAAACCCTCAGCTACAGTTTTAATATTAACATTCATTTAAAAATGAAATGAAAATTGATTACTGATTATTTTATTCAAATTAACTCTGGTTTATAAATAAAACTTCTTCTTATTTATTTGTTGAAAAGACCAATACTCTTAATTATTGGATTAAATATTAGGTTCAGTCTTGTTCCAAAGGGGATTTTGACTTGTTTACAAAATACATAATGATAAACAAGGTAAGTGCTACCATAAGAGAAACAAAAAAGGTAGAATAAAGTTATTTTTTTTCTCAGGAAAAATAAGTTTTAAGATAAACTTATTTTACTGCAGATATGCCTTTAAAGAGGAAGAGAATACAAGAAATGATTCTCTGTTTCTTGAACCAAATAGGGACAAGTTAAATGAAATAGCAAATGAAGATAATAAAGAAATTTAAAAGAAACCTAAAACATCTGTCAGAAAATTTGATACAGAATTAAATATTACAGCAGATAAATTTAATCAGGTAAATGAGCTTTCAGTACATTTTTAAATTTTTTTTATTTTATTTCAACAAACTTATTTATACTATCCCTTTAACATACTATATGCAGCCATGTTTCACTTCCTGAAGGGTATATGATCTGAGAAATATGCTGTTTGGCAATTGTACCAACATACAATCATCATAAGTGTGTACTTGCACAAACTTCAGACATCTACCACAATACTAGAATAAATAATCTTCCAGGATCTCAATTGTACATGTAGTGTATATTCTCGCAAAGCATTGGTATGTGGAGTGTGACACTATTATTTTGGTTTAAAACAAAATTTTATCTCACCCTAAAATTAATTGATGACATGTGTTGCAAGATTAATTATTGCAAATCTTGGCATCTAGTAGATGCTCCATATTTGTTTCCTGAGTGAAAGAGTTGAGTTTAATCACTTTACTGCAGATGTGCCTTAAAAAAGGAGGGGATTTGGCTATAGCTCAGTGTCAGAGTGCTTGCCTATCATGTGTGAGGCACTGGGTTCAATCCTCAGCACCACAAAAAAATAAACAGAAAAAATAAAGGCATTATTTCCATCTACAACTACAAAAAAGTATTTTTTAAAAAAAGAGAATAGAAGAAATGATTCTCTGTTTTTTGAACAAAATAAGAACAAATTAAAAGAAAAAGTAAATGAAGATAATAAAGAGATTTTTAAATGTTAAGGTTTAGAGAAAATAGATTTGAAACTAGTTAAATATTTTGTTTAAAAAATTTCACAATTGCATTTATACCTGTATTTAATAAATATCTTTACTCTTTGAGGATTTTTTTCTGTCATTTATGCAGTTTAAATTTGAGTAATTCATGTGTGATAAAGATTTATGTGCTTTAATAATCTACTTCTTTTGAATGGTTATTTATTTTGAAGATACCACTATTAATTAAGCTTTTAGACTTTCTACTCCCTACTGAGATAAGGCCAAAACCTACTGAAAAATCTCTAGGTCTCATCAGAACAAAATGACATCTATAGGTAACTTTCATGAGAACAGTTTGCCTGAATTTACAAGATGGGATTCCAGCAAAACATTTTGCAAACAAAAACTGATAAATAGGGCCAAAACTGAAATCAATTGTTTTCCTCTGTTGTTTTCAAGTCTCTCTCTCTCTCTCTCTCTCTCTCTCTCTCTCTCTCTCTGTGTGTGTGTGTGTGTGTGTGTGTGTGTGTGAATAGTAACTGTATCCATCATGAAAAACATAAATGTATAACCATCAGGTGCATATTTAGGGAGTGAGAGTGTGGGCATTTTTGTCCCACTGGATTAAGTAATGTTATTATTCAATTCTGTTTGTCTGCAGCACTCCAGTGGTGGTTTTCACAGTGTCCTGTTTCAGAGAAAAGGCTTTTAATATTTTTCACAGGATTTGATGATTTTTCTAGGATCTCAAAACCCTTGATTCTAACAAGAGATCTTCTGGTTTGGGGAAGTGATTTCACTCCCTTGGTGTGTTAGGGTGAAGACGTGCTTTTCACTATACCACTTTTAAGTAAGAAGGAAAAATGTGGCTAGCAGAGATCCTGGTTTTTGGATATCATTTCCTCACTTTTGACAAGAGAAATACTTTGCATCAAGTAATCTCCTATTTTATATAGAACACTTTTGTAAATAATGATAAACCATGATATGTATGCAGTAATAACTTACTGGTATTTGTTCCTAATAAATTGGGTCAGTTTATTTTCTCTATTTCACACTTACTATGTTTCAAACTTCACTAAGAAGGAACAAATAATACTGAGCAGCAACTTAGAAATTGTTTTTGCCATTAGTATCTTGCAACACAAGCCTTCTCTGATGTTTATACATTCACAGGACAGAATGGTGGATGAGCACTAGAAGCAGAGGTGGAAGGCTTGGCTAAAATCTCACAACTTGGGGCTGGGGTTGTGGCTCAGAAATAGAGTGCTCACCTAGCACAGGTGAGGCCCTAGGTTTGCTCCTTAGCACCACATAAGTAAACAAATAGATAGATAAAGGTATTTAAAAAATCTCACTACTTGCCTATATTTTTGGCCCCACCCTGCTTTCCAGAATTGTGTTTATTGATAAACATACATATGTTAAGTGCTGACCCTAGTTCTATCATTTATTAATGTGTGCAATTCTCATATCATTACTGGTATCCTGATCTTCCTTCCAAACAGGTTTCACAGTTGGAAATGAAAATCAGTGACCTAGAAAATGAGATTGGTCAGAAAAGAAATACTCTCAGAGTAAGGACTTTGGTTTCAGAACAAAATAAAAGACATACATATCAAAATGAACAAAGGAAAATGAAAGAACACATCAGAAAGCAGGAATCTATTAGAGAGAGGAGAATATAATAATACAAATACCTTTTTCTTTCCTGCCACAGCTCTTCTAACCTTAGGGGTCTATGGAAAAAAAAGAAGAGCATGAGCTGAACCCTTTTACTGGGAAGAAGCCATTCAATTGAGGCAAGGGGTAGGATTACAAAGGAAGAGGTGAGTCTAGCTCAACTCCTGTGAGTGATGCCTACACCTGAAGACAAGCCTTGCTATCAGAGCTGGGACAATGCCCCAAGTCACCACAAAATGCAGTGATTGGTCAGAGTCTCTTGCTTCAGGACTGGAAGGCATGGTCATTCAGAGCATCTACCCACACCCTGGGGCAACTCAGGGAGAGTGAATGGGCCCTCAAGTCTTCTAAGGACCTGGCAGAGATACATCACAGAAAATGATCAAGACAGGACTTGTGAGGATCAACAAAGGATTAATTACATTATCATTTACAGATTTGGCTTAAAAATAAATCCCTCCTGGGATGGGGGTGTAGCTCAGTGGTAGAGCTCTTGCCTAGCATGTATGAAGCCTGGGTTCATCCCCAGTCACACAAAAATATAAGGAAAAGAAATATATCTTTCCATATAGAGTATTTTCAAAGGTTTTATACTTAAGGGAATAGATTTAAGTTGTCTGAAAAAGTCTGTTTACTAATTTTATTAGTATGCTCTTGCAGTTATAACAATGTGCCACAACCTGGGGGACTTACACAATAGACAATTATTTCTCACAGTCTGGAAACTGGAAATTTAAGATCAAGGTATCTTCAGGGTTGGTTCTCTCAGGCCTCTTTCCTTGGCTGCCTTCTTGCTGTGTCCTTATATGGCCTTTCTTCTGTGGACACCACCACTGGAGTCTCTGTGTATCTAAATTTCCTCTTCTAATAAGGACATCTGTCACACTGGATTAGGACCCACCCTAATGGCCTCTTTTTACCTTAATTACCTCTTTAAAGGCCCTATCTCAAAATTCCAGTCATAGTCTAAGGTACAGGGGCTTGATTTCAACCTATTTCCTAGTTTATATAAAAGACTTGAAATGCCTGTGTGTGTGTGTATGTGTGTGTGTCTGTGTGTGTGTCTGTGTGTGTTTACAACCTATGGATTTGAGGGAAGATATGAGTCAGCCTATTACAGTGACAACACTTCATTTAATTTGTGCTATATTGTGTGTTGTGTTAGTTAACTTTCCATCACTATAAAAATATCTGAGATAATAATAAGAAAAGCTTTATTTTGGCTCACAGTTTTGGAGATTCTGGTACATGAATAGTTGACCCTATTGCTTTTGGGCCTGTGGCAAAGCAGCACAACATGGCAAGAGTGTGTGGCGAAGCAAAACCACTTACTTCATGTACAGGTGGGAAAAAAGTGGGAGTGGGGTGAGGAAGGGTCCAAGGTCCCACAATCCTCTTCAATGGCATATACTGTTCTCTAGAGAACTAAGGACTTGCCACCACCTCAAATTATATCACCCTGGGAATCAATCTTTTAACACATGAGCCTTTGGGGGACACTCAAACCCAAACTATTACATGCTTCAAGCAAGTAACTCAGCCTTAAAAAAAATGCAGAGCCACCAGGAGATCCTTTTATTCTAATTATTCTGAACCTACTGACAATAAGGCTGAGAAAATTACTGTTTTTGTCTTACTGTCCACTTTTCTTACACACACACACACACACACACACACACACATCATACATGTATAGGAGATCAAATCTGGCTTATTCTATTTCCTAAACACTTTTGAAAGCTTTTATTCCTGCTGCCACTGCCTTCATTCCTACCCTCCTTATTCTCTTCTGAACAACAGCAGCATCCTTTCTAGTTTCTGTGAGGAGCCAATTTCTCTGAAACAGATTTTATTATATCATTCTATTCCAAGGAGTAAGTTAAAATATTTCTGCTTGGATATATTTTTTAATCCCCCTTCTGTTGCCAAGATGTAAAATATTCCTTGCTAGGAAATGATTGTGTCCCCTCAAAATTCATATGCTAAAGCCTTAACCCCCAGTTCTTCAATGTGTCTATATTTGAAGAGAGGGCCTTTAAAGAGATGTTTAAATGAAAATAAGGCCATTATGGTATGCCCAAACCCAATATGACTGGTGATTTGTAAGAGAAAATTTGTACACACAAAGAGATACCAGAGGTGTACCTGTATACAGAGGAAAGACCATGTGAAGACTTAGCACCAAGATTGCTGTTGAAGTTTGGATCTAGAAGGGTCTCCAAAGGCCCATTATTAAAGGCTTGGTTCTAGACTGATACTATTAGGAGGCAGTGAAAGTTTTAAGAGAGATGGGCTAATGAAGAAAATGTAGGTAATTGGGTCCCTTCCCTTGAAGGGGACATTGGCACTCTAGGACCTTTTTCTTCTTCTCTTTTGCTTTCTGGGCATGAGGTAGCAGTTTTGCTATATCACATGCTCCTTGACCTGATGTGGTACTTCACCACAGACATCAAAGCAACAGGGCCCAAAGATCATGGACCAAAACCTCCAAAACTATGAGCCAAAATAAACATTTTTATATGTTGATCACCTCAAGTATTTATTATAGTGAGAGGAAGTCAACTAACACAACTGTCATCTGCAAGCCAAAAAGAGAGGATTCATAAGAAGCCAATCCTGAAAATACTTTGTTCTTACAGTTACAGCCTCTGGAACTGGGAGATCATGTTTGTTGTTTGAATACCTCAAGGCATGGTGCTTTGTTATAGCCTGAGAAGGCTAACAGACCCCTGGTTTGGATTCCTATAACTCCTTGAGAACACATTTTTTTAGTTTGAAACCCAGTGTCTAAGAATCGTTAGAGCTCTTGCTTTTTTCCTACTGGATCATGAGCTCCTTGAGGGTTGTGTGATCTTCTTAGCCTTTTCTCCCTATGGCCTAGTGCAATGCTTGACATCAATATTCATTGAGCAATAGACAGAAGAATCCTTATCTCAATTAGAATCTGCAGAAACTGTAGCTGCTCGTGGCATTAGAAGATTGGATGAGAGAAATAAATTTTATGAAAATATATTCGGCAATGCAGGTTTATTCCATAAAATGTGTACATTATAGATAATATAGCACCACCAGAGGGAAATTATGGCTTCCTGTTAGCTGTGTAATTGACTTATATCCATGTTCCAAATTTAACTCTTATTACTCTTTGTCTTTATGTTATGTTGTAACAAAGGTAAATAATTTGCTGTTCTCTTGCCCTGTCTCTCTCCCCCATCACCTTGCCTGCCATGTATACCATGCTGGGCCCAACCTCTTTGATAGAGCTTACACCATCCCTTGGCAAGAAATGCCTCACTATGTGCTATAGTCTGGGTATGATTTGAGTTTTCACCCAAAGGTGCATTTCTGGAAGCTTGGTTCCCAGTGTGGTGGTGTTGAGGTCATGGGGCTCCTTATACTCCAATAAAATAGAAGATAGTGAAGGCATCGATAAATTTCTTAAGTCATATGATTTGCCCAGATTGAGTCAGGAGGATATTGACAACCTAAACAGACCAATATCAATTGAGGAAATAGAAGATACCATCAAAAGACTACCAACTAAGAAAAGCCCAGGACCGGATGGGTATACAGCAGAGTTTTTCAAAACCTTTAAAGAGGAACTAATACCAATACTTTTCAAGCTATTTCAGGAAATAGAAAAAGAGGGAGAACTTCCAAATTCATTCTATGAGGCCAACATCACCCTGATTCCTAAACCAGACAAAGACACTTCAAAGAAAGAAAACTACAGACCAATATCTCTAATGAACCTAGATGCAAAAATCCTCAATAAACTTCTGGCGAACCGGATACAAAAACATATCAAAAAAATTGTGCACCATGATCAGGTAGGATTTATCCCTGGGATGCAAGGTTGGTTCAATATACGGAAATCAATAAATGTTATTCACCACATCAACAGGCTTAAAAATAAGAACCATATGGTCATCTCGATAGATGCGGAAAAAGCATTCGACAAAGTACAGCATCCCTTTATGTTCAAAACTCTAGAAAAACTAGGGATAACAGGAACATACCTCAACATTGTAAAAGCAATCTATGCTAAGCCTCAGGCTAGCATCATTCTGAATGGAGAAAAACTGAAGGCATTCCCTCTAAAATCTGGAACAAGACAGGGATGCCCTCTCTCATCACTTCTGTTCAACATAGTTCTTGAATCACTGGCCAGAGCAATTAGACAGACGAAAGAAATTAAAGGCATAAAAATAGGAAAAGAAGAACTCAAATTATCACTATTTGCAGATGACATGATTCTATACCTAGCAGACCCAAAAGGGTCTACAAAGAAACTATTAGAGCTAATAAATGAATTCAGCAAAGTGGCAGGCTATAAAATCAACACGCATAAATCAAAGGCATTCCTGTATATCAGCGACAAATCCTCTGAAATGGAAATGAGGACAACCACCCCATTCACAATATCCTCAAAGAAAATAAAATACTTGGGAATCAACTTAACAAAAGAGGTGAAAGACTTATACAATGAAAACTACAGAACCCTAAAGAGAGAAATAGAAGAAGATCTTAGAAGATGGAAAAATATACCCTGTTCATGGATAGGTAGAAATAACATCATCAAAATGGCGATATTACCAAAAGTTCTCTATAGGTTTAATGCAATGCCAATCAAAATCCCAACGGCATTTCTTGTAGAAATAGAGAAAGCAATCATGAAATTCATATGGAAAAATAAAAGACCCAGAATAGCAAAAACAATTCTAAGAAGGAAATGTGAATCAGGCGGTATAGCTATACCAGACTTCAAACTATACTACAGAGCAATAGTAACAAAAACAGCATGGTACTGGTACCAAAACAGGCAGGTGGACCAATGGTACAGAATAGAGGACACAGAAACCAATCCACAAAACTACAACTATCTTATATTTGATAAAGGGGCTAAAAGCATGCAATGGAAGAAGGATAGCATCTTCAACAAATGGTGTTGGGAAAACTGGAAATCCATATGCAACAAAATGAAACTGAATCCCTTTCTCTCGCCATGCACAAAAGTTAACTCAAAGTGGATCAAGGAACTTGATATCAAATCAGAGACATGGCGTCTGATAGAAGAAAAAGTTGGCTATGATCTACATACTGTGGGGTCGGGCTCCAAATTCCTCAATAGGACACCCATAGCACAACAGTTAATAACTAGAATCAACAAATGGGACTTACTCAAACTAAAAAGTTTTTTCTCAGCAAAAGAAACAATAAGAGAGGTAAATAGGGAGCCTACGTCCTGGGAACAAATCTTTACTCCTCACACTTCAGACAGAGCCCTAATATCCAGAATATACAAAGAACTAAAAAAATTAAACAATGAGATAACGAATAACCCAATCAACAAATGGGCCAAGGACCTGAACAGAAATTTCTCAGAGGAGGACATACAATCAATCAACACATATATGAAAAAATGCTCACCATCTCTAGCAGTCAGAGAAATGCAAATCAAAACCACCCTAAGATACCATCTCACTCCAGTAAGATTGGCAGCCATTAGGAAGTCAAACAGCAACAAGTGCTGGCGGGGATGTGGGGAAAAGGGTACTCTTGTACATTGCTGGTGGGACTGCAAATTGGTGCGGCCAATTTGGAAAGCAGTATGGAGATTTCTTGGAAAGCTCGGAATGGAACCACCATTTGATCCAGCTATTCCACTACTCGGTCTATTCCCTAAAGACCTAAAAAGAGCACACTATAGGGACACTGCTACATCCATGTTCATAGCAGCACAATTCACAATAGCAAGACTGTGGAACCAACCTAGATGCCCTTCAATAGACGAATGGATAAAAAAAATGTGGCATTTATACACAATGGAGTATTATTCTGCATTAAGAAATGACAAAATCATAGAATTTGGAGGGAAATGGATGGCATTAGAGCAGATTATGCTAAGTGAAGCTAGCCAATCCCTTAAAAACAAATGCCAAATGTCTTCTTTGATATAAGGAGAGTAACTACGAACAGAGTAGGGAAGAAGAGCATGAGATGAAGATTAACATTAAACAGGGATGAGAGGTGGGAGGGAAAGGGAGAGAGAAGGGAAATTGCATGTAAATGGAAGGAGACCCTCAGGGGTATACAAAATTACATACAAGAGGAAGTGAGGGGAAAGGAGGGAAAATATAAGGGGGAGAAATGAATTACAGTAGAGGGGGTAGAGAGAGAAGAGGGGAGGGGAGGGGGGAGGGGGGATAGTAGAGGATAGGAAAGGCAGCAGAATACAGCAGACTCCAGAATGGCAATATGTAAATCAATGGTTGTGCAACTGAAGTGATTCTGCAATCTGTATATGGGGTAAAAATGGGAGCTCATATCCCACTTGAATCAAAGTGTGAAATATGATATATCAAGAACTATGTAATGTTTTGAACAACCTACAATAAAAATTAATTAAAAAAAAAAAAAAAAAAAAAAAGAACATGCCATATCACTCAGGGCTGAGGATGTACCTCAGTGGTACAGAGCTTGCCTGAGTTCAATCTCCAGTACCACCAAAAGAGAAAAAAAAAAAAAATCTACACTTAAATTCCTATTAAACACACTTTCCATCCTTGTCAATGGGCTTTACTTGTGACTCACCTCATTTTAGGCCAGCTTCTGCTTTTCAACGCTTTGTGCTTATCTCAACTTGTTGGTTTCAAAGGCACAGCTACTTTATTGCCTCTGCTAGGGGACTAATGAAAAAGGTTTCCTTTCAGACCCATTCTTGGCCCTGGCCAGGATTTGGGAAAGCCTTTGTGACATGAATCTAAGTCACAAAACTGCCCTTGTAAATCTCATGGGGTCACAGTTGAAGATTGTGCTTCAAGGGAAGACCAATGAGACCAAATAAATGCCTTGTATTTGCCTTCCTGCTTTCTTACAAAGAGATGCAAAAGTTCCTAGAGGTTAATAAAACTGCATCATAGTAGTAGAGTGCTTGCCTACTATGCACAAAGCCCTATGTTGGATCCCCAGCTCTGGAAATAACAACAACAATAATAAAGCTAATTAATATAGGAATTTAACTCCCCGAGGCTCCCCATGAGTGGACTTTATTTGACAAAAAGAGTGTTTTGTTCTGATTCACAGTTCCTGCAAGCTCTTGGATCTAACGTTTCCTTTCCTTGAACCAAGCTGACCTTGTTTCTGCTGGGGAGGACAGATGTCTACCTGCTGCCTCCTTCCCCTAACACTCTCCTAGTGATTCTTCCAGAATGTTAGATGCTCTCTCTTTAAGCAATTCTTTGGTTTCAGATAGTGACATGCACAGAAGTCATCTGAAGGGGCTGGGGATATAGCTCAGTGGAAGAGCACTTGCTTAGCATGTGTGAGGTGCTAGGTTCCATCCCCATCACTTTAAGAAAAAAATAAAACCTTCTGATAATTGTCAATTTAAGACACCAGTAGTCCTAAGAAGGTGGAGCACTGGTTGGGCCAACTTGAGTGGACTAGGATCCTGGCATGAGAAGAGCAGGATATAGGCATTACTTGGGAGATTTTGTTTCTTTCCAGTTGGATGAACTTGTACAAGTCACTCAACTTCTCAGGGCCTCAAAAACTTCTTATGAAATCCAAGGGAGTATAACAGGTGCAAATCCTTTAACAAAATCCTTATGCTGAGCCCCAATGTGTAAAATGAATGAAAGCTGAATGGGGTAGGAGACCTGCAGGTGCCTGATATGACAGATTCCAGGAATCCACAAAGACTTAGCAAATTACAGAATGAATATGTGAGGTTTTATTTAAAATTTTTCTTTTCCCTCTCCTCCTCCTCCTCTTCCTCCTCCTCCTTCGCCTCCTCCTTCTTCCTCTTCTTTTCTCTCTCTCTCTCTCTCTCTCTCTCTCTCTCTCTCTCTCTCTCTCTCTCTTCCTTGCAGTGCTGGGAACCAAACCCAGGGACTTGTGCATGCTAGGCACACACCAAATTCCTTAATTTTATTTTTTTGGTGGTACTCTGATTGGATCCAGGGGCACTTTATTACAGAGCTCCTTCCCCACTCTTTTTTATTTATTTTTTTTGAGACAGGGTAATTGCTAAGTTGTCCAGGCTGGCCTTACATTTGTAATCCTTCTTCAGCCTCCTGAGTTGCTGGGATTATAGGTGTGCACCACATACCTGGCTAAAAATTCTCCTTTAGACTGAGGCAACATTATATTGACAAGGAAGTGTCTTGGGCTATATAGTCAAGAGAAAAAAAGCAAAGGTCTTATATGACAGAAAGGAAGATTTACAAAACCCTTGGGGAAAAGGGAGCTCAGGAATATGACCTGTCGCAATCTCCTTTATCTACCCCAATCCCCCTGCCTGTTGAAAGTAAGCCTGCCAAAAGTAACTGACCAACTCTTCCCATGACATGGCCCTGCTAAACCCCATAAAACTCAGACTCTTGTTGTAGCCAGCTGCCATTTTCCTCTTAAAATTGTACCTCTCCCTTGCTTAATAAAGCATCACCGATCCATTGAGGTCTGTCTCCTTTTCTTTCTTTTTCTTTTTTCTTTTTTTTATTCTCTCTTATTTGCTTTCATTACATACTACTATTTGTGTTTAAAAGAAAGAAAAAATGATTATATATGATTAAGCATAGATTTTTCTGAGAAAATACATAGGAAACTGATAATGATTATTGCTTCTATGAGGGAAATGAGTAGTAGGGGAGGGAAAAGGAGGGAAACTTGCTTTCTACCCTATATCCTTTATACCTCTGAATTTTGTGCTATGTGCATTTTTCTTTTTAAAATTGTGCTTTGAGGGATGGTAGTTTAACTTAGTAATAGAGCACTTGCGTAGTATGTGTAAGGCCCTGGGTTCAATCCCCAGTGCCAAAAAGAAACATATGTCTATACACATCACATACCTTCATAATACCTATTCAAAATTAATATATAACAAATATATAAAAATTACACTTTGGCTTCTCCTTCCTTTAGACCAAGCACTGCCATTATAATTTTGCTTCAGGGCAAGAACAAAACACTATTCGCCCTTCTGCCTCCCTTCATCATTTCAGTGACTTGCAGAAAATCCAATTCAACATCTCTTCTCTTTGGCTTCTTAGTGTTCGGAACTGTTCCATGTCAGCTTTTTGTCCTTCTCCCCACTGCCCCGCCACTTACTAATTCTCATCAATCTTCGCTGGGACACCCCTCTGAACACTGCTGAAGCTACCAGAGCTCTGATTTATAGCACAACTTCGTGCTTAGAATGATAGGATCGCAGAAACACAGCTGTGAACATGGGTGTCTCAACAGCTCCTTGGGCTATGCCAACTCCCTTCTATTCCAAGTTCTTGACTGGCCCCACCTCTCACTTTCCTCCCACAGTTCCTAGGTTCTTTGGGGGTGGGGGTGGAGGTATAATTGCTTTCATAAGGAATCTGTTTTCTCATATCCAAGGCCAACTGAGCCTGCCCCTGCCTCTTGCTAAAATCCCAGCATAACCTGGTTGCTTATGTAAAGGTTCATCTTTACCTGCTTCCTTTGTTACCTCCGAAGAATTTGGCTCAAACCAGTTCTCAGAACCTCCAATTCCCCAAAGACTGAGTGGTGGGTCTAAACAGGTTGTCACTCAGGTCTTAAATCAATGAACTTTAAGAAGGGCATCAATACAAATGTCCCCTGCTTGGGCTGGATGCTGGGAATAGTCACAACCAAGATTGACATGGCCCCTCCTTGTCTTGGTGGAGCAAGCAGACTTGTTGGGAAGGTGATTTTTATTGGTAATTAAATATGGAAGAGCTCAATTCCTGTTGTTAATTAGAATTTCCTGAGATATTCTAAATCCATGTTTGACCAATTGAATTAGAATCTTTAGGACCAAGGCCCAAGAATTAGTATCTTTTAAATTCCCCAGGTGATTCTAACCACAGCCAGCATTGAGAATCCCTTTCCCAATACAACAGATTTATAAACAACCTTCTATTTAATAATATAATCTAAATGATTTTTCAATGGTAGTCCTTAATTAAATCACAAAAATGAAATTTTCCATAGGTACAAGGTTAGGTACTAGGGTTTGAGAGTATTGAAAACCCATTTCAAACCATAAACAACAATTTAACCCTGAAAATAAAGGTAAGAAAAACAAATACATATGCTAAGAAATACCCAATGGCTCCTGGTTGGAGTACAGTATTACAACTTGCCATAGATTTATCTAAGCTGATATATGAGATAGGATGGAGAATCAGGAAGTTATTTTCTAACTTTTTTAAACATTAGGTTTTGGCTTCACTCCATTCTTCTGTGGTTTCATGAAATTTCAACTATATATATAACTTTCTGCCACTCTAGTCATCTCTTGCCTCTACACTCAGTGTTACTGTCACCAGGCTCAAGTATGTGATGTGATGATGTGATTATTCTGTCAGTGGACCTCACAGTACAAAAAAGATGGCAGTAACATGGCATAAGGCTTGGGATACAATATTAAAAGAAAAAGATTCAGAATAAATATGATCTGGCTTAGTTGAAAACAACATGTTGGGAGTATAGCTCAGTGGTAGAGGGAATATGCAAGGCTCTGGATCCCCAACACCAAACCAAACCAAACACCAGATCACCTGTCTATATGCATAGAAAACAGCTTGGAAAGACATAAAAATGTTACTGGTAAATAATTTGTAAGTAATAAGATATATGGATAATTTTTAAATTTTGCTGTATTTACAGCATTTTCCAAAGTTTCTACCTTGAATATGCCTAACTGTTAAAATCAGAACAATCAGTTACTAGTTTGATTTCAATGGTTGTTTTACGGCCAATCCCCAGTACTCCTTGGGGCCGTTGGAGGAGTTCATCCTACCCCAGAAAAGAGGCTGGTTCTTTCTCTCTCTGGGAATCCAGCCCTGAAAAGGGATGCATTTGCCTCTTCAGTTCAGTCCTTTTGATTGGGAGATGCGGCCATTAGAAGATGTTAAATGCCATATAACATAATCTGGAATTGCATGGTGACCATTTGTATAGCCAGCTGGGAGAGGGGTGTGTGGCATCACCTCTTACTTGCCCTCTCCAAACCCCACCCAGGAGGGCTGGGAAGATACAAAGATGGTGTGTTATGTCAGTTTGGTATGCAAATGCAGGCCTCTAATCCTATCAGGAATGCTTAGGGTGTTAATTTGACTATCTTTCACAGCTCATAAATCTACTTGGGGGCAAAGCCAAGCTGCCAGACACCATCAAGCCAAACTCCTTCAGAGACTGGCAGTTTGAGTAAAGCAGCTGGGATCATGCCTCAATAAAGTCCAATAAAGAGCTTTGTATGTGGAGGACTGAAGAGCAGCTTCTCACATTTGGATACAATAGAACAAAACAGTGGGAAATGTGAATGTCTGATTATTCAGACTGGTGGTCTCCCCTGTGCCCTGCCTGCCTACTGAGCCATGGATGCTCCTTCATTCACAATTCTTTGCACGCAGATGGATCTATCTTGCTCCCAAACAATTGCCTGCATAGACTCCTGTTGGATTAGTTTGTTTAATCCCTGTGTATAAATACAAATAGACTATATTCACTTCCACTGGAATCTGCTAGCCTTTTTATATTAAAAATCTATTAAACTCGAGTCAGGTCATTTCTGCCTAGATTCATTCTCATTTTATTCAGTGGTCAAAACAGAAATATTCTTTTTCTTTTTGGAACAGAACATCCTCTCCCACTACCTCCCTCCCCTCACGAATTAACATCATTCACAAATACGTGGGGGTTGAAACAGCCAACAGAAATCAGTTTCAACCTCTGGGTTACAGCTTCATCCAGAATCCATCTGTTCCGGGAACTGGTCAGTTTAAAAAATCAGCAGATTCAGGATTCTAAGTAAAAACATCCTTTGTGTCATCTGTTTCAAGGGGGAAGAAACACAGGCACAGACTTCCATCTACTTCCTCCTTGGGCCAAACCTTTTGGAAGGCAGGTTGATTTGAAGAATGTAAAGCTCCTCCAACAAATCTGCAGTCTGGTAGGGGTGGGGAGAGAGTGGGGGTTGCAGCAGAGACACAGCAGTTATTACCCATAATCTCAGACAGCAAGTACCAGAAACATTGCAGATACCTACCCATTTTGTATCCTTATGGGGCACAAGCAACGAATGACAAGCCCACAGATCACTGAGGATTACTTCCAACCCTTCGGGACTGATTTACTCAATACCAGGAGCATAGTGACTTGGGTCTTGAGTAAATTTCTTTATTTTTAAAATTTTTTTTTAAGAGAGAGAGAGAGAGAGAGAATTTTTTAATATTTATATTTTTTAATATTTATTTTTTAGTTTTCGCTGGACACAACATCTTTGTTTGTATGTGGTGCTGAGGATTGAACCCGGGCTGCACACATGCCAGGCGAGCTCGCTACCCCTTGAGCTACATCCCCAGCCCCAGTAAATTTCTTTAAATCTTGAGCCCTGGTGCCCTCATCTGGAAGACAGATTTAATATCGTCCTTGTGGACTATCTGACTCTTAGTATACTGTTTGCTACATGGTAATTGGATTGCTACATGGTGACTGATCCACTGGTAGTGGATTTGAGAAACAATTGTGATTATTGATATTACTCATGGTAAATTTTAAAAATAAATGATTATTGACGTTGTTATTGCTGACTTGGTAAGTGACTGTTGTACCATTATTAGCTATTGCTTTCTCCATATAATGGTGAGTAGACGACAAAAAGAGCTGAATGGGGATCATTAACATAAGTCCATTCATTCACTTAGTGTTTATTCCATATCATCTATATGCCAGGCACTGTTCTAAGCACTGAAGCTACATCAGTGGAATACATCTTTTTTTTTTTTTTTTGTACCTGGGATTGAACTCAGAAGATGTGACCACTGAGCCATATCCCCAGCTCTATTTTTTGTATTTTATTTAGAGACAGGGTCTCACTGAGTTGCTTAGCGCCTCACCATTGCTGAGGCTGGCTTTGAACTTGCCTTCCTCCTGTCTCAGCCTTCCGAGCTGCTGGGATGACAGGCGTGAGCCACCATGCCTGGCTGAAAACATCTTTCTGAAGTTCACATTTTAGTGTGTGTAGGAGACTGATGATAAATATAATAAATACATAAATTCTATAGGATTATTGGTTTTGGTGCTGCTGAAGATTGAACCCTGGGCTTTGTACACTCTAGGCAAGTGTACCACAGAGCTACACCTCTAGCCTCTTTATTGAATTTATGATGTAATTAGAGTTATAGAAAAAGAGAGTGCAGGGTAAGGATAGGGAGTGATTTTGGGGGAGGAAATGATACAATGGGATTTAAAACAAGGGGTCCAGCCAGGTGAGGTGGAACACACCTGTAATCCCAGAAACTTGGAGGTAGAGGCAGGAGGACCCCAAGTTCAAGACCAGTCTCAGCAATTTAGTGAGACCCATAGCAATTGAGTGAAACCCTGTCTTAAAAATAAAAAGGATTGAGCTGGGGTTGTGGTTCAGTGGTGGAGCATTTGCCTAACATGTGTGAGGCACTGGGTTCGAATCTCAGCACCACATACAAACAAACAAACAAATAAATAAATAAATAAAAGTCCACCAACAACTAAAAAATATTAAAAAAAAAAAAAAAAAAAAGGATTGAGGATGTAGAAATGGTGTTATCCCCAGCAACCCCTCTACAATACAATACAATACAATACAATACGGGGATCCAGAAAACATTCCAACAACTGTGAAGGCGGTGGGGCTTAAGTCACAGGAAATGCTGAGGAAAAAGCACTCTAGGTACAGAAAGAGCAATTGCAAAGACATCTGGGGAGAATGTCTGTGTTCTGGAGAAGGCTGGAGAAGCCACAGCAGAGTGATCCATTGGTAGAATGGGAAATGGTGTCACTGGGATACAGAGGTAGACCATACAGGATCAAGCCTACATTTTAAGACTTTAGCTTTTTACTTTAAGCAAATGGGAGACACTGCAGCGTTCTTTTTTTTTTTTTTTTTTTTTTTAAGAGTGAAAGGGGGGGGGAGAGAGAGAGAGAGAGAGAGAGAGAGAGAGAGAGAGAGAGAGAGAATTTTTCAATATTTATTTTGTAGTTTTCGGCGGACACAACATCTTCATTTGTATGTGGTGCTGAGGATCGAACCTGGGCCGCACGCAGGCGAGCGCGCTACCACTTGAGTCACATCCCCAGCCCACTGCAGCATTCTGAGCCAATTAAGTGGCATGGGTGAACAAGATCACTTTGGAACTTTAGTTGAAAACAGACTGTGGGAGCTGGGGAGATGGGAGTGGTGGAGGACAAGGGTAGAGAAACCAGTGGACTGTATGTGAGATGTTAGGGAAAAACAGTATGACAACTTTGTTTTAAACAACTGGAAGGTCAGAGAGCCATCAAGAAGGGGAAGACTGAAAGTACAGCAGGTTTGGGGGAGATTTGTTTGAATTTTGGTCCCATTTCTTAAGACTTACAGCTTAAAACTGTGTGTGTGTGTGTGTGTGTGTGTGTGTGTGTGTATTTTAATTTTATTTTTTTCTGGTGGTGATGAGGATTGAACCCAGGGGCCTTGTGCACGCAAGGCAAGCACTCTACCAACTGAGCTATATCCCCAGCCCCAAGCCCTTAGATATTAATTAATTCATGGAATGAATGAACTCAAGGGTGCTCAACAGCTGAGCTCCATCACCAGCCTATTTTATTTTTTATGAGGGTCTGCCATTGGGCTACCCCTCAGCCTACATTTTGCTTCTAGAAATTGTTTCCCAATAATGCAGAAGAAGTATTCTTTCCCCCTTGGCCTTCCTACTACATATAAGAAGCAGTTGTAGCTGTATACCCAGCAGTGAGGCTGTGATGGTTAAGACATCAGCACACTTCTATTGCCTCTGGTAATTAGCTGCTGCCCCAAGCCCAAGGGTGTTAGAGGTTCCGGTTGCCCAAACCAAATGAAGAATTAACACCTGGCAGAAGAGGGCACCTTGAATCTGTTCTGACTGGATAGTGCCTGGGTAGTAAATATTTTGAATATCACTCTTATTATTTCTTACATACATAATAGTGGAGTGCATTACATTCATATTTTTTTTTGCATTGCAATTCTTAATACACCTTTATACCACAATTTATCAAATCTCTGTTTGTATAGAAGGTATGTTGACACCAAATTCACATCTTCATACATGAATTTTGTATAAGGATGACCGTCTCCTTCCACTATCTTTGCTATTCCCCTTCTCCCTCCCTTTCCCTCCCACCCCTATTCCCTATCTAGAGGTAATTTTCCATCCATGCTCTCCCTCCCTACCCCACTTTGAGTCACCCTGCTTATATCAGAGAAAACATCAGGCATTTGTTTTTTTGGGATTGGCTAACTTCACTTAGCATAATCTTCTCTAATGCCATCCATTTCCCTGCAAATGCCATGATCTTATTCTTTTTTAGTGCAGAGTAATATTCCATTGTGTATAAATGCCATATATTTTTTTTATCCATTCATCCACTGAAGGACATCTAGGTTGGCTCCACAGTTTAGCTATTGTGAATTGTGCTGCTATAAACATTGACGTGGCTGTGTCCCTGTAGTATGCTGTTTTTAGGTCCTTTGGGTATAGTCCGAGAAGAGGAATAGCTGGGTCAAATGGTGGTTCCATTCCCAGCTTACCAAGCAATCTCCATACTTTTTTCCATATTGGCTGCACTAATTTTCAGTCCCACCAGCAGTGTATGAGTGTACCTTTTCCCCCCGCATCCTTGCCAGCACCTGTTGTTGTTTGTCTTCATAATGGCTGCCATTCTTACTGGGGTGAGATGGTATCTTTCTCTGATTGCTAGAGAGGATGACCATTTTTTTTTTTTTGTATATTTGTTGATTGATTGTATATCCTCTTTTTAAAATTTTAATATTTATTTTTTAGTTTTTTCGGTGGACACAACATCTTTGTATGTGGTGCTGAGGATCGAACCCCGGCCGCACGCATGCCAGGCGGGCACGCTACCACCTGAGCCAATCCCCAGCCCAATTGTATATCCTCTTCTGAGAATCTGTTCAGGTCCTTGGCCCATTTATTGATTTGATTATTTGTTTTTTTTTTTTTGGAACTTATCTTGTTGAGCTCTTTATATACCCTAGAGATTAGAGCTCTATCTGATGTGTGAGGGGTAAAAATTTATTCCCAGGATGTAGGCTCTCTATTCACCTCACAGATTATTTCTTTTGCTAAGAAACTTTTTAGTTTGAATCCATCCCATTTGTTGATTCTTGGTTTTAATTCTTGCACTATAGGAGTCTTATTAAGGAAGTTGGGGCCTAATCCCACATGATGAAGATTAGGGCCTACTTTTTCTTCTATTAGATGCAGAGTCTCTGGTCTAATTCCTAGGTCCTTGATCCATTTTGAGTTAACTTTTGTGCATGGTGAGAGATAGGGATTCAGTTTCATTTTGTTGCATATGGATTTCCAGTTTTCCCAGCACCCTTTGTTGAAGATACTATCCTTTCTCCAGTACATGCTTTTGGCATATAAGATAGTTGTAATTTTGTGGGTTAGCCTCTGTGTCCTCTATTGTGTACCACTGGTCTATCAACCTGATTTGGTACCAGGGATTGAACCCAGGGGCGCTTAACCATAGAACCACATCCCCAGCCCTTTTTATGTTTTATTTTGAGACAGGTCTCACTAAATTGCTGAGGCTGGCTTTGAACTCATAATCTTCCTGCCTCAGCTTACTGAGTTGCTGGGGTTATAGGTATGCACCATTGAACACAAGTATTTAAAAAAAAAATAATGAAAAACTGTGGGAACACCAAAAATATTCATAAGATGGGTGAGTATAAAGTTAATTAAAAAATGATTTATGTTTGGCCTTCTTAAGATTTCATTAGAACAAAAGGACTACTGGTTAAAAGTTTTAAAATTCCTGACAACTGGGAAAACTGAAGCCTAGTCCTGAGTGTTCAGTGAAATGTTAAGTATGATAAATAGTTAACTGCCAAGTACAGTAGCCTTCCTACTTACAAATAAGAAGCAGTTGTAAGGGTTGGAGATGTAACTCTATGACAGAGTGTTTACCTTATCAAGCAGGAAGTCCTAGGTTCAATCTCCAGTACCACAAAAACAAATTTAAAAAGAGGCTTAACACTTCCATCATTTCCCAATTCTATTATGCTCATTAGTGGTTTCTCTTCCTGCTGTTGTTGTTTTTTTAAGGTTCTACTAGATTTTGTTTGCAGGTATTTTAAAGAATTGTGCATTTACAGCCATTCTTTTAGTATTACCCTATTGCTGTACTTTAAAAATTGGAGGCTTGTGGCTCAGGAGGCTGAGGCAGGAGGATCGCAAGTTCAAAGCCAGCCTCAGCAAAAGCAAGGTGCTAAATATCTCAGTGAGAGCCTATCTCTAAATAAAATAGGAAAGAAGGCTGGGGCTGTGCTCAATGGTTGAGTGCTCTGAGTTCAATCCCCAGTACCCTCACCCTGCCAAAATTGGAAGTCGTTTTTTTTCCACTCTAGAACAGTTGAACATTGAAACTATCTGCTCATTACTTAATGGGCTGTCAGAATTTACTTATATAACTCTTCCAGGAATTGTTTGAGACCATTTTTTGATAGCATCTCTGTTTCTTCCTTGGCATCTGGTTTATTTTGCTCTTCTCTGGAGTTAGTTCTGATAATTTATGCTTTACTAAAATACTACCCTAGAATTTATCTAAGGTACATTTCCAAATTTATTGGTACAGAGCAGAGCAAAATCCTTCAAAGTTCTTTAAAATTTTCTCTATACTTGTGGTTACAGAGATAGGGTCTTGCTAGATTTCCTAAACTGGTGCTGAACCTGTGATCCTCCTGCCCCAGCCTCTCAAGCCATTGGGATTACAGGAGTGTGCCACAAAGCCCAACCCATTTTAATATTTTACATTGTAAAGTTATTTTTCTTGATTATCTGTCTATTTTATTTCCTTAAAATGCCATTTTTGTGTTCATTGTTTCTACTTGTTTTTCTTTTTTCCCTTGTGGTGCTGGGGATTAAACACAGAGGTGCTTTACCACTGAGCTACATCCCTTTTAATTTTTTGAGACAAGGTCTTATTTAGTCATCCAGGCTGTCCTTAAATTTGCAGTACTCCTGCCTCAGTCTCTCAAGTAGCTGGAATTACAGGTGTTTGCCACCATACCTGGTCTAATGGTTCCTATTCCTTCTTTTACCCTGGCCCACCATCACTTAAAAACATTACTATTCTGGGACTGGAGTTGTAGCTCAGCAGTGGAGCGCTTATCTAGCACATACGAGGTGATGGACTCAATCCTCAGCACCACATATAAATAAAATGAATGTATTGTGTCCACCTACAACAACAAAATATTTTTAAAAATTATTATTCCATAGTTATTATGCTACTTTGTGGGATGCCAATCTTCCAATATTGTGTCTATTGACGTGTTCCAAATGAACTGCTGTGAATTTTGGATGACAGTGTCTGTGGGGCTTGTTTTTACTCTAGGAAGACATGCAGCTTGGGTTTGGGTATGTTTTCCTTGTCCAACCAGGTTGTCAGGTTCTCAGCAACTAGGGATTTATATTTGGCCCTCTTAAGATTTCATTAGAACAAAGGGACTAGTGGTTAAAAGTTTTAAAATTCCTGACAACTGGGAAAACTGAAGCCTAGTCCTGAGTGTTCAGTGAAATGTTAAGTATGATAAATAGTTAATTGCCAAGTACAAAGCTTAGTGGTATATATGAATGATCATTTAGTTCTTGAAATAACCCTGAGGTAATAAGCACAATCAAACTTATAAAGATTATGTAATTTATTTGAGATCAAGATTGCACAGTTGGCAAGGAGTAGGAATTCAAATTCAGATCCATCTGACCAACCAATCACTTGATCACTATTTGTTCACTCGCTCAACAAAAAATTTATTGAGGTACTATATGCCAGGCTGCTAGGTGTTAGTTCCATTGATATACAAAACAGATAGCGTTGTGAAACCTTTCAAATGATTTGCGAAGAATTTTTTTCTTAATTTCTTATCTGCTACAGACCAATATTTTTGTAAATATTAAATAAATATATTGCAGGAACATCAAGTTGTTTAAAAAGTTTATTTCCTCCCCGCTTTTTTTGTGATGTTGAGGATCAAACTCAGAGCTTTCATTGTGTACTACACTGAGCTACACCCCAGCCCTGTCCTTACTTTTTATATTCGTCTCTCTCCAAGGGCAGGTAATAAAGAGTTTGCAGACCCATACCCATTGGCAGACCACACTTTTGTATAGCAATGTTCAACATTATTATGTTGGCTATTTTGGGAGCTGGGTATATCTGTGTCATGGGGAGGATGACTGTGAGTGGATGACGAAGTGAATGAGTGACAAAGACATTTCTAATAATGGTGTCTTATACTGTGAACAAAAAAACTTCTTAAGTAGAATATAATTATTTTAGGCCACAGCCTGCCTGTTCTAGGAAGCATAATGTGGTGTAGTGGGACTCAGAAGACAGAAAAAGGCCATGTTACAATCTAACTTTATAGAAATCTGACAATTCTCCTAGTTGCTTAGTACTATTTCTCCTACTTGCTTCCTCTGTCACTCTAGTCCTCTAATAGGACAGGACAGTAGGTAAAGGCACAGTCAGGAGTACTAATCATAAGAGCTTTGGGAAATTTATTTGCATGTTTTCTTGCTTCATTAACCTGCAAACAATTGGATCACATCATACATTGGCATGCATGCTTAGGAAATAGTAAACATTTCAATATTATCTTAAATGAAGCAGGAAGATAAAAGATAAAGCTGCTGAAATGTATTTCAAAGCCAGACTTAAGAATTATTTGCACCATCATTCTCTTATTATGGACAGCAAAGAATTGATCACACACACGGTCACTTAGCATATTGAAATATAAAATACATAACACTATTATACTTTCTTTTAAGAGAAAAAAATACCACTAACTTTGAGATTTAGAAGCTTACCAGTAATGTTTTTATATGGCATAGAAAACAAAAATATATTCCTTTTTATAAGTTAAAAAGACTGATTTCCAGGAATAAGTTTTAAGGTTTAACTGAAAGTTGTGTTGGATGGTCTAAATGTCTAAAAGCATCTTACAGCTAATTTTTTTTTCTTTTTTCCGGGTGGTCTTCCGCATTAAACTCAGGGTCTTGCACATGCTAGGCAAGTGCTCTACCAATGAGCTATACCCCAGCCCATAGCTATTTTAATCTTAATGTCTCTGAGTACACATGGCCACAACATTCAATATTTAAGACTTTAAACTGTACTGTTCATCACTATTACTTAGAACTACACATTGCCTTCTATTTGTGGTTGTTATAATCTCAATCCATTTTCTCAAAGACCATTCAACACGTTTATACTACACCAGTAATTAACATGCTACCCAGTAAAACAAGTGAACAGTTTATTAAGAATTAAATGAGGGGGTATGGAATGTGATACAGTACAAGACACTCAAGATGGGTATAATATTACTACTCACACAAAAAAATTAAATCTCACTTAAAAAAAATCACAAGAAAAAAGAGAAAGCAATTCCATCATTTAAAAAGTAAGATATTTCATGCAAAGCACTAAAAAATTCCCCCCAAATCCCAATCTCCCAATAAACAAAAAGCTACCTGAAAATATTGCCATGCTAACATATTAACCACAATATAATCATTCATGGAAAAACACACTAAGAAATCAATGGATTAGATGAAATAACACAGTTCACAATATTGTAAACTTATAGACCACAATGGTTTACATGACACACAAATCCAAAATTACTCAAAGGGTGAGTGATATGGGCTAAATGTTGATAACAAGATATGTAAATATAAATCCATTAATTCATCTCATTATTCTCTAATTATAAAACCTAGAGGCCTAGAGAACCTGAAAAATGTGTATAAAATTTGGCATACTCCATTTGTATTCTCAGAAATGACTTTAGGATCATATTTGCAATTAGTAGAGAGCTGTATAAAAGCATTTCAAGGTCAAGATTTGACTTCTTAACTAATAATCACAATTTATATCATAGAGACAACTCCACAAATGCATTTACTCTGACTCTAATTCAGAACAAGAAACATGACTTTCTAGCACTTTATATACAGGTTACTGCAAAGGCCAGTTAATTTAGAGACTGAATAAAATGTAAAACAAAGGTGAATTGACACAGAGAGTGAAGTGGAACGTCCTCATTGATAAGGACTTAGGTGGATAAAAATCTTTCCTTGACTTCTGAGGGAGTTAGAACAGGTAAAATAGAATGCCAAACTATTATGCATGTTTCTATACCAGGATGCCCAAGTATGCTTTGTAGAAAAGATAGTTTCACTTCTGAAAATAGGAATGGCATTTTATGGAACAGCAGTTCCCTCCACAGCTGCCAAACTGGACACAAGTTTGGTCACCACGTGGTGCACAAATGAAAGCATATTTCCAATTAAGCACTGTGTTATGTAGAGGCAACCCAGGATCAGAAAGTACCTGTCTCAATGCACTTGCCCATTCAGGGGCCAAGGAAAGACAGAGACATTTACATTCATGGTTCTGGGTTCAGTTTACCCATGATGTATAGATTGGCTATAAATATAACAATAAGATTAAAAAAAAAGAGCATAAACAAACAACACTTAGGATAAAAAAATTACCCACTCCTATTTGCTATCCTCCTCCCTTTAGATTTAAGGTAATTAGAACCAATCAGGCAATTATCCAGGATTACTTTTTTCCAACTCTGAAATTTAATTTCCTATTTACATTCCATGAAAAGAATACCATAATTGTTCAAAAGTTAGGATTTAACCTCTCTACAAAAACAGAAGCATTTGCTCTAATTGTCACAGAATGACACTGGAAAAATTTCCTAAGTAAAACCTAGAGTTTGAGGCCAGAAAAGAAGCTTCTTTAATAACCAGGACCTATCATAGTTAAGAGCTCTTTGGAATGTGTGTCTAATACATACAAAGGCATCACAAATTAAATCCCCAGAGTATTCATAATGTTCTTAAATGCGAAAGATTTCTAATGAGAGAGAAATGCTTTCATCAGTAAATTAAATCTGATAAATTAATTTTTGCCAACTAAGTTTCTACTAACAACTCAACATAGCCTCTGGAATCAAACATAAAGATCACTCAATCAGTATAATGCAAGATGAAGTACAGATGAGCAATACATATGAAAAATTTTGTAAACCGCTGTAGTTCTAAAACAGTAGATTTATATTACAAAGCAATGTAAATAAATATTGGGCTAGTACAAAAGCTCTTATTTACAGTTTTACAAATGAAATTGTATTCAGTGTAAATGCTGTGTTTTAAAGAACACAGTACTGTATTAGTAAAATGAGTTCTGTTGAGGGCATTACAGTTTCTGTTAGAATCAATGCATAACGTATAAAAGGTTCAAGTTAACTGTTTATAATTCGGTACAGACAAACCCAGTTTAAACTGGAATGGCATCTGTTAAAGTGCTGAAAAACAGGAAATATTTAGAAAACACTGTACATTATTAAAGCTTTATCAAGTCAGAATGTTAAACTTCTTTCACATTTTTTATCCTTTTGCCATAGGCCTGGAAGCAAGATGAATTTTTCCAGCAAAGGAGAAAAAATTAGAGGCCACCAGCTGCTTCGGTGATTTTAGGTTTAGGTGAATTAGTTTCCTTCCTCAAACAACTATTTTATCCATCGACCATACCTTCAGGCCTCACAATCTGGTAGGTAATTAAATATTCAGGATAAGCCTAGAAGAGAAAGATTAATTCAAATATAGATAAACAAAACTTTTTGAAAGATAAAGAGAACTTCCTTAAGGATTCCTAATCTTTAGGGAGGAGTTCCTAAATTATCCTTACAGATCAGAATCATCTAGGGCCCTTTCTCAAAAAACATCCTAACCTTAACTCCAGTTAATCATTCCTTAAATTCTCAATCAACAGGTCTAAGTTAATATTAACTACATGCTTGTTTTTATTAACTGAAGTGATTCCAATACCTATCCCCTACTGAGAATGCTGTTCTAGTACAAGTTTTCACTCAGAGCAGGAAAAAAATTATATACTTCTGAGCTACAGATAGATTTTTTCTTTTTTTTTTTTTTTTGTGGGTCTGGGGATTGAATCCAGGGCCTTGTGCATACAAGGTAATCAATTAAGCTATATCTCCAGCCCTAGATTTAACTTATTGAAAGCAGAATTTTGGTTAGAAAGAAAAAATACAGTAGTTAGTTCTTATCTGCAACTTCTCAAGCCTGTAATTATTCCCAAATAAAAATTTCAAAAGAATCTAGTTCTCAAAGAAGTATGTTTTGTCAATATAAGAGATGGTAAGATTAAGAGATTAGTAAAAAATTGAAAAGTCACACTTTTGAAGATGAACAAATAAAATGGAATTACCTGTTCTCCTCTATAAATGACATATTCAGCTAATGCTAGGCCATTTACACTGGGCCGACCAGTGACTGAGTGATGACCTGGAGGAGAATGTGCCATCTTCATTGCACTGAACTGCAGAAAAGACTTTCCCAAGGTTACCCGACAAAAGAGCAGCTGCCTATAACATAAAAAGGAAAAGATCAGTCTGGAGACAAAATTCATACACCAACATAACAATTTTTTTTTGTATGTGTGTCTATACTAAAAAAAATACATATAAACACAACTGTTTGCTTTGCTCTGCTATGGATAGAACTCAGGTCCTTGAGACAGGTAGGCAAGAGTTTTACCACTGAGCTACATCCCAACTGCTAAATACCTGTTTTTATCATTTTATTTTCAAAAGAATTTTGTAAAATTATCTTCTATTACTCTTTTTCCTTTTTTTTTTTTGGTACTGGGTATTGAACCCAGAGGCACCTGAACACTGAACTACATCCCCAGCCCATTTAAGTTTTTATTTTGAGACAGAAATTCACTAAGTTGGTTAGGGCTTCATTAAGTTGCTGCTTCAGCCTCCTGAGATGCTGGGATTACAGGTGTGTGCCACTGTCCCAACTTCTACTGCTCTTACTAGTGAAAGAAATCTGTCCATTTAGTTAATTCTTATTTTAACTACAAGACTGAAAAATGGAGTAACTACCATTTTATCTTTATTCCAGTAAAAACACAAATTTTTTATTTTGAGACACGGTCCTGCTAAGTTGCAGGCACGTGCCACTGTGCCCAGCTTGTGTACTGCTTTTCTTACTCAACTTATAGTTTTTTTTGAGTTTTGGCCACAAATCTAGTTTATACACTTTATTGCTTTTGGGATACATTTATTTCCAGACAATGAAACATTTTAAATGGTGATGTACTTACTACAACATTGCTTACTACTAGTAATCAGAACTATTTAGCCTCCAGACTATATATGACAAGTAAAAACAGCATTCAGCTTATAGGATCCTGGGAAATTACAAGTTTCCTAAACAGTCCAATTTATGATCTAAAATAGAAGGGGTGGGAGGTCATGAACATGAATCCCTCTGTACATTTAGGGGGAAAATAACAACAAGAATAAAACAAATATACTACCACTAGCTTGTTTCTCTCCAGGACTGCAGCTTTTCACCTTGGTGTAATTTTGCATTACTGGGGTTTGAATCAAGGGCACCCTACCACCGAGTGACATCCCCATCCCTTATTATTTTTTAATTTTGAAATATGGTCTTGCTAAATTACCCAGGCTGGCCTCAAATCTGTGACTGTCCTGCCTCAGCCTCCCAAATGGCTGGGATTACAAAGTGTGTATGGTGAAATTCAAGTGAGTTTTAATTATATCTTTTCCAGTAGCAATATTATTAACTGGGGATCCAGGATCATATTATAGTAGAAAGGAGACTCCTCAAGCATTACAAAAAATGATTGAACTTTCCAAGTAATGCCATCTAACATGTGAATATTAGATTATTATTTGCAGTGCTAGGAATCAAACCAAGGGCCTGTGCATGCTAGGCAAGAGCTCTACCACTAAGCTACATCCTAGCCCCCACTACTAAATTTTTAGAGTCCAAAGTCTGTAATAAAAAATAAATATATAGGACTGGGGTTGTAGCTCAGTGGTATAGTGTGCCTGGCACATGTGAGGCACTGGGTTTGATCCTTAGCACCATATAAAAATAAATTTTTTAAAATGTGCACATATGTGTGTGTGTGTGTGTGTGTGTGTGTGTGTGTGTGTGTGTATATATATAGTCTCTTTCATACCCAAAGTTCTTTTTATTTTTTAGTACTGGGATTGAATCCAGGTCCTTGAACATACTAAATAAGTACTCTACCACTAAGTTACATCCCCAACCCTTTTTAACAATCTTATTTTGAGACAGGGTCTAAGTTGCTTAGACTAGTCCCAAACTTGTGATCTTCCTGTCTCAGTCTCCCAATATTATTTTCTACTCAGTATTCTTTTAAGCATCAGGTGTTCTAATGAGTAAATGAGTTAAACGGGTCAACTGCTTAGAATCATGCTTGGCCTGTACAGGTCATTTAGTAATATCAATTATTATAATTGGTGAGAGGGCCAAAACAATGTAAAATACATCTCGTGTAGATACATAAAGTTGTCAGACATAATGCCTTGTCCCCTAAACTTTCCAAATATGTAATCAGTTCTTATCTGATTCTTATCAAAATAAATGACAACAAGTGAGTCTCTTACCTGTGGCAAATGTAACAAGATCTATCTTTATGAACTGGACACCCAGTACCTCCTCCAATTCCATATACATACTGATTGCTTTTGGAAGAGTTTTCAGCAAAATAAATCCCAGCTCCAAACATGCCACCTATATACGCATGCCTTTCATCAAAGCCTTTATGGATAATTGCATTCACAAAGGGAGACCCTGAAATACATATAAATTGGTAACAACAATTTGAAAATTTATCTTAGAAAAAGCTAAGGCCTCTTAGAAGTTTCTAATTAATTAATTAATTAATTAATTATTATTTTTTGGTGCCAGGGCCTTACACATACTAGCCAAGTGCTCTGCCTCTAAGCCATACATACACATAGCCCTAGAAAGTAGATCCTTAAACATGTAACATGACACAGTACTAGCACAATAAAGCTAAAACAAAAAGGAGTAAAAAGTTAACTGTCAGCTGTTTCAATCAAACCAGTGATTAATCAAAATCAGTGTCCCTTGTTTGTCAAGGGACAAAGAAACACACTGAATTTCACATAACAGAAATATAGATAAATTACTCAGAATAGGATGTGTACATTTTTTTATAGGTGATTTCCAGGCTTTTATTTTAGAATAAAGAAATCCTAATGTCAATTAATGTTCTCAATAGGGTGGATGGTTAAGATGCCAAAGGACAGATTTACTAGAAAAACAGATTACCTGAAATATCAATGCAAGAGTTATTAGATTCCAGTTCCCAAATTAAATAAAGCCTGGAATGCAAATCCAGAATGAAGTCTCATAATTCATCTAGTATAGCAAGCTGAATGCAAAAAGTTTTACAATGTTGCCTACTATCTGCATTTTTTCTAGATATCAAAAGTGGCCTAAGGAATCTGTGTCATATTCTCTTCTTTACACCTCTTGTCCTCTGTGTTGCATTATCTGCTACACAAGATTTATATTCATCTATAAACACAGCACTTTTTCCTTTGATGTCAAGAAAAGGGCTGCAGCCAGAGGAAGTTGTAGGAACCAGGCCAGGGAGTGGAGGGAGGATGGGGGTGGGAAAACCTAAACTAACAGAGGTAAGTGATTAATCAAAATCAATATCCCTTTTTATCAAGGGACAGTAAAATATGTTAAATTCCACTTGACAGAAATACAGACAAATTAACTCAGAGAGGATGCAGCACACGTTATTTACAGGTGATTCCAGGCTTTATTTTAATTCCATCAAGTAGTTAAAAGCATAAAATATATTCCCAGTGTGATATTAGGCAAAACTCATTACATAAAGGGGGAAAAAATTAAAAAAACACCCATGAATAGTTGACATTCCTATTTCTGTTTTTCCATCATGTAATCTTATTTATAAACAATCCATTATAAAATATACCAATTCAAAACAACTTGATATAAATGTAAGCATAAAAGTTAGAGAAATATTGGGTGTATTTATAAAAATGACAGGAAGAATATAGATGCCCCCAAAATTGTTTTAAAAATGCATCTATTTTGTATCTGACAAAACCTATACTAATGTAGAGGAGCACTGTAGTAGGGTTGGGGGTAAAGTAATCTTACCATGAAATAGCATTCTTTCATTTGCATGATTGTGGTTTTCTTCAGAAACTTCTTTTCTCCGGTGAGTGTATCGTTCCCACAGTTTCTTATTACAAACTTTCTGAATCTATAAAAAATAAACCAGAAAAATAAAATCTTTAGGTCTTAGTAACTACCTACTTCTTCATCTTTTTGTTTTTTAATATTTATTCTTAAGTTTTTTTTTTTTTTTAGGTGGATACAACATCTTTATTTTACATTTATATGGTGCTGAGGATCGAACCCAGTGCCTTGTGCATGCTAGGCGAGCACTCTACCTCTGAGCCACAACCCCAAGCCCCTACTTCTTCATCTTAACCAAAAGTTGGGCCACATATTAAGCCAAAAGGGAGGCACAACTTCTTTCTAAAATGTAATATATATATATATATTAGTCAACTAAAATTATTATGTCTTAACCATAAAGCTGGGAGTATACTTATACATTGCTGGTGGGACTGCAAAATGGTGAGGCCAATATGGAAAGCAGTATGGAGATTCCTGGGAAAGCTGGGAATGGAACCACCATTTGACCCAGCTATTGCCCTTCTCGGACTATTCCCTGAAGACCTCAAAAGAGCGTACTACAGGGATACTGCCACATCGATGTTCATAGCAGCACAATTCACAATAGCTAGACTGTGGAACCAACCCCGATGCCCCTCAATAGATGAATGGATAAAAAAAATGTGGCATTTATACACAATGGAGTACTATGCAGCACTAAGAAATGACAAAATCATGGAATTTGCAGGGAAATGGATGGCACTAGAGCAGATTATGCTAAGTGAAGCTAGCCAATCCCTAAAAAACAAATGCCAAATGTCTTCTTTGATATAATGAGAGCAACCAAGAACAGAGCAGGGAGGAAGAGCAGGAGGAAAAGATTAACATTAAGCAGAGTCATGAAGTGGGAGGAAAAGGGAGAGAAAAGGGAAATTGCTTGGAAATGGAAGGAGACCCTCATTGTTATACAAAATTACATATAAGAGTTTGTGAGGTGAATGGGAAAAAATAAGGAGAGAAATGAATTACAGTAGATGGGGTACAGAGAGAAGATGGGAGGGGAGGGGAGGGGGGATAGTAGAGGATAGAAAAGGTAGCAGAATACAACAGTTACTATTATGGTATTATGTAAAAATGTGGATGTGTAACCGATGTGATTCTGCAATCTTTGTAATGTTTTGAATAACCAATAAAAAAAAAATAATAAAGCTGGGAGTATAGCTTTATTTTAAAAATCAACAACTTCAAAGAGAAAAAGGCTACATACACATGGCCATATATGAAGGGATCAAGAATACTGTTAACTGATTAAAATATTCCAATTTTGGGTTGGGGCTGTGGCTCAGTGATGGAGCACTTACCTCATGCATATGAGGCACTGGGTTCAATCCTAAGCATCACAATAAACAAACAAACAAACAAATAAATAAAAGGTATTGTGTCCATCTACAACTAAAGCATAAAATATTTAAAAAAACTTCAATTTTAAAATTACCTAAATTTCAAATTATTGCTAAAATAAAAAATAATTACCAAATATTTAAAAAAATTTTTTTTTGTTGTTGTCAATGGACCTTTATTTATTTACATGTGGTGCTTAGAATTGAACCCAGTGCTTCACACATGCTAGGGAAGCATTGTACCACTGAGCCACAACCCCAGCCCCCAAAATTGTTTTAAAAACGCATCTAAATCAAACATGCTGAATTCTGTAATGTATTAGGAAGAGAACAGTGATCTTTTTTCCCCCTACTGTATGTGGCTCAAAGTGCCCACTAAGTCTGTTTTTAGTAAAAAAAATATTTGAAATAGTCACACAAAAAACATTCTTAAAATGCATACACACACTCCTATTCCTCCTTTTATCTTCCAATTTAAAAAAAATTTTTGTCTGGAAAAGATTTAAAGATGAATGCAGATCTCAATAGGAGTATTTGTTGGTCAAAACTCACAATCCTAGTGTTGTTGTTTTAGCTGTTTTAAAGATGATACAACCCCCTTGTGGTCCCTAGAGCATACCCGGGAGCTGATGAGTTCTAGTTTGGCTCAACACAATTCAAAATATTGCCACAGCCATAATCAAGGCTGGCAAAGCCAGATCTCATTTATGTATAAAAAAGGAATAAAAATAAACCATTTTATCACCGAAAAAATTTAAGTATTTTACTAAAATACCTTTATAAGAGGAGGAAAACATCTCTCTCAAATTCCAATATAGTACTTTAGAAATCAAATATGCTTAACAAAACCTCCACACATAACTATGATCCCTTACTTCTATAATGTGTTCTAAATCATCTGATTTCTGATAGTATGACCACAACAAACTAAAAACATTCAATATACATTCCCTATCTCAAAAATACCAATCTAATATTATAATAGTATATTAGTTGATAAAATTCACTGAATTTTAGACTTATGTATTAGGAATACATTTGCCAGATATTCTAGCCTTAAGTCCAATTTTTACAATTACTGTTAAAAATATATCAATGTAGTTAATACAAAATTATGATGCATCTCAAGTGGTGTATGCAGTTTTTGATTGCTATAACTAAAGGAAAGTACAACAACACTGGAAAAGGTCCTGAGAAGAGTAATTGGAATCAATTAAGAGAGTCTTATTGTCTTAACTGATTTCAATTACTTAACTGATTTCAATTAACATGGCTACATACCACCATAACAACAGCAGTCTAGTATTACTATGAAAGTAATACTAGACTTTCTTATAATAAAATACATTAATAGTACTCCATATATTTAAAGTCCTTTTAAAAAAGTTTGGATCTGGAATGAACCCCAGTGTTTCTCTTCTTTGCTTCCTGGCTGCCATGAGCTGAGCAGCTTTCCTCTGCCACATCCTTTTGCCATGGTATTCTGCCTTTCCTCAGATCCAGAGCAATGGAACCAGCCAACTATAAATTGAAACTTCTAAAACTGTAAAGCAACATAAATCTTTCCTCCTTTAAATCGTTATTGTTGGGTATTTCGGTCACAGTGATAAAAAGCTATCGAATATAGTCTTGAACCTACTGGATTTATCATTATCCTAACTTAACTCCTTAACTTCATTATGTTCAAAAAGAAATGAATTATTATTGGGCTATTAAAAATAGTAGAAGGACTTTGAGGATCTTTACTTTCCAAGAATATAGTCTTCCCCATAATAATCCTCGATGCCATGTCAAAGAACTATTAGGCTAGACAGATCATTATATTCATACCAGTTACTTCATGTTTAAGGTTTTGGAAACTATGGTCCCAGGAAACTTTATTTTCACTAATTTTTTACCTTGAGAATATTGTATCTGTTGAAGATGCCACCCGCATGACCACCATCTCTGTGTTCTCGAACTGTACTTTGCATCTGATGGAAAAATAAATGTGTTAGCCTTTTTTTTTTTTTTTTTTTTTTAGAGAGAGAGAGAGAGAGAGAGAGAGAGAGGGAGACAGAGACAGACAGACAACATCTTTGTATGTGGTGCTGAGGATCGAACCCAGGCCGCACGCATGCCAGGCGGGCACGCTACTGCTTGAGCCACATCCCCAGCCCATGTGTTAGCCTTTGTGTCTTTTTTGATTTGGGAAACATGCAACTTGATTCATCTGATTTTACTTTTGAGAATACAAGATAGGAAGTAACTATTAATCAATCATCCTAAAAACCATATTTACAGGTGAAAATTATGTAAAATTAAAAAAAAAAAGAAAATGCAAGGTGAATTAAACATATAAAAGCATACAAAAAGCAAAATGTTTTGCTCTGATGTTATCCTAATAAAGCACAATATGTATTTCACTGACAGTTGAAGTTTCTTGAGTTTTAGAATTAAATATCTTTAAACTTTGTATCTTTGTGCTCAATTCATACACATAGAGCATGTGTTACTCAAAGTGTATGGAGGACAATGTTCAAAGATTTCAGTAGATTCTAAAGATCTTTGGAAGGAACACTAGAATAAAATTTTCCTGGATAAACAGTATCCACAGGTTCTGGGCTTTGTCTGAGTCTCTAGGCTTTGTAATTGTTCTAATTAAAGGACAGAATGTTAGCATTTTCTTTCAAATGAAAGCAAACTCTTCTCCAACAGAATTTTGTGTCAGTATCAACTGTAGTGCTGAATCAAGTAACTGGAATTGAACTTTATGGTGGGAATGTGCCTTAAATCTTAAATGCTTATTTTCAGTTTTCCAGATGGCAAAAAGAGGAATGATTTTCAAAACCATACTGTATGTCCAAATAGGTCTGGAAACCTCCAGGCAATTTAGCAAACAGAACTAACAATATATGTGACTGAGCTACTTTTCCATTTATTTAAGGAATATGAACATACCTCTTCCTCCACAGACTGAAACTCTTTATCATCAGGAGACAGATCTATGAGAATTGTTCCACTACCAGAGTTGTTCAAAGTTAAATATGGGTTAAGACCTATGAAATGAAATTTGAAAAAAAAAAAAAAATGCCAGTAAAACAACACCAACCAAAAATTAGCACCTGAATAATTTGATGCTTACTATTAATTTTTTTTTTGTAGCTGTAGATGGACAGCATGCCTTTATTTGTGTATTTTTAAAATGTGGTGCTGAGGATTGAACCCAGTGCCTCCCACATGGAAGACAAACGCTCTGCCACTGAGCTACAGCCCCAGCCTTTACTATTGATTTTTATAAATTTTTTTTAGACAAGGTCTGGAGCTAAGGTTGACCTCAAACTTGTGATCCCCTTTCCTTAGCTTCCTGAATAGCCAGGGTTATAGGCATATACTGTAGCACCCAGCTTACTACCATTTTTAACAACTTTTAAATTTTGGAATATATACTTGATAGGACGGCTGTATCCTTTACCCATCTTTCCCATTGGTTTTATACCACTTCATGTAACCATAGTAAAGTGTCAGACTGCACTTGGATTTCACTAGTTTTTCTACCAATGTCCTATTTTTTTCTTCCAGGATACCACACTACCACACTGCATTCAGATTACTAATTTTTGATCAGATAAGTTGTTAAGAGTTTTGTGGGAATACTTTAGAAAATCCTTTTCTTCTTTGTCTGAACACATTTCCCCCCCCCCCATTACTACCTTTACCAACAGTGCAGCAGTTATATGGCCAGAACTTCAACTATAGGATGCTTCTGGCCTCAGCATAAATTCCCTCCAGTTTAACAATGAAACTAAAATGTGGTTTTTAACACCTAAAACAATACCTTTTAATAACCAGATCTGATACATAGGAAGTATTAATACCTGTTGAGTGAATGCAACATGCCTTTTCCTTAATTACTAACATAAATGAGAAATAAAAATATCATCCAACTTTGTTTCATTTAATTTCCTTAGCTGTAACATTATTTTCCAGTATTTTTATTTCAAGCGCTTTGAATTTTAGTTTTGTGAGAGACTTACTATATTATTTCATAGGCTAGCTTACTATCTAGTCATTATCTGTTATATTGGCATTATACATAGATACTTAAGTTTCAGGTTGTTTAGAGTCACAAAATTTAAGAGCTAGAGTAACTTCACAAATCATCTCATTTTAACTTCAATTTTCAGGAACTAAAGAAATCCTCAAATTTCTGAATGGCCTACTAATTAATTAGGCTCACAAAGTTTAGCAGCTGAGAAAGTTTAAACAGATTCTTACAAACTTTTATATTATCACTTAGTATACCAAAGGCTGCCTTTATGTAAACTAATAACCTGGTAACAACAATTATGAAAATGAAATACCTTGTTGCCCAGAGATAAGTCTTTCAACTCCTTTAATTAGTTTGTGTCTATGTCCATAAGCATTGATTCCAATCTCCTTTAGCTCCTTGTGTCCCATGTCAACCAATACATCCAAAGTGATCTTACAAAAGAGAATGAAACTATTTATAGAGTGCTTATTCATTTGTTGGACATTCATCTTATATTGGTATTTTCATAATAAATTAGATTCATGCATTTGCTTCAAATTATTTTAGATAGCTCTGATACGAAAATAAATCCTTCACTAAGCTGAAATTAACTAAAAAGCTGGATCAAAAATGTTGAGTCATGAATGTACCTTCAAATTAACCACACTGAGGTATATAATTTCTTCTCTATGATACTGTGTCACGAATTGAGGATCCTGGGCATGCTAAGGAAATGCTCTACCACTGAGCTACAACTTGGGCCCCCATTTCATCTCTTCTACTATATTTTTCCATCACTCCTTAACATCCAACCTGTTTACAAAATGGCTTCAATGGTTTCCCCAGAGTTTGGACTATGTTAAAGCAGTACTTATGTATCATTGTTCAAACTAACCCTTTTACCTAAAATATATTATTCTCACTTGATGAAACTAAAGTCATTCAATCCTATTTTATCTGTATACCTTCTAAGAAACTATCCCTGAATAGTCCAGAGTTCATGGTAATTTTTTCCTTCTTTGAATTTCTTAAATCTAAGCCACACCAAACCTTAAACTTTTCATATGGTCTTCTAGTTCCAAAACTAGATTGAAAGCTTCTTTGGATACAAGCCTACAGTAACTATATTTTCTGAAAAACAACAACAACAAAAATCAGTCACTGTATCCTGGCAGAATACTTTAATTCGAGAACTGATTAAGATAAACCTGTCATTCAAGAAAGCTATTTTATTACTACATGAGAATCAGTTTTTATGGTCTGATAGGAAAAATGGAAAATTAGAAGAGGAACTGATTTCCAGTCCTACAAAAAATGTTCTTGGGACCAGGAGTGTAGCTCAATAGTAGCATGTGTTTAGCCTGCACAAGGCCCTAGCTTCAATCCCTAGCAACAAACAAACAACAAAAGCAAACTCCAAAACCAAAACCCAATGAAACCATTCTCTCCCCAATAGCTTACAAGGCTCAAGGGATTTCAAGTACATCCTAATTTTTTCTTAAGTTTTCAAAAACACTAAACTAAGCAATACAATTCATCTACTTACCTGTTCTCTCTCAAATATATCCATTAGGTGCTCAAGTCCAAGATTCCTTACAAATTGAGTTATGCTAAAATCTACTCCTGGAACTGGGGAAGGGGGAAAGCAGAACAAAATTTCACATCACAATAATGTACAGCATTATAACAATAAAGGTTTTTGATGTTCCTATTTACTTGGAGTAAGTAAGTATGAAGCAAAATATAGTCCCTTAGGATAGAATACTGTATGTAACATTAAAAATTGCTAAGATAGACCTATAAAATTTCAACATCATAACAGTTAATCTATGAGACCTTTTGTTGGGTAGAGGCTCAGATCCTGGCAGATGGAAGATTCAAGACATTTTTATCTGGAGGCAACAACAGCCCCTAACCTTTGGTTCCAGCCCCATTTTGCCCCAGCCAGTTCCATTTAGCCCCCTGAGCCATTTCTATAGGCCTTTTTTATATGCAGGCCAGACAAAGGTGGCACACTGCCAACAGGTTGCATAAGTAGGCATGTTCACAAGAAATGTTTCTGACCTTGAGTACATACGCTGAATCAGTATGTTCATGCCTTAACTATATACTTTAAACACAGCTGGCTGGAAGCCTCCACGTGAGAGTCTAACTCTAGCCATTTTGGGCCTGCCCCAAAACTTCTCAGATAGAAACAAAAAACAAAGCATAAAACAAAACAAAAGTCTCACTTTTTGTTTTAAACTTTAATTTTATTTATTTATTTAAAAAATTTTTTTTTTAGAACCAGGAATTGAACTCAGGGTGCTCAACCACTGAGCCACATGCCCAGCCCTATTTTGTATTTTATTTAGAGACAGGATCTCACCGAGTTGCTTAGCACCTTGCTGTTGCTGAGGCTGGCTTTGAACTCGAGATCCTCCTACCTCAGCCTCCTGAGCCACTGAGATTACAGGCATGCACCATTAAACTTCATTTTTAATTGTATCTTTAAAATCAACAGGCTATAAGTTTACTTCACAAAAAGTAAACTTTTACTTTCAGGCTATAAGTTCCTTTACAAAAAGTTTATAAAAACAAGTTCAACATTCTTACACAGGATAAGCTGAATTTTGACATCTAAAAAATTTATACTTAAACAGTAGGTGGCAGCAATAATACTCATTAACTTTCAATGTGAAAGGCAAAACTTTCATTATGAATTCTATTAATAATGTAAAGAAAACCACAAAGGGCAAAATTTATAGTCTGTGTTGATTTGATATTAACAATTGTATTTAAGGCTAAAAAGTACTTTCAAGCATTCCAAATGAGAAATATGGGGCTAATGATACCAGTTAAGTTATTTTTATACAATGTCTCACCTTCCTTTCTCTCCAAACTGGAAGCACCCTCTGTTCCACTTGAACTAACTACTGATGACAGTTCAGAAAAACTCCCAGATAAGTTGTCAAGACTGCTGGCTGCAGAAAGGCTCGATGGGCTGGATGGACCTGAAGATAGAGCATCTGCAGTGGCTCCTGGGCTTCTCATGCCATTGAGCACTTGAGGTTTATAACATGAAGGTAGAGCGGAAGGAGGCATGGCTGCTGTAAGGAGAGCACTGACATCATCTGCCTAGGGTACATTTAAAAGAGATAAAATCTGTCACAGGCTAAAACTTGCCTAACAGAATGCAGTTTAAAACTATTAAATGGGGCAAACAATGAAAAAAATTATAACTCTGACATCTTGATTAAAAGGCAATGATATTAATTACAAAAATATCTATTTTAAAAGGTTTTTACAACCTTATTACAATTACTCTGAAATAAGAAATTCACACTACATATGAAAGTTCACCAAAGAATTATGTTTGCTTTTCTTAGAAAACATTCAGTGATATCTCTGTTCCTCAAAATTAAAAGATGTTTTTGTTTTGGAAACAAAGATAATCAATCTTAATCAACTCTGCCAGAATGGGGGGAAAAAAGCCCTAATCTGACCAGTACATTAATTTGTTTCATTAGTGACATATAATCATTCTTTCACAGTGATCAATTCAGATACTAAGAAAAAAAACATTTAGCATGAAGTACTTTTTTCTTTTTTAAACATTTATTTTTTTAGTTGTAGGTGGACACAATACCTTTATTTTATTTTTCTTTTTATGTTGTGCTGAGGATTGAACCCAGTGCCTCATGCATGCTAGGCAAAGGCTCTTCCTCTGAGCCACAATTCCAGCCCCAAAGTACTTGTTTTCACGGTCATTTTTACTGCCTATTCCTATCCTCATCATCTTCCCTTTCAATCTGTGCATTCTTGTGAAACTCACTGCTTGTATATAACATTTGTTTGTAATAGCAGTATCATTTATTGTGTGCTTTTTCTGTACCAAATACTGTTCTAAGGACTTTAAATATATTATTACCTTATGTAATTCTCATACTGATCAGATATACTCTATCTCTTATAGTTGATGTATCTAAGGCTTAGAAGCTAGACAACTTGTATGACTGTACAACTCTAAGTGATAAAGCTGGAATTCTAGTCCAGGTCTGTTTGACTCTAAAGACTGTGAATATTCTCTACAGCATTCTATTTCAGTCACTATCACTTAATACTATCTGGTAAATGAAGACATGGGTTTACTTCTAAAGTAGCTTAGAACTGAAAAGATGATTTCCTAGAGAAACAATGTTGCAAAAGCAGTTGGTTGTCAGCCTGCTGAGAAAAATCTACTTAAACCTCAAATGAAGCTGAACTAAATCATCTTCTCATTGTATTGAAACAACAAAATCTCTTTCAGTAGAAAACAGTTTTAAGAAAAGACTCTTCTTCCTTTCCATCTCAAAAGAGTTTCTTCTTCCTTTTCCTTTACTGCTCTGGTTAATGTACTGAGTGGGAGAGACAAGAGACCCATGGTTTGTACTATCTTGTACTGTATGCACAGTAACAGCATTTATGGAGGGCCTGAGATTTTTTTTTTTTTTTTTGGTACTGGGAATTGAACCCAGGGCATTCAACCACTGAGCCACATTCCTAGCCCTTTCTGTATTTTATTTAGAGATAGGTCTTGTTAAGTTGCTTGGAGCTTTGCTAAGTTGCTTAGAGCTTTGCTAAATTGCTCAGGTTGGCTTTGAACTCGAGATCCTCCTACCTCAGCCTCTCAAGTTGCTCAGAGTATAGGAGTGTGCCACAGTGCCCTGGCCTGGAATTGTTTTGTTTCTCCACTAATGTAAACAGTTTTAGTGCTCTTTTCCCCATCTCCAAAGTATATAATAGTAAGGTACTATATAACTGATATCATACCAAAGAGATCCTGAAGAGTAGGCTAAAAACCATTTTTTGCCACATTCACTATGAAGACTTTTTTTTTTTTTTTAAACATATATCAAGTGAATTTTAAAAGGTCAGGCAAGCATTGAGATTTTTCCAAGAGCCCATTACTTACTGAAACTAAATCTAAAGGTGTTTGTCCTTCCTGATTTTTAAGAGTAGGATCAGCTCCGTGGGCCAGCAACAAAGCACAAAGCTGTGTTCGTCCCTTTTGGGCTGCTTCATGCAAAGGTGTAAAAGCCCATTTGTCCGTGGCATTGACACATGCATTATACTTTATTAGTAAAGCTGCCACATCTACATGCTGTAAAAGAAAATACTTCTGTTACAGTCTAAAACATTATCACATTTTAGTTCTTAAGAAGAAACTAGTTCTGTACCTACTCCCATATTTTCAAACTAACTTTAGAAATGAAAAGTAAAGCTGTGTCTCTCCAGTATCATAACTTACGGGTAGTTGTTTAAAAATTATAGTAGATATTTCAGTAACTTGAGAGACTAGAAAATAGTTAAGAATTCTACAGAGTTGGAAGCAACTTTAATGACTTTTGACTTAATCATGTGTTATAACTGCTGAATATCAATCTATAAACACATTCTTTAATTATTCAAACTTTATTACTGACATTGGTTAATAATGAAAACATCCTTGATGTTTTAAGATAGGAGAATACATCTCAATCTCTACAGATTCCTGTGAAACATTGTGAGTTTTCTGGGCACCAAAAAATAAATAAGGGGCTGGGGATGTGGCTCAAGCGGTAGCACGCTCGCCTGGCATGCGTGTGGCCCGGGTTCGATCCTCAGCACCACATACAAAAAAAGATGTTGTGCCCGCCGATAACTAAAAAATAAATATTAAAAAAAAAAATTCTCTCTCTCTCTCTGCCTCTCTCTACCTCTCTCTCTCTTTAAAAAAAAATAAATAAATAAAAAAATAAATAAATAAAACAAAACCACCATCTCTCCGAAACTAAGAGACAGGTGAAAAGGAAGGTAATAAAACAAGTGACAACAAATTGAAAACTAAAATTTGGAACTTATTTAACTTCATAGTTACTTCCTTGAAAATAAGCAATTCAAACAAAATTTCATATGAACTGCAATACTGACTTTCACATTGAAAATTCCATAGGATTTTTTTTTTTTTTAAAGACAACATAACTTACCCCATAAGATGCTGCATTATGTAAAGGAATAAGTCCTCCTTTGTCTTGAGCATTCACATCAGCTCCATGTTGTAACAAATACTCTGCAACTTCTAAATTATTATAACCAGCTAATTTAGAAAAGAAGTTACATTACTTTTACTTATAAATTAAAAAAAGCCCAACATAAACTCACACAGCTATAAATATTTATACAGCACAGACATCACTGGAAAAAAAAAGATTTTTATATAAATCTGAAATTCTTGAGTCCACAAAAATTTATCTTTTTGAAAAAATTTCCCACTGGCCTCAAAAACTGGAAGCTTTTGGTGATAACATTCATTTGTTTTAGAGACTCTCAGAATTATACTGATTGATTTGCTTATATTTTGCCATTTAAAACCTGCCTTTCTGTTTACTACAACTTCCTAACCTCAGGTCCATGGTTTCAAAAGGCTGCAAGTCATAGACATCCAATCATAAATAGTCATGTTAGGAATACAAGTAGCTGTAAGGCAGGAGGAAGCACACCGGAGTGGGCCTCAGGGTAGTACTCTTCTTCCCTAGAGGGTTGTAAAGACATGTTTTTTTTTTTTTGGGGGGGGGGGGGTTACCAGGGATTGAACTCAGGGGCACTCGACCACTGAACCACATCCCCAGCCCGATTTTGTATGTTATTTAAAAAAGACAGGGTCTCACTGAGTTGTTTAGCATCTCATTTTTTGCTGAGGCTGGCTTTGAACTCACTATTCTTCTGTCTCAGCCCTCCTAAGCCACTGGGATTATAGGTGTGTCCAACTGCACCCAGCAAGACATGCTTTTTATACAGAAAACTTAGGGGTACATATTTCCAAAAGACATGAAGTATAAACTCCTAGCTATTACTTGTGAGCTAGCTCAGTAAATACTTTTGTGGGAAAGCATATTTTATTTTGACACATAGAAAACAAATCTGGAATTTAACTTTGCCAATATAAAAACAGATAGCACTTGACTTGAAAATTGTTCAAAATGTTTTATTCATATTTTTATTGTAGTTTTTATCCTTTTGAAGGAGGACCTAAAGCGCAGAATTTAAAAAGATCAAGAAAAACAAAACCATAAAATTCCCTTAAATTTAGCATTACACTGATTAACAGTCCTTCTAGATTTCAATTTAATATTATACCTTCTAGGTATACTACTTAACACTGCATTAAGTAGGCCAAAATATTTTGTGTACATAACCTGTTTGTGACTTACAAAGACAACATGGATTTTAACAGTAATGTTAAATGTTCTAGATAAGCCACAATAAAGATATAAAATCTCATATAAATATAAACAGCAAAATTTCTAACCAGAGGTCAGGTCATAGCTTCTCTTGCAAACTTCTGATAGTGGAAGTGGTAAGGCTTTCTTACCCTATTAGCATTTATGGCTTATAATTCCAAAATGCACCAAAAGACACATGGATAAAGAAATTAATTTTCTTGGACACCGTAGTCAAATTTACATGAAGTTGATAATTTAAAGGTGGAAATAAGGGCTAAGGATATAGCTCAGTTGGTAGAGTGCTTGCCTTGAATGCACAAGGCCCTGAATTCAATCCCCAGCACCATGAGGAAAAAAAAAAAGGTAAAAATAAAACAAAACAAAAAATTATTATTTTAACTTTTTCTCCAAAGTATTGGGGACTGAACCCAGGGTGCTTTACACTGAGCTATATCGCCAAACCTTTTAATTTTTAATTCTGAGGCAGGGTCTCACTAAGCTGGCCTCAAACTTGTGATCTGCCTACCTCAGCTTCCCAAGTAGTCAGGATTACAGATATGCATCACTGTGGACAAAATTATGTTTGTTTTTTCTTTACAGTGCTAGCAACTGAATCCAGGGCCTTGTACATGCTAATTAAGTGCTCTAACACTGAACCCCTGGCTTCCTGAAAACTATCTTTGAAATGTTAGCAACACATTAAGTTATACTGTAAGACTGAAATAAACTACATATTTTTCTCTTATACCAAGCAGCAGTAATAACTGCACTACTTAATTTTTTTCTTTTGTTTAAACCACGTTTAGACAACTGTGTGCATGATGAAACTTTACTGAGATATTAGCTGTAGCTAGCCCAGTGATTTTCAAGGCCTTATCTTTGTCATCTGCCATAAAGCTGAAAAAGCTGCCCTGATACTACATCACTGTTCAACTGGACTAAAAAACAATGGTAGTCTATGCCAATTTTATGAGTGAAAACTTAGAACAAATGTTATGGACTGAACTGTGTTCCCCCAAATTCTTTTGGGGTTATAGATCTAACCCCAGTAACTAGAATATGACTGTATTTGGAGACTGGGTTTTTAAAGAGGTAATTAAATTAAAATGAAGCTGTTAGGGTAGGCCCTAATCTGATCTGACTAATATTCTGATAAGACCTGCTGACATCTAAATCTTGGACTTTAAGCTTCTATACCTGTGAGAAAACAAATTTCTGTTGTTTAAAGTCATCTAGTCTTTGGTATTTGGTTACGAAAGTTCTTTTTCTTGCATCTTCAGGGCTTTCTATTTTTTATTTTGAGATAGGGTTTTACTAAGTTGCTGGAGCTGGCCTTTAGTGAGTTTCCTGCCCAAGCTTCTGAGTAACTGGGATTAGAGGTGTGTGCCACCACGGTTGGCTGGATTATGGCAGTTTCTTGCAAAGTAAAACAAGGAATAACTTTAGTAAGGTTTATATTACTTTTGAAACTTTTTAAAGATTTTTTTTCTTATATCTGTTCTTAGCAGTTATCATCAGAACGAAAAGCTTTAGTATCCCATGAGGAAGGCTGACTCAAGCAGGCATATATTTCAAAACTCACTCATCAAAATTGATTCAAACAATATAGTGAACTAGAGTGAAAGATGCCAAAGTACATGGTGACTGGCATAGCCTGTTTGAATTGTTCTTATTGATGCAACATACTAGTACTGAAATGAACTGGAATTTAGCTAATAGCTTGAAGAATGGTTGCCCTGTACATGAAAGAGTATATAATGGTGGCATTAAAAGACATTTGATCTGAATCTTTCAAATTTAGTTACAGGAAATATTTACTCAGGTAAAACCAATTTCAAAATATATGAAATCTCTAGCCAAAATATATGAAACTTCATTCCCTTACCTGCTAAATGTAAGGGTGTAGAATGTCGGCCTTGGGTATCACGGCAATTTACATTATCAGGAGAAGATAACTTCTTGACTCTGGCCAAACAACCTTTCTTGGCAGCATCAAGCAGAGCTGCATCTCCTCGAAGTAGATCTTGGATATCTGTATCTCCATCTTTAACAAGATCCAAAGGAGTATTCCCATCCCTGTTTTTCTTTGTAGGGTCTGCACCATGCTAGGCATGTGAAAAATAGGAAGGGAGAAGAAACTGGCTTAAGTGTGCCCTTTATCAACGAGAAAATAGTCAAATGTAACCATACCAAAGAACATCAATTTATACTGAGACTCTACCTTAAAAATTAAAACGACTATTAAAACTTAACCCAAGGAAAGATGGTGGAATGAGACAGACATCATTACCCTAGGTACATGGATGACTGCACAAAGGGTGTGACTCTACATCGTGTACAACTAGAGAAACAAAAAATTGTGATCCATTTGTGTACAATGAATTGAAATGCATTCTGCTGTCATGTATACTAACTAGAATAAAAAAAACTGACCTATACCAGAAAATTATAATAAGAACAAAGAGGCAGTTAAGTACTATTGGGTTTTTATAATGTTTAAAATTAGAGTTTTAATCATGTTATTAAACATTACATTCTATAGTCATGCTTCATTTAATGATGGGGCATGTTCTGAAGAAAGCATCCTCAGGAGATGTTTTATTGTGCAAACATCAGAGTGTATTTAACACAAACCTAGATGATACTGGCTGCTACATACTTAGATTATATGGTATAGTTTATTGCTCCTAAGCTATAAGCTATATATTACAGGCAAATGTAACACAGTGGTGAGTATCTGTGTATCTAAATACAGAAAATGCATGTTAACCTCAATTATATTGGCTTAGGAATGAACTTCCTCAATAAGACTCTTAAAGTGCAAGAAGTAAAACAAGAATCAACAAATGGGATGGTATCAAATTAAAAAGCTTCTTCACAGCAAAGGAAACAATCAAGAACGGATAGAGAGAGCCTTTAGAATGGGAGAAAATCTTTGCCACTTGCATCTAAGAGCATTAATCTCTAGGATATATTAAAAAAACCAAACAACTCCATCAATAAATGGGCTAGGAACTGAACAGGCACTTCACAGAAGAAATACAAATGGACAACAAATATATGAAAAAATGTTCAACATCTCTAGCAATTAGAGAAAAGCAAATTAAAACCACAACCAGTGTATTCCATGTCATGTTCAACAATGTGAATGGGATCCTAATTAGAATAAATTATACTCCAAGTATACATAATATACCAAAGGACACTCTACTGTAATGTGTATCTAAACAGAACAAATAAAAAATGTAAAAAATTTTCAGCTACATTATAATTGTATAGGAGCATGGTCATAAATGCAATCCATTCGAAATGTCAATATGCAGCTCATAATTTTATTTTTACTTTACACAAACAATTAAACAAAGCATGAATCTATCCTCTTGGCTTTTGCTGTAAAAGATCTATTGGTATCTGTATTAAACCAATGCCATCAATTTTATGCTAAATAAGCTAGGCTTATAAACTATTCAATTCATCAAGTATTTTGATTAAATTATTAGGAAAAAATAATAATCAGAGATCATGTCATACACAAAAATTCATGTGTGGCAAATATACTTAGTAAAATTTAAAATTGTTTCTTAGTGTTTTTTTTTTTCTTTCTGGAATCTAGTTACAGATAGATAATTTTGTTTTCTACTTTTACTAGTTTATACTAGAGTTATTTGGGGTGTGGGGGGAGGTCCAAAACTGTTAACATATTCTAGATAATTTACACTGTCCACAGTAAGTAGTTAAATATACCTGGAGCAGAAGTTTGCAAATTTCATATTTTCCTTTTGCTGCGGCTTCATGTAAAGGTGTGAATTTCCATAAATCAGCTACATTAACTACTGCTCCATGCTTAACAAGAAGTTCTGCAACTTCATAATGTCCATAAGAACATGCATTGTGCAAAGGTACAAGGCCCCTGAAATGAAAAGTTAAATGAGAATAATGCTAGAGAAGGATGATTTAATTTCAATAATTATATGTAAAAGATGAAAGAAATTTCTTGAACTAAGAGACTATACTGATTATATTTAGTAGAACATTAAGAACTGTATATTTTTAATGAATAATGATCTTAAGATAAACTGGAAAAATTCAAATATCCTCAACACTGAAACACTACATTAAAAATCAATACTTTAGGGCTGGGATGATCGATTGCTCAGTGGTAGAGTGCTCCCTTAGCACAGGTGAGGCACTGGGTTCGATCCTTGGCACCTCATAAATAAAAATAAAGGCATTGGTCCACCTACTACAACAACAACAACAACAACAACAACAACAACAAATCAGTACTAGAGGGCTAGGATTATGGCTCAGTGGTCAAGCACTTGCTTACCATGTATAAAGCCCTGAGTTCAATCAAAACCAAAACCAAAACCAGACAAAAATGAGTCTTACAATAATAAAGATTAATAAAGATTTTTAAAAAATGTTAACTGAAATTAAAAGCTATATTTAAATCAATGTAAGGAAAATAGACTACCTCCTAGGAAAAAAAAAAAAAGCTACCAACCATCAAAAAATATTTTCACTGAGCGTAGTAGTGCACAACTAAGCAACTCAGGAAGCTGAGGCAGTTCAAAGCCAGTCTCCACAATTTAGCAAGACCCTGTCTCAAAATTAAAAAAAGAGCTGGGGATGTGGTCAGTGGTTAAGTGCCCCAAGGTTCAATTGCAGGTACCAAAAAAGGGTCATATTTTCCTAAAAGGCCAGATAAAGGCAAGGAAAAGAGAGACCTTAGTAACTGTTGGTACTCACCCTTTATCTTTAGCATGCACATCAGCTCCATGCTGTAGAAGATATTCCACCACAGACACCCTGTTATACCCTGCTGCAAAATGGAGTGGTGTAGACTGACGTCCTTCAATATCTCTGCAGTTGACACTCTGAACAGTACACAGTTTCTGTAGGATTGAACACAGCATACATACACGTTCTCATTTCTTGTTTCAATCCATATTGTAGGAAATTTCATGTTTGGCTTCTTTTCTTTTTTTTTTTTTTAAATATTTTTTTTTTAGATGTTGATGGACCTTTATTTTATTCATTTATTTATATATGGTGCTGAGAATCGAACCCAGGGCCTTGCGCATGCTAGGCAAGTGCTCTGCCACCGAGCTAAATCCCCAACCCCAGGAAATCTATTCTTATTTCATCTTGTTGTTTACTGAGAATATCCCTTTGGTCCTCTCATTTATGTCTGTATCTCCTATTTTTTCTACAGTAAGTAGGTCAATTTTATCTTTACTACTACTCCTTACATAAAGATAATCTAAGTATAACTTCCATTTTGTGGCAATTACACGTACAGGTACACTGGATCACAGCAGCACCAGCATTGTCAAGGTTCTTATTAAAAATTCAGCATCTCAGACTCCTACGTACCAAGTTAGAATCTGCATTTTAATAAGATTCCTAGGTGATATGTACACACATTAAAGTTTGGAAAGTAATGTTCTAGACCAGTAGACCTCAAATTTCCATGTGCATTGGGTCCCACCTTTAGATTTTCTGATTCAGTGTGTCTCTGGCGGGACTTGAAAATTTGCATTTTTAACAAGTTTCTAAGTGACACTGGTGGTCAAGGAACTATTCTTATAGAATAAATTAATAAAATGCTACTGGTTAATCTTGAGAAAATTATAGTTACTCAAATAATTTTCTGTTTTTCGGTTCAAATGAGGAAGCAGAATGGAGAAACCCTCACTTAAATATTTTTTTGAAATTTTTTTAGTTGTAGATGGATATAACACCTTTATTTTGTTGATTTTTATGTGGGGCTGAAGATTGAACCCAGTACTTCACACATGCTAGGCAAGCGCTCTACCACTGAGACATAACCCCAGCCCTCATTTAATATTTTGCATGAAGAACATGGAAGTTTAAGGAAGGAAAGCAACATAGATAATGAATCGCAGTGCTCAAAGAGTAAAACAAAAAAGAACAAAACAAAATCCAAAAAAGTCACTATTAGTAAAAACTCTTTCCTCCTTTAACTATCCTACCTTGAAAAGCAGGAATATATAAGCTCAATAAACCAAGGAGTCAGTCAGTGGGTTTACCTCAAGGGGCTTTATCATTGGACTAGCAAAGCTCATTATGTTTACTGAACAAGAACTTCATAGATATATAAATTCTATTCAAAAGACGGTGTTTCAAAGGTTATAAAGTTGGACATCAGGAACAAATATTTTTAATGCATATCAGGTGTTAGGTGTGGTATTATCACAGGCTTCTCTACTTCTCAGTTTAACTATGTCCATTCTGGGGACAGGCTTTTTTGTGTGTGTGTGGTGCTAGGGATTGAACCCAGGGCCTTGTGCATGTGACGCATGCACTCTAACAACTGTGCTATTTCTCCAGCCCCTGAGACAGGCTTTCTAATAGTAGTCCAATTAAATATATAGTCTGATGGATCAGCACTAAACAAGTAGAACTGAGGGCACAATAAAATGTTCATTGGATAATACATACATGTTCTTGTTCCAGAGATTCATACAGAGCCACCTTAGAAAAAAGAAAGGCTGGTGGAGATAAATGTCTATCAAGTGATTTTAGAAGGAGATGGGAGGGAAGACAGCCTAATACCTATCACTAGGAGAGCTGGCCTTCCTTAATCCAGTGGTGTTACTTTATTCTCTAAATTAAATTCCTGCCTCTACCTTATGTCTTCTTCATTTCTCTATTCCTTTAGACCCTTTACGTCTTTAAAATGCTTCATATTGTGCTTACTAAAGAGTTTTACGTTTCTTAGTATGTATAGTGAAAAGGCATTTAAAATTTATCAGTCTCCCTTCCCTCACATGGGAGGGGGGAATCAGCTAGTTGTCCTTTAACTATTTGGTTTAACTTAATTTTCTGACCACGTCTTTTACAAAAAAAACTAAAATCCTGATTATTTATGATGTCTATATTATGTATAAAGATAAATCCAAAAGAAAGGATCAATTTACAGAAAGCTCTTCATTTATAAAACCAGTGGAGGGGCTGGGGTGGTGGCTTATTGGTAGAATGCTTGCCTAGCATGCATGTGGCACTGGGTTCGATCCTCAGCACCACATAAAAACAAACTAATATATCTATCTAAAACTAAAAAATACATAAATAATTTTTTTAGAAAGACGAGTGGAAAAATTACTTTAAGTTCTAGAAAGAGATCAATATTCATATTTATTAGAAAATCTAAATTAGATTTTATCTAGTGGGTCTGTTTAGTACTGGAATTACCCTACAGAAATAGTAAAAATTATTCCAAATAGCTAAATTTGCCATGAATTAAGTCAACAAATACAGCTTTTTATAAAACTTATTACCCACTAGTCCCCCTTTAATTTGGATCAGTAGTTTTGGAAAAGTCTCTAAAAGGAAAATACAAGGTTTTTCTCTCCCTTACTAGCTTAGAAAATAAAAATAACATTTTTACATTTACTGAAGAATTATTTAGTTCATGAAAAAATGTTGAATCAAATTCTTATATTAGTTGAATTGTGATCTATCAATATATTAGGCTTTTGAGTTATTTACCTGGATGTACAATTTCTGCAGGCAGGGAAATATCTGGTATATTTACACACACACACACACACACACACACACACACACACACACACATATATTTGTATGTGTATATATATATGTATTAACATACAAATATATGTAGACATGGTAAAAGTCAAAACAGAATCTGAGGAAAGGTTATTCGGGAAGATTTGTATTACACGAAACATATTAAATATGTTAAACATATTAAATATATCTAACATAAGGTGTTCTTACGAGCATACTAGAAGGCTTAAACAGACAACAAGTAATTTAAAATCTGTGAACTCTAACATTTATTGACATGTATGTGAAACTAAAAAGTCCTTTTCTTTCATTACTCAGTGTTTTTTATCTGTAGAGAACTAGATATTTTTGTCCTTTAAAAGCAAGGTACATATAAATAAACCAAGCTCTTCATTATAATAGTACAGACTTCATTAAATGATGTCAAAATAAAAATGCATGGTTAACAAATACATAAAGATTATATCTTACTTTTACAGTTTCTACATCTCCAGCCTTTGCAGCTTCCAGCAACTGTCTGTCTGCCTCTGAATTCCCTAATGGGATACCCTCTAAAAAAGAGAGAGGGAAAAAGTGATTAATTTCTTCAAGTCAGGCATCTTATCAAAAGGTAAAGTCCTTTTACAGTCTGCTAGACTAGGTAGGAAATCTCCATGGCAGTGGGGGAAAAATATTAAGACTGTGTATAATTACAAAATATGATTTAAGCAACAAAAAGGAACATAAAATAAATGATAAGCTAGCCTGCTCTATAATCAAGCCATATGGAATGTTACAAAAGTATTACATCAGGAGAGCAAAAGCCAGAAATCTAATAGTGGTTCTTCCATTTACTAGTTATCTGAACTGGGGCAAATCAGTGTTCTGAGGCTCACATATTTTTAATTCTAAAGAAGAAAGTTGAACTAAAAAACAAAGTTATTTCCAGGTCTGAAATTCTGTTCTACAGCTCATTTAACATTTCAAAAAAAAGAACATCTACTGTTACCTTAGCACAAAATAAACTGAACACAGACTCAAGATTTATGTATCAAAAATTAAACCTTAAAAGAACTAGAGTAAAACATAGGTCAGTATCTTCATATCTTGAACCAAAAAAGCTTCTTAGAGCAAAACTGATTTGGAAAAATAATTGGCAGGCAACAGAGCATTAACCAAATTACAGAACAAAATGGCAAAAAAAAAAAAAATCACATTTCAACAAACAGTTGAAGAAATACTATATCTAACATAAGGTGTTCTTATGAGCATACTAGAAGGCTTAAATAGACAACAAGTAATTCACATACAAAAAATAGAGAAATGATCAATAAAGATAAAATTATGTTCAAACTTGGTCTTTATCAAATACAAATTTAAAAAGATCCTATTGTTTTCTTACCCACTTAGTATACAAAGTGGAAATATGGAGCTACACTAACAGTATTTCTATAGTTTGCACTAAAAAAAAGCATCCTTAGAAGGCAATTTGAAAATTATATACCATTCTTTGATTGAAAAATTTCCCTTTAATAATTTATTTTCAGAAGCTAGTTTGAAAATTAAGAGAAGCTATAAATAACAACAGAACTTAGCATAAAATTGGCAAGACTAAATTTTATCATTAGGCAACTGAATAGGGCTAGTGTTATTATCCTTAAACAGATGTGTAAAACATAGAAAAAAGGTAATCCAGAGAGCCACTGTAGTCAGTTTAGTTTTGGCAGATCCTATGAGGCTACATCAATGTGCCTTCACTTTTTCAAGCAGTGTTTCTCAAAATGTGATTCCCTGACAACAGGCATAAAGATCATCAAAATGACTGTTAAGAAAAGAATGCTTGATTATGCTAAGTGAAGCTAGCCAATCCCTAAAAAACAAATGCCAAATGTCTTCTTTGATATAATGAGAGCAACTAAGAACAGAGGAGGGAGGAAGAGCAGGAGGAAAAGATTAACATTAAACAGTCATGAGGTGGGAGGGAAAGGGAGAGAAAAGGGAAATTGCATGGAAATGGAAGGAGACCCTCATTGTTATACAAAATTACATATAAGAGGTTGTGAGGGGAATGGGAAAAAAATAAGGAGAGAAATGAATTACAGTAGATGGGGTAGGGAAGGGGGGATAGTAGAGGATAGGAAAGGTAGCAGAATACAACAGTTACTATTATGGCATTATGTAAAAATGTGGATGTGTAACCGATGTGATTCTGCAATCTTTGTAATGTTTTGAATAACCAATAAAAAATAAATAAATAAAATAAAATAACTAAAGTGGCCATGAGAAGAAAATGCTTACAAAAGAGAACAGTGAGAGAAAGGGAAAAATAAACATACACTGAGAACCTGTAAAAAAAAAAAAAAAAAAGAAAAGAATGCTTGCTTCATTACCTGAGCTTTGAGATCTCAAAGCCACTCTATTAGATTCTAAGAGAAAGTAGAGATGTAAATAAGGATACTTTAATTTTTTTTTTGTACTGGGGATAGAACCCAGGGGGGGTGCTTTACCTCCAAGCTACACTCCTAGCCCTTTTTATTTCTGAGATAAGACCTAAGTTGCTAATGCTGACCTTGAACTTGGAATCCTCCCATCTTATCTCTAGAGTCACTAGGATTAGAGGCAGGCAAGTGCTACCTTGCCTGAAGCAGATACTTCAAATATTATGTGACTGGATTTCTACACTAAAATATTTAACCTGTAATGTGTTCAGACACCTGCTCTAAATGTTAAATTTTAAGAATATGAGTACCTTTAATAGTTAAATAATACTTTTTTTGTGTGTGTGTGTGGTACTGGGGATTGAAGCTAGGGCTGCTCTACTACTAAGCTATATATCCCTAGTCTTTTTTGAGACAGGGACTAAATTGACCAAGCTGGCCTTGAACATGTGACACTCCTGACCCATTTTCCCAAATTGCTGGAATTATAGGTATGTGCCATGCACCTATCTAAATAAGTTTTAATAAGCCACATAGTGTGTTACCTTGTACAAAGTATATATGACTTAAATCTGCTGGATCTAACAAGGACCCTAAAAAGGAATGAAGAATAAATGTCAGTACTTAGGGTATTATGTATTACCAGCTTGTGGTCCTATTAGATCCATCTTTTCAGATTTTCCTTTCTCTAAAAAGAAATGGCAACTATTATATCTTATTCTTAAAAATTTTCTTGATAAAAACTTGAGAGCCATCTATTTTCGCAGAATAAACGTTGTAATGAAATCATAATTGTGACTTCATGACATTGGGTAGTTGAGTACTTGTAAAGAGTACTATTAAGAAGAAATAGCCAAAAATTCTCAAAAATTTTCTTTTCATTACCAGCTCCTACATTAAACACCATAATGTTAAACAATTTAAAGGTTAATTAAAAAATTAATGTCACAGAAGCATTTAATACCTTGAAGCAGCTGCTGCACATTTTCATTTCCCATCTGCAAGGCAGTAAATCCCTGAAGGGATATGATGTTAGGATCACACCCATAGCTCAGGAGTAGGCGGCAAGTTTGTAGATGGCCACAATGTGCAGCTCTGTGCAGAGATGTCTGACCAAGATTATCGAGAGCATTAACCTTAATAATGCAGAAAAAGTTGAAATTAGCCTGCAGTGCACAATTTAAAACCACTTAACCATGTATTTAACACTTGCTACCTATTTAAAAGTTTTGAATGTTTCTTTTTGACACTGGGGATTGAACCCAGGGGTGCTAACCACTGAGCCACATCTCCAATCCTTTTTATTTTGAGACAGGGTCTCATTAAATTACTTAGGGCCTTGATAAACTGCTGAGGCTGATTTTGAACTGTGATCCTCTTGCCTCGGCCTCCTGAGTCGCTGGGATTACAGGTGTGTGCCACTGCACCTAGCTCAGTTCTTCTTTTATGAAATCAAAGCAAGTATTTTTTGCTTAAATCTAGAACAAAAATATACCAACTTATGAAGGCTGGCTGACATCAGAAGAAAAACCCAATTTTAGGCTAAAATGTTGAGTGACAGTTGAATTTATTAACAAATTATTTATAGGTGCACTGTATTTAAAGTTAGATATTGCTTAAGAAAGCTGAATCTCTATTTATGGATCTTGGAGTTCTAGAAATGTAGAGGTTAACCCCAAGATGGACAACAGTGAGGAGCAAAGCTAGAGTTAAATTAGTATTAAAAATATTTACTTCTATTGGCTTAATCCTCTACCCAATTTATCATGTAAAATATAATCTGTATAGATAAACACATGGTATATCCACACAATGTATTATTTCTTAGCAATACAATGGAACAACTATTGACAGGAAGATGAAATCTCTAAAACATTACACTGGGTGGAAAAAGCCTTACACAAAAAAATACATATTGTGTGATTCCATGTATATGAAGGCCTAGAGCAGCCAAATCTAATCTGTCAGAAAAAGTAAAAATGGATGATACTGTTAGAGGTGGAGATGGCCTAGGATGGAGCATTATCTTTGCCAGAGGATGTTTATTATCTTGACAAGAGTTTTGGTTACACAGATGTATGCATTAATCAAAATTCAGCAAATGCATGTTTAAAATTTATAAGTTTTTGCTGAATGTAAATTTTGTATCTTAAGAAAAATTATAAACAAATGCTGAACTCTAGTTGATGAATATGTGGATTTAGAGATGTGTATACTAATATACAAATCACTTTGACATGTATTCAAAATAAGATATATTAAAGGACGTATAATAAAACAATATAGTAAAACATTAGTGACAGACACTAGATGATGGATATACAATTACTTATAATTACTTATATATATCTTTGAAATTTTTCACAAGAAAAAAATAAGACTATAAGACTCCCCCTATCTCATTTCTACCTTCATATTCCCACCATGCAAACAATTCTTTGAAATACAACTGAGAAATTAAGTTACTTAGTAATCAATTCTGTGTCCATCGGTGTTTTGAGATACTGGCCAATTCATATTCATGGAATCAGAATATTTTAAGAGGAATATAACACCAACTTCTCAATGAACATGAAACTATAAATAACCAGTTTTAATATTTATAGAATCTGAAAAATCTATTTTAAAATGCTCAGGGCAATTATTTATTAACATTTCCAAACTCAATGAAAAGTGAAAAACATCCACTATCCAAAATTTTATTTGAGTACTACTTTGTATTAGGATTAGGATGACCAACTTGTCCTGATTTGCCTGGGATTTTCTCACTTTTAGTACTGAAAGTTTTGTTTCTGGAAATCCCTAAGTCCTGAATAAAACTGGGTGGTTGGTCACCCTAGTCAAGATTGTTTCACTGAGTTTCAGAACTTAAAAAGAAATATACCACATGTATGAAAAACGGCAATCAATGAAAAGTTACAGAACAGAGACAAATGAGGTATGCCAAGCAGTCAAGCGGAAATAAACTTTTATTCAATAATTTACAATAGAAAAGATCAAGATTATACATTATCGAGAATTCCCCCAAATCAAAGAGATTAGGACACTGAGAGACAACATGAAAAGAAAGTGGGAAATTCTAAGTTGTTCCTTGAGTGAAGGAAGGACAGATAAGAAGACTAGTCTGTAAAACACATTAGGAAAGGGCTATAGGGCCACCCAAGCAAAAAGGGGTATGTTTCTTTCTTCTCCTTTCATTCAAAGCAGCTCCATCCTTTCTGTTAGTAAATATCTATTAAAGATTTTGTTTGAAGAAGGAAAGCATCTATGGCTAAAAGTTGAAAAATTGCTGAATTAGGTGACCATCTCTGTCATCTCTTCCAATATGAGATGTGTATCTTTTACGAAGTAGAATTTTTTGAATTTTCTAGATAAGAAATAATGATTTCTAGCCTTGATAGAAGAACAAATATTCAATGTTTAAAATGATTTGTGTACAAGTGCTAACTAAAGAATAGTAATTTATCACCATGGGTAAGTATAATGCTTTTATCCAAATTACTTAGTTTCCTCCTATAAAAAGTCTTTGACTTAGTTACATAAATAAAAGAAGGTGGAAAGACCATCACTGGAGTTAAAGAGCAGGAGTTAGCTTTGTGAAAAAGGAACAAAAGATTCGGTAAGAAAAGACGACTGTTCAGAATCAGTATTACTTTAGCTGGGGATATTCTGGAGAGTGTACTGTTAGATAAAGACCTTAAAGATAACTGTGATAAAACTGTAATAATGGGGTGTGGACAAAAGGAATGGAGAAAGAAGGTCATAAATAAATATGTGAATAAATACATAAACTTTCTGTCGAAAAAAACTGGATACAGAAAAAATTACCTGAGGGACTTTACTATTATTATTTTTTTAGGGAGGCATTGGGGATTGAACCCAGAACCTTGCCCATGCTAGGCAAGAACTCTACTATGGAACTATATCCCCAGCCCTTTTAAAAATTTTATTTTGAGAGAGGGTCTCGTTAAGTTTCTCAGGCTGGTCTCAAACTTGCAATCCTACCTCAGCCTACCAAATAGGTGGGATTACAGGCATGTGCCACTGTGCCCAACTGCAGGACTATTTAGGTGTAGATTAAAAAACAAAACAGTTAATTTGTTAATAGGGAGTAGGCATTTCATCTGTTGAACAGAATATAAACTGTTGGGTGACCAAGATTACCAAAAAGGAAGTATACCTTTGCTTCATGTTTCACCACTACTTCGACAACATCATTATGAGCTTTTTCAGATGCCACGTGCAGAGGAGTCAAGAATCTTAAAAGACAAAAAGTCAGCCAAACAATGAGTATATCTTCCAAAGAGTAAAATGTCAATAATATTTAATTATTTAAAGTATACTTACTCTTTAGTCTTTTCATTGATGTTTGCTCCTTTTCTTAGCAACAGTTCACATATTTGCTTTCTTTTGGGATATGGAGATGCAGCAGCACAATGCTAAATAATTCAAATTGCAGCATTAATCAAGGACTATATATAACTGATTTTTATTTAAGAACACTTGTGTTTCCAATCAAGAATAATCAAATTATTTAACTTGTTTTACTTCTGACCAACTTTATTCTCCAAAGAATTTGTAGTGGATAGTAACAACAATTACCAAATTATGACAAGGTCTGAAACCCTATGTACTAAATGCTGCCTGTTATTAAATATTCTGTTCAAAATTTTTCATCTCTTTGAAAAAGCCACTATGGATGTGAAGAAACACAATGTGACCGATACCTATTCTGAAGGTGTTTATGTTATTGTTTAAAAGGTTAAGAAAATAACCTAAAGGTCGGGGATTCTTTACAATGAAGAAAGAATACTCTTCCACTTTGAATTCTGCTTGGTTAATAGCTAATAAGGTGTTTCTCTCAACTAGCTGCTGTAGCAGAACAAGAAGCTTGGATTACCTGTTTGATACAATCGGTTTTAGAACTCCATTTGGAGTTCGAAGGTGCAGCATCTGTATCTATGATATATTAAGGAAGAAAGGAGGCAGAAGGTAGGGATTTACCAGTCAGAAATCTAGTAAGTATCTTACGGTCATGGCCTATATGTTTGCAACCTCAACCTACAGGATAATATTCATGGACAACAAGTATTCAATAATGTCTGAATGATGAATGATTAAATAAATGTATATAATATTAAAACTGAAATCTGAAACTCCCTAGAATAAAAGTTCTGGTTAATTTATAAGCAAAGCTGCTCTACACAACTGAACACACAGTACACATGAAATTTGTTCTCTGATTGTAATCTGTTAATCATAAGTCAGATCTTCATGATGGCTAAAGATTCATTCTTTGATACTGTTGTGTTCACTAAAATCACTCCTTTGCCCTTAAGAAAATAAAACCCAACTTGTGAACATAGCTCTTTTGGCACCTTAAGGATAATAACTCCCAGAAGATCTTTCAGAAGAGCACAAAAAATGGAAATAGTTTATTTCCAAGAATACTTTATCACATCCACCTCAAAATACACCTCTACTCCTCTGCACCATCCTGGCGCAGGGCCTGCAATCTCTGGAAACGAAGAAGAAACTGTTTCTGTACCTCAACTACCCATTGACCCTTAACTTCTAGTTGTTTGAAGGTTAACAAGTTGTTTAATAGCATGGTATCTGGGGGGAAACAATGTTTAGTACAATGGCTCCTCCTTATTCATGCTTTTGCTTTCCATTGTTTCAGGTCAGCCTCAGTCTGAAAATATTACATGGAAAATTACATAAACCATTTGATTTTTTGAGACAGGGTCTTACTAAATTGTTTAGGGCCTTGTTAACTTGTTAAGGCTGCCCTTGAACTTGTGATCCTCCTGTCACAGCTCTTCCAAGTTGTTGGGATTACAAGTATGTGCCACTGTACTCATTTTCATTAGTTTTAGAAGCAGTTTTCAGAAGTGTGATGACGTTTTGCATCATTATGCTCAAGATGAGAGCCATTCCTTTTTCTAGTGAATGTAAACAACTGCCTATGTCACTTGTTCATTATCACTTAGGAGCCATTTTGGTTATCATCAGATCAAGTGTTGAGGTATCACAGTGTTTGTGTTCAAATAACCCTTAATTTACTTAATAATGGCTTCCAGTGCAAGAATAATGATACCAGCAATTTTGATATGTTCAAGAGAAGTTGTTAAAGTGCTTCTTTTATTGAAACATCTTAATATAAAGAAAAGAAAAATAATTGCATTCTGAGGTTTCTAATGGCTACAGTGAAGTTATTGATGTTAATCTCTTACTCTGCCTAAATTATAAATTAAACTGTACCATATGGGGTAAAAATGGGAGCTCATATCCCACTTGAATCAAAGTGTGAAATATGATATATCAAGAACTATGTAATGTTTTGAACAACCTACAATAAAAATTAATTTAAAAAAAAGAGAAAAAAAAAGTGGGGCTTAGCAATATGTATTATGGTTTTTATATGAAGTGTCCCCCCAAAGACTCATGTATTGAAGATTTGGTCCCAAGAGTAGCAATGACTTTGGGGAAGTGACTGAATCATGAGGGCTCTGACCTCATAAGTAGATTAATCCAGTAAAAGCTGAATGGACTGCTGGGAAGTGGTGAAAACTGCAGGAGGTAGGGCATGGCTGGAGGAAGTACATCACTGGGAGTGTGTCCTAGAAAGGCACCTATTATCCTCAGTTCCGCACTCCATTCCTGGCTACCATGAATTGAGTAGCTTTCCTCTTACAGACTCTTTTGCTATGATGTTCTGACTCATCTCAGGTCCACAGCAATGGGGTTGGCTGACCACTGACTGAAACCTCTGAAGCTATGAGCCAAAATTAATATTTCCTCCCCTAAGTTGTTGTCCTCAAGCATTTGCCACAGTTATGAAAAGCTACTAATATAGACAGTAAATAAAGCACCACCTCAAAAGGGATTAATGTTGGTCTCCTGAATGAGTTCTCATGAGAGCAAGTTGTTACCAAGTAGGACCACTCCACATGCTTGGCCCCTTATGCAAATAATTTGTTCCCTTTCTGCTCCTCTGCTATGTCGCAAAGCAGACAGGAGGTTCTCACTAGGATACTGACACTATGCTCTAGGACTTCCTGAACTATAAGTTAAATAAACTCATTTGTTTACAAAGTACCCCCTGAGAATTTTGTTACAGTGGCACAAAATAGGCTGACACCCTGCTTCACCCTGATAATACCTACGTATTTTATATAAGAGTTTACCCATGTATCGTATCTTGTAGGAACTCTTTTATGACTGATTTGAATTAGGGAACATACTCTTCTTTACACTGTCTTTACAATATATCAGTGCAACTAGTATACACCATATAAAAGTTACCTGTTTCCAAAGAACCTCAAATTTTTCATTAAAAACAAACAAAAACTTTATCCTTGGTGCACAATTCCTGGTAGATAAAATACTCAACATGTTATAGTTAGAATCCCTTTTTAGCAAAATAGTAACAAACTGTGGAAAGGAATGTTAGGTGCCATGTAATTAATGAATTAATTATTGATTACAAACTAAATATTTTATCTTTTCAATTTCACATCTTTCTCTTCTGGTGATTTCTTCTATAATATACTATGTTTTCAAACTGCTGATCTCTAAGATTGGAGAGAAAAAAACAAGACAAAGAGAAGAGAATTAAAATTAAAGAGAATTAGAACATAATTAAAGACATTAAAATGGAAGATAAAAATTTTACATGCTTAATATCTAGTTTCATCACCATTTCCCTTAGCACTCTGAGGTGAATTGCACCCTGAGTCTCTGAAAATAAGGATTCAAAACTTGCCTCTCACAACAAGGGGATGAATGTATTCACTAATGTTCTGAAAGTTCTTCAAGAATGAAGAAGTGCACACAAATCTTTACTGGTACTAGATATGCTCTATATAATAAACCTTAGATATGAAACTTAAGCAATAAATTGAATAATGTAGCTCATAAGTAGAAAAGCAGGTACCATGTACACTTTTGACACCTCCATTAATCCATAAAATCAACAACTTCCAAACACTCATTCCAGATTTAACTATCAATAATATGAAATTTAAATCACATTTTTTGCATTCCAATGTGATTACAGACTCAATGTAGGGCTCTGTGACACATATTTTAAGGCACTTTTCATTGAGGAGTTTGTGTGTGTGTGTGTGGGGGGGTGTGTGTTAGATACATTAAAAAGACCATGTTCTGATGTATTTTCCAGTGGAGGAAAAAGATGACAGCACTAAGAAAACTCTTATATTTCATTTTAGGAGGTTTGAAATGCTGTTTTTTGCCATTATGCATCAGCTGCAGGGTAAAACTTAGGCTATTGTAATGGTAGTGATTTCCAATGTCACTTCTTCAGCTAGGATGAGAGTCCTAGAAGAGTTACTTTTCACTTCTCTGAAACAGGAAAGTCTTTATAAGTGATAATATGCCTACTTTATGGTAATTTCTTATTTACTACCTGTCTTCTCCTACATATGGGAGCTTCACAAAACCAGGAACTGAATCTTCCTTCTTGTGAGGTATCTGGCACACAGCTGATGTTTAGTAAACAATCTACACAAAGTGTGTGGGGGGAGCATAAGAGGGAAGAAAACATGGACATTCATGATATTAATACCACTTAAAGAAGAGCTTTGAGGGGCTGGGGATGTGGCTCAAGCGGTAGCGTGCTCTCCTGGCATGTGCGGGGCACATAAAAATAAAATAAAGATGTTGTGTCCACCAAAAACTAAAAAATAAATATTAAAAAAAGAAGAGCTATGGCTCTAGAGAGGGAGAGACTGTTGGAAGGTCTAGAAAGCTAAGGACAAGGTTTTGAGATTGAACAGAAGGGTCCAATTTGCTACACTACCAAATCCATAGATGACCCAACTATGTAAATATAGTATCACTAATACTTAAAACTTGTGATTTGAGGGAAAGTGAGGACAGATCACAGTTGTAATTGTGTATGACTTATAAAGTCAGGTAAACTGAACTCTCTGGAATTTGGAGCCTCACTTCTTTGTGGGTGTTGATAGAAGCCTGAGTAGTGCTTTTGCACTTAGTCATTTTGCTATCATTTATGGAACCCTTATTCTTTCTCAAGGTGTGCTAGGCATTTTATCTGATTGATTTGTTTCTCACAACTGTAGAAAACGTCTTTATACTCATTTTACAGAATGAGGAAACTGAAGCTCAAATTCCACACAGATGTTAAGAGGTAGAAAATTTAAATCCACTTAGGTTTTAAGTGATCCTTTCTCTGCGCAATAGTATATCACTGCAGAGGCTGCTTTTTTGGATTTTTGCATGTGATCTGTGTATGTCATTTAATTTTTATGAGCATCAGGTTTCTTGTCTGTCAGGCAGAGCAGTGAGGAGTTAATCTTTCAGGTCTGTTTTCCTCTAGAATTCTAAAAGTGGAAGAATGGAAGCAGGAAAGACACTCCCTGCTGCAGTGGAGCTGTCCCTGGTACTGAAAAGGCTGGTTCCCAATAAACCAATAATAAGCTTATCAAAGGAAGAAGCACAAGAGGCTAGAAGCACCTCTGTTAATAAAGATCTTTCTGCTATTCTCTGGGTATCTGAAGTAATTAAGCATACCGTCTCTTACTGCTGAGTGTATGGATTATACCATGAACCAACCTACTGCAAATTAAAGATGCAAGTAGACTTGCACAACCCCTGCCCCCAACACACCCCTGAAAAAAACCCATGTATTTTAGCCAAATAAGTTGAAGTAACATTTGTATCCACTTTTTATTCTTATGCCTAAAATTACAGATTATTCTTCTGTGCAAGAGATGTTTTTGAGCCTGATTTTCCAACCTTAGCCACCCTAAGAACCAAGTGAGATTAATTTAGTGAACTCTCTAAGAAAACAAATAAGTTCCTTTGTTTAAGCACATTTTTTTGCTTCTTTCATTGAATCATAGGAATACATGATCTTATGTTTGTATCAAGCGACAGAATAAATCATAATAAAAGCAATAGTTTCATGTTATAGTGGATACAGAGCATGAGAAAACATACAAGATAAGCATTCTTTCATACTTTTTTCTGCCAATCATGGCTAGTTACTGAAGTTTGTATTATCTTTTATTATCATTTTCAACATAACTTCTGATGTATAATTTAACTTGCAAAATAACATTAATAATAAACCTTAGGTATTTGGGGATATTTTTACTACACCATGACCTTTGCAAGGTGTCTTTTTAAATGACAATGGTAAAGGCATATGATTTTTCAAACAGTGAAGTACACTTCCCACTGAAAATTTATTATAAGCTAGAACTATATTAATAAGTATATATTGAACAAAGTGAAAGTTCTAAAAGCAAGAACTGATAAAGGTATGAGGTGAACACTGCTCCTGCTGGTTGATTCCCTCTTTTTATGTACTTGAGTGGTGGGCACACATGCATATAAATATATTTATTACATAAATACAGCTTTGCACTTTCAAATACACATGAATACACTCCCAAATATACTGATACATATATAAGTAAATATACATGGCTAAATCTAAGCTATTTCCATATGAGAGCAGATATGACCTTGTTTTCCTGACTCCAAAATATGTTCCTGAGCAACTGAAAGAGTGGAATGAGTCTCCAAGGAGGACAGTTTAAAGAAACCTTGAGACAAAAAATAAAAAGGTGAATTCCTAAGTCAAATCAAGGAAAGGAAGCTCAAAGCACTAAGATAGGGACATTTTCTCCAATTTGTGGGCAAAAAGTCTATAGAAATGTGAGATCTGAGGGGAACAGAGGACCATTTGAGCTTCTAGAGGGTTTTCAGCTTTGGGAATATGGGAAGCAGACCCCTGGGCAGGTGCAGCATCACTCCAGGAGACTGTGCAGAAACAAAGAAGGAATTGGAGAGTGCCCAGCACTCCAGGTAGATATACAGACTTGGCCAAGCAGCAACAGCAAGCAACTGATGCAGACTGAGTAAATTCCACAGGGGACAGCAAGGACCTTGAGAATGCATAAGTACAGATGTGTTCTGGGAAAGCAATCTCAACCTCTATAATAGCTAATTTTATGTCAGCTTGACTGACTACAGGGTACCCAAATACTGGCCTGAATATTATTCTGATGATGTCTGTGTGAGGGTGTTAGACTGAGTAAAGCAGATTGCCTTTCCCAGTGTGAGTGGGCCTCATCTAATCTGTTAAAAGTCTAAATACAACAAAAGACTGAGAAAAGGAGAACTGTTTTTGAGTTGAGACATCAGTTTTCTACTGCCTTCAGGATTGGATTTGGACTAGAACTCATGCCACAGGCTTACTTGTGTCTCCAACTAGCCAACTTCAGGCCTTAGGACTTTTCAGCCTCTATACCCACAGGGCCTATTCTTCAAATAAACCTCTCTCTTTTTTCCTCCCTCCTTCCTTCTACTCCTGTTATTCTCCTCTTTCTCCCTTTGTATCTATGTCAGTGTGTATACATATCTTTTATAAGTTGTTTCCCTGAGGAATTCTGAATCAGTTATGACATATTTTATTACATTATTTTCTATACTTTTGTAAATTTTGTTAATTATGCTAATAATGCAGGAATATATGCTTCTTTAGAAAGCATCTAAAAATTAGAGACAGATACAATCCCATCTGTTATCACTCTGAAACCTACTTCCCTTCCTTTCTCCAGCAATAACTAAGATTCATTCCTGCTATGTTAAGTGATATTTTTCCAGTAGAAAAATTATTGACTGAAATCAATGAGAATACAAATTCTCTCCCTCCATCTCCCTCTTTAAAGAGAATCACTGGAAATGTCAAGAACTTAATACAAAACAGGGCAAAAAAGAGCTTCAGGTGAGATGCTGGAAATACCTCAGTAAGCCTAGATTAATTCATGCAGGTTTTTTTAATAGAAGGAAAATACAGTGAAAAATTTGGCTTAAATGACCAATTGATACACTATTTTGAAGTGAAGGAAGGAAGGAAAATAGAACAGAAGGAAGGGAGAGAGAAACTCACATTCCTGAGGTTTCCTCCATGTGAGGCAAATCTCTGCTGATAATGATTAATTACTTTTTTTCTAAATGCAGTTTTATTGGTCCATATTGATAATTTAAGGCATTTAAGGAAAAAAGGGATGAACTGTCTGCCATGTGTGTCTCATTAACAGTTTATTAGGAGATGGATGTTTGAAAAAAAATCTAAAACATTTTAAAAACCCTTGTCTAAAAAGTTTCACAGAGCAGAATTCATTCCTAAGGCACAGACATACTCAAGGCCTTTCTGCATGTGTTAATTCCTTCTTCACATGTTGTAGTGTAGCCATGTGGTTATCATTTCATCAGATGCACTGGTGCTCTGATTGTTCTGAAATAGTAATCTGGTAATGAAAGAACAAGTGAAGCTTCCAAAATTGCCAGTTGTACTTGAAAGGGCCACCATGCCCAGTGAGATTATTTCTGGCTTCTTGTCAAGGGCAATGTCCTTGGGACCAGGAATTTTAGGGCTTTTTACCCAGTCATATGGCATATGACAAAATCAATGACTTCACAATTCTATGAAATATCAAGCAGAGAGAAATTCCTTCACATATATGGGAGATAAGTCAAAGATGAATTACCTGAATACCAGTGGCAGATAAATCCCTAGTTAAACAGAGTGTCTTCTGCTTTTACAGCCAGTATCTGCAGAGAAACTTGTAGGTCACACTTGGATAATCAAGTCATAATTTGTTATGGGGTTTCCTTCCTGCAAGAGAATTCTCTAGAGGCTCTAAAGAAGAGACCATTTGTATTAGTCAGCTTCATATTGGTATAATGAAATATCTGAGGCAAGTAACTTGTAAAATGAAAAGGTTTATATTGTGTTTTGAAGGGTCTAATCCAAGATCAGAAGCCTCCATTGCCTTGGGCCTCTGGGAAGGGTGGCACATCATAGCAGGAATGCCTGATGGAGCTAACCACTTACATCATGATCCAGGAAAACAGAAAGACTTAGAGAGTGTAGTCCCACAATCCCCCCTTGAGAGCATATGCCAAATGCCCTAAGGACCTCCTATATGGCCCCACATCCCAAAGATTCCACCACCTCCCAGTAATTCCATCTGAGGACAAAGACAGACACATTGAGGGGGTATACTTATCCAAACCACAGTACCACCCTTGCTCTCTCTGTTTCCAAACTGAGGCAAATATGGCTTATGACAAGTCTGAGCAGAGAATTTCTTAAACACTATCTGGAAGCCAGATTATTTTCCAACTCATATAATTTTCAAAGTATTCATTAGAATATATAATTATTTGGGGATTATGATAACCACACACCTGGACAGGAGAAATAGTGTCAAATCCTGTGTCTCAATTCCAGAACATTACAAAGGATTTGATGAGATGAAGAACCCTCCTCTTGAATAAATCTACATAGCTGGAGAGAGGATCCCTTAATGGTTGAACCATTTCCTAAACATTAATTCCAGGTTGAAAATCAGGCCCATCTATTTAATGATTGAAGAACCATGGAGCAAGAGAGACAGCAACAAAATAGTCCCTGTCCTGGGGGGGAATGATAATCATGTGCATAAACAGACACAGAAAACTTGATCCCCTTGCTATCACATGTGCATCACTCAGGGCTCGGGTGGTGCACAGCAGATGCTCAGAGAGCAATGGAGGAAGGACAGACAAAGGCAGATGGTGTATGCATGTGTGTGTATGAAGTAGGGGCCAAGAAAGGTTTAAGGAAGGATTCATACAGATAAAGTCTGAGTGGTATTTTGAGCATACTGGCTTTAGAGGCAAGCAAGTCTGTTTCAAATTTTGACTGCTACTCATTAGCTATGTGGTAGTGAACAAATTCCTGAATTTTTTAATACAATTTTTTTACAGTTTTATTCGTGCATTTTAATTATACAGAATGATGGGTTTCTTGGTGGCATGCAAATACCATACCTTCACCATATGCAGCCTCCCTGGAAGGGTGGCACATCATAGCAGGAATGCCTGATGGAGCTAACCACTTACAACATGATCCATCCTCTCCCTGCTCCCAATGACCCACTTTTTAAAAATATCTTTTTTTTTTCATTGTTAGTGGATCTTAATTTTTATTTCTTTATATACAGTGCTGAAAATCAAATGCAGTGCTTCACACATGCTAGGCAAGTGCTGTACCACTGAGCTACAATCCCAGCCCCACTGCCTCACTTTTTTTTTTTTTTTTTTTTTGGTACCAGGGATTGAAATCAGAAACACTTAGCTGCTGAGCCATATCCCCAGGCCTTGCCTTTTTATTTATTTATTTATTTTGAGACAGGATCTCACTAAGTTGCTTAGGGTCTTGCTACTTTTTTCTTTTCTAATAGTCTCCTGGTTACTTTCATGTAATTGTTTCTCCCACTAGATTACACATATGTGGGAAAACATGTGACACTTGTATTTCTGAGTCTGGCTTATCTTGTTTAACATTATGATCTCCAGTTCCATCCATTTTCCTGAAAATTACATGATAAATTCTAGAATATTTCTAAGCCTCAGTTTTCTTATCTTTAAAATGGGATTGATAATATCTACCTTGAAGAATTCCTCTAAGAAATGAGATAATAGCGGTGGTGTATGCCTGTAATCCCAGTGGCTTGGGAGGCTGAGGTAGGAGGATTCCAAGTTCAAAGCCATCCTCAGCAACTTAGTGAGGCCCTAAGCAACTTAACGAGAACCTGTCTCAGAATAAAAAATAAAAAGGGCTGGGGATGAGGATAGGGTTCAGTGGTTAAGTGCCCCTGGTTCAATCTCTTGTACCAAAAAAAGAAAAAAGAAAGAAAAAAAAAAGGAAGAAACAACAAATGTTAAACCCTTAACATGTGTGTGCCTGGTACACTGGGTAAATAGAGATGATTATTATTTGAAAGAGAGGTGAGCTTAGGCAACTACAAATAACTTAATAAGGGTGGAATGGGCCACATGTGTACGATTCAAGGGAGAAGAAGCTGGAAGGGCAGGATCACCTTTTAAAGGGCCTTTCAGATTAGGGTTTAAACTCTGGTAAATCCCAAGAGAGCCAGTAAAGAGCTTAAGTAGGATAGAAGAGAAGGGTGGAGAAGGGAGGAAGGGAAGAAGTCTACTTTTCTCAGTATATATTGACGTATATATACAAGGTCAACATACCTACTTGCTGTAGAGTCCTTGCGTGATTGAAAGAGAGACCACAAGTTCAGAAATCCTTACTTTCTAAACCATTGACAGTGGAATGAGATCTTGCATACTTTAATTAACTTTATATATATTTAGGTCTTAACAAAAAGAGGCACTTTCTTGTACTATGTTTAGATGCTTAGTTTAAGCACACAGGAAGCAGGCCTGGAGTTAGGCACACAGTAGGCTCTAATTGGGCTCTTTTACTCACTCCCATTTTCCCACTTGCTACCAAAAAGATATATGAACACATTTATGTACTATTTTCAAGTTTTCTGTCATTTTCTGAGGTGAATAAAGAAGATCTGAGAACACAAGTACTGATTCTAAGTTGGAAGGGAATTTGCCAAAATAGGAATTCTCTACCTATCAGCCCTTGAATCCTGGAAGAGTTCAGTTTTTCCATCTGTCAAGTCAGGTGATATCACCTATCCTCATTAGGGTTGTTGTGACTAGTGATAGAACTGCTCGGATTGCCTGACCCCATAGACAGCATTAAATAAATGGTAACTAAGCAGGCTGCTGCTTCTCTTGAACTGGATTGTGATGATAAAAGAGATCCTAACACCTATCAAAGAGGACTCAGAAATGGGAACTCCAGAAAAAACAAGTAGCCCCTAAACACATCCCTCTGTCTGTCTCTTAAAAAAAACAAAATCAAACAAAACAACAATAAAAACCCAACTTCATTCAGGGTCTGTTCTGCACAATTTGAAAACAGGCAAATTTCATTTTTTGCTTTCACTATCCTTAGCCTTGAAAATATTAAGGTTAAACATACATAGCATAACACTTATCATTTAAACATTTAAGTTTACAGTTGAGTGTGTTAAGTACATTCACACTGATGTACATCCAACATCCAAAATTCTTCATCACACCCAAGAGAAATTCTGTCTCTCTTTCCTCTCCTGTGGAACCAATGGTCCTGGCATTTTCACCCTTACTCAACACATACCATCAGGAAAGAGGAGAGCTGAGAATCATTAACACATTGGTGCAAATATGCTTAATGTGTTATTTCTAAATGAGGGTGTCTGCATTTTAAAATTAGGACCAAAGGGAAAGCAATACAAGGATATCATGTGAATATTAAATTGTCTAGCTGAGGTCCCTGAGTGTGATGCCATGGAGGCCTAGGGACCTCCTAGAGCATCTCAGAGCTATGGAGATCTTTGCCCAAAAGCACAACTTTGCTCCTATCAGACTAGAACATCTTGATCCTATGTGCCAATTCCAAAATCATCTCATATTAACCCTTACACACATATAGGAAATATAAAAATTAATCATACATTCATATCAAACTACTACCATTTAGTTTTCCACTGGGAGGAAAAACTCTTATCCTAGAGAAGTCTTATTCAGTTCAAATTATGGTTCAAGACAAACTGCAGCACACATTTTCACAGCTTCTTGTTCATTTCTAATCCTCCTGCTGTGGATTTACTAACCTTTCTATTATATTTTTCTTATGACAGGCTGCTGCTCTGCCTTGCCACATCTGCCAATTCATTCTCCTCTTGTTAGTAGCTAACCAACCTGATTACATTATTACCTGAAATGCAATCATCCTACAGGGAAAGACATGCAACCTAGCAAGTATTTTTTTCTTCCTAAAATTCAAATACACTGTATTCTCAGAAGTTGTTAATAAACTACAAGAATTTTTTATTGCTCAATGGAATATCACCATTATCCAATGGTAATGTTACAGTTTCAGCCTGTCATATCCAGTGACCCAAACTGATGCTTTCTCTTTGCAGTGCCTTTCATATCCCTCTCCATTCCTCCTAATCTATCCAGTCTTGCTAGGGTTGGTACCAGGAAAATGATGGATAAACATCAAATCTGGAAGAATGTGGGAACTATAGCTAAGGTTAGTTACTGAGTGTTGGGGTGACAGACAAAAAGCTTGGGATGGAGCAGGGGGCTGGAGGAGGAGTAGAGAATGGTTATAGAGAGGGATGGATGCCAGAATGGTGGACCCAAATTCAGGAACTGATGTAAAAATGGGAGGGGAGGAACCTGAGACCAAAGTGCAAAATAGGAAGAGGGAAATTTAATCTTTCAAATAGCTTTCTGCTGACTGCTTTAAATACTTAAAGGTAAGATTTTTATAGCGTTTTAAAATATCTTCTTCAAGGGGCTATGGGTATAGCTCAGTGGTAGAGCATGTGTGAGTCCCTGGGTTCAATCTCCAGCACAAGAAAATATTTCAAATAAGTAACTAAACAAATAAAGTACATCTCTCTTAAACCAGTTGAAATCAGGTACTGAAGGTGGGATGGTGGCATTAAATTACAAAAACAAAACAAAACTTCCCTGGTGGTGATAAGAAAGTTGCCAGAATTAACCATTGTTTTAGACCTTCTCTACACATGCACATCAATCTACTACACTACTTCTAGATAAGTCTTCATGAGGCTGATGTTTTAGAACCCTTCAGTGGCTCTCCATTTCTTCTGAACTTGACCAGGTCCTTGACCCATTGTAGGTGACACTTCACAGCACTGTCTGGCCCGCCTTCTCAGTCTCAGCTCCTCAGGTTTGCTGGCATCTCTCTTATTGCTTTGCTGGATTTTCTGCCATGTCTTTGGACACAGTTGGGTATCACTTGGTTAACTTCTGCATTACAAAGGTCCTGCGAGGGCTGGGCCAGGTATAGGTGTTGGAAGGAAATGAGGCATCTGGGAGGCATGAGAGCAGACACAAATGAAAACCCTGTGCAGGGACTGAAGGTGGCCTGTAAAACAGGGGTAGGGCTATTCTGAGATTCTAGTGGATAGAAGACCATAGTCATGGGCTTGCGGTCTAGGGAATGGTGCCCTGGAAGGACTGATTGCCAAGGGTGGTGGAGCAATGAGAACAAGACATAACATCAATCTCTGCCTGCATCCTGCTCTATCCTGAATTTTCATACTAAGCACCCAGAAAACTACAATCCATGCCCCTTCTCCCAAGGCCATAGGATTTGCCCAGGCATATAGAAATGACTATGGCCCCATGACCAGTGAAGTTAGAACACTGCTTGGTTATTAGACCCTCAAGAACCAGATAGTTATATACTCAATCTCCAAAAGCTAGGCCATCTGTCCAGGCTCTGTAGAACACTGGAGCCTGGGCCTGTTTTCTGCTTTCCTGCAGTTTCACTTCTGCATTGTCTGGATGTCCTTAGATGGCTTACCTCTGTGCCTGTCCCTCCATTCCCTCTCCTCTGCTCTTCTGAGGCCAGAATTAGTTCCTGACAGGGCCCTTCTTGGCTCCTGTCACTAGCTTAGAGTTTGGTTCAATTAGCCATGGTCCCTCTAGTCCTAGGTGGACAAGATTTATATTTGGGAAACTTTCTCCAAGGCCAAAGCCACTGCTTCTACTTCATCCTGTGCTTGGTCAAGTCCAAGGCTTTCATCCATAGTTCAGATTCCAAATAACCCTCCCTTTACTTGCACACTTCACAGCTGGCCTAATATGATTCCCTGTTAGAAGACAACACTTAGAAGGAACTGTTTAAAATTAGACCATAGATAAAGATTTTGTGGCATGGAGAAGTGTTTATGTTGTGCTAAATGGAAAAGGCAGATTGCAAGATAGTTTATGTTTGTATGTGTTCAGTCAAAGTAGGTGCACACATGAAGACAGCTTGGAAGGACATTTGGCTATGTGTTTACTGTGTTTTCTCTGGGAGATGGAATTATGGAAGTCTTTTAATTGTCTTCTTTTTGTTTATCACTATCATCTAATTATTCTACAGTAAATTAGCACTGCTTTTTAATAAGAAAAAAACAATAAAAAGAAGTTGTTAATTTTACAAATATACAACGTAAGGTATCTCTAGGTTTCCCAGTTCCCAGAAACAAAGAAGAGATCCAACTGAGAGCATGGGCCCAAGAGTGGAGTCAGATTTAGCAGCAAGAGGTTGTAGACAAGTGCCAGAGTGTTGGTTCAAGCTCCAGAGGATAGGGGAAGATACTTAAGACTTTAACTTTAAGCAGCTTGCTTGAGCTTGCATTCTAGCCACAACTTAATAGCTGTGCTACCCAGGGAATGTTGCTTCACTTTTCTATGCCTTGTTTTTTTGATATGAAAAAAATGGAACAGGGCTGTTTTATGGATAATCTCATAGGAATATTTTGAGGATTAAACGGATCTTATTATGTAAGAAGCACTTTGAATGGTGACTGGTTCAAAGTAAGTAGTCAAGCAGCTATTATAGGAAAAGGTAAGCAGGACTGGGTAGAGAACTTACTCAGCCCTCAACACCTTCAGCCTAAGCCCTTTTGGGTTCCCTCTTTCTACATCCCTGAAGTCCACCCATTCTTTTAACTCCATCTCAAATGCCATAGGCTCTATTGAAGCCTTTGTTTTCTGAGACTCCAATCAGGAGAAGTATAACTTTTCTCTGAATCTATCTGTCACTATGTACATTTTCCCTGGTCCTGAACATACCAGGTATGCACCTTCTCTGCAATTGTGCACTTGTCTCATTCCCTCTGTGGAGCCACTCATGAGGAAACTGTATTGTTCCTTACATGCTCTGGAACATGATAATTACTTGAGTTGAATCACATGTTTTCAAGATGATTCATTTGCATTTACAAAAAAAGTCTAACTGAAATATCCACCTGGGTACCTTCAGCATGTCAGGATTTATTGCCATAATGGAACTGTGTTTAACTTATTGCTTTGCATGCATAAGAAAGATTAATTGCACACTTAAAATTATGATCTTTGGTTATATGTGAAGGCTAAAGGTGGTAATGAGAACAAATCTTAATACTTTTGTTATTTGCCAAGTGGGTTCAAAATAAGATTGTTTGAATAAACCAATATCTGGCCACAAACTAGCAAATGCTTGTAATGGCATCTCATTCTTTGCCAATTTTAATGTGAGGAGCTGTGTGAAGCTGTGCTTTTGGCCTGCAGTCAGCAGCATTATATTTGGAGTAGGAAAATGCTAAACTTGCTAGAGTTTTGTTTTGTATTTACCTCCTGCATGTCTTGGCAAATAAATAGTTTGTTATTCTCCATCTAAACCATAATCCCTTTTCATTTTTTTTGTATTATATTTGCCAGAAAAACCACAGAATCTTATTGTGGTACTGCATCAAAATCTGTCAGTGAGAGGTGGCCAAAGTAATAAGCACCTATTCACACAACGCTATATGTTTAAACACATATATTGAAGTGAGTTATCTGAAAATGAGGGTTCAATGCCATGTACCTAACACATTTTATCTGGGTTAAACAGCACTCTGAATCACCTATTGCCTGAATCCCACTATAAATTTATTAGCAAGTACCACTTTGCCCTGGGCATGGAACAGGTGCTCAATAAATGCTTATTGATTGATATAAAAAATGTGACTTTTATTAATGTCACTTTTTGAGAGGCAATGCATGCAGCATGCAGAAATAGTGTCTACATTTAAGGAGATTACAGTTTTAATGGGGCAAATATTTATGACCATGAGCTAAAAAGTAGGAGTATGTAATTAGGAAAAGAAAATTAAAGTGTGATGGCAAGCACTGCAGGCTTTGAGACATGATGGCCTGTTGGTGTCTATGTTGAAATGCTGAATCCTATTTTAGAGCAGTGGGATATTAGGGTGATGTGGAAGTGGTGGGAATGTGTCTGCTCTGACTCTGACCCCTGAGTCTTTGTTTATCCATAAGCATTTTTGCTTTTCTACTTGACTGTTGGGCTTCCTCTGTACAAGTGGGAGGGAGTCAAGCACAGATGGATGGGTAGATATCTGCTAAGTTTGAAAGTAAACCTTTATAACTGGGAGAAAATGTGGGTAAAAATGGATAAAGTTCTGGGGAATTAAATGTGTTATTTATTGATAGTGAAAGGCTTTTAGCTTTCTTTATAATTCCTAAAATAAAATAGGTATGATTTAAAAAGAGAAAATGACATCCTTTTGAATAATTTAAATAAGTATCACTATTACTATGGCCATACCTAGTGGTGATGTGGAGAGAGTAACAGATCATTGCTCTGTTAAATTTCAGAATAGTAGACAAAGGAAGAGAGGAGGAAAGTGGACCAATGGTGGGAAGAAGGGACAATACTTTCATTAGCATTTCATTATCACTTCCAAATGTCTGTGGACATAAGTTTTATGTCATTTGCCTAAAGTTTATCTGAAAAATCAGAACTGCAGAAAGTTCTGGGGCATTACTAGCTTTCCCTGCCTCAGCTTGACCTCTCCTGGTCTCCAGTGGAAATTGAGTGGGAAACTGCTTTTAGCAGAGCTTCACTGCAATAATCAGTAAGTCTTTAGCTGTAGTTATACTTAAACCTACAAGAATCCAATCTTTTAAGATCCTGACAATTGTTATTGATACATAGGCAGTTCCTCAAAAAATCATTAAGAAACAATAATTCCAGATCTGAGGGTGGATGGATGGTGATGGATGGATGGATGGATGAATAGAAGCTTTGTGTCTATGAATGCATAGATGTCACTGCTCCCTTCCAATAACAAGATTTGAGGGGAAGGGTAAATATTCTTAAGATTCCTAAGCCAGGTGCAGAAATTAAATCCTGATGGGACTGCTAGGAGCTGTTTTGCCAAGCAATAAGGCAAAAGAGAGGGTGAGAGAAAAGAGTAATATTAAGAATGGATTCGATATATGAGGTGATTTTTAGCTTTTGATTTTCTTTTCAAAATGGGAACCATTAATAGTTACAGTCTTACCCACTCTTCATCCTTAAAAGGCTTCTCTGAGTATATAAGATGCATAATGAGAGGGAAGCCTTGAATTATTTTTATACCATGGATTAGGGGAAAATCTTAAAGTGTTGTTGGTGGGCCAAGAGTTGTGCTTTTCCTTCATCTCTTTTTTTAGCACAGAAAGGGGGTCAGTAAAAACAGGACCCACAAAGATGCTTTCTACTATTATCAAGAGAGTTAAATGAATCTCAAATCTCATAAAAAACATCAAAATGTGACTACTAATAATAGAAATGAAGTTTAGAGCTAATTAGTCTAAGGAATGTCATATGTCTAAGGGTAAGTCATATGTCATTATGTCTAATAAATGTCATAACACAAGTTGTTTTTTCACCATCTACATAACAAGAATCAGAGTGAACCATTGTTTAGTAGCAAGTAAACAAGTGGACTGCAGGATAGCACTTGGTTAAGTGAGCTGATGAATGAGATGCCCTAAACTTGTTAAGACTGTGGACCAGGGGGTTCCTGCTACATTGTGGACATCCAGTGAAGCTACACACTGCTTGTTTGCATTTCACAAGGACAAACCTGTCTATGCACAGATTCCAGCCAGTGTATGCTAAGCAATCTGTCTTCCACTGACAAGGGGAAACCACTGAAGGGCATTTCCTCAGGCTGGATAGGGTACCCCTAGATGTGTGAATTAGAGACACAAAGCACCCCTGAGTTCAGGCACCAGATGAAAAGCATCCAGATAGTCAGAGACAGGATATGCATTGCCGGAGGCTAAAGGCACAGCATTGCTCTCAGCATTACATTTCTCTTCGTTGTTCCTGACTCTCTGCTGCTCTGAAGAATGGGATGGACATGAAGGAAGACAGAGACAACTCAGGACTTGGTTCAGACCTCTGCCACTGCTTACTTTTTGTTGGTTTTCTTTCATTCTCTTCCATTTTAATAGAGAAGTTGAAGTTTTCTTCACAGGTTTAGCTGTGTGCCTCAAGATTATGTGAGGGCATACTATGTAGTTTTCATTATCCCTTTTCATATTTATAATCTTTCCCCTTTCTCAGTTTGAAAATGCTTCAGATTTATTTTCTTTAAAATGTTTTCCTGTGTAATTCCCTCGATTTTTACTTTTGACTTGCTAAGTCTCCATAATGCAGTTTAGCTTTTATATATTTTTATTACAGAAAGTTTACCTTTTTATTTTCCTCCTTTATATTTTCTACTTTTGTTTTAATGTCTTACTTTTCTAGAATTTTATCTCTTTTATCCTAAATTGTGTTTATTCTATTTTATTATTTAAACTTTTAAAAAAATTTAATCTTGATGTACTTATTCTCTTATTTGAAATGTTTTCTTGACCAGGTGGCTTGAAAGACTAGAAGCAGGATGAATGCAAGTTAGAGGCCAGCCTCAGCAACTTAGGGAGACCTCATCCCCAAATAAAAAATAAAAAGAGATGGGATAAAGCACCCTGCATTGAAGCCCCAATAGTGCAAAAAAAAATGATGTTTTAAAGTACCATTAATTAATTGTAACTTGTAGATTTATTTTCCCCTTGACTGACTACCTTCACTTCTATGCTTTTCTTTCTTTTCATATTTTATTTACTTGGTGATTTAATTTTAAACATCATACAAACTTTAGGATTTTATTTGGGGGATCACAAGCACCAGGTAGGACCTAGTGAGGAGAGCCAGATACAAGGCAATAAAGGAAAAGGTAGCACAGGGCATCTGGAAATAGCATCCTGCCTAGAATATCCAGGTGTAGAATTTTGAAGAAAATAGATGTGTGATAAAATAGATTTGGAATAAAAAGTGGATATTAACAATGATCAATAGCAATGAGATTATATGTACTCATTCTGGTCTTCTGCCTTTTCAAAGTCTTTTACAAATGTATTGCTTTTGTAGTAATTGGAGGAAAAATGAAAAAGAAAAGTAAGAGACAATGACAAAAACACTGTACCTTATCCCAGCTGGATGTGACTTCCCGGTTCCTGTTTGTGACCTTGATTTATTTCCACAAGGACAGGGAAGAAGCCTGCCCTGCAGAGGAGCTGGAGCCCTGGTTCCTTAAGATTTTCCTTAAGCCATCCTGTCCTCTCAATCAAGCTATGACTCCTTCCTTCCCTCCCTCCCCCTCCCCTCATTCCCTCCTTTTCTTCTTTCCTTCCTTTGTTGTTGCTGTAGTTCAGGCTGGCCTTGAACTTGTGATTCTCCTGCCTCAGCATCCCAGTAGTGGGGATTACAATCTTGCACCACCATACTCAGCTCAAGCATATGATTTTCAAGTACAGTTCTCCCTAAATCATTACTTATCAAAACTCCTGTCTGCAAAACCACTTACAAGTGAAAATGAGGGTGAATGCTATATCCCAAGGGCTACTTTTTCATCAGAGCATCTGGATTCTTTAATAGTTACTGACAGTCATGTTTTCTTCTCTGAGTTGGTAGCTCAGATCAACATAGGTGACCTGCTTTGAACTATATTCATGAATTCAGCATTATTTCACAAATGTTCAACCTATATTTGTTTTTTTCTTTGGTTTCTTTACTAAGTTTTACTCCTGTTTTATTAATATATTTCATGAAACACTTATTGAATATATATTATGTATGGAAAAAATAAATTTTATTGAATGTAATCTGCCTCAGTTTAACCTCTCAGTCCTATTTCTGTATAGTCTTTCCATAGCTCTCTCCTAACCCTTCCAAAACACGTCCTCTGTTTCTCTCTCAAGTCTGCTTTCTCTCTCTCCCTTTCTCTTGGGGCTGCCTATCCAGAATGAATAGTGAGACTTACCTGAATTTATGGCATTTTCTTCATTCTTTGACCTTCCTGATTTCTACCCATTATTGAGGTGTAAACTTTGAATTTCCTCAAGATATCCAAATTGCAGTTTCCTGTTTGCTTCTCTTGAAGCCCAGTTTGAAATCAGGGACAAGGCATAACTTAAAAACTAGTGAGAGTGCTTTTAGAGACATGGGACCTTGTTTGTTGAATTAATATACTCTATGTAGATTTTGATTTAGTAATTCAATTAGACAATAATGACCATGAATGAAATTGCCTAAATCATTTCTCCTGCAAAGTAAGGTTTCACTATATTAATACCTATCAGGATGAATATTTTGTGTTTATATGGTTTGATCTTATGTTAAATTTTGTAGAGATACAGTTCAGGTTTTCAGATTCTAAAAAGGAAACCTCTACATTGATATATTTTTGACTGTGTCATTTCTCTTTTCATTTATATAGCATGCAATTAGTTTCTTTAGTATTCACTACAAAATTTTGGATTTTCTTCAAACTTGCTTCTTATCCTGTTTATAATAATCTCATCCTCTTCCTTAGAAACTTTAAAACCTGAAAATATATCTGACATTTTAAGCTCCTTTTTCTTTCTTACATCTAATGGCCATATCCCCTAGATTGCCACTGGGATGACATATTCCACTTCTGTACTTTCTTTCCCTTTTGTTTGCCAGTTTTTCAGTTGAGGCTTTAATACCTATTACTTGTTTAAGAACTCTATAACTTTTCTCCCTGCCTTTTGTGTTAGTCAGCTTTCTGGTACTATAACAAAATACCAAGATAGTCAACTTAGAAATAGAAAAGATGATTTTGGCTCAAATTTTAGGAAGTTTCAGTCCATAGTCCTGTTGGCCCTATTGCTTTGGGGCCTGTGGTAAGAAAGCACATCACAGTAGGAACTCTTAGTGTAGCAAAACTACTTACCTCATGTCAGAGGAGAGAGAGAGAGAGAGAGAGAGAGAGAGAGAGAGAGAGAGAGAGAGAGCTAGAGAAACAGACACATGGGGGGTGGAGGAGGAAGGGACCAGGGTCTCATGATTCCTTTTGGGGCACACCTTCAATGGCCTGAAGACTTCCCATCAGGTCCCACCTCTTTGTTTCCAGAACTTCCCAACAGCAACATGATGGAGACAAGTCTTTACCACATGGATCTTTTGGGGATACTTAAGATCTAAACTATAGCATCTTCTATCTTTTTTGTTCAATGCACTGTATTATAAGACAGAACTCTTCACACAGCAACTCATATCACTCTTTTTTCCATGCAGCTGAGCCTGAACAGAGGGTTTTATATACTTTGTTGGATGGATAAACTACCTTCAGAGGCTCCCTGTTGTACATGCAATTATATCAGAATTTTATTTTAAGATATTGATAACCCTTGTACAGTTAAAACCTAACCTCTTCTTTCTTCTCCTCCACAACTTTGTTCAGCTTTCCCCCAACTCTCTAACTTTTCCTGAACAATGTCATTTCTTGTACTGGAATGCCCTTGTCTAGCCATAACTGCCTGGCAAAATGAGATCTAATCTCTTCGTGGTTCAATTTGAATGTTACCTCTTCCATGGTTTCACTGGGATAGAGATATTGTCCCTCTCTATAAAGCTCTGGTGGAATTTAATTTATAATCTATGTCTGTCCTAGAACTCACTATGCTTTTTTGTTGTTGTTGTTGTTGTTTTCTTGACTTATAATTGTTGCATTTGATCACAAGCTTGAGTATCCCTCCTTCCTGTGGGGGTTCTCCTTGATGGCAGAAAGAATTATTTTACTTAGTTTGGCATTACACAGAGCACCTAGCAGCCTATTTCCCCTTTTATAAACATTTTCTGAATATAATTAACACTTTGTAATAACAAAAAAGCCTTGATATTCTCTTCTGGGTAGGTACAGCTAGTGGATCTAAAATGAGGATTGCTAACTTGAATCCTTCCTACCAAGAGGGACTCAAACTGGGAACTAAGTAGTTAGGAATATTTTAACAAATGTAAATCCTCTGTGAACCCAGGCAAGTCATTTAATTTCCTTATGTCTTAGATGACTCATCTGTTAATTACCATCTATTCAAGGACTTTTCTAAGGAAAAATAAATTTCAAAAATATCGCTTTACATGTTATAGAAAAGGCCATTGCATGGTATAACCCACATGATATATGAGCTTGGAATGGTTCATAAGGCAAAAAACCCAGGCTCCTATGGTCAAGGGGAACTCTGATAATGAAAGCAAGTTTTTCAGGCAGCATCCATCTGAGAGTTATTTTCTTCCTGCTAAAAGCCCAGGTGGCTTATATAATGCTACTTCACCACAGTACAGAGATAAAAGCCAATCCTAGGCAGATGCAGCAGGTAATTTTGCAGAGTATGCATTGCAAGAGAGAGTTGTACATTTCTTTTAGGAGCAAATTAGGAATAGTTATAGCACAAGCAATAAAATGAAGACTCCATAGTTTAATAGCTGAATTGGAGCAATAACTCTTCATTTTTTGTAACAATATAAAAACAAGGTACATGTGTATTAAAAAGAATTCTATGTCTTAAAGGAAGATGAAAAATTTGGAGGAGGGTCTGTATGGGGCCAATATAAGGTCATTGCCCTTAGATACATCAGGCTATGGGTTTAATTTTTAAAAATAATTCTTTATTGGGAAACACAAGTTCATCAAATACCCTATTTCCCATTTGTTCAAATATATACTGCAACTTTATTTGGCCTCATATGCTCTGATTCAGTCATTTCCAGGTAACCCTTTGGTACTGTTTGTAAAATACCAACTTAACACCTTTCCTTCACATAGTTTTGTCAGTCAGATTTCCAACACTATAATACTTAATCAGCTTATGAAGAGAAAAGGCTTGTTTGGGCTCACAGTCTGTAATAGGTTAAATCCAATTGCTCTGGGCCTGTGGTGAGGCAGCAAGTCATGGTGGGAACACACAGTGGAGCAAAACTCCTTATCTCTTGGCCAAGAAGACAGAGAGCAAGGAAGCCTGCTTCTTGGAAAAAGCCTAGTTCCCAGAATTGCCTTTGAGAGCATGTCCCTTATCACCTGAAGACCTCCCTCTAAACCCCACCTCTTAAGTTTCAACTACCTTCCAATATTGCCATCCTGGGGACTAAGCCTATAACACATGGGCTTTTGGGGACATTTAAGGTTCAAATGATAGCAGTCATAAAGGGAACAGATCTTATAAATCAACAAATGCAGTGTGGGGGAGGTGAAGAAAAGAAGTACTTAATATTTATTGGTTACTACATAGCTAATTTTATGCTTATTGTGTATAAGAAAAATAGGAGTTGGTGGCATTGGAGATATTAAGTTACTTTCCCAAGTAAGCCATGGAAGATCCTGCTTGGATTAACTGGAGATACTCTCCGTATCCCAACTCCTGCCTCCCAAAGTTCTGGGTCCAGAGGAAGCAATTAATTATGGTCTGTGTTTGTCTTGTTGTAGTAGAAGCCAGTAAACTTCAGATTCAGCAAGATAAGGAAGAGAAGCTGCTCAGCAGTTGGGCATGGTGGCATGTATCTATAATCATAAGTAGGACTGAGGCAATATATTTGCTTGAGCCTGTGAGTTTGATGCCAGCCAGGGCAATATCAGGACTATCTCGAAAATGAAACAAACAAACAGAAACAAAAATGAAAGAAAACTAAACAACAACAACAACAAAATAAACAGGCCAGGCTTAGTGGCACATGCCTATAAATCCCAGCAGCTCAGAGCCTGAGGCAGGCAGATGAAGAGTTCAAAGCAACCCTCAGCAACTTATGGAGGGCCTAAGCAATTTAGTGAGAACCTGTCTCCAAAAAAAAAAAAAAAGTTTTAAAAAAGGGGTGGAATTTGGCTTAGTGTTTGAGTGCCCCTTTGCTCAATTCCCAGCACAAACAACAACAACAAAAACAACAACAAATCAGACAAGGAACATAAAGGACAGGAAAGAAAGAAGTTGCATTGTATCCAGTGGGGCGGGGTAATGTGGGAGCAGGAACAGGTAGCATGCATTGGCCAGTGTACATGGAACATCATGCACTGCTGGCCAACAGTCACATGGGGGTACCTTAACTGTTCCTGAGATCATAATCATCAGTTGTTATGACCTTCTTGGGGGATGAAAACCTGTTCATATTCTCACAGAGGAAATTTCTAAGTCTGATGCCTTGGAGTCCTGTTTTTAAGTGTTATTTGAATTGCTTGATATCAGTTATTCCTAGGGTATCATGAAAATTCATTAAAAAATGTGAACTGAATACTTAGGATGTTAAAAATTAGGTATTCAAGATTGATATGAAATAGTTTCTTCTTTTAGGAATTCACAGTCTGGTAGGGGACAATGGAGTAACAGTGGCAATAAAGACATTAGAAGTAGCTCATCAGAAGTAACAGAGGTGGGCATGAGTAACTGTGCCCAGGAAGGTTCCAGGGAATAGTGGAATTTGAGCTCTGTGGTGAATGTTGAGCTTCCCAGTTGAGGAAGGAAGGGAAATCAATATTCAGACAGAAAATGAAAATGTACAAGACATATGGGGAACTTGTTAGTGGAACAGGGTACATTGGGAAAACTGTGTATAACAGATTATTATTAAGAACTTCACTTATCTTGTAGACAGTGGGAACTTCCTCTGAAGACTTATGAACATGGGACAGATGCAAGCAGATCTGTATTTTAAAAATTACCCATCACATGGTGTGAACATGGAATAAAAGAGGATGAAAGCTTGTTAATTTGTTAGAAATACTGTCACAACACAGAAAATGATGACAGTGACCTTGGTTAGGTAATGGCAATGAAAAAGGAGAGTGGGGAAAAAAGAAGACAAGAATTGACCATGTGCTTGTCAGCATATTTAATTCTGCTCTTTAAACAAGAATAGTGATTTTTATGATTGTCTTCCTGGGTCATTGTAAAAAAATAGATTGGCTATTAAAATATCTTCTCTGGGTATCATTGGTGAAGTAACACAATTTATCTGAGTTTATCTGTAAAATTGGCATAAGAAAACATGTCCAGTAGACGCTATTTTGTTAGTTGGCTTTTTATTGCTATAACTGAAATACCTGACATAAACTACTTAAAAGAAGAAGTATTTATTTTTGTTTACAGTTGCAGAGGTTCAGTCCATACTCACCTGGGTCCAAGGTAGAAAAATCATGGAGAAGGGCATGGCAGAGGGAAGCTACTCACCTCATGGCTGCCTAGAAGCAGAGGGAGAAAATGAGGAAAGGCCCCAGGGAAAAAATACTTCCTCCAAGTAGGATCACTACCTACAGTTTCTGACACCTCTCACTAACGTCACTGCATTATTAACCCATCAATGGATTAATTTACTGACAAGATCAGAGCCCCATCTCTGAATATTGCTGCACTGGGAACCAAGACTTCAACACATGAATCTTTGGGTGATATTTCATATCAAAACCATAACAGTAATGAAGGATAAATATGACCAGCAGACTATATTCTTTTTCACATAGTCAATTCTCAATAAATATTTGTTATTTTCACTGTTAGCTGCTTCACTCATAGCTGTTCAGTTGCCATAATTTTCCTCACCCAATAGTGTTGATATCAATATACTGTCCTGCTTTCATGAGACAGTTTAAAATTAGAATTTAAGATGTAATTCTGTATGTTTTGGGGGAAGATTTTATTCTTATGAGATGTGGTAATGGATAAGAGCATATTTATATTACTCTAATGTGAAGACAAAAAAAAAAAGAAAGCTAGAGTAAGTGAAGTGTGTTTATAAAGATTTATATATGGAGTTAAATTATTTCCTGAGAGCTAAGGTAGTTGTAGACATTATTTCATTTCATTCTGGAACAAGTACAAATGAACATGTCAAAGATGATGACAATTATTATATTTTATAATTTGATTTCTTACATATTCTAATTCTATTCTTTTAATTAGTAATCACGCTTTGTTCTTTAGCTTCCCCAAAGTGTGATTAAACTCAGTTCCTAATGCAAAACAGTTTATAATTTTTATATAAGATGACATGTTACTAAGTAAAAGGAATGACTACTGAAGACTACATAATGACAAAAGAGGTCTTAAGAAATCACTGAGTAAACATTTAATGTATAAAGTGTCTTGAAAAAGTTTTTGTCATCAGATTCCAAGTCAAGACACCAGAGCTGCCTAAATTTTAACTTTGAAGATTTATACAAGATTTTGACCAGGCAAGGAGCAAAACATGGCACACTTCAAGAGGTTTTACAAATGTCATGGTGAAGATCTTATTAGGATTTTACTTTAAAGCTGTGCAGCTGTCATAATAGTGTTTGACAGCTGCATCCTACTCACTCGTGGTCCCAAGTATGGCTGCAGCAAGTGCTGCATATGCATGATTTCATGGCGTGCTAATGGTCTCTCATGTCATCAGAATTTCTCCATACTGTGATACCCTGGCTCTACCTGCACTGCTCCTAAATTTAGTTTTGCTACTATAACTCAAGGGGATAAGGGCATTATCTATCAGGTTGGTCAAGTATTTGCAGGAAAAACAATAATAAAAGAGGGAGTTGTAGCAAGGTTTTAAATAATTGCAGGTAGCTGGTCTCCATGGTTTCAATTTTTAGGTCCTACATGGCTATTCTTAAATACTAATCAAGAAACTTTTGCTCTTGTAAATACATGTGGAAGTATTCAGGGTTAAGTATTTTGGTGTTTGCAATATAACTTCAAGTGGTTCTGTTAAAAACATGCAAAGAAGGAGAAGAGAAACAGTGAGACAGGGAGGAAGGGAAGGTGAAAGTAAGGTGTGAGATGTGAGGTGTGTATATGTGTGTGTGTGTGTGTGTGTGTGTGTGTGTGAGAGAGAGAGAGAGAGAGAGAGAGAGAGAGAGAGAGAGAGAAAGAAAGAGAACAAGAGAGACAGAGAGAGAGAGAGAGAGAGAAAGAGAACGAGAGAGAGAGACAGACAGACAGAGAGAAGGAGGAAGCCAGTGCAGCCATGATTTTAGGAGAATGTATGCAATAGTAAACCAAGATAAAAAGCATGTGGATATTCACTGTACCAATTCTTTCAATTTTTCTTCATGTTCAAAAATTTTAAACATAAAAAACTTTATAGAAACTTCTTTAAAAAGTATAAGTGATGAAGAAATTTTAAAGATTTACCTGTAGCTCACAAGAATTTTTGAGCACAATAGAAATCCATAAATCACAAATAAAGCAAAGATGACCTCTCATTAAAAACAGAAAAGGAAAATTTCTCTTAATTATGTTAATATGGTTTTTATTGGCTTGTTCGTTGTAAATGATTAAGGAATTTTTTTTAGTAGTTTTACAATATAATAGAGCAGATAGTGTAGAGTTCATTGTATCATTCCTCCTTCTTAGTTTTTCTTATTATAAACATCTTGCATTAGTGTAGTTCATTTTTTACAATTAATGAACCAATGTAGATGCATTTTTATTAACTAAAACCCATGATTTACATTGGAGTTTTTTCTCTGTTTTGTCCATTCTATGAGCTGTTATAAATGTATGACATGTTTTCACCCTTACAGCATCACACAGAGTACTTGCATGCCCTAAATCTTGTGATCCATTTTTCCATCCCTCCTTCCTTCTCTTCCCCTTCTCCTGAGTAACTAAAGATCTCTTTATCATCTTCATATTTTTGTCTTTTCCAGAATGTCATAATTTGGCATCATAAAATATGTAGCCTTTCAAATAGGCTTCTTTTAAGAGAATGCATTTAAGGTTCCTTCATGATGTATAATTCCCTTATGCAGTACAAAATGACCTTCTTTGTCTCTTCTGATTAACTTTATCTTGAAGTCTACTTTATCTGATATGAGAATAGAGATCCCTGCTTGGTTACAAGATCCATGTGGATGATATGTTTTTTCCATCCTTTTATAAAGAGAAAAGCTCAGATTACAGAAATCTGTGATTTAAAAATCATCATGAACACTACTGAAATGCAAAAATTAATTCAATACTATTTTGGAAATTTATACAGCAATAAAAATAGAAAATCTTGAAGACATGGAGAATTTCTAGACATATGACCTACCCAAATTGAATCAAGAGGACATAGAAAATTTAAACAAAAGCCTACCACCAACAACAACAACAAAATTCTGGGATCAGATAGATTCTCAGCCAAGTTAGTTTAAAGAACTAACACCCAACTTCCTCAAATTATTCCATGAAATAGAAAAGGAGCAAATCCTTCCAAACTCATTCTATGAAGCTAGTATTATCCTGATATCAAAGATGGACAAAGACATAACAAGGAAAGAAAACTTCAGACCAAAAGTAAACTTCCCTAATGAACATAGATGCAACAATTCTTAATAAAATACTGGCAAATCACATGCAAAAACATATTAAGTGTGATCAAGTGTGTTTCATCCAAGGATGCAAGGCTGGTTCAATATATGGAAATGATAAATGTTACTCATCACATCAATAGACTTACAGAAAAGAATCACATGATTATCTCAATAGATTCAGAAAAAAACATTTGACAAAATTCAGCATCCATTCATGTTTAAAACACTAGAAATACTTTGGAAAGTATGAATATTCCTCAACATTGTAAAAGCTATATATGCTAAACCCAAGGCCAACATCATTCTAAATGGAGAAAAATTAAAAGCATGCCCTCTAAAAACTGAAACAAAACAGGCATGCCCTCTTTCACCACGTCTATTCAACACAGTCCTTGAAACTCTTGCCAGAGCAACTAGACAAAAGAAAAAAAATAAAGGGATAACAATAGGAAAAGAAGAGCTCAAATTATCCCTATTTGCTGATGATATAGTTCTATATTTAGAAGACCCAAAAACTCCACCAGAAAACTTCTAGAACTCATAAATGAATTTAGCAAAGTAGCAGGGTATAAAATTAACACCCATAAATCAATTGTGTTCCTATACACTAATGATGAATCAGCTGAAAGAGAAATTAGGAAAACTATCCCATTCACAATAACCTAAAATAAAATAAAATAAAGTACTTGGGAATCAATCTAACCAAGAGGTGAAAGACCTCTACAAGAAGAACAAATCAACACCAAAATCAGTAGAAGATAGGAAATAGTTACAGAATTATGAAAACTATAGAACACTAAAGTAAGAAATTAAAGAAGGCCTTAGAAAATGAAAAGGCCTCTCATGTTCTTGGATAGGCAGAATTAATATTGCCATAATGGTTATACTATCAAAAGTGCTATAAAGATTTAATGTAATTCCTTTTAAAATTCCAATGATATTCTTCATACAAATAGAAAAAAGCAGTCATGAAATTCATTTGGAAATATATGAGGCCCAGAAGAGCTTAAGCAATCTTTCACAAGAAAAGCGTAGCAGTATGCATCACAATACCAGACCTTAAATTGTATTACATAGTTCTAGTAACAAAAAACATCATGCTATTGGTACAAAAACAGACAATGGAACAAGATAGAAGACACAGAGACAAACCCATATAAATATAGTTATCTCAGAGTAGATTAAAGTAACATAAACATACTTTGGAAAAAAGATAGCCTGTTTAACAAGAGGTGCTGGTAAAACTGTATATTCACATGTAGCAAAATGATTAAACCCCTATCTCACCCTGCACAAAATTCAACTCCATGTGGTTCCTAGGCATTAGACCAGAGACCCTTTGACTGACAGATGAAAATGCAGGCCTAATACTACATCATGTCAGCTTAGGGACTTCCTTCCTCAACAAGACTCCTAAAGCACAAGAAGTAAAATCAAGAATCAATAAATGGGATGGACTCAAACTGAAAAGCTTCTTCAGAGCAAAGGAAACAATAAAGAACGTGATGAGAGTCTACAGAATGAGAGAAGATCTTTACCACATGCATTGAACATAGAGAATTAATCTCTAAGATGTATAAAGAATTCAAAAAGTTAACACCAACTTTTTTTCTAAAAAAAAGCCCAATACACAAGAGGGCAAAGAACTGAACAGGCACTTCACAGAAAAATTGTTCAACATCTCTAGAAATTAGAAAATGCAAATCAAAACTACACTGAGATTCCATCTCCATTCAGAATGGCAAGAATATGATAACAATAAATGTTGGTGAGAATGTGCGTGGGGGGAAGGGACATTCAAACATTGCCGGTGGGACTGCAAATTGGTGCAACCACTCTGAAAAGCAGTATGGAGATTCCTCTGAAAACTTGGAGTTGAGCCACCTTGGAATTTGAACTGTTATTCCACTCATCAGTTTATATTCAAAGGAGTTAAAATCAACATGCTACACTGACACAGCCACATCAATGTTTACAGTAGGTCAATTCACAATAGCTAAGTTATGGATCCAAGCTGGGTGCCCTTCAACAGATGAATGGATAACAAAAATGTGCCATATATACACAATGGAATATTACTCAGCCATAAAGAAGAATTAAATCATGGCATTTGCTGATAAATAAATGAAACTGGAGAATATCATGCTAAGTGAAATAAGAGAATACCCCAAAGCAAAGGCCTACTATTCTTTCTGATATATGGATGCTAACACACAATGGGGTGGGTAAAGAATTTAAATTCATTGGATTAGACAAGGGGAAAGAATGGAAGGAAGGGGGGATAGGAATAGGAGGAGGTGATGGGAAAGGAAAGATGTTACAATGAATAGGACATCACTGTCCTATGTTCCTATATGAATACATGACCAGTGAAACTCCACATCATGTACAATGAGATCCTAGAGTAAGTTATACTCCAGGTATCTATGTCAAAATACACTCTACATTTTTGTATCCCTGAAAAGAACAAATGAATAAAAAGGGAAAAACATTTTCAACTCAATTGGGCAAATATTTAGAAATGTGATTGCTGGGTCCTATGGTAAAACTATACCTGGCTTTATATGAAACTGTCAAACTGTTTTCCAAAGTGATTGCATCTTTTCCAGTGGCAATGAATGAGCGTTCCTATTGCTCTGCATCACTTCCTGCATTTGGATTTTTTTTTTTTTGTCCGTAGTAGGTATGTTATATTTTATTTTTTTAGTTTGCAATTGCCAAATGACATATGTTGTTGAACATATGCTTATTTGTCATCTGTATATCATCATACCTACTTTTTGAATTGTCTGTTCAGATCTTTTGCTCATTTTAAAATCAGATGGTTAGGTTTGTTTTTTTTTTTTTTTAATTTTTTAGGTGTAGATGGACACAACACAATGTCTTTGTTTTTATGTGGTGCTGAGGATCAAACCTGGGTCCCGCCTGTGCGAGGCGAGCGCTCTACCGCTGAGCCACAATCCCAGCCCAGATGGTTAGTCTTTTCATTGAAAATTCAGTGGCATTTTAAAAAAGTAGTTCTTCCTCATGAATAAATTAAATAGAGCTCAATCACAAATTCACTTATTCAGTAACTATGGCAATGCTACTATTTCCACACCTAGTATCTGCATTCCTCCATTTTACAAACAAAATCCTGTTTAAAATAATACACAATGAAGTATTACTCTGCATTAAAAAATGACAAAATCATAGAATTTGCAGAGAAATGGATGGCATTAGAACAAATTATGCTAAGTGAAGCTAGCCAATTACTAAAAAACAAATGCCAAATGTTTTCTTTGATATAAGGAGAGTAACTAAGAACAGAGTTGGGAGGAAGAGCACGGGAAGAAGACTAACATTAAACAGGGGTGAGAGGTGGGAGGGAAAAGGAAAGAGAAGGGAAATTGCATGGAAATGGAAGGAGACCCTCATGGTTATACAAAATTACATACAAGAGGAAGTGAGGGAAAAGGGGGAAAAAAAAAAAAAACAAGGGGGAGAAATGAATTACAGTAGATGGGGTAGAGAAAGAAGATGGGAGGGGAGGGGGTGGGGGACAGTAGAGGATAGGAAAGGCAGCAGAATACAACAGACACTAGTGTAGCAATATGTAAAACAGTGGATGTGTAACCGATGTGATGCTGCAATCTGTATACTGGGTAAAAATGGGAGTTCATAACCCACTTGAATCAAAGTGTGAAATATGATATGTCAAGAACTATGTAATGTTTTGAACAACCAACAATAAAAATTAAAGAAAAAAAAATAGTATTTCTGATTCCTTTGCAGATAGGGATGGTCATGTGACATGGGTCTTGATAATCAGAGGCAAACAGAGGGCTTCCTGGAAAGACTGTTAAATGGGTAGACTTAATTGGCATGAATATTTTTCATCTTTTGCTTTTTGCCTCTCTCCCAATACCGCCCACACCATTTTCCCTGCATGTGACAAAATGCCTAGAAGAGGAGTAGCCATCATCAGAGGTTGAAGGCAAAAGGCCCATGATAAGGACAGTACAGCCAATGGCTACAAGGAGCCTGAGACGTGAGGCACCATGAAGATGCTGCAGAAGGCCTGGGACTCTCTCTAGTCTTTTTGTTTTGGGAAAAGATGTGCCAAATAAGCACTTTAGTCAAGTTTCTGGACAGACAACCAATACACTCTGATTCAGTTACACTTTTTCAAGCTCTAAGGGGGAGACACCCTTCAGTGGTAGGCACTAGCCCCCTAACAAGAATACTCTAAGTAATTTTTATGTAAAGGACTGGTTCATAGGAGCACTATATTTGAAACGATCTTTTATTATGGACACAATAGTAAGGGTAGAATTCTATGTACTACATGTCTAGTATTGAACAAGCCATTTTTTGAGGGGAGGAAAGAGGAGTATAAAATAAGGACCTTACTTTCAGGCAACTGATGATCTAATTGGAGAAGACCTGTAGGAAAAAAAAAAAAAAAAACAGGACCATGTGACTAAAGGTTAATAGGGGTGCCAACTAAGCCTAGCAGCAATTCATGTAAGGCAGGTTACTGAGGAAAGGAGGGGCCAGGGAAATGTAACTAGCAACTCTGAAAACACACTCTGGGTATCCCATGGCTTCATATTTTTCAATCAATGACCTAAACACAGACATGGCAGCTATTCTCCTGGGTAAATGAAGAGGAAAGGAAGTAAAGTCATTTTTATTTGAATGTCAATGCACCTTTTAATTCTACTGCAATTTATCATGTATCAATATTTCAAGTACTAGGACATTGTAATCATTCATTAAAATCCTACTTACCTTATTAATTATCAGTACATTTCATGTTGGTATGATATACAAACTGAGTATATGTCATCTTAAAATAGACCTTTAAAAATCTTTCCTTTGAAACTGCTGTAGATTAATAGATTGGCATAGGGAAGAGTTTGATTTTTTTTCTACTGTCCTTCTGATAATTTGAATTTTGCTATAATCATCAATTGCTACGTATTGCCTCCAGCTTTTACTTTGTAACTAGCTGTAATAGATGTGGACCTTTATCAAACCTATCACACCTCTGGTGAAGACAAGAGCAAGATAAGATGAATTAGGTTTTCTTGGATTCTTTCTTGGGATTTGAAATTCTTTTCCTAAGAGTGCTTTTTCATATTGTGATGTTATTTGTAAATAATTTAAAAGACACATGCATATAAAATACATATAACATTTCTGTAAGATATTTTAAAACTCGTTTTCTTCCAGACCTAGGAAAGCATACTTGTTTTTCTTTCTTCCTTGCCTTTCCTCCTTTTTCTTAAATCTATTTTTGCCTCAGTCATCTGTTACCACCTGGCTATGTTTTACTATGCTAGGGCTTACTTAGGTTGGTAGGTTCAGGAATATATTTTAATAGGTACTGAGGCTTTTCTCATGCAAGGCGGACAGAAATTAGAAATGGGACTAATATAAAAGGAAAAAGAGGGGAAAGAGGGGAAGATTTTGAAGGCAGAAGGCTACCGGATTTGGGCAGGGTATAAAGCCAACTGGCAAGAGGGCTATAATCCTTTCAGGGTTAATTGAAACCTCAATGGGGCAGGATGTCTGACAACCTACAGATAGACAGACCTGTTTCCAGGAGCCCTCAAAATTCAGCTAAGATTAGGGTCTTATGGAAACTCAAGGGACTATACTGGGTACCTGGCAACCGGAGGAAACATAAAGGTACTTGCAGTGAACTCGACCCAAACTATCCTCACCTTTCCACGCGGAAGAAGATATGGCCAAAGACTCATTCTCAAGCTGAGGACTAAGGATGAGAGCCACCTCCTTCGCAATCCCCCTCCCGCCGGCGCTCCGCACTCCTACTGCCTCCCCATTGGCCCAGACGCTGGTCAATCTTCATGAAGCCGCCATGTGAGTGGTCTCTGGTTGGAGATGCTGAGACCCCCTCCGGCTTCAGCCGGCCCCCCGCCGCGAGGGGGCGTGGCTGCGACCGTGGCAGGGCCAGAGGCGGCGTCGCTCTTGCAGCTGAGGGCCGCGTGTTGCGGAAGCGGGCACGAGAAGGCCGCGGCGAGGCGGGACGTCGGAGATCCAAGCGTAGCTCCGGCGCGGGCAGTGGGACCGCGGATTGGTGAGTCCGAGCAGCGGCCAGCTGGGCACCCTGGTCCAGGCTGCCCGTTGCTTCTCGGCTCCGGGCCAGGCAGCCTCTTGGGGAGGGGCGGGCGGGGGGCTGGGCCCTCAGCGGCCCGGTGGTCCAATGAATTTGCTGCCTCGCGCCATGCGCGCTCCAGCCGCGCGGCGGGGCCCAGTACTGGCCGCCCCTCGCCGGCCGCCTAGCTGCGTCCTCTTGTCTAGTTCCCGCGGTAGCCGGGGCTTCCCGCCATAGCGGCTTGGCAGCCCTCCTCTCCAGCGCCCTCAGTTCTCTCCGACCCCCACGAAGGTCAGTGCGCGGTACCCGAAAGCGAGACAGCGGTCCGCATTCCTGGCCGTAGGTTGCGATTGGTCCTTTGTTCGTGGCCCACGCACGACTGTTCCGGGACGCGAAGCGGCCCGGACCTTCTCATCCAGCCATTCCTCTTGGTTCGCGTGTGGTCTCCCGCACGTGGCCCATCCCCCGCGTGCCCACCGCCGAGGGGGTCGGGTCCTACCGGACCTCGGAGCGCGCTCGTGGTGCCCTGGTGTGTGGCGGTTGTGGGCCTCCTCCCTAGGGCTGCGGGGACTCAAGGTCCCCTGCCTCGGAGGCCAAGCCTTGCTCTCCTTGTGCTGGGAGAGAGGTTGGGGCAGCTAGCCAGTGGCGCGCTGCAGGACCAGAGGAGAGGACTGAGCAACCTGGAACCGCTGAACTTGGATGAATCATCCCGGGGGCTGCCCCTATGCTGGGAAGGGAGCCATGGCGTCTGACCCTGGAGCTGCCTGGGCGAGCTTCTAGGAATGCACAAGGGTTCCCTCTCTTGTCTTTGGTACTTAGGGGCAATGGCGATTTCCTCTTCTTTTGGCCTTTGCAAGGAATAGTTCCCTAGTGATGAGCAGAGTTCTTAATTATTAAGAAACTATGCGAAGGTTTAGGGATGAATGGGAGCATGTCATTTTCTTGTTCGCTATTGGGTTGAATAGGAATCCTTTCTTATTTGGGGATTAATTTTTAATTTGGTGGTTTACTTTCAGCAATGAATCCGAGTTTTCAAAAACTGAAAATTAGAAAGGCTTGTTTTTGCATCTGTGCTTTTAAAATCAAATGCAGAATGGAACGCGGCATTTTGACTGTCAAGGAGAGGCTAGCCATTTGATATATTTTGATTTTAAAAGTTAGGTTTATCTAAAACTGTTGGAAGGCCTGGGACTCTATCAAAAACTGAGTTCAAAGTGTTTGAATTGACTTTTTTTTTCTGTCACTTCTAGGGTAAATTCTATTGAATTCCTGCTGTTTCTTTTTGTATATCCTTTACCAAACTTTCCTTTTCTAGCACTGGAACAATGCTGTGATTCTTACAGCTAGTTCTTTTATCTACTTGAGAGGTTAAAGAGGACAAAGCTGGTTTGACCTTTCCCAAAGGCACTTTTCAGTGTGTTGTCTTTGCTTTTCCTTCTCCCAGGGTTCTAATGGCTTCCTTATAGTATTCATTTTTCTTTTCTTTTAAAGTATCATTGGAATTGATATTTTTGAAAGTTGTGTCTTTTAAAATGTTTAAAGTTCACTAGGTTGAAAAGTTTGGCTGACTTTTTTTTTTTTTTTTTTTTTTAATATTTACCACCTGAACCTGTATTTTGTGTTCACTTAAACAGTGAGAAGTTTGTTCTAGAACTATCTATATATAAAAATTACTCTTAAGTTCCCAGTTGATTATGTGAAGTTGCTTGATAGCATTTTTTTTGAAGCAAGATGAACTAAATTAGATTTTCTCTGACTCATTTAATTACCATCCAAAAATGTTTCCAGTGGAGCCCAGTGCAAGACAAATGAAAACAAACTCCAGGGTTGGCCAGACTTCAGTATAAGAGGCTATTCAATTTAAGCTTTTCTAAACCAGTGGACAGCAAGGGGATTGAGTATCCAGAGTGGATGAGGAATATGAATAAAGCCTGCAGCAAGTCCAGATGACAGAATCAGTATGGGTCCCTAGGATTTTAGAACAAGGCTCAAACTGCTTTATAAAGTCATTGTTTTCCTTTTGAAAAACAAATCATGACTTGCTCCTGGGATTCTACTAAAAGTGAATGTCTGCCATAGTGACTTTTGGACCTAAACTTTCCAGTATGAACTGGTGGTCTCATCACTGGCTGATCATAAAGGAGATGCGCCTAGAGGTGCTTCATTATACTATTTGAAACACAAATAACACATTTACATTAATTAGGTAATCTACTGAGTTGACCTGAAAAATGGACCCATTGGATTAAAATTATAGTCCAGTTTTAGAAGTAATACTATAGAAAATGGTGCACATTCTTTAATCAAACACCATATTTATTAATCAAGTGTACTTCAGTAATGTTGTCTAGCAAACCCTTCAAAACAGTGACGTAGAGTACTATTTCTGCCTGACACATCTAAGTCAGTTGAAGTTTGGCTGATCCAACCTGGCTTCAGGAAGGCCTCACTCCTGGCATCTCCCATCATTCAGGACTAGGGTCCACCCGTAGCATGCTCCTCTCTTGCTGGAAAGCAGGAACTTAAGAGAGCAATACCAAGACAAGCCTCTACTCATGGCCACTAAAATCCTATTAGCCAAAAACGGCACATAGCCAAGCATATATTCAAGGGGTAGGAGAATTTCTCCTTGAGGAGAAGGTCATGGTGAAGATTTATTGAGCAGTAATCTAATGTGCCATATAATATGAGTTTAAAACAGGCATTTTTATCTTTAGAAAAATATTATGCAGTATGTTATCATCAAAGAGCTGTAATAGTACATATAGTTGATTCAATACAATTTAACAGAGTTTTTTTTTTTTATTGAGCACTGTGTTAGGTATTCAAGATATAGAAATGAATAAGACTAGTCCCTACCCTCAAGAAACTCAGAGGCAAAGCTACAAATGAACAATATAAACAAATGAATATTTGATTTGATGACTGCAACAAAAGCAATTTTGTTCCCATTTTATACATAAGAAATCTCAGGGCAATTAAATGACTTGTTTAATATTATATAACAGGCAAACTGAAATTGAAGCTTTTTGAGAGGGTTTAAATTCTAAAATCCTTCCTGCCATTCCTTACAGCTGTATTCACAAGGTAAGCACAGAGGTCATCCTATCTCATACCTCACTTTTACTGTGATCCTTGTATATTTAAGGCCACAAAAATTCTTGGTGAATTGTGTCCCATGATAATGCATGTAGAATGGATTAAATGTACTTTCCATTTCTCCATAATTCTGCTCCTTTGACTTAGATTTCACACCAAACTAACCTTTATAATAATAAGTAGCAAGTCTGATTTATATACCTATCTAAGCTAAATAGAGATCTTAGATGCTAGAGGATACCTTGATCAGTTTTTAAAATATCTGAGTCACAGGCAATAGTCTTTTGGTGGAATATAAAATATTTTGATGACTAAGGAATACATTGAATGGACCATTGGCTTCTTCATTCCAAAGAAGAAAAGGAACTTGCACAGTTATAAGGTACCTGAGGGCTGGAATGTATGTATATTCATGACTACCACCTCTGTTAGCTAATGCCATGGAGCTATTACTTTAATGTTTTATTTCAATATCATATTAGTGTGTGTCATAGCATTTCAATATGAAATGCCTCTTCATATTTGTTCAGAAGAATATCCATAAGATTGAAGAACATTTACCATACCCTTTAAAGGCAAATGATAGATACTATATTATCATTCCTATCTCAAGAAAGAGAAACTAGAAAAATTTAAAAATATCCACTCAACTGGGTCAAGTAACAAGTCAATGGAAAAGCCAAAGATAGGGCAGGTTTCTAATGATTACTAGCCTGGGGAGCAGACTTTTGGCATTTGATACAAAACTCCTGGGAAATGTTAAAAAGCATAAAAACTAATCCAAGCCCTAAGTTTTGATTTTGTGTGGTTTGTCAGCAACAGAGAGTTGATGAAGACACTCAATGATGGGATAAGTACCTAGGTCATTGTGAATGTTAGAGAGGACCCAGAAGCTTGATGAATAATAATTTTCCTATTCCGTCATTTTACAGAAGAGGAGATTTGTATTCTGTTCATTTTCTACAGTGAGTTTCATGTTGGTTGTTTTAGTTTTGGATGTTGATTCAGTCCAGGTATGGTTAGGGTAATACTGAATGCCAATATCTTGTCCCTTCAGTTTCCTCTCCCTTCCTCCCATGTAGTTTCTAGGCTTGTCAGAACTTGAAGGACCATTTTCAGAGATGCTCAGTATTAAACATCTGTCTTAGTATAATAAAATTTCTTATGCAAATAGAAGCTGAGTCAAAAATGTAAACATTGCTTCCCCTCCTTGGTGGCCAAGTCCTGGAGCTGGATTGGGATTATTATCATTGGGTAACTATTGTTGTACCTATTACCCAACTTCTTGGAGATCAACTTTTTTACTTCTACTTAAGAGTGAGAATGTGCAGTATTTGTACTTCTACACCTGGTTTATTTCACTTAGCATAATGTCTTCCAGTTTAATCCATTTTGCTCCAAATGATGGAATTTAATTATTTTTATGGCTGAATAATAGTCCATATATATAACAATACATAATTATATATTACATAATAACATATAACAGATTTTCTATACCCTTTTATCTGCTGCTGGACACACATCTGTTGATCTGTATCTTGGCTATTTTGAGTAGTGCTGCAATAGCATGGGAGTTCAGATATCACCTTTATACACTGATTTGGTTTCTTTTGGAGATATACCCAGAAGTGTGATAGCTAGGTTATAAGGTAAACCAGAAACAGGGTCTCAAGTTTTTCTGCCTTGACAGAGCATTTCTTTTCACAAAGGGAGGAGAGGAGATGCCATGAGGTTTTAGAGTGACTTGTTCATGAACACATGTGAGCAGACCACCAGCATAAGGAACTAGATATATTAAAAACTGATATGTATTTACTATCTATCTTTTTTCTGTCTGATTTTGAAAGAAACAAGTGAATGGAAAGACTTACTGGCCCTCTTTCTTTTGATTAGAAGGTCAACTTAAATATTGTTATCAGAAAAGTTTTTGAAAAGTGTGGGAAATTAAAGAGCAAGATCCATTTCATATGGAAATGCTCAGCTTATTTCTGTCCTAATAATGGATCCTGCCTCATGGCTATGTTTGAAAATTTCTCCAGCCTGCTTAATGGGCTGGTATTTATTAATTCAAGTTACTGTAATAGTCAATTGCTACATTATCTCTTCTGAAAAAAATATTTTTAAAATTCTTGCCATGATTTGTAGTATTATTATTTTTTAAAATTAATTCCTATAGAAAACTCCTATAACTTATACTGTTGTCCTTTGTAAATTAGATATTTTCTTCTTTAAGCATCCTGTCATGTTTCTTTTCCATAGGGACTGAATTACTTGTATACCCTTTTTATTTGAAGGTATACTACTCAGTTTCTTTCTGGCTCGTAATTAAATTATATATATCCTCTACTAGAAGTGTGATGCAAACAAACTTATTACTGTGACTTTTTTCTCTTACTTTCCTGATTAACTTTTGGAATTGAATTAGTATGAGAATATCTTTCTTTTCTATGAAGGACCCTGATTGTTAGATGGTGAAGGTTTCTAATTTATTTGGATATTTCTAGATATAATTTACTTATCATGATGATTGGATTTTCCTTCTAATGGATAAACATGTGTTTTGTGAAAGGGTTCTATACTTCTTTCTCCTCATGATTCAGATGGTATTGCTCATCTGTCTTAAGGAGAATTTCAGGTGTGATTCAGGCTTCTACTGTCCCCTCATAAGGAAAGCAGAAATGAATACTACATGATAAGTATGTGCAACTGAAAACTAGAAGTTGAGATGTATGAGCTGATTTTTCTAAGTGTCTTCAGAAGAAAGGCTAACTGCCTTCCTTCTGATATCAGATCCTAGAGTTGTTTATTGGCTTCACTGTCTCCCTGTACTTTCTAGATTAATTTTCTTCTGAGGAAGAACAGTGGCTGAGAAACAAAAGAAAGCTACCTTATGATCTACTGTGCCATGTGCTATGGGTGTACAGATAAATACAAATAATAACTTCGGTTTATTGAGCAAACTCTTCTTCAGGAACTTTCCATATCCTCTTCCTTACCCTTATAACAATCTTTTAAGAAGGGTATTGTTATCCACATTGTATTGATCAATGAACAGAGGGATCAAGCGACTTACCCAGAGTTACTAGTTACTAGTTAAAATAACTAGTAAAAACTGAATTGTTATTTTAACTCAGAGTTGTCTGACTCCAAACACATTCTCTTTTATTATATCACATGTCGTTATCATTAACCCTTCTTTTAAGAATCAGTCTTGTACACCAAAAGATTACATGTACACCAAATATCACATTTGGATAATTCAATCTACTTGGAATGTTTAGATAGGCAGACCTATATAGAAAGTTAATTAATAGTTGCTCAAGTCTGGGGTGGAGTAAAGGAAGTGAGTGCAAATGGGCATAGGATTCCCAATGGGGGTGATAAAAATGTTCAGAAGTTGTTTGTGGTGATGATTGTACAACCCTGTGATAATACTATAAATCATTCAGTTATTCACTTTAAATGGGTGAATTGGATGCTATGTGAATTATAGCTAAATAAATCTGTATTTTTTCCCAGTTAACACTGTAGTAAGAAAAACAGATCTATAAATGGCTGACATAATACCAGATGATGTGAAAAGATACAGTATGAGCTGATATACATAGCCTGATTCTCTCTTTAGATCAGACACCAGCTTGTCACATGTTATGAAGTATTCATTTTTGTTTTCTGTAGAAATATTAGGATGTCTATATAGCCTGGCCATAATTTGATGTTGTAAACCTGCTTGGAATGCCTGTTCATGCCTTGAACTCACTCATGCCCGATTTTCCCTGACCAGATAACAACCCTCTCCTAAACCTTAGTGACGCCTCATAAATCCTGGCCTTCCCTGGCCAGATAATGACCTTCTCTGGGGCTCTAATGACCTTCAAAAATTCTGATGTCAGTGCCAGCAAAAATGTAAACTAGCATTTGTGATATGCTCCTTTGTTATCTGTAACCCCTTTGTGTAACTTTTTGGGCTACGAGGCTGGACTGCAAGAAAGATGCAGTGCTGTCCTTAGCTCCCACAATTTTGTTGGGAGGGACAGCCCAGCTGGTTGCAATAATAAGCTTGCTTTACTTTGATTTTATTAACAACAAAGCTTGGGTGACAGTGCATCTGTTTACAACCTGGTTTGCTGAATGTCATAAGCCCACTGTTGAGACCTACGGCTTACAAAAAAAAAGTCCTTTCAAAGTGTTGCTGCTCATTGAAAATGCCCAAGAGCTTTGATGGAGACCTTCATTGAGGTTAATATTGTTTTCAGGCCAATAACGTGACATTCATTCTGTGGCCCATGGGTCAGGGAGTAGTTTCTAATTTCAAGATTTAAGAAATAAATTTTGTCAGGCTACAGATACCCTAGATAGTGATTCTGCTGATGACTCTGGGGGAAGTAAATTGAAAACACTCTGGAAATGATTCATCTTTCTGTGTCATTAAGAACATCCATGATTCATGGGTGGAGGTCAAAATATCAACATTGACACAGATTTGGAAGAACATGATTCAACCCCCATGGATGACTATGAGAGGTTCAGGACTTCCCATGGAGAAAGTACCTGGTGGAAATAGTAAAAGAGAGAGTTAGATGTGAAGCCTGAAGATGTGATTGAATTGCTGTTATCTGATGATAAAACATTATTGGTTGAGGAGTATCTACTAATGGCTGAGAACAGGAACTTGTTTCTTGAGATGGAATCTACTCCTGGTGAAGATAATATGAATATTGTGGAAATTTTGTGTTAGAGGACATAGAATATTTCAAAAATTGTGTTGACAAAACAGTGACAGTGTTTGAGAGGACTGACTCCAATTTTGAAAGAAGGTCTGTGGATAAAATACTAAAAACAGCATTGTGTGCTTCATAGAAGTATTTCATGAGAGGAAAAGACACAAATTTCATTGTTGTCTTATTTTAATAAATTATCATAGGCACCCCAAACTTCAGCATTCACCACCCTGATCAAAAATGATCAACATCCAGGCAAAACTCACCAGGAGCACAAAGATTAGGACTCATTGTAATTGGCTGCACTTTATGGGAGGAATTCCATGCTATAATGGTATTTCCAGGTTTGGGGAATTTGTAAATGTCTCAGGACCCATCTCTTAAGATTGCCTGCTACATAGCATGAGTCTCTAAGATTTTGTCTCACTCCAGTCAGAATGGCAGCTATTAAGAATACAAACAACAATAAGTGTTGGTGAGGATGTGGGGAAATATTTACACTCATACATTGCTGGTGGGACTGCAAATTGTAGCAGCCAATTTGGAAAGCAATATTGAGATTGCTTTGCAAGGTGGGCATGGAACCACCATTTGACACAGCTATCCCACTCCTCAGTCTATACCCAAAGGACTTAAAAACAGCATACTACAGGGACACAGCCATATCAATGCTTATAGCATCACAATTCACAATAGATACATTGTGGAAACAACCTAGATGTCCTTCAGTAGATGAATGGATAAAGAAAATATGGTGTAAATACACAATGGAATATTATTCAGCCTTAATCAATAATGAAATTATGGAATTTGCTAGTAAATAGATGGAGCTGGACAATATCATAGGAAGTGAAATAAGCCAATTCCGAAGAACCAAAAGGTGCATGTTTTATGATATGTGGATGCTAACCCACAGCAAGGGAGTAGGGTAGAGAAGCATAGAGAAACTTTGGATCAGACAGAAGGGAGTGAGGTTAGGTAGGAACGATAGTAGAATGAATCTGACATTATTACCATATGTGCATATATGATTACATGACTGGTATAATTCTACATAATGTACAACCAGAAGAACAAGAAGTTATACTCCACTTACGTGTGATGTTCAAACTGCATTCTACTGTCATGTATAACTACTTAGAACAAATAAAAAAATAAATTAAAAAAATTCTTTATGCAAGAATCACAGCAAATAATCAGTTCCTAAAATAATCTAAATTATTTATTAATCTAATAATCTAAAATAATCTCTAAAATACATTTTGATCTACTTCACAATGTTACTGTGGCTCACGGTAAAGTCTCAATAAATACAAACTCTTAGAATTACGCTTTTTTGTTGTTCTGTTTTTTGTTGTGCTGGTGGTGGTTTGTGGTACTAATGATTGAACCCAAGAATCCTCTACTAGTAAGCCACATTCCCATCTCCATTTTCCTTTTTACTTTTCTCTGGAACATTGACTCCTACTGACTCAGCCTCCCGAATATAATTCATCTTTTTTGAAGAATATACTCTGTTTTTGAAGATGTTGTAGAAAGAACATATATGATAATGAGAATATCCTCAAAATGTATTTTCCCATGTAGACCATATTTAGTTTCAACATAAAATATTCACTATTCTAAACCAAATTTTATTCTCAAATGTCATATTCTATTCACTATTCCATAAGGTTCAGGATGAGCAAGTGAGGAATATGTTATGAAATGACAGTAAGAGTTCCATGTTCCAGCATATGCTGGAGTGTAACCTGTGTATGCCAATGTAATCTGTCAGATTAGGAGAATGAGTTTAATATGAGTGAGTGATACAATATGACTATACACTTCTCAATTTAGGCTGCATTACTACAAAATGGCCTCCCCAATACAAAATAGATTGGGCCTCTTTTATAAGCAGCCAATAGGGCTATTCTTCAACTATTACTTGTTATTATTCATCTTCTATAGGATTATGTCAGGGCAGAATATATCCAAAGAGATGTGAGTAGGATGGTGAAAGTGTTTGAACTTAAGCCACATAAGTTATGAGAGAAGAACTGGAAATAATTAGCCCAGAGAAAACAGTGCTTGATTGGGACATGGCTAAATATTTCTAGCTTCTTGAAACTCAACCATAGCTACTTTTTCAAAACATAATTAGATATATTATTCATGATGTTTCATAATGTATTTTTTCTCTTCACCCATTCAATGAGTTCATACTATTGGCTATATGTATTTTTATAAATTCTTTTTTCCATGTGTATTTATACTTGACTTTCTTATTTTATTTGTATCACTCCAGTGCCTCCCCTATTGAAGAGTGCTATATTTTTCATTCAGATTCAAAGAATGCATGAACTTTCAGAGAGTTTGGAGTTCCTTGAACTTATGATGTGTGTAAATTATTATGTGTGTAAGCAATTACATAGTTTATACCATATAATACACATTTTCCTTATTAGCTATGGGACAAATGAACCATATTACTGCGGTTGGGTAAATATTGTATTTTATTTCTTTATAATTTCTTTTTATTCTGTAAGTTTTGAGATGTGTGTGTGTGTGTGTGTGTGTGTGTGTTTGTGTGTGTGTGTATTCTCACTGTGTGGATGGATTAGAAAAATATATATTTATGTACTTTCATTTAATTGCTTTCTTTTGCATGTGTTTATGGTTTAGCCTTGTTTTGACATAGGTGGGATATAATTATATATAGGTTTTAACTGTTTTAATCTTGCATTTGTTTGTTTGTATATTGGTTTTTGTCCTTAATCCCATTTCTTTAGTTTCTCCCCACCGCAATCCCAAATTTTAATGCTCTCTCCTCTTTTTTCTTTTAACTTTAGTTATTTTTTTGTAACTCCTTCTTTATAGTCAACATCAGCTACCTATCTCCTGACTCTCTTTTGTTTACTTACATATTTCAAACATTTCTTGCCTTACTACACTATTTTCTCTTTACTTAAGAAACTTTAATTCCATTGACTAATAGAATTAGATAGTTAATGTAATTCTTACCCAATTCCTGTGGTTGTGGTTACTGATAGAATACACAACATAGTAGACACCTGCTGTTTAATTCTGGATTGAGTTCATGATTTTTTATTTTTGGTATTGATGGTACTGATACTCACCTCAACATTCCTATATAGGTGGCAATTATTGCTATAGATATCAAAGTGGACAGCAGACACTGTACATCTGTTGCTAACAGTAGTGCTATTCCTGGCTCCCACTTCCTGTAAGAGGGGCTGGAAAGTGATTGGGACATTTCAAGTTCACAGAGTTGAGATCTTGCTGTGGAATAATACAACTCAGCCAAGTAAGTAACAGCAAATCTCACTCCACACATGATAATCTAGCCCCTCCTGAGCCTTCACATTACTTCAAGGGCAGAGAATTGGGGAAACAAAACCAAAACCCCCAAACAAACAAACAAAAACAAGTTCCAAGGAGGAACAATCATAGATGGCACCACAGGTTGCACCTGGGATATCTACTCATAAAGTAAAAAAGATAACTATCCACAAGAGGACTTAAAAGAGGAAGGAGAATCTATCTCAACTGATGCACAAGTCCAACCAAGATCTCTGAAAACATGAGGAAATAGGCCAAGAAATCTTCTCCAAAATTCAGAATCTGCCAACAAAGGATCCCAAAGATATGGAAGTAGATGAAATATCAGACAAAGATTATAAAAAATGATTATTAAAATGTTAAACTAAAAGAAGATCTAAGCAATGAATAAAGAAAGCTAATATTGGAGATCAAAATCACTTCAATACAGAAACAAAAATATTGAAAAGAAACCAGTCATAACTCCTGGAAATGAAAGATACAAATCATACTTCATAGTAGCTCAACTGTGGAACCAACCTAGATGCCCTACAATAGATGAATGGATTAAAAAAATGTGGCATATATACACAATGGAATATTACTCAGCAATAAAGGAGAATAAAATCATGGCATTTGCAGGTAATAGGATGGAGTTCGAGAAGACAATGCTTAGTGTAGTTAGCCAATCCCAAAAAACCACATGCCAAATGTTTTCTTTGATATAAGGAGGCTGATTCACAGTGGGATAGGGAGAGGGAGTATGGGAGGAATAGAGGAACTCTAGATTGGCCAGAGGGGTGGGAGGGTAAGGGAGGGGGCATGGGGTTAGAAATGGTGGTGGAATGTTATGATTATTATTATACAAAGTACATGTGTGAAGACATGAATTGGTGTGCAAAAACCTTGTATAAAACCAGATATGTGAAAAATTGTGCTCTAAATGTGTGATAAGAATTGTAATGTATTCCAGTGTCATGTCATATATATATATATATGTATATATATATATATATATATATATATATATATACATACATACATATATATAATAAAATTCCACTGGAAACTATCACTAAAAGATTAGATTGCATAGAAAAAATAACTTGAGTCCTTGAGGACAGAACTTCAACTTTAGACCTCCAAGACAGGATAAAGGCTCTCACATGGGGGTGCTCTGGTGGCCAGCATGGAGGTGGCAGGAGCAGCCCACAGAGCTGGGGAAGTCACTAACTCTGAGGGAGAATTCACCCAACCAAGGGCTGAAAGTCCAGAGAGGGAGCAGAAGCCCCGCAGGGGTGATTGAGCCCCTGGTGGCAAGTTCCTGGTCAAAGCCCAGGCCAGGCCTCTGTTTAAGGCAGAGCACCAAGGGTGGCAGGAACCCTGCACTTCCCGGAATTCTGAATGCTTTGGTCATAATTGACCCCAGCAACGCTCCAGGACATTCAACTTGGAAGGTGGATGGCCATAATAGAGTGGTTTTTGGAGCAGAGCTGAGGGCTCTTGAAGCTCTAGCAATGTCTTCGTGGTTTAGAGGCCTAGGCTTCAGCTTGGGCCAGTCCTTGGGTCAGGTGGGAGGCAGCTTGGCTTCCCCCACTGGCCAAGTCTCCAGCTGCACTATAGATATGCCTGTGGAGGTCTCCAAAGCTGTGGAAGCTGGTTCACTTCGTTGTCGGAGAAAGAAAATTGAAGCCACAGAATCAAGATTGATGTCTGAGAATACAACACTTAAAAAGTATTGTATTGATCTGGAAAAAAATGATGAAACATCACAGTTTAAAATGAACCTTCAGTCTACAAGTTACCAAAATCAGCTGCAACAGAAACAGGGAGAAATCAGCCATCTTCAAGCAAGCCAGATGGAAGTACAGAAGCAGTTGTTGAGCCTGCATTCAGCTGCTCAATCAGTACCTTCAGGAGTGGGTGGTGTACCAGCAACCAAAGCACCTTGTTCATTCGGTTATGGACTCAGTGAAATCTGCAACCTACAACATACTATTAAGGTCCTGGAACAAAACCGAAGTCAGGACATGGATCATCACCAACATGAAATGTCCGTTTTGCAGAATGCACATCAACAAAAATTGGCGGAGTTAAATCACCAGCATCAACAGGAGTCAAATGACTATGAAAGACGGATTGCAGAACTTGAAAAGCTGTTACACCAAGGTGACTCAAGAGTTACAGTAACTGATGAGTCTCATGTCTGGAAGATGCAAAACATGATTCAGGTTCTACAAAGTGAAAAACTAGAGTCCATAAAAAGAATCAAAGAACTTGAGGATACAATCAAAGACATAAAGAAAAAATTAACTTCTGCAGAACATGACAGAGATGTCCTGAAGGGAGAAAAAGAGCAGCTCAGTGTGGAAAAGCAACAAATATTTGAAGAATGTGAAAACTTAAAACTGGAATGCAGTAAATTGCAGCCTTCTGTGATGGAGGAGAGTGATCCTGTGGCAGAAAAGGGAACAATTCCTCCACAGAGTTCATCAGTGGGAGAAGTGTTCGGACTACAACAAGCCCTGTCTGATGCTCATAATGAAAAAATGAAAGTGAGTAGTTTAAGGCAGGATACCAGTCTTGCTGAAGACAATGTGAAACTTCAAATGCATGTCCAAGTTTTAGAAAAAGAGAAGTCATTATTGAGTCAAGAAAAGGAAGAACTTCAGATATCACTTTCAAAACTTAGCTGGGAATGTGAAGTCATTAAAAGTAAGTCTTCAAAAGACATGAATTTAAATGTACAAATACATGAGTTAACACTGAAGTTGGAGGCTAAGGAGCAAGAACTGAATGAGAAAATTAATGAAAAGGAAATGCTGATAGCTCAGTTAGAAGAACTGGACAATGAGCACCAGGAAGATACAAAGCACATGAATTTGATAATAGACAAGCTATCAAAACAGCAAAATGAAGGAGATGGTCTAATCAAGAAGTTGAAACAAGATCTAGAGGATGAAAAAGAGAGAGTTCATCAACTTGAGGAGGATAATATAGACATAACTAAAGAGTTGCATGCACAGAAAGAAAAGTTAACTGAGAGTGCACTGAGCCTCTGTGATTTGCATTTAACCAAGCAGAAGCTTGAAGATAAAGTCAAAGATTTAGTAGGTCAGCTAAGTCAGTCACAAAAAAGTTGTTTAAACGCCCAGCAGGAAAACCTGGAACTTAAGGAATACATTAGCCAAAAGGAGGAGGAATTATGTCAAGTTCGGAACAAGTTAAGACATGCTGTTAACGAAGACTCTAACAGAAATTTTAAGGATGACTTGCTTAAAGAAAGGGAAGTCGAAATTACAAACTTGAAGCAAAATCTTGCTGAAGTAGAACAGCTCAATGAAAATTTAAAAAAAGTTGCTCTTGATTTCAAAACGGAAAATGACAAGTTGATTTCAGCATGTGAAGATGTAAGGCATCAGTTGGAAGAATGTATTGCTGGTAACAACAAAATTTCTCTAGAAAAAGACACTATTATGGAGATGCTGAAAAGAGAGAAAGAACAGATACAAGTAGAACTGTGTCAGGCCAAGAAGAGACTGTTGGAAGAAGCAAACAGTTACAGGCAGACTATTCAGGAACTCTCAAATGTATGTAATTGGAATACCTCTGCCTTACAGCTGGAACAGGAGCATGTAGTGCAACTCAGTCAAGAGAAAGACTTTGAAATAGCAGGACTCAAAAAGAATATTGAGCAAATGGCTACTGATCAAAAAGAAACTAAGGAAATGTTGGCATCTCGTTTAGAAGAACAGAAGCAATTGATGCAACTTATAAATGAGAAAGAAGTTTTTATTGACCAACTCAAACAAGAAAATTCAGCACTGCAAAAGGATTTAGATAAGTGTTCTCAGGCCTTAAAACAAAATGAAACTTTAAGGCAGACCATAGAGGCAAAAGACAGAAGTCTCAGCTCCATGAAAGAAGAAAACATTCATCTGCAAGAAGAATTGGAAAGAATTAGGGAACAGCAGAATCGAGTTGTGGCTGTGGCTGAGCCTAAAACCCTTGATAGTATCACAGAACTAGAATCTGAGGTATCTCAACTGAAAATCATCAAGAATCATCTGGAAGAGGAAGTTACACATCATCAAAAGGTCATTGAAGATCAAAACCAGAGTCACATGCAACTACTTCAGTCACTACAGGAGCAGAAGGAGGAAATGGATAAATTTAAATACAAGTATGAGCAGATGAAGGTTGCACATACCCAACTGTTTTTTCAAAAAGACAAGGAAATTCAGAATTTGCAGAAAACCATTGAACAAATAAAAGCCCAGGGTCATGAAGAGAGACAGGACATTCAAACAGAGAATGCTGATAGTTTTCAAGAAACAAAAGTGAAATGCCTTAATACAGAAAATGGGAGTGAAAACCATGCCATATGTAAAGCCAAAATGGAAAATTTTGTGAAAAGAGTCAAAGAACAAGTACTTGAGATTAAATTTCAGAATTCAAAGAATATGTCTTTAACCAAACAGATAGATCAGCTGTCTAAAGAGGAGGTTGAGAAACTCACTCAAATTATCCAACAGAAAGACATGGAGAGAGGAGCTCTTCATGCTAGAATGCCCCTTGAGAACAGCCCCAGAGTTATACTAAAGGACATTTTAAGGCAATAGATAATTATCAAGCCAGAGATAATTTAGAACTTTACAGAATCCATAAACACAAGGTACTTTTTCCTTTTGGAAAAAAAGTCATATATTTGTAGAAAAAGGTTAAAGAACAAAAACCTGATATATAGAGCTACCAAGTTTTTTTGTTTTATTTTTATTTTTGTTTTTTTTTGTTTGTTTTTTGATGTAGCACTTAAAATTATTGTTTGATTCTATGTTTGCTGTAGCACTTTTGGTTTATTAAAATTTGTTCTGATGTTATGAGGTAATCGTATGCAGTATTCAATTCTTAAATACTTTGTGAATCAGAGCAGTGTCAGTGAACTATACAGCTAAACCTCTTTTTTATAATATTTGTTAAATTTAATTGTATTAAAATAAAAATGATACATTTAAATGACAGAAAAGAAGAAAAATCCAACCCATATGATAAAGATATATCTCCAAAGTTAGAGTATATTAAAACAAAGTATGATGTAGCAAGAAGTTGTGAATTCTTTATCAAAGAAAACATTGTACAACTACTAAAAGAAAATTACAGTTGGAGGGCCCAAATAAAAAATTTAGTGGATTAATTCTAAGATTCTTTTAATCAAAATACTATGAACCTATCCATTTAACTATTTTCAATTGTCTAAAAAGTCACTTCAGGTTAAATTCAATTTTCTATGTGTTAAATATGTCCATAAGGAAAATATTTCCTACACGTTAAGTTTGAGTCAAACCAAAAGACTTATTACATCAATCATTTCCAATGAAAAGTTAATTTATAAGAATGTATCATTAAAATCTGGACTGTTTATCTAAACGCTTCTCTGGGTTAACAAAAAGAGTATATAAAATTAATCTATTTTTATTTTTGTAAATTAAGGTAAAAGATGAATCAAGAGTTTCCAGCTTGAGTTGGGCGAAGTCGGAGAAGAGAGAAAGCAGATTATGTGGCAATTGCTTCTCTGAAACCCGTAGTTTTAGAACCATTAAAGGACATTCTTTATTAAAATTAATTTAATAAACTTTAATATGAAATCAATTTTTAAATATAAATTATATTGTAATTTAAGTATAAATGAATTTTTATTACATTTAATTTAAATTTATTTTTTGATGTAGCACTTAAAATTTAATTAGTATTGTTTTTAATTTAATAAAATTAATTTACATTAAATTATAACAATTTATATTTAAAAATTTATTAAGTTTTATTTAAATTAATTTAATAAGATGTAAAGAAATTAATTTAATTTAAATAAAATTTAACATAAATCAGATTATTTAATATTCATTGCATAATTTAATATAAATTTTCATACAATTAATTTCAATGAGTGTTCTTAGTGGTTTTGAAAGCTGCAGGTGTCAGAAAGATATTTGCTGTATGGTCTGCTTTTTTCTCTTCTCCAATTTCACCTAGTGTGGGTTGGAAACTTTTGATTTGTCTTTTTTCTTAATTTACAAAAATGAAAAATAGAAGACAAAATACATGTAGCTATAAATATATATAAGCTTTTCTTCCTTTTTTCTTTCTCTTTTTAAAAAATTTTCTCAGTTTCAACTTTTTCTTTCTTTACACATGATAATCAAAATACATAACTTAGAAAAGAAGGAAAGAGCACTAAAAGTTGCAAGAGAAAACCATCAGGTCTCATTTAAGAGCAAGCCACTAAGGCTCACTCCTGGCTTCTGAACTCAGATCCTAAAGAAGAGCAAGGCCCACAATGAGATATTCAAAGAAAGCTCTTAAAGAAAAATTTTGTCAGTCAAGATTTCTTAATCCAGCAAACCTCTTTCAAAGTTTATGTTGAAAGAAAAGCTTTACATGACAGGGATAAGCTAAAAGAATTTATGATCACCAAAGTAGCACTACAAAGATACTCAAAGATAAACTGCACAAAGATGTACCCAAAAATAATTCCCAAAGCTCTTAAATAGATGATGACCATGAGAAGAGCAACCAAGTAAATGAAAATTAAGGCAGAATTAAATGTAGAAAACAAACCAAAATATCATAAAACTACAAAGACATATCTATAATAACCCTGAATGCATCTGGTCTCAACTCCCCAGGTAAAAGCCACAGATTAATAGATTGGATCAAAAAAAGATCCAACTAAATGTTGTTTGCAACAAACCCTATCACCAGCAGATAGGTCATCCAAATATAAAATTAATAAGGATTTTTCTGACTTTAATACTATAAATCAAATGTACCTAATGGACATCTACAGAATATTTCACCCCCAAACAGCTGAATTTACCTTCTTCTCAGAAGCTCATGGAATCTTTTCCATTATTGACCATATTTTAAAATGAGTATATCTTGCAAGAGGATATTTGTTGAGCTCTGCATATAAAATGTGTTCATGAATTTGATATGCTTTGACAGGAACACATGTGTTTTTCTAATAGTAAACAAGTATAAAAATAAATCAAAGTGTTGCTACAACCATAGTTCCTAGAACCCATTATTTAAAATCCATTTTTATTAAAATGAGACACTATATTTTCAGAAACATGGGTTAATTATAAACCAAAAGTTTTCTTGCTATATTTCATGGTGTTCCCTGTAAAACATATTTTTAATTTGTTACATTTATGTTTCTCTCAAGAATGCTAATAAAGCTACATTACATTTTTTCCTTAGAAATCAAATCATATACTTTCAAAGGCTTTTAATGACTATTATTGTGGGAACCAAAAAGTAAAAGGTTATAACTTTCAAATGTCATTTTCTAATTATAGTGAGCAAATCAGAAAGAGATTTCTCTGTATAGTACTGGCAGAATCTCTATGAGGACTTTCAGTAGTACTTCCTTCACCATCTATTTTTGAAATATAATCTTCTGAAACACAATGTGGGACTAGAACTTAAATGTTCTTGTGGATAGCCATGAGAGTGACTGGTACAGAGTTAACACACAATCAATTCTTAGAGAAGCATGAAAATAAATACATGGAAAAGATGACTAATTTATATTAAGCACTATTGATCCATTCCCTCTTTTAAAGAAAATATTCTGGGATTATGAATAAGGGCAGTTCAATGCAACTTAGGTAACAAAGATTGGCCTTTCTTTAGCCACTAGACCAGAAGTTTTGACTTTGGAAGATCTCAGTAGAATATTAAGACCTATTTGCTGTTTTTAGAAATCATTAGATTATTTCATTGGCATTCAGTAAATTTAGTTTTTCAGTGCACAGACTGAATTACCTCCACATCCTTTGTGGTGGTGTAAGAAGCATGGTCCTCTCTTTGAAAGCATGCTTCACTCTTCGTTTTTGTCAGTAACTGGGAAACAGTCTGTCTCTGCAGGACAGTGTTTCAGAATTGTTTTATATAATGGTTACATGTACATGTATCTTTGGGAATCTTTCTTGACCCAGAAAGGCATTGCCTTTCTGACTTTTTCCTGCCATTTCTCCTAGTGATATACATCTGTAGAGCCAAGTTTGACCAAGATGATCTAGGGGTTTGCCTATGTGGTAACCCTTGGCAATATCTCTATTATTATTATCACTTATTCCTGTTAGAAAATATTTCCTGTTAGAGAAATCTCAGAGATGGAAGTTCATTTTGAATCTTTAAGGTTTTCAGGAGTACCCACTAAGACTGCAAGATCCCCTGGGCAGTGTAATACCCAGTGGTGTGCAGATAAACCAGCTCCTCACAGGTCAGTAGGGAGTGTTAACAATGCCAATTTCCTGGGTATAAGCATTTCTTTCAAGGCTGATTACTAGCTACCGAAAGTTGAAAGTTTGCTTGTAAAATTCCTAAATATTGAGCAGTTATCTCTCACAAGCTGGTAAAGTTTGGTTCCAGCATGCCACTGACTTCATTAAGTCTTTACCAACCAACTGCCTGAGGAGAATGATGACAGTTTTCTAAGAGTGAGGATAATGGAATGAGAAACAAGATAATGGAATGTGAATAGGAAGAGAGAGGTGAAAGAAAGAAAAGGAAAGGGAGTACTGAGAACACAGACTAGATGATGTCATGCTGTCTGTGGGAAATGTAGTTGCCTAGAGTTGTACCAGTTGCAGGTGTGCAGGGTCCTTCTTGAACTGGGAGCTTGGTTTGATCAAAGAATTGGAGAGAAGTCTGTCTTCAATGAGATGATGCCCCTGGGTTCATGTGTAGGGGCCTCCTTTCTTATATCCATTGTATTTCAGAAAAAAATAAAACCTGTTCACTCGATATTGCATTCTTCCAGAAGTAATGCTTCCATTGATAGCAAGATGATCTGAAATTGTCAAATACAACTAAAAGTAAATCAGTAACCACCTCCTTAAGACAAGCAAATCAGCAAGTTTATGATTTTAGGGAAGCTGTATTTTCATTAACCTTTTGGGCAATACAAGGAGAATGACATCCCTATAAACTATGAAAATTGTAGGATTTATAGACTTTTAAACTAAGGTTAAATATAGAAATATCAAATTTCTTTCACTCTCTAGGAAAGGCCTGACCTTGAGAAATTTCTTTTCAAATTATCAGCAGGAATATTTTAGCTTTCTTCTCTCATGAGAAGCTTTAACACCATTATTCTGAATGTTACCATATTCCCAGCACATATTGTTGAACATTATGATAAATACGTAGAAAGGCAATCTTAGACAAATTTATTTAGGCAATTTTCCTTATATAAGGAAAGTAAATTTACTTAGGATTATACCTACTACAAATTGAGGTATCAAATCCCATGAATAGGTTAATATTCAATTTCTCTATTATTTTTACAAATGTGGAACTTATTTGGTGCATTTATGTGTATAGTCAACACATCACAATGACTAAATGCCGCAGAGGAACCAATCAGTTGGCAGCTAGAAGTTTGCTGGCGCCACTGTGAGCCAATCATCAGCTGGCAGCTGGAAGTTTGCTGGCAGCTGGAAGTTTGCTGGGGCCCCTTTGGCTGTGGCTCTCAACAACTATAGAAATAAACTTTCTTATCATTATGTTTACAAACATAATTATGATTTTTATTCATAAGCAGTATAGTATATTGTTTAAGAGCATGAAATTCGGAATGGTCATACCAGGTTTCAAATCCCTTTTGAACATTATATGGGATCTTTGACAGATGAATCATTCTTTCTAAACCTCATTTTATAATCATTTATATATAAAGATTATATAAGAAAAATATATGATAAATGCCTGGCACAGAGTGAGTACTCAGTAAACAATAAAGATTAGGAACATAGGATTTAGTTAATATTGGGCTACAGAATACTTTAATCCTTATATGAAAACAAAGCTAATTAAAATGAAACAGTGTTACCTAAATACCCAACATTAAATCATGACCCAATGAGTTACATAATTCATCATGTATCCTAGTGTTAAAATGAAAGCTTTGTTTATAATCTTGTTTGGAGAAACTTTTGTCAAGCCCCAAAACGGAATTGAAAAAATGACCTTTGCCTAAACTTGTCAACTTGAGGGAAAGCAGGAAATCAATGATAGGACAATTGTCAGCAGAGGAATATAGTGTTTAAGCCTATTCTAAAGCCAAATTAGAAGAAGGCTAAAAAACACACAGCAAAATATACATCATTGAGCCTGAGTCCTGAGAACAGTAAAGAGCAAGTCAAAATTGGTGCTGTGTTCCTTCGCTTTTCTTGTTTAGTTTTTTGCCTTCATTAGCTTTAGGACTTGAAGGCACTGGGTAGCCCTGGAAATTGATGTGTGTGTGGCACAAGAATTTGGAAGATTAGTCAAAAATCTGTACAGAGGCTGCCTAGGCATCTTGGCTTTCTCCTCTACCTTGTGCTCCTTGACAGCAGGCTCTCCCCTACCAGACAAAAGGCAAGAGCTATAATGGAGGCTCCTACAGCTTAGGATAGGGCAGGAGTGAGACCATACAAGGAAGACATAAAGTTAATGTCTATCCCTTTCCTTACTTGGAATCAAGGTAGCTGGCTTCTGTGTGTGTGTGTGTGTGTGTGTGTGTGTGTGTGTGTGTGTGTATTAATATGCACATATAACAATTTTTGGGAATAAATTAGCAAAATTTTTTTTGGACAGTGACGTGCCCAAGATAAGAATACATATTTTATAATTTTTTTTAAAGAGATAGAGCCACATCCCCAGCCCAAGAATATATTTTTGAGGGAGAAGAAAAGTAAAATGTATTGCAATGCAATTGAAATTGATAGTTTGGGGATCATAGAAAGCAGCTCAGTTTGGTTAGATACAGTAGGAGGGCTGTATAGGAAAGCTGGAGAAAAGGCAGGAGTTTAATCTTGTATCATATTGTCAAGGTAATGAGATTTTTCCTGAAGACAGTAGAAAATTAAGCAACCCTTTAATTACCTTTTATCACTGTAACAGAATAATTTTCATTTATCTTTCTATCTGTGGTCCATAGAAAAATAAATAATTAGTGAGAAAAATGCATTCATGAAATGGCAATACACACAGGTAGCTGGACATTCTAGGTAGAGTTCCCATCAATCCTTTTGAAAAACAGTTTAAATATGATTCAAACACCTTCTTAGAGATGAAGTCATCTGGCTAGTTCCAGATACAGGGCAAAAGCTATAGAAAGATGGAGCAGAAAGTAAGCATTTTTTAAATTTCCTTTTTTCTGTTTTGATTTAAATAGAATATCTTCTTATTTCATTTTATTTTTATTTTCTGGTTGTATGCAAAATATGTTCACACTAATTTGTGTCTTCATAAGATGACCATTGAGTTCTTTCCTTAAAACTTTACAAAGACTTGCCTGTTCACCAGCCTTACCCTCCTGAAAAAAAGCCTTTTTTTACAAGTAATTTTTACATATTAATAGGTAACTTCTTACACAATGGATGGAATAAAATACAAACAGAAAAAAAAGAACTTTTAAATATAGGGGTGGTACAGATATTAGAAAAACATTTCATGAAGGAGAATTGATATTCTCAGAGAGGTAAGAAAATATATTACAATCAAAAACTCAAAACGAATAATATTTTAACGTAGGGAATTTTCAAAGAAGGAAGATCTCTAGAAAATTATAAAGTGTTAGAAGTTTAAGAAATGTTGATATAAGGTATTAAAATAGAAAAAAGAAGATGGGCAAGTTGTGTCTAATATGAACTCTAGGAAGAGAACACGAGGATAGAAAAGCACATAAAAAGTTAGAAAATTTCATGGAACAACAGGTATTAGTGTAACAAATGGGAAAGCATATCCACCTGTAATTTTAGAGCCTCATAGATAATGAAGCAATGATGACATCTTCAACGTTGGAGGCAGTGGAAAACAGGTCATATAAAATGTTGTAGAAAATTCTATACTCAACTTTCTGTGCCCTGTTGATATCAAGATTGTGATAACGCCAGTATGGGAGTACTGGCGTTGTAGCTCAGTGATAGATCACTTGCCTTGCGTATGTGAGGCACTGGGTTCAAATCTCAGTACCACATAAAGATAAATGAAGATATTGTGTCTATATCTAAAAATATATTTAGAAAAGAAAGAAAGAAATCCTAATGGCACTGGCCTACTTGGCAGCATTAGAAGCCAAAGGGAAAATCATTTCCAACCTAGAGTTTATATCTAGCTGCACACTGTTAGTCATGTGTGCAGGTAGGAAATATTGTAAAAACACTGTCCAATGTGCAAATCTTAAAAAAAAAAAAAAAAATTGCAGTCTTTCTCAGAAAGCAACTCACCCTACAATAAGAGGATGGTGTAGCCAACATAGAGGAAGACATGGATACAAAGAGTGGCTTTAACCATGAAAGAGGCAAATGTAATTAATTCCCAGTAAGTTAGTGACAGAGTGTCCTAGCTGTGCATGGGGCCTAGAAACAACCTCTCTAAAATGAAGAGGGAAAACACAGGGTCTAGAAAGACTAGATATCTTATTTTTTTCCTGGTATGGGGACTGAATCCAGGAGTTCTCTATCACTGAGCTACATCTCCAACCAGCCTATTCACTCGTTCATTCATTCTTTCATTTTGAGACAGAGTCTTGCTAAGTTGCTTAGGGCCTTACTGGGTTTCTGAGGCTGGCCTCAAACTTGTCATCCTTTCCCCTCAGCCTCCCAAGTCCCTGGGATTAAAGGCGTGTGCTATGGTGACCAGTTGGATGTCTTGTTTAGCAATAGAAAGTAACTATTAATGTGATAGACTGGTGACATGAGAAGAGCTCACAGGTTTGGTGAAGAATTATGGAACAATTAGAGGTAGATACATAAAATAGTCATGAATTAATGAAGAATTCTTAAATAGTACATTCATTAGTGGGGAAAATGAAAAAGTAAAGAATGTAATAATAGTATATATAAAATAGAATATTAATTACATAGTAATTTATTATTTTATTGGAAATATATATAGTAGTATATAATTACCCATTTCTTTACACACTGAAGCATACTATGAAACTTATGTAGTAACAAGTTAAATAATTAATATTTATTGTTTATGATCCCACTCTATTAGGAAGATGAGAGGAAGAAAAATGGTATGTATTTGAGGTGAAAAACGTAAAATAATCCTTACCTTTCATAGTAGGAAGTTAATAGATTCTGTCTGAAAAGTAAAGATAACATAAACCAGGCATGGTGGTGCATACCTATCCCTTCAGGAGGATAGGGCAGAAAGGTTGAAGTTCAGGGTCACCCAAGACAACCCTCAAAATAAAATAATTAAAAGGGATGGGGATAAAGCTCACTGTTAGAATACCCTAGGTTCAATCCCCAGTTCTATAAAATAATAACAACAACAATAATAATAGTAATAATAAATAAAACATTATTCCAAAATATGGAACTGAATAGCAGAAGTGTTAGTAAACAGAGCTTTAGCAGTTGCCTTACGGGCTAGGAACAGATGATGGGACATAAGGTTGCTCATTGAAGGATAGGTCCCACGGATATGTAGCTTCTCTTAAATGATGGAGTTGAATCACAGAATTTAAATGATTTTATTTTGTTTTTCTTTTTAAGTAATAATCTTTGTAGAAAAGTTATCTGCTGTGTCACATGTGTATGTGGTGCCAGGGATCAAAGCTAGGGGCATTGCACATATTGGGTAAGTGCTCTATCACTGAGCCACATTCCCAGCCCTGGTAGTCTGTTTTTAAGCATATCTTTCTTAATTGCATCCACCTTCTTATATGTTTATGCCTAGAGAGGTATAAAAAGAACTCACCTTTCTGTACCCTGTTGATATCAAGGTTGTGATAAGTAACATTGTTACTGATCAGTTTTCCAGAAATTGTTTCAAACCTTGCTCCTTCCCACTGATCTCTACCCTCAGTTTAAGGAATATGTATTTAAAAATAATACTAAAGTTTGTTCTTTTGTTCATACATATGCAAAATTAAAATTTTTAATTAAAGTTTCACACAAGTGATTGAAGAGACATATCTTAGTCCATTTGTGCTCCTTTAACAGAATACCATGGACTGGATAATTTGTCAAGAACAGAAACTTACTGCCTCACTGATCTGAAGTCTGTGAAGTCCAATATCAAGACTCCAGAGGGTTTAACCATTCTGATTCCTAGGTAGTGCCATTATTATATCCTTAGATCACCTAAGATTGAATGGCAAAGAGACAAAAGATAACTAAATTTACACTTCTATAGTAATACTAGCACCATGCATGAGGGCAGAATTCTGATGACCTAATCATCTCTCAAATATCTGACTTTTTAATATAGTTACAGTGGCAATTGAATTTCAATAGGAGTTTTAGAGGGAACAGACATTCAAATGATAACAAGAAACAAGGCCTGACAGGCGTTAAAATGTTTTTCTAGAACTGGTTTATTTGAACCTCTGCAGAATTTTCTGGTGGGGAGATGGAGGTATGAGAATGGTCTTCCCCAATATAATTATTGCTCACATTGCAGGCAGAGCACAGCACACTTATTACTTCTACAGCCTATAGCCCAATATCAGAGCCACCCATGCCCTCTGCTCATATCTAAAAACAGCAAAAAAAAAAAAAAAAAAAAAAAAAAAAATTGGCTCTTAGAGAGAAAGATGCAATACATTTAAAATGGAAAGGTGAAGCCCTTGAGCTGCTGGGCAAAACAGAAGCCTGGCTGGGGCATAAAGCCAGGAAACTAGACTGGCTGGTCTGTCCCAGAGGAAGCTGGCATCTCATTCACTTAGAGTTGCTTTTCTTTTTCAAACTGCTTTGTTTCCATGGATTCATTTTCATTTTATTTCAGCCATGTTTGTGTACCCATGAAATAACTGTGACATTAAAAAAGTAAATTATTAGTGATATCTGCGTATGAATAAACTTTTAACTACAATCTCAATGAAAATTCTGTACTAGGGAATAGCCTTCCAGCAGTCCCAAGCCGTAATTAATGCCTACACATCCAATATGCTCACATGGGCTAGGAATGTAGCTCAGGAGTAGAGCACTTGCCTAGCACACAAGGTCCTGGATTTAGTCCAGCACCAAAAAAAAAAAAAAAAAAAAAAAATGAAAAATAAAGAACAATAATATTTACATTTGTTTGTCTTCACAAATACTTTTTTTCATGGATAAGTTTTTCTGTCATGTCATATTTTTAATCTATGGCTTTATCTTTAGAATCTCAGTTCTTTTTTATTGATTTGTTTTTAAAAAATAAATGACAGTGGAATGCATTATAATTTTTATTACATGTATATAGCACAATTTTTCATATCTCTGGTTGTATATAAAGTATTTTGACACCAATTCGTGTCTTCATACATGTACTTTGGATGATGATGTCTATCAAATTCCACCATTCTTGCTAACCTCCAACCCCTTGCCTTTCCCTCCCAGCCCTCTGCCCTATCTAGAATCTCAGTTCTTTAAAATTCTGTTGGTTCCCCCTGCCCCACTATTTCTAGTTCATTTATAACTATATAACAACAGTGTTTATAATCTAGGCCTGGCTCCAGTAAGGTTAATAAACCACAGTTTCCTAGGGAGATGATAGTGATCCAAGCTGTGTCATTGGCAAGTTGTCATCTATTGAATTTAAGAGGTTCTGGACCAACAGTAGATATTTGAGTTCTTTAAAAATCATTAGCCAGCTTGTTCTGGTGCAGCATTTACTGTGGACTTGCCAAGGTAGGCCCTACAGGGAAATATCAGAATATCCATCATGGTTTTTATTTTTGGGGAGATTAGACTATATACTTGGGGAGACAAAACTGAAAATTATGAACTAGCAGCAAGTGCCATACTATGTGTAGTTCAATGTTAAATGAGAGGATCTGGGCCTTTGTTCTGTCGTGTTTCACAGGAGAGATGTCTGCTGATGAATTTTATAAGCAAAGGAGTTGAAGCTTAGGCTGTGCTTTTTAAATCGATGTACTTAGATAGTTAAAAAATGTGGGAAAGGCATTCCAGCATTGCATTAAAAAAAAAAAAAAAACTGCAAACATACCTAAAAGAATGAGCACAATGTGTTTTCCTAATAAAAGGAAGATTTGTGCCCCAGCTTGGGTCATCACAACTACAGTGATGACCTGGGAGCAGTTGCCACAGGAGAAGTGAGTAAATCCAGCTAAGCACAAAGCCTCAAGGGCAAATCCAGGCTCAACACCAACCATCCCTGGGAGGTTACTGAGCTCATGCTAGAGCAGAGTTGGGGGTGAGTTCATAGAAACCTGTGGGCTAACAAATTGGAGAAAACAGAGAATTAGTTTCAGCACAGAATTGCTGACACAGTGCATTTCTAAAAGTGAAGGAGCCAAATCCAGGCTCAACACCAACCATCCCTGGGAGGTTACTGAGCTCATGCTAGAGCAGAGTTGGGGGTGAGTTCATAGAAACCTGTGGGCTAACAAATTGGAGAAAACAGAGAATTAGTTTCAGCACAGAATTGCTGACACAGTGCATTTCTAAAAGTGAAGGAGCCAGGTATATGGCACCCACCTGTAATCCAGGAGGCTGAGGCAGGAAGTTCAAAGCCAGCCTCAGCAACTTAGCAAGGCATTTAGCAACTCAGTGAGAATCTGTTGTGTCTAAATGAAATATAAAAAAGGGGCTGGGGTTGTGGCTCAGTGGTTAAGCTCCCCCTCAGTACCAAAAAAAAAAAAAAAAAAAAAGTAAAGGAAACTCGCCTTCTAGACAACCCTGGTCTGTCCTAAGTGCATCCTTTAGCCTGTTGTAAGAGGAACCTGACCAAAGCAAAGGTCTCTTTTGGCAGTGGCTCAATAAGGAGCTGCAGACAGAGGAGAAAGCAGACTGTATGAAAGCTGCAGTGAGGTCTTCATGTTCCCTAAGACTGGGAGTTGCTGAAGCTCATTGCATAGGAAAGGTTTGATGCTGAGGCTGTATTAGGAAGGTGGACTTAAGAGAGGTGGATAGTGAGGGAAAGTCGCCCCCAGTGAAGTCTGAGATAATGACTGGGTGTGAGCTGATAGAGACTGGCTGAGTGTGGGCCAAAGAGGCAGATGCTATGGATGTTTTTAGTTTGAGCATTTGGCAAATGGCAGAATGTTGAAGGAATCAGGAAAGCTGGAGATGAGATAAGGCTCAGGCATTTTGAATACACTGAGTTTGAGATAATGGTGGATAGTCAGCCAGTAATTGAAATAAGGAACTAGAATTATAAGCAAGCAAGAGAGTTATGAGGATCCTTACCAGAGAGAAAATGGTCATATGCCAAGGAGAAGAGAAATATTCAACATCTCTAGTAATCAGGTAAATACATATCAAAACTACAGTAAGGTTTATTGTCACTGTGGTCCATGACAATGATAAACTATGAATAGTAACAATAAATGCTGGCAAAGATGTGGGACAAAAAAATTGCTCATACATTGTTGGTGGGACTGCAAATTAGTGTAGTCTTTCAGGAAAGCAGTATGGAGATTGCTCAAAAATGTAGGAATACAACCATCATATCATAGAATCCAACTATCCCACTCTTTGGTATTTATTCAAAAGAACTAAAACCAACTTACTGTAAAGTTACAGTCACTTCAATGTTTCTAGCAGCACAGTTCAGAAGAGCCAATTTATGGAATCAGCCCAAATGCCCATCAATAAGTGAATGGATTAAGAAAATGTGGAACACATACACAATGGAGTTTCATTCAGTCATAAAGAAGAATGAAATTACAGCACTTGTTGGTAAGTAGATGGAAATGGAGAACATCATTCTAAGTAAAATAAGCAAGATGCAGAAAATCAAGGTTCTAATGTTTTCTATGTGGAAGCTAGAGGAAAATAAGGGAAAGAAGTGATGGGCGGATCTGATATTATAAAGATATAGGCAAGATAAGTGGAGTAAAAAATTAAGAGGGAGGGAAGAGGGATAGGATAGGAAAGAGAAAATGAGAAATCAATTTAACAAAATCTGATACACACACACACACACACACACACACACACATACACACACAGCAAAGGGAATTTCACCTTTATGTACATACAGAAAATACAAATCAAAAATAAATAAATGAATGAAAGAAATATCCCTAGAATAGGGGGAGGGAGAAGAGGAGGAAAAGGTGATTGCAATGGAGGAAATCAAAGTCCATGCATGTGTGATTTTTGTCAAAATGAACCCAACTTCTATTTATAACAGTCTAATAAAAAAAGTATTTACTATTCACTTATGAAACTGATATTGTGCCCATGGAAAGTTTTAAAAAATGTCTTTCTTTTTAGAAAAAAGGCATTACAATCTGAATTTTTAAGAAATTTAATCAAGAAATAATACATCAATAAAATCAGATGTAGGACACATTTAAGTTACAAAGATTGGGAGATTTTGGTAGAAATTGTGTTTGAATGACTGGTTTGTTGGTTATCTTATTCATGAATTCACTCAACAGACATCCAGAACGTTTATCTGTGCCAATTGTCCATTAGCTGGCAGAGATGCAGGGGAATAAAATAGGAGCTTTTGAAGTCTAGTGAGTGGAAACATCTACTGTAAGAACTTTAAGACTGAGAATCTGTTTTAAAGCAAACTTCAAAAGTCATCTCTTCTTTTAATCAACCCCTCCCCATTTGGAATATATTGCTCCTTATTTTGTGTTTCCAAAATAAAAGAATGGCTTGGTTTATTCTTCAGTTACAGGATGTTTTACAGTTTATTTGAGTCTTTTATTTACATGAGTGTATCTCTCTTAGCAACTAAGTTTCCCTCTAGAATGGAAAGAATCATTTCATTCTTATTTCTGCATATACCTCACACAGAGGACTTATAACATGTGAAATGTTTAAGAGTTTTCATCATCAATTTTCTGTTTTTAAACCTAATTCATGTGAGTGAACTTTTTGAGCCTATAGAACAAAAAGAAAAACCTTCTCCTATGGCTGTCCCCTACTTCTGCATGTGTGTAACATTGTGTAGCTAAGCTACAAATTTTTAGGGCTAGCAACATCAATTTTTATGATGATTGTCAGTTCAAATGCAAAATAAAAGTTACATTGACGTTCACAAAAAATAAAATGATTTTCACATCACTGTTGTTTTTGTATTGACAATAAGTACTCTCCCCTCCACACCTCTATGGTGCTACGGATTGAACCCAGGGTTGCACCATGGGAAGCAAGTACACTACCACTGAGTTATATCCCAGCCCAATAATAATTGCTTTTAAAGTTACTATAAATTGTCTGTAATTGTGGTGATAAATGCTGAAAACTGCAGTCATACTATGATATTTTTTCCTATAGTTCCACTTTTCCCTGTCATTTTCTGAGTTCATAGCTCTTGATCTGTATCAAGTGGTTACTCTAGTATTCTTGAGCTGGAACACCGAATGATGAAAGGGGGAACTGCTAATTTTTAAACTTAGAAAAGATAGGACAGAATGGTTTGTGAGAATGAGGATGATTAGATGATGATATAAGATCTGTGGATATGCACATGATTTGTTTGTGTCCCTGTCCCTGTCTTTGTCTTCTAGTTGGAATTGAAAGCAGCTAGAAGATTTTCCTCAAATATGAACTTTTTGTCTGGTTGTTTGAGTCTTCTAGTAAATTGTTTAATGTCATGTGACCTCAACACAGTTGAAAAAATATTCCAAGTTTTCACCTTTGACTTACAGAGGCAAGATTTCTTTATTAAATGTGTTGTTTGTAGCAACCTGGTAGATCCTAAGGGTATTAATCTAAAAAAAATTCATAATACAAAATAGTGATTTATTATTTTGATAGGTAATATGTACTTTGAGAGGTGGACTAAATGCATAGAATAAAATTTGGGTCTTTTGGCATGTTTGTTTAAAAACGTGAATAAATTATATCAAATTTCTGCAAGTGGGGAGGAACTATGATTAGATTTCCAAGGTACTGAAGTTTTTCCTAACTTATTCCTTCATTTGTTTCTTATCATATTGTCCTTTTTTCTTTTGCTTTTTAATTTTGGCTGCAGCTGTGAGTGGAATTGATCTGGGGTGAGGGAGAAGGAGGAATAGAAAAATAGTCATGTCTTGAAAATGAAGATTGCAGGTGACCCCTAGCAATGTGGGCATGGAGCGGGTGGTGCGGCGGGAGGGGCGACAAGTTCAGAGAAAAGAGCAGCAAAAAATGAATTGAATGAAATGCAGAAGCAAGAAAATAAAAAGCCCTTTGACTTATTTGATGCTGATTGCTCTGGGACCATAGATGTGAAAGAACTGAAGATTGTATCACGGGCCTTAGGATTTGAACCAAAGAAAGAAGTAGTTAAACAAATGATAGCTGAAATAGACAAAGAAGGAATTGGCACCATTAGTTTTGAAAACTTTTTTTGCCATTATAAGTGTAAAAAGGAGTGAGAAATATGTAAAAGAAGAAATATTGAAGGCTTTCAAATTATTTGATGATGATGATACTGGGAAGATAACACTAAGTAATATCAGGAGAGCAGCCAAGGAGCTCAGGGGGAATTTAACAGATGATGAACTGCAGGAAATGCTTGATGAAGCTGATTGTGATGGGGATGGAGAAATAAATGAGGAATAATTTTTGAGAATGATGAAGATGACCGCTTTTTAATACTGTTCTTTTCTGTCTTTGGGAAGTTGTCAACAAATTCACATTCTTTTCTGTTTCTGGGAAGTTGTCAACAAATTCACATTTGTTATATGATTCAATAATGTAAGATCTGAATGGATCCATTTTCAATTTTTAGTTTGTGTATACAGATTGGTCTCTTGATGTTTATCTGTGTGAAAAGTTACATTGTTTCTACCAATATTGTTATATCTGCCATACAAAGTAACAAAACATGACAGCTTCCTTGAGCCATGAATGTAAGAGCAGTGTTAATTCCAATTGCTTTTTTTAAAGTCCAGGTTCCACAGACTTAGATATTTTTTGAAGTTTATTGCAGTTGGCCCCACATCCAAATGAATTTGGCAAACAAAACATTACTTTCTCTATTATTAAATTTGTGTGACTAAAAAAGTTGATTAACATTGTCTTTGTAATTACTTCTTCAAATATGTTAAAAAATAGAACTGGCTGGCATCTAAAAAAAAAAAAGAAAGAAAGAAAGGAAGAAAAGAAAATGAAGATTGCATTGGGTGATTATTTCCACAAGGTGATTTAGTTTGGGATTCCTGGAAGTGGACTCAGATGGAGATTCCTGAGTAAGTGGTTTATTATTAAAGTCTTAAGGATAAAAGGGTAAAGCCAAACTGCAGAATCAGGCAAAATCCTTTTGAGGATAGCAAACCTTCCAAGGAAAGTCTCAGATCAGAGAAATTGGAGATAAAAAGCATGCCTCAATAGGGCTGCTTGGGAAGGAGAAAACTAGATCTGAGAGGATCTGGGCAGAACATTAACTGTGTCTACTATGCAATGTTCCAGAGAAAAAAGACACTTCTCAAAAGAAGAAATATGAATGGTTAACAAATATATGAAAAAATGTTCAACATCCCTAGTGATTAGAGAAATGAAAATCAAATAGAAAAAAAATGTCAAAAATACACTTTGAAATTCAAAAACAAACAAACAAGAAAATACTACGCTGAGATTTCACATCACTCCAAACAGAATGGGAATTATCAAGACTACGATAAATGTTAGTGGGATACGGAAAACAGGCTACACTCATACATTGTTAGTGAGACTCCAGTTAGTGCAACCACTCTGGGAAACAGTACGAAGAGTCCTCAAAAAACTAGGAATGGAACTACTATTTGATCTAGTTAGTCCACTCTTCAACTTTTACCCATAAAATTAGCAAACTACATTGACCAAGTTACATCAATGTTTATAGCAGTACATTTCACTTACCCAAGCTATGGAAACATCCTAGATACCCATTAGCATAGAAATTGTGGTGTATATATACAAAATGGAATATTAATCAGCCATAAAGAAGAATTACTTTATGACATTTGCCAGTAAATGGATGAATCTGGAGACTATCATGCTAAGTGAAATAAGCCAATTCCAAAAAACCTAAGGTTGAATGTTCTGATATGTGGATGCTAACCCACAATAATGGGATGGGGAAGAAAGAAGTGCATTGCATTAGACAAAGGGGAATGAAGTGAAGGGAGGGAGAGATGGGAATGGAAAAGACACTGGAATGAATCTGATGTAACTTTCCTATGTACAGATATGGACACACCGTAGTGAATCTCATCATTGTGTACATGCTCAAGACCAGGATCCTAATTAGAATAGGTTATATTCCATGCTTGTGTAAATATATCAAAATGGATTCTACTGTCATGTGTAACTAAAAAGAACATACAAAAATAAAAAAATCAAACCATAATTTGTGGACTTATGACAATTGTGCCTTGATAAAACATGTTGGCATAAGAAAAGTACTAGGTAATCTCAAATTCCTTTCCAAAATGCGTTTAACAATGTATACATACACCAATAGTGTTTAAAACTTCAGGTGTTCTACACCTTACCAGGTTCAGTAAAAAATTTAAGAGTTGAGTCTTGTCTTCTCTATTGTTATGGTGTACTTCCATGGTATCTCTTTATAGAGAACATCTAAGGTAAGGATTTTATCTTTAATACTTCAGATGCCTTTTGTATTGTGTCAGATTAGTCATAATCAAGTGAAAATATGAATCTGCTTAGTTTACATATTAATGCTGTCATGGTGGAAAGCATTTTTACTATTAAAAGTGTGTTCTTTTCCATATTGGTTCTCCATTCATATAAATAATAACTGACTATAAAAGTCTGCAGGTGATGAGAATTTTGTCTCAGTTTTGGTTTTGCATATTACTTTTTTTAAACTTGGCTCTTGAGAATTATAAATATGTAATCAGAGAAGGATAATTTCCATTGTCTTTCACTTTTTTTGAGGAGTATCTGGTGTCTAGGAATTGTCATCTTCTATGACTGTAGCCTCTGCTGTCTTGCCATTAAACAGGTATCAAGCTGTTGGTGCAATGAAACCTGAAAGAATTCTAGGCCAAATTTAAATAGTACTATTTTTTTCTTGAATATATTCACATATTTAAACAACCTTGAATGAGGGGTCTGTCTATCTATTAATAATATTTATTTATCTACTGAATTTTATAATTTTTGGTCCTCTAGCTGTTTTGATAATTGAGAGTAAACTATGGAAACATGAAGATAGCAGACGCTTAAGAAAATAATCTTATAAAACATTGAAATCTCAATAGTTAACACTTACCTCTATTTCTTTTGTTAATTTTTCATGTCTCCTCTTTTATTCTTCAAGAAAACAAGTTTTTTCAATGATAGATTTTTACAGTTATAATTCATTCTTTAGCTTTGAAATGTTTTCCTGTATATTTATTAAATGTAAAATATACAAGTCAGAAAAGCATGCCATATAAATCCTCAACTTTCAGTGTTTCTATTTTTTAAGAAAACTGGATAAATTAAATTTTAATTATGATACATAGAATTAGATTAATACTTCTATAGGTATACTGAATACATAACTGTTATTCAAACAAAGCTACCTTACTTTGAAAACTCAGAAGTAAAAACAATTAAGACAAAGAAAACTGGAATGTGGTGGCATTTGCCTGGCAATAATGCAAAGGATACTTAATAGCAAAAAAAAAAAAAATGGTATTTTAAGTTTGTACTTTTTATTGACTATTCTTTGAAGAATAGTAAGAGAAATACAAAGATGTTTAAGGTACAATTCTTAATTCAGATTCTTTGCATAACAGCATTAATCATACCAAATTGATTGAAATTGTTCTAGATGCATTAGGATAGAAGCTAGAGCCTCAACCTTTTTCTGAATTATACTTTTTGCAACAAATGGATTAATTTTTCACTGTGATTTTTACTATATATTTTTAGAAGTCCACAATGTTTTTGTAAATATTTCCTTTATGCATTTGCACATTTGAGATAGTTGTATAACTTATATGCTTATCTATGTTCTTAAAAATTGTGTTCTTAAAAATTCTTAAAAATAGTTTCTGAATGTAGTAAAATAGCATTTTATTAACTTAATGATAAATTTACTATTTAAAATATATTTACAATTAGAATAAAAGAAAAAGTTTTGATTAGTAACAATTTAAACCTGTACTTATGTCATCTGGTTCCCTCCTGGATTTTGGAGATCTTGCATAAGTTCCACTTTCATTGTCTTTAGTTTTTTAACTAGATCTCATTTTTCACAGAGTTCAATTATACATGACCATTGGCCTTCTATCTCCCCCAAACTGTCTTTATGTGCTTTTATTTTTGCATAGTGAATCTTATATTTTATTGAGTGTTCCTCAAAATCTTCTTGGGCTATGTTGATATTAAACCTAAGCTTCACATTCTCTTTATATAAGGACTTGATTTGAGATTCCAGGCCTCCACATGGAAGTCTGGAATTCTTTATGACAGCATCCTCCTGATAAATTTTCCTCTCTGTTTCTTTAGTTTCTGCACAGATGGCTACTATTTATTTTTCAAGTTCATGAAGTTTATTCTGTAATATATTTCAACATTATCATTATTAATTCATGGTACTCGGCATGAGAGGAAAATTAATTGTTTTGATTCATAATAGAAGGAAATATGCAATAATATAACAATTACTTTCTCAGAAAGATCCCAGTTATATATTTCTTACTTTTTAATGGTCACTTAATCCTAAATGTAAAAATTTCATCATTTTGCTTTAATATTTTATATGTAAAAATACTTAAAATCACTTAATAATATATGTTAATAATATATTTATGGGTGTCAAGGAAGACAATATAATAAAAATGATAAAACCCTGACTCAAGAATTAAGAGACTGACTGGGATCATGGTCAGTGGTAGACCACTTGCCTCCCATGTGTGAGGCACTGGGTTAAATTCTTAGCACTGCATATAAATAAATGAATAAAATAAAGATTCATCAACATTAAAAAAAAAAGAAGAAGAAGAAGAATTAAAAGACCTAGATCTAGGTTCCAGCAACCCTTACTGCTGTTCACTAATTTGTGTGATCATGCATAGCAAACCATTCCATCTCAATTTCTTCATTTATAAAATGAGTATTAAGATATCTGTGATATCTAATTTACCTCTCTAGAGCTTTGTCATGGCTAACTGATGCCTCCTTAAAAGGAGTTTTCCTAGCATCCTTCTTCCTCGTTCTCCTTAGCTATCTCTGAGCATTCCTTCTTAATCTCAGAGGATTTCTTCAAACATAGGTCTTCCTCAGAGTTCACTAATTTATCATTTCCTCTTTTCCCTCCCTACATAACCCTTGGGTTACCTTGCCCATATTTATATTTTGAGCTATGTATTTGAATTCCATAGCCAAATGCCATTGGCCATCGTAAACTCATCATGTCCAAAAGACAGACAACATCCTTAATTATGCCCACCTAACATGAAAATGCATGCCTTTATACTTTTAGACAGTTCTCTCAATAAGTATTTATATTGTGCTTGCTTTATGCTGGACATTGTTATAAGTGGTTTAGATAAAACCACAACAACAATAACAATAAAAACTATATTATACAGTGTTTATTTCGTGCAGTATTCTAAGAACTTTACAAATACTAACTCATTTGGCTCTATGAGGTAGATATTATTATTATAATTTTCATTTTATAGAAAAGTACAGTGAGGCACGAATAGACAGGATAGCCAGATAGCTATTGAGATGTGATTGAAATTCAGATATTTGGGTTCCAAAGTTTGTGCTTTTAAACTAAACTACCAAGATTATATTTTAAGGGCAGAATTATATCTTTATCCCTCCAGAATCAAATTGAACAACTCTTTTGTAGTCACTTTTTTTTTTTTTTTTTTTGCAGTACTGGAAATTGAACTTGCAATCTCTGTGCCTAATAAGAACATAACTGAATCAAATTGAACAACTCTTTTGTAGTCACTTTTTTTTTTTTTTTGCAGTACTGGAAATTGAACTTGCAATCTCTGTGCCTAATAAGAACATAACTCCACCACTGAGCTACATCCCCATACATCCCAAGCCCCCAACTTCCTTCTTTCTATTTCCTTTCCTACTAACACTTTTTTTTTTCCTTGGGGAACTATTCCAGTAAAGCATATTGATGGAGCTGCTGCAGCTCCTAGAGACTTCCCCTGGCCTGGCCTCAATATCATAATTTGCTTGACTGAAGAGGGAACCCAGTGAGTTCTTCATGCTCCTCCTTAGTTCTAAGTTCTAAGTTGCCTTCTCTTTTCTCCAAATCAGTGTCATTTCCATAGGGCTCATTCTTGATCATGAAGACACATGCATATTCATTTGGTAAGTCCCTGAATTTGATGTTGTGTTACCTACTCCTCAACCATTTTATAATCCTTCCATTGTGGTTTCTGAAAAATACTGTCTTTCACAATTTCAGTGAACTTTCCCTCCACCGTTTGCGTTTAACTGAAATCCAAAGATCAAATCAAATCACTACTAATCTGGAGGTAAGGCATTGTTCCTGTTCCCTGTCAGCACTGCCAAACTAGTATCCTTCTCTTGTACATAAAACCTCTGGTTTCTTTGAAGTTCATGCCATCATACTAAGCTTTACCTGTCCCTGTTGTTAATAATTGATCTTTAGTTCTCTCCTCCACATATAACTTCTGACTGTTTCTCCATCATTTTCCCTTTTACATTTCTCTGGAGTTTCCACATCCACACAGATGGTAAATCTAATACCCTGGCCTTGATGTCTTCTTTTATCCATTCTTCCCAGGCACCCACAGGTATAATAGTACCTCATACATTATTTCAGATGCAAACTATGTTTTAATTTTCTAGCTCATTCTATTTAGTATTTTGATTATAAGAGTTGTTCAATCACACCAAGACTTCCAATCCATTAATACTTCCAATCTATTAATACCTTTACCTGATCCTTCAGCCCTTCATGTATTCTTACTTCCTCATCTGGCTAAGATTCCTCTGCATTCACCCCAATTCCCCTGGAGCTCTTTCCTTGACCTTCTTCCTGGAAAAATCCAACCAGTTTCTTCACTTATTCTCAAGTAGCTGAATATGTTTCTTTAAAAAAACAAACTTCCCACATCTACTTTCCCTTTTCAGCCAATAGCCTAACTTCTTATTTAACTGAGATAGTAGAAAATATCAGAGGTCAGTAAATTATTCATCTACTAGTCTTTCTGAACTTGTACCCATATACTAGCCAATTCTTTTCTTACCATGAATAAAGTGTCCTTGCTCGTTACCAAGGCCAATCCTCTGCTCTTGGACTTTCTTATTTTTTTAAAGACATTATTTGAATGTTCTCTCAATATAATTCCCCTCTTTATTTGGCCATATGTGTCATCCTGAATAACTCTGATAAATCACCACCTACTAACACCACCATCCTTGGTTTGATTCTGTATCCCATGTCAGCTACCCAACCATTTCTTGTTCCCATTTATAGGCAGCAATACCTGCTGTTTAATTCCTTTCCCCTCATTCTTCTTGAACTAACTAGAACAAATAGTTGCCACTCTGCTCTTAAAGCTCTTATCTGACCTCCATGTTGTCACATTCAATGGATAACTTCAGTCTCTCTTTTACTTGACCTAATGGCATAATTTAACACATTTGATCTGACCACCTTCTCTGAAAAAACATACCTGGTTTCTTTTGACAATTCCTTCTCATATTTCTCACTTGTTGGAATGTTCCAGGGTTCAGTTCTCATCTACTTTTCTCATACACATGTTACTGGATATGCCACCCACCATCCAGTTCTTCAGCTTTAAAATTCATTTATAGACCAACAACTCCCAAATTTATATCTGTAGCCTAAAAGTCCTTTTTGAAGTACACACTCAGGCCAAATGGCCTACTTGATATCTCCACTTGGAATTTAAAAGGCATTTCAAATTAATATGTTCCAAATTGAATTCTGGTTCCCTTTTCCATTCAATAACCACCACTAAAGCTGCTCTTTTTTTTTTTTTTTTTTTTTTTTTTGATCTGGAAATGTATTTATTGGCTTCCTGGAGAGCTTGTGACTTTTGTGGCTCACAGCCCCACCCTAGGTATTCTTCAGACTAACACAGCTGTCCTTTAATGGCAAGTGGGGTGTTGGAGGATCTGTTTTTCCAGTATGTTTAAGTGTTTTTTTTTAATTGGTTGTTCAAAACATTACATAGCTTTTGACATATCATATTTCATACTTTAGATTCAAGTGGGTTATGAACTCCCATTTTTACCGCATATACAGATTGCAGAATCACATGGGTTGCACATCCACATTTTTACATAATGCCATATTAGTAACTGTTGTATTCTGCTACCTTTCCTATCCTCTACTATCTCCCCTCCCCTCTCCTCCCATCTTCTCTTTCATGGTTTTTTTTTTCCCAGCTCAGTAAGTTACAAGTTCATTTTTCTTGTTGTTCAAGCCAAACTTCCAGATTAATTAGCAGAGAGGTCTCTATAAAGGTAGAGACTCCAGGGCAATTCAACCAGACCTCCCCAAGATAGTCATAAAGGACAGCTTATTGTTGTCACTTCATAGGCCCTTTAGGAAATATTTGAAGACACCCCACAGGTAGGCTGCCCAAGGGTGTTGCTCCAGTTGTCTTATCCTAGAGAGAGTCTAGTATCTTGATTCTTTTGTTATCATGCATGCTACATGCAATTTTTTCTTTAATTGGTTCTATCTTTAAATTCTATTGGAATGTAATCATTCCTTACCCATCCCAAATAACTTTCTTAGCAGTGATGCCTTTCCTGATAACTCTCTTAAGAACATGACCCTATTCTTTCATCTTCTGTTTCCTTACTTTGCTTAATAGCATGTATTATTACTGGCAAATACTACTACTGATATTTTTTACATTTATATCTTTTCTGTTTCCTTCAACTCCAGGAAAGTAGAAACCCACCACTGTTTGGCACAGAATAGGTGTCTAACTGTGGTCTATCTGTATTCCAACTTACCCTGTTCTGACAAAATATGGCTTCTACTACACTCTCTGGTCATGTCAACATCAAAATCAATCTTCATACTCTACTTTGAGTGGCATTTTAAGAAACCTTTCTTAATCTTTCTGGTAATATGTGGTCTGTCTCTTTTAATAAAATTGTTTCTCTGTCTCACATGATGATAGATAACATTACAGGTTCTAGAGTAAGAAAAAGCTAGTTTTGGTTCCAGGTTGTGCCACTTTATAGCTTATTAGGTAAATTATTTCTAACTTGAACCTAAGATTCCTTATCTACACATGGGAACAAGAGTACCTGCTTCATTAGTGTTACTGTAAGGACAATGCATAAACTTATATAATGCATATAAAGCCCTCAACAAATTCCCACCTCATGTGAGTATTCAACATATTTATCCTTATTAATTCATTATTTTATACTATCTTTTCCCTTAGATTATAAACTGCAAAAAGGCAAGTACAATGTGTTACTCATTTTTGTATTCTCTAGAATATTTGATGAAGTAACTTAAAGAATGAAGCAAATTAGATTTATACAATGAAAATAATTAAATTACTGGTACTTCTTGATCTCTATTTCTAAAGCAACATAAGCTGAAGAACTCGTGCATGACATTTATTTAAACCAACTAATCATGAATGAATATCTGCTGTAAAATTGGGTGTGTGAGCTTTTTCTGTATCTCTACAATACAATGGGAACAAATGGAAACAATCTACTGCCATCTAGTGATAATTTATTAGAATTGCATAAATCAATGGGAATGGAACTTCAGAGCCAAGACTAAAGGACTTTTTTTTTTTAAGAATTTTTTTACAATATATTTATTTTATTTTTTTTTATGTGGTGCTGTGCATTGAATCCAGCACCTCAGATGTGCTAGGCAAGTGCACTGAGCTACAGTCCCAGCCCAGAATTTTCAACTTGGGAATCAACTTAAGGAAAGAGGCGAAAGATCTACATAATGAAAATTACAGAACGCTAAAAAAAGAACTCAAAAGAAGACCTTAGAAAATGGAAAGACACACCTTGTTCTTGGATAGGCAGAATTAATTTTATCAAAACGACCATACTACCAAAAGCACTATACAGATTTAATGCAATTCTGATCAAAATCCCAGTGACATTCCACATAGAAATAGAAAAAGCAGTCATGAAATTCATCTGGGAAAATAGGAGACCCAGAATCGCTAAAACAATCCTTAGCAGGAAGAGTGAAACAGGTGCATCACTATACCAGACCTTAAACTATACTACAGAGCAATAGTAACAAAAAGAGCATGATATTGGCACCAAAAGAGAGTGGTAGACCAATGGTACAGAATAGAGGACACAGAGACAAAATTACAATTATATTAGACAAAGGTGCCAAAAGTATTCATTGGAGAAAAGAAAGCCTCTTCAAGAAATGGTGCTAGAGAAACTGGAAATCCATATGTAACAAAATGAAATGAAACCCATATCTCTCACCATGCACAAAACTCAACTCAAAATGGATCAAGCACCTAGGAATAAAACCAGAGACCCTGCATCTAACAGGAAAAAAAAAGTAGGCCCTAATCTCCATGTGAGAGTAGGCCCCAACTTCCTTAATAAAATTCCTTTGGTGCAAGAATTAAAATCAAGAATCAATAAATGTGATAGATTCAAACTAACAAAGTTTCTTCTCAGAAAAATAAACAATCTGTGAGGTGAATAGACAGCCTACATCCTGGGAGCATATCTTTACCCCTCAAACATCAGATAGAACTCAAAAAGCTAAGCACCAAGAGGAAACAAACAACCCAATCAATAAATGGGCCAAGGACCTGAACAGACATTTTTCAGAAAATTATATACAATCAATCAACAAATATATGAAAATAATGTTCATCAGCTAGCAATTAGAGAAATGCAAATCAAAATTACTCTGAGATTTCATCTCACTCCAGTCAGAATGGCAGCTATCATGAATACAAACAATAAGTGTTGGCGAGGATGTGTGGAAAAAGGTATACTCATACACTGCTGGTGGTGCTGCAAACTGGTGCAGCCAATATGGAAAGCAGTATGGAAATTTCTTGGAAAACTGGGAATGGAGCCACAATTTGAGCCAGCTATGCCTCTCCTGGTTCTATACCCAAAGGACTTAAAACATCATACCACAGGGACACAGCCACATCAATGTTTATAGTAGCACAATTCACAATAGCTAAACTGTAGAACGCTCTTCAACAGGTGAATGGATTTTTTTTTAAAGTGGCATATATACACAATGGAATATTACCCAGCAATAAAAGAGAATAAAATCATGGCATTTACAGGTAAAGGAATGAAGTTAGAGAAGATAATGGTAAGTAAAGTTAGCCAATCCCCCAAAAAACAAATGCCGAATGTTTTCTCTGATATAAGGTGGCTGATTCATAGGGAGGGGGAGCGTGGGAGGAAGAGATGAATTCTAGATAGGGCAGAGTGGTGGAGAAGGGAGGGAGTATAGGGTTAGAAGTGATGGTGGAATGTGATCACATTATTATCTAAAGTACATGTATGAAGAAATGAATTGGTATGAATATACTTTGTATACAGAGATATAAAAATATTGGGCTCTATATGTGTAATAAGAAGTGTAATAATTCTGTTGTCATATATAAATAAAAAATTAATAAATTTTTTTTCACAATATGTTTATTTTATTTATTTTTATGTGGTGCTGTGTATTGAACCCAGTGCCTCACATATGCTAGGCAAGTGCTCTACAACTGAGCTATAGCCCCAGCCCAGAACTTTAAATCACATTTTTAGAAGTTAGAACATAGCCAGCTGTCGAACAAAAGGAATTAATAAATCAAATCATGAAATTTTTATCATATAACTATCATGTCCCAGTATGTTAGAATCTACTGAAACAAGTGATTTTTTTCCATTTTCGGGTCAGGCACTGAATTTAAAATTTCAGGATATTGAAAACAGAAAGAAACAGAAAAGGTTTGTTTTGTTTCTTAACTCTCTAAGATAATGGAGACAGTATTCATATGTTATCCGTATTCCATCAAGCTTCATACCAAAGGTGAGGTTTCTCTGAATATATAGATCTGTTTTGTTAGTGCCTACCAAAACATCTCATATGGGAGTGTAGACCAAAGGGTTTGTCTGAAACTCCATTCAAACTTTAAAGAATGTCTAGGCAACCATTGCAAAAATGTCCCTGCCTTTATGATAGAAATAATAGATCTTTGGCGAAATCTAGTCATAACCTACCTGCCTGTCTATTTAGGACAGAAAGGGATAAGATTTTTGTTTTGTTCTGTTTTAGTCCTCTAAACAAGGAAGCACCATTTCTAAACCAAGAAGAGTTTTTGGTGGATTGAATCGTGGCTCTCAAGATATGTCTATCCATGTCCTAAAGCTGGAAACCCATGTATGTGACCCTATGTGGGGGAAAGAAGAAGAAGAAGAAGAGATCTTTGCAGGTGTGATTTGGATAAGGGATTTTGTGTGGGCCCTAAATTCAGTGGAAGGTGTAAGAATAAATATGTAACCATACATTGACCAGACTATTAAAAAAGAAATCAGAACTCTGAGAAACAATCTTTAGAAACCTACCCAGGAAACCGACTCACTATCTACAGTTAGCAGTCCAGGAAGCCAATTTGTTATTTATAAATCAGACATGTAAGAAGTCAGAACAGTCTCTAGTAACAACCCAGAAAATCAAATATAACAATTGCCCTAAAATAGTCAGCTACCTGATTACTGATGATATTTTCCCTAATTCTTACCTCTGCTTCCAACTTGGAACCAACAAAATATATACCCCTGATCAATCACATTGGATGCCTCACTTCTAATTAGCCTGCCCCTATGTCTATACCTCCAATCAAATCATACCCACTCCACTGCCTGCCTCTGACTCAGCTAAAATGCAGATGGTAGCAGACTTCCTTGCAACCTCTGAACAAATAGCCTTTGCTTGTTCTCATTTGATTGATCTTCCATTTATTTTCAAGCTGTCCTTATAAGAGAAAGGTAGAGAGCAACTTGAGACTCAGACACACAGAAAGACCAAGTGTAGATGGAGAAACAGACCCCCAAGTCAAGTAGTAACAAGGCTAGGTATGTCTGAAGCCACCAAAAATTGGAAGAGGCTAGGAGAGCTTCAAAGGGTACAAAGTCCTGTCAACACCTCTGTTTTATAATCTGGCTTCCATAACTGTGAGGGAACAAAGTTTTGTTATTGTACACTATCTAGTTTGTGGTTAACCTCTGAAACATCAAATTAAAGCTGTGTATTTCATATGGGAGATGTGACCCAACTTAACAATTATGCAGAACTAACGATAGAGCAGGTAGATTGACACCTTGTAATTAAAAAACAGGACTTTCTAAGTCAACAAGTAATTTTCTGCTGAAATGTGCTATGTAAAGAAAATAAAGCAGAAAAATTCTTGTTCTGGAAAGATGTACCCACATGTTCACAAAAAGAATAAAAGATGACTTTGTTATGTTTCTTTTATGATTAATAATTGTCTATCTTTTCTGGATACAATAACTGTATTTGTTTATTTTTATGTGGTGTTGAGGATGGAACCCAGTGCCTCACACTTGCTAGACAAGCACTCTTCCACTGAGCTACAACCCCAACCCTATTTTGGTTACTTTTTGAGGTCAAAACAATTCTTTTTTTTTTTTTTTTTTTTTTTTCACCACAAATTTGTGCTGTACCTGTAAGAAAATTGATATTATTTTATATTCTTAAGTGTGTCAATTTTTTTCAGGTAATTTGTTTGGCACAGAAGTCTTCTTTGAAAAACTTTGTGTATTATTGAAGGATGGCAGAAGCAGTTTTAATCGATCTCTTTGGTTTGAAGTTGAACTATCAGGAATACTGCAATCAGACATTATTGAAGAGATTGAAAGCCATCCAATACCACAATACTGCCAAGGCCAAGTTCATTTGCATAATGGTTTGCAGTAACATGAGCTGTGAAAGGGATGGTGAACATGATAATTGTGAACTGGAAACAAGCAATGGAGTGTTAGCTCTCTTGAGAGAATTTGAGATTGTTAATAATCTCAGTATGGCTGCCTCTTTGTATACCATTAAACAAAAATAGATGAAAAACTATGAGCAGCATTAAGGTAATTGTATCTGCACACAGGAAAACCTTAATGAAGGCTTTTATTGATTGTCTCTTCACTGAGGTTTACAATTTTTGAGTTTGAAGATTTACAGGTGACTTTGAGGGATGGCCTTTTGAAACAGTCCACTGAGATAAACACAATCAGAGCTCATGAGCTAGAAGAATTCCAGAGTGAAATAGAAACATATTTGAGAAGTCTGCCAGCACTGAAAGGAGAATTATCACACTGAAAGGAGAATATTATCACATCTCCTTTGATCCCAGGTATATTCAACATTCTCTGTTGTTTTTCTGTATGCGTGAAAATCCAGTCTTTCTTCAGAGGTTGCTCACCTCTCCCCACCCTTTATTGTGTTCACTTATTGTTCATTAGCATCATTTGCTATGTGTGTTATGGATGACCTTGTGGGTCAGGAGTGACAAGGGAAGACTCCTTCAATGCCCTACTAAATAAACAAATTTGTTCTAAACAAATTTAGCTTTAAGCAAATTTCCCAGCCCTTCTTTACGATGCAATTTATAAAACTGGAAATCTTTTATTTAGAAGTTTGAAACATCAACTCATTAATACTTTCACAAAAGAGTAAAATTTAAAATAGTCAGTCTTCCTTCTTGGTGAGACAGTGTTTACTGTGAGTTATATGATGTTGGTATGAAAAAAACAGATGAGACAGAAGATACCCTTTGAAGAGCAGTAGTCCCATCTGGAAGGTAAAAAGCAGTAGGTAATAAGAACATATGGAGGTACAAAGTGCTGTCAAAATTAGAAGCCAGATAAATAAGAGCTGGTTGAAGTGATCAGGGAGAACTGCTGGAGAGACTGGCTTTTGTAATGCTTTGTAGTCTTTTGGAGAGCATCTTTTTAATCTTCATTACTTGTCTTCAACAGATATTTTCATACATGGATTTACTACAAGAACAGGTGGGATATCTTATACACAAAGTCTTAGCTCATTCAATCTCTTCAGTAGTTCCAAAGAGATCCCAAGGTAATTGTTCAAGAAAATCTATGTAGGTTGGCAAATACTACAGGATTTAATGTGGAGAAATTTTATCAAATAAAGGTGAAATTTTGGTTCATATTTTGAACCATATATTTAGACCATATCAGTGACTACATGGAATTTAATTATGTTATTTCTCTTTTGCTTCTGGTATTTTATCTAAAATTTAGTAGTTATTTTCTTAGTTTTATATATCATAGCCTAAAGACCAATTTTATGAGATATATAAACCTCATAAATATATATTTACATAAATATATATTTATATAAATCTCATTATATATATAACACATATAGATTCTTTTTTTCATCTGGAGTGATTGAATTCTAAAATTATGATTAATTCTTGGTATCATAACACTGCCCTTTTAGATATAGAAGAAAGATTCCTGAATGGTAAGAAAGAAAAGCCATTATTTTCTAAATACTAGTGTCATAATTAAGGAACAATATCTTGTTCCTTACAAAATTCTAGCTTCATTTGAGTCTAGGGAAAATAAATGCAATATTAATTTGATAATTAATTTGAATTCCTTATTAAAATGTTAAATTTATACTTTTTGGAAGACTAGTACCCATTTCAAGTATGAGGTATTCACAATGAACTTTACTAAATTCTTAAGTGTTAAGACCTAGTTTCCTTTGAATAAAACATGCAGAGATATTGCACTCAGTATTTTGTATTGAAATGATAGATTTATTGAATTCTAGTAATTTATGCTGGTTACATGATTTTGCACTGAAATAAGTACTTTCAGAAAAGCTTATGTTATGAGAAACCCCATTTTCAAAGCCTTTTTATCATGTGTCTTTGGTATTAGACTGATCATGCCAATGAAGTGGAGATTATGAGAAGGGAGGAGCCTGAATCTTTTGATGGAATAACCTTGAACCAAAGAGGAATCACAATAGCAGCTCTTGGTGCTGACTGGATACCTTTAGTTTTCACAGATCTGTCAAAAAAGCAAGTGGGCTTGCTCACTCTGGTAAGTATACTTAACTAAGCATTTAGGATTTTCCTAAATTTTTAATACAGGAAAAAAAATGAATTTTTCTAGTGGGTGTGGCAGTTAATTATATTACTTTGTGATCAATGTAATGATAGAGGTGGGGCCTCTATACTCTTATTATAAGAGCAGATAAAGGGACTATATAAATCAAATGATATAAATCAGAGTAAAGTTCCCAAAGGAGATGGTACCTAGGTAGGTTCCTGAGGAGTCTTTAGCTTTTGGCTAAGTGTCAGAGTTTGTAAGCAAGGATATTATTAACATTATGGGGTAAGACAATCCTACTGTGCCCTTGAAAGTATCTTTGGCCCTTGCAATTCTTAATGCCAGTAGCACCCCCAGTCATTGCAATAGCAAAACAGCAATCCTCCATACTTGTCTAAGCACTGCCTAGGGACCTGGTGCTGCCTCTGTTTGGGAACCCTTTATATTCAGGCATCAGGGGAGTAGGAATGTTAGGCATAGTTTAGAAAGGAATTCACATAGATGCAGCAGCACATTTAAAAGTAGGGAGTTAAAAAAAGCAAGACATGTTTGCAAAATTGCATTTAATTTAAATGATTATTTGTATTTAACCATAACTATTGCTGAAGAAGACAGATATACTTTTAGATGCTATACTAAGGTTACAGAATTTTTTGTGAAGGTATTTGAAAATAATATTTAGATTATCCTGTGGTTATGATTCTATGTGAAATGAGAGCTGATGTTTTGAATTTCTTCTTACTTGTAAGTCTGTGACTACTTTGATATTTAGACTAGAAAGAAGAAAGTGACATATTTATTTTGACCTAGATAAATTAATGGAATTGGTTGAGAAGTCAGGTTTATCATGTGACATTATCAAAAGTTGTTTAAGTTTTGAATCTCAGTTCTTGGTTTTAAAAGGAAATATTATTTACTTCTAATGTTTTGAAATGTTTACTTTTAAGATCTCTCAGATGAATCTGAGAGATGAATTCCCCTTTTTCTTCCTTCTCCTCTGTTTCCTCCCTTCATGGACTATATGTGGGAATAAGAAGTAATTTATAGAACTGATTCTCTCTCCCAATGTTAGACTCAAGATTTAAGGCCAATAACTAGGAAAGTGGAGTGCTATGGGGTTGCTAATTTTTCTCATAAATCCCTTATAGTCTATCTTAAGTAAACTGGGTGGTATTCTGAGAATTCCAATCCTGTAGGAGCTAATCTTTTTAAGAAGAGAGTGTCAGTTCTGAGGGTATTACTAGTTTGGAGTTTTCTGTCCCCATCATAGTGCTTCCTTCAATAGGCCTTGTTTACATTTGTTTTGGTTTATGTCTCTTTTTTCTTCATATAAACTGACTTAGACTCTTGTGCCTTCATTCTGAAATTCAAAGAAAGGATACTCAGTTTGAGCAAGGAACCATCTTTGTTTCAATTTGCTTAATTAAGGGAGCAGAGAAAATACAGTATAAATGTGCAGGAAAGGATGAGAGTCAAGAAAATTACAAACAAGGGCCAGGCACTCAGCAGATACTCCAAAAATGTCTCTACTTTAGGGTTTTATTATTCAATATTCTACTAATTAAATGTAGAGATAGGGGCATTGATTATTTGTAGAAGTACTCTATCTAAATACAGAAGGGTTACAATAATGGAGTGTCTACAAGAACTAAAATTTCAGCTAGATAGATCTGTGTGTCTAAATATGTTCTGCAAGTACAGTCAAAAAATGAGCCTAACACTGAGTAAACGAAGATTGAGTGTCAGTTTCCACTTCTGAAAGTATGACTGAGAAATTTTTGGAACTGAGGAAAATAATTAATTCTCAGATTTAGGAAACACAAGGAGTCTCATGCCAAAAAACCATACTAGACATACAGTGAGACTAAGAACACAAAAGACAAGGAGAAAGCTGTATAAGCAAGTTAAAATTAAAATGTGTAAGTTAATACTAAAAATAACTCTTAAAAAGATGTATGTGCTCAACTATGAGTTCAATTTCAAAAGATATAGGGGTTCTATAGATAATTTTTCTTAGGTGAATTCTGGTTATTTGTGTCTTTCAATGATTTTTTTTTCATTTTATCAAGTTGTAGAATTTAGTGGCATAATTTTCCTTTTAATGACAATAGAATCTCCTCTTTCATCCCTGACCTTGATAATTTATGTGTGTTCTCGATCATTCTGGCTAAAATTTGTTAATGTGGTTTATTTTTTAAAAAAGACATGCTTTTTAAATGATGCATTATATCTATATAGAATAGTGATATTTGTTGTGACATATTTGTGTATGAGTTTTTGTGCATGGATTTTTGTTTCATTGATTTTTCTTTTGAATTTGTATGCTGTTTTATTGATTTCTGTTATTATCTATTATAATTCCTTTGTGTGTGTGTGTGTGTGTGTGTATATATATATATATATATATATATATATATATATATGCTTAATTGCTTCTTCCTTCTCTAGTTTCATAAGATATAAACCTAAATTATTCACTTGAAATCCTTCTACATTACTAACACAAGTATATTGTATATACTACAAGCACTTTAAATCTGTGATACCCCAAGAACACTTAGACTGTAGTGAATAAATTTTATTTCATTTTACTTATTTATTAGCACTTTATAGTTATATATAGTAGTTAGATTCGTCCTGAAAAATTAATACATGAATGGAAATCAATTTAAATTCATTATCTCTTTATTCCTTTTCTTTCCCCCTTTCCCCTTTCATCCTCTCTCCTCTCTGTCATCTACTCTACTATTCTCGTTCATCTTCTCTACCATACTTCCTTTTTGTTATAAATTTATCTATGTTTGATTGGTTCTTTATGTTATCCTATCCTTCCCTCCACATGTCCTTTATTTTACTCTAACTTTTACACATGAGAGATACATTAGACCATCGAGTTTCTGAGTGTAGTTTATTTAATTTAGCATGATATTTTTCATTTCTATCCATTTTCCAGTAAATGCCATAATTTCATTCTTTTTTATGGCTGAGAAGAATTCCATTGTGTGTTCGTGGATGTGTGTGTGTACCACAATTTCTTAATCCATTCATCTACATTCATATATTGAGTCCATGGATTTTAAGATGTTTTCTTTTCATTTTCATTTAGCTCAGTTTTTAATCTTGCTCATGATTTGCTTTTGAGCCCAAGGTAATTTAGAAATGCTATTTTGTTTCCAAACATTTGGAGATTTTGAGAATATTTTTGTTGTTGATTTTTAAGTTAATTTGATTGTGGTTAGAGATTATATATTATGTTATTTTAGTCATTTTAAATTTATGGTGATGTGGGTTAAATATGTGTTTAAACTCTAATCCCCAGTACCTGTGAATGTGACTTTATTTAGAAATAGTCTTTTCAGATGTACTCAAGATAAGATGAAGCCATACTAGATGAGGCTAGATCCTAATCCAATGACTGCAAGAGGTAAATCTGGACACAGAGACACATTGGATAATTTTATGTAATAACATATGGAATAATTCCATATAGGGATGTAACTAGAAATCAAGGAACACCAGGGATTGTTGATAACCACTAAAACCTAGAAGAAAGGCATGGAACAGATTTTCCCTCAGAGGCTCCAGAAGGAGCCAACCTTGAAGATTCCCTTATTTCAGACTTCTAACCTCCAAAATTGTGAGAGAATGCATTTCTGTTGTTTTAAGATATTCAGTATATTGACTAGCTTTATGTTAATATAATTAAATATTTGACAGATAATAGTCATGAAGGGGGGGGTGTTATTTAGCTCATGATTTGGAGATACAAGGTGCAAATGACATGGCATGGATTCTGTCTCTGGCAAGGAACCTGTAGCAGATAGCAGATGGTGTAATACATGTGAAGTGCCCAGTGCATTCTAATAATCTGTGTCTTTTAATTGGGGAGTTGAAACCCTTAACATTCATTGTTAATATGAATATGTGTTTGTGTTTTCCTGCCTTTTTTCCCTCTTTATTCTATCCTGCCATGATTGTCACTTAGTGAATTATTCTTCTGTTGAACTTCCTTGTTTGCAGGCTTTGGAAAGTGTTTCTTTAGTTCTTGTGTGTATAATTTATGTTTGAGTATTCTTTGTAGTGCTGTTTTGGTACATATGGGTTCTTTTAGTTTATTCTTGTTGTGGAATGTTTTTATTTCCACCTTAAATTTGAAACTGAGCTTTTCTGGGTATAGTAACCTTGTATGGCAGTTGTTTTCTTTTAGACTTTGGAATGATTCATTTAATTCCAAAATTTTAGGGCCTCAGAGTGAAAACAGAAGTGAATCTTATTGGTTTTCCTCTAAATGCGACCTAATGTTTGTCTCTTGTGGCTTTTAGTATTTTTTTCCTTTGTGTGAGGTTAGGCATTTTGATTATGATGTGTCTCAATGAGCTTCTCATGTTGCTGAGCCTATTTGGGTACCTGTAAGCCTCCTATATGTTTTTGTCCATCTCATTCTTGGTATGGGATAAATTTTTTGTAAATATCTCATTCAAAATATTCTTTATGCCCTTAGTTTCTATCTCCATGTTCTTATATTCTATCCTAAAGTTTCTTGTATATTCTGGTCTTGCTGTATAATTATTTTCCTTTTACTACCTTCTGTGTATTCAAGATCATATAGCCTGTCTTTAATGCCCGAAGTTCTGCCTTCAAATTAAGATTCTATTTTCTACACCATCTGTTTTGTTAATGATACCATCAAGTGAATTTGTAAATGTGGATTGTATTTTATTTTTAGGATTTCTCCTTTTTTTGGTACTTCTGTTTCATTATTACAATGATCATTCATTTCCTATAATGACTCTCTTAATTCCTTACTTAGATAGCTAGTTCATTAAACATTTTGATAATCTGTTTTTATAATCTCTCTCTGTGTTTGTCAACCTCACTATAAGTGGGTTCCCTTGGTAGGGGATTGTGGATTTTAGGGTGGGCTTTGCTTGCCTGCTTTCTCATGTTTTCAGGGCTCTTGGTCTTGCATACCTTTAAAGTGGACTCTTCTACCACTTTTTTTGTGCATGTCTATTTGTGTGTATTTATCTGTCCATTCTAGGACCTGTCTGTTTTTGATGTGTGAGTAAATGCCAAGGGGTGTGACCTGAGTTTTCTCTCCAGTTTTTCCTCCTTGGGTCATTATTGGTGATTTGGAGCTTTTTGTTTCCTCTCTTCTTTGAATTGGAGTAATGGTTAAAATGTTTATTTTTGTAGGAGAATCTCTAACCTGTGGAGTTTTAGTCTTGTTCTAGGTTCACAATAACTCATAGGATGGGAAAAAATAAACTATAGTAACAACTATTGGAAACAACAAACAGTATTGAAGTAAACACACAGATCCTACTATGATGTTTCCAACATTAACTGCCACTAATAAACAGGAATGGTGGGTTCAGCAATTGGTAACAGTAGTAAAAACAATGACCATGAATTAGTACTTGATTTAAAACAAAGAGTGGAGGCAGAGTTATATAAACCACGTAGATCTGAGCAATGGTAAAAATACAGTAAATTAGAAGTGAAGGAAATGTGTTGAGAAATTAGAATAGACTACAATATCCACAAAGTGAACAAAGAGAATGAAGAACAGTAGCAGGTGATACTTATATTGAGGGAGGGGAAAAATAGAAGAAGCATGGTATTAAGAAAGCGAGGGAAAGAATGTTTGAATTCAACTAATGGTAGGAGAAGATAATATTGAAAAAAAAATGAGTAGAATAAGCACATTAAAATAATGGAAAATCCAACCAAAATACAAAGTACAATGAACCTTAACCCTCCCAAGACAATGTTTGAAAAAGATAATTACACTGAAAAAGGCTGAATATGAGAGAGAACAAGACAAATAGTGTATGTATATATGACCTTGAAATAATCAGGATTGCCACATTTCTCTTTCCCCCTCTCTCTCTCTCTCTCTCTCTCTCTCTCTCTCTCACACACACACACACACAGAGAGAGAGAGAGAGAGAGAGAGAGAGAGAGAGAGAGAAGGAATAAGAAAAAATGTTAGAAAATGTATAGGTATTTCAAAAAACTCAATATCTTATTTTAGACAGAGGGGACCCTGAAGTAGTAGTTAAAATACTTGCCTGGAATGGATAGTCAATATCTGTGTTCATTAGTTTTTATTACCAATTATTCTTAAGTAAAGTACTAATAAAGAGAGCAAGGATTGGGGGGTTTTAATCCCTTCCCATTATTGTGTTGCTCTCTGATTTATGAGTTGCCATGGTCAAAGAATGAATCTTTTTTATATGAGACTCAGTTTGCATTTTCAGCACTAAAAGTTGGGGTGGGTTACTATGTGTGTTTGTGTTTTGACCCTCCACACAAGATCTGTGCACCCCTTGGGCACTGCTTCTATAGCACATTCTGCAAGGTGAAATCTGCCCTATGGTGCTGTGGTGTGTTTGGTCCAGCTCTAATTGGGCTAGCTTGAAAGTTACCTTATTTGGAGTGGCTAGGTTGACCTGCCTCTAGGACTAGACTTTACCCAATTGCTTCTGTGGATTTGGTTCTCAGGTGCCTCCCAAGACATCCAATTGTGGGGAAAGGGTGCTGTTCCTGTACTCACTTTTGCCCTGGGACTTAGCCATCCCAGGTGTAGTTCCTTTGGGTATTCCCCTCACCAACTGCCACTTCCAGACCACTTCAGATGTTCATGTGAGCCACGGAACAGCAAGGCTTCCCTTCACCCTTCCAACTCAAGGCACAGTCACTCCACGCCCATTTCACTCACATAGGTCAGACTTTGCCTAGGCACCTGCTAATACTGTGACCGTGTTTGTGTGTTTCTGATCTCTGGAGTTCTGCAGATGTCATGCCATGCATGCTGACCCCTAAAGTATTCCTACCTGAACCCTGCATGGCCAGTCAGGATAGAGCACTCACTTATTTCACCACACGCAATTACAATTGTAAAAAACCTGCATGGTTTGCCATCTCCTAGTTTAAATAAGTTCAGGCAATGTTTTTGATCTCTGATTTCTCTACACAAAAACAAGTGGTGGGTCTGCTCATGTGATCAGAAGCTACTATCATCAGTGGTAAGCTTTCTTCTTTATTTTCCTGTATCCAGACTTCCGATTCTCCAAACTGCTCTATTGCCTAATATTAAATCTCAGTGAAAACTCTTTTTCACCACCTCACTGAGAAGCTGTATATCAGCTGCTTTGGTTTTATGCCACAGAGCAGCCTAGAAAGCAGACTTCCCTACTCTGACATCTTGTAATTTCAAGTTGCTCTTTTTACATTGCCAAGTTTCTCATTTTTTATTAGTATCTGAAAGTTTACTCATGTAACATGCCTTCAAGCCTTAACATTCTTTTTTTTCTTCCTGATGTAGTACATTGGTAGTACTGTCTACACAGATTTTTATTTGATTTAATGAACTTATCATTCAATTTTTGGTTTTTTCCAAGAAACTTTTATCTCATTACTGAAATGTTCTTTCAAAATCTCTATCATTTCATTAATTTATTTCTAAGTTTTCTTACTTAAATATTTTTACAATCAATTGTTTCTTCAGCATGTTTGTCAATCTTGGTATATGAATTGAGTTATTAGTAAATTTGGAACTTTTGATGGTTACTTATTACGTGGCTCTCTCATATTACTTATATTAATATGTTAAGTATCATGCATGTATTTGGCTAGATTTCCCTTCTATTCAATGTGGGTCATTTAACTGAGATTTCCTTTGTTGATATGTTCTGAGCAGAGGATATGTCTCATTCTCAAAGCTCCAATTCAGTAAGAGAAAAGTGCTAGGATCATTCATTCAAAACAATTTTATAGGAAAGAATGACACTAGTAAGAGCCACAACTTGGAAGCAAAGAACATGTGAATTTATAACAAAAATATGTTTGAAATGATGTCTCCAAATTTTCTAAGCAATGTGAAGTTGGGAGTAATAATGTAAAATGCACAAAAAAAGGTATCAGTGACTTAAAAAATAAAACAGAAATAGACAAATAAAAGGTAAAAAATATAAAAATAAATTAAAAAGTAATGAAAGGGAAAATCTACAGAAGGAAAATGAGGGTGAAAAATGAAAATGAGAAATGATGCAAATAAAAATGAGAGATACGAAAACAAGTACATAGAAAAAACCCATTAAAACAATAGAAAGATTATATAAATTATACATATTAAAGCATAAATAATGAGGAAAAACATTTTAAAAAACTACAAAAATCCAAGACCAACAACATATCTAAGACAGGAAATATTGATGTAATTAAACGTAGAATTCTGATGTGATTAAAATGTAGAAATTTGTTTCCACAACTTCTGTTTTTAGAATTGATCAGTCTTTTGGGTTTTCTGGCTAGCAACTACAGTTCTACTTATTTCTTCTCAATTCTAGTCTGAAAAGACTAGAGTCTCTACTGTGAAGTACCCTCCTATATGCCTACCAGGATGTGTTACAGGACCATTTTCAGAAGCAGAGGTAAATCACATTCAATATTGGCTTTGTGTACCTGGATACAGTATAAGAACTGCCCCCAAAACATGGAGACTGTGGAGTATTCTATACTGTAAAACTCAACTTCAAATATTGCCTAATAATACATGAAATACAATGAATATTTACTTAATATGGTTTTCCAATCTCATTTAGGCTATCATGGAAATAATTAATACTCTTCTAAATCAATCAGTATCAGTGAAAGATGTAAAACCACTCAAATCAGGTAAATTTTGCAATACAAGTTCTCTGTAAAGATATATATGAAAATATTTGACATGCTAGCAGTCTGTATATTTTAATTCCTTTAAAAACTTCATTTTATACTGGCTGAATATTTTGTATCTTCTATGTGTCTGGAAACATTCCCTCAGTTCAAGTCTTCATCATCTTTATTTTGTGTTGTTGCCTTCTAATTATTCATCACCATTTATGTGTGTGCACCTCACATACATCCTGCCCGTGGCATTTGTAGTCATCTAGCTACCGTGCAAATATGAACAAGAACCACTTCATACAACATGGGGTACAAGTATTTTATTTTATTTTTTTAATTTTTAAAATTTTTTTAATATTTGTTTTTTAGTTTTCGGTGGAGACAACATCTTTATTTTATTTTTATGTGGTGCTGAGGATCGAACCCAGCACCCTGCGCATGGCAGGCAAGCGCACTACCACTTGAGCCACATCTCCAGCCCCAGGTCCAAGTATTTTAAAGTTAACTAGCAGTTTTTCATGATATAAATTCTGCCTGCATACATTTAACTCTTTCCTCTGTCTTTTTAGTCATCTGTCATTACTCCTCATCAATCTCCATCATTTTTTTAAAAAACATAAAATTGTATATTTTATTTATTTTTTTATTTTATTTTTATGTGGTGCTGAGGATTAAAACCAGTGCTTTGCACATGCCAGGCAAGCACTTTATAACTAAGCCACAACCCCTGTCCCCAAACCCCATATTTTTTGACAAATAAAGATGCCATTGAATATTTTACTTTCTCTCTTGCAACTGCCTTTTCTGCCCTCTCCAATTCCTGTCCTGGCAACTTACCTCACTACTTAATACAGAACTCAGACGCTACCTGCAGAAAAGCCACCACATGTGGAAGCCTTTTGTCCATACTAGCATGTACCAGGAGCTCAATCAAATATCTGCTCAAGTAAATAAAGATTGGAGAAATAGATGACTGATAAAATTGTTCCTTCCAATCTAGGAGCAATGGAGTAAGACCTGTAAATGAAGAATTTACAGTATGAGTCGCAAAGAATCAGTAGAAAAATTGGTCAAGTACTAAAAAAAGACCAAGGAAGGAAACACCAGCCTACATACATAGGAAAGTGATGTAGATTAATTCTACTGTTCCTGCACCCTCTTTTCTATTCTACTGAACTTCTAGTTTACCTCAATATCTAACATCCACATATCAGAGAGAACATTTGACTTTTGGGTTTTGGGGATTGGCTTATTCTGCTTAAGTCAAATACAAGAATAACTCAAAAGAGCAATTAAAAATATATATCTATTTATAAGAAAAGAATCTCATAGCAACTCAGGATTACAGACATGGGCAAAGCATATCCATAGGGCACCAAATAAGAGCACTGTCGTATAATATTAGCCATGGTACTTTTGAGTAAGGTGAAATGAAACCATTGAATCTTATCTTACATTTGAATCTTAAATGTTTTATTTTTTGGAACAGCTTCATTAAGTATAATAGATATAAAATAAAGAGAAACAAAACACCAGCCTATGTCATTAGTTAGAGCCATAATTAAGAAAGACTTCATATAGGAGACTGAGTCTCAAGTGCAGAAAATAAATTTATTAGAAGAAAAGAAAAAAAAACATTTCGTATATAAGGGATTTATTGACAAAGGAGTAACAATATGAGTCATTTTGGAAATCACTAGTGGTGAAAGAGGGGTTGTTTGAAAATTACTATTCTGAGATAGAACATAGTGAATACTATGACCTGTCATGTTTCTGTGGAACTATAAATTTTGTTTCTGAGGACTTTCCATTTATCTTGAATGGTGAATCTTTGAGATATTTGTGTGCATTGAACCTGGTGACATCTAGCTCAAAAGGTTTCTGTAACTTTGGATTAGTTTAGATATTTCATAGAGAAGTCAATATTAGCTGGGTGTAGTGAAACATATCTATAATCTCAGCTATTTGGAGAGCTGAGGCAGGAAGATGGCAGATTTCAAGCCAGCCTGAGCATTTTAGAGATAGTATCTCCAAATAATACAAAAGACCTAGGGATGACAGTCAGTGGCAGAATGTTTGCCAAGCATGCACAAGCCTTGGGTTCAATCCCAGGGCCTCACCAAACCCCTCACAATCAGAAGACAAATATTAAGATAAATAGTCATCTAAAAGTTAAGATTAATTTAAATGCATATTTGGGAAAATATAAATAAATTATTATTAGATATATTTATTTTTATTTTGCTAGAGGATCCCTCTTTATAACTATTCTAAGTCATTTAAGTATATCTATACATTTGTCAGCAGAACCATATTTACATGTGACTCCAGAGAATGGGAGAAAAATTCTTGATGGTACCCAAATCCAGCAGCCAAAGGTATGTAAACATTTAAATATAAGTTCCTGGCTTCCTGTATTTTTCCTTGCTTTAATAATGAAGAATAGGCTAAATGAAATTACCTTTCAAATGAATGTTAGAATGGAAAGATCATTAATTATTTCATAAGCCTAAAAGCATTCAAACTGGTTGTGAATCTACAAGTACTTTCAGAATTCATGGTGCCTATAGATCAATTTTATGCTTGGGATTGAGGCAAAAAAAATATTTTGATTGTTTGTGTTTCCATTTGGATAATCTCCTTAAATGATCAACTAATTAACAACTGGTTCAAATTAGGAACAAATTTAACAGAAGGGCCACTGAATGCATTCATATTAAAAGGTGGTCATTTCTTCTGGCTGAAAATTTTAGTAGTATTGGCCTGTAATGTCATAGTCAAGGATTTCATTGTGCCTTGTCTTCAGTGTTTTTTTTCAAAGTAGGAAACTGACTCATTAGAGGAAAACAGCTGCCTGAGCAATTAGGTAAGAGAGCAAATAAATAGGAAAGGAAGAAATCAAAATATTACTGTTTGTAGAAGACATGGTCCTTGACCTAGAAGATCCAAGAAACTCCATGAAAAACTGCTAGAGATAATAAACAAATTTGGCAAAGTAGAAGGTTCCAAAAAGCACATGAAAAAAATCAGTAACTTTCCCATATACCAACAATGAATCTTCTGAGAAATCAGTTAGAAAAACATTTTTTTCACAATATCTTTAAAAGATTCCTAGGGTTGTTTCTTTTTTTAAGGTATTTTTATTTTAGTTGTTGATGGATTTTAATTTAATTTATTTATTTATATGTGGTACTGAGAATTGAACCCAGTGCCTCACACATGCTAGGCAAGCTCTCTACCACTGACCCACATTCCTAGCCCCTTAGGATATTTCTAACAAAGGAAGTGAATGACCTCCACATAAAAATTGTGGAACACATTGAATCAAGTAATTGAAGAAGACCTCAAAAGGTGGAAAGACCTTCCATATATATGGATAAGTAGAATTAATATTATTAAAAGGCCCATACTACCAATAGAAATATACAGATTCAATGCAATCTCCATCAAAATGCCAGTGATATTTTTCACAGAACTAGGAAACAATAGTTCTAAAATTGATTTGGAAGAATAATAAACCCAGAAGAGCCAAAGTAATTCTAAGACAAAACAGTGATGCTGGAGGTATTATAAAACCTGATTTTAAATTATACTACAGAGCTATAGTAACAAAGCCTCATGATACAGGCATAAAATAGACACCTAGATCTCTGGTACAGAATAGAAGACGTCTTTTGTCACCTGCTCTTTGACAAAGATGCCAAAAACATACACTGGAGAAAAGAAAGCCTTTTTCACAAATGGTGCTGGGATGACTGGTTATCCATATGTAGAAGAGTAAAATTAAATCTTTATGTCTTACCCTGCACAAAAATCATCTCAAAGTTGATCAAAGACTTAGGAATTAGAACAGAACCTATGCAACTCCTAGAAGAAAACATTGAGCCAACATTCCAACATAAAGGCACAGGCAACTGGTTTCTCACTAAGACCACTAAAGCTCCGGAAATAATCCAAGAGTTCATCAATGAGATGGCATTCAATTCAAAAGCTTCTGTACAGAAAAGGAAATCAGGGAATGTGAAGAGAGAAACTACACAATGGGAGAAAATCTTGGCTAGCTATACTTCTGACAGAGGATTAATATCTAGAATAGAGAACTCAAAAAGTTTTACACCAAAAAATATAATAACCCAATTCATAAATTGGCAAATGAACAGACACTTCTCAAGAGAAGAAATTAAAATGGCCAACAAATATTTGAAAAAAATGTTCATCATTAGCAATTAGGGAAATGCAAATCAAAACACGGAAATTTTATTTTACACCAGTCAGAATGGCATCTACCAGGAATAAAAATAATAATCAATGCTGGAGAGGATGTGGGGGAAGTGGATCACTTTACACTTTTGATGGGATTATAAATCACTTCAACAATTATGGAAATCAGTATGGAGGCTCTTCCAAAGATTAGGCTTAGAACCACCAATATACACCTATATCACTCCTGGGTATTTCTCCTAAATTAAAAAGAGTTATCATATTATGATAATACATAGATACCCATATTTATATCAGCACAGTTCACGATAGTTACACCATCGTAGCAGCCTAGGTGTCTGCCAATGGATGAATTGTTAAAATAAATATGATGGATATACACACTATGTAGTTTTATTCAGTCATCAAGAAAACTGAAATTATGTCATTTACAGTAAAATGGTTGCAGTGAAGACCATTATATTAACAAAATAAGTCAATCTCAGAAGGCTGAGGGACATTTTTTTGCTCACATGCAGTAGCTAGAAAGAAAAAGGAAAAGAAAGGTGGAAACTGATGTCATGAAAATCAAAGGGAGATTATTAGAGGAAAAGGACCAAGGAATGGAGTGTAGGGATTAAGGGGGAAATTCCTGGGGAGTGATATTGGACAAATTATATTAGTACATTGTGTGCATTGTATGAATATGTAAGAACATATTCCAACAGTATATATCAGTAAAAATTGTGGAAAAAAGAAAGAAAGAAAGAAGAATTGCAACTCTCTTTTAAGGGGATTGCCTCTCAGGATGGGGCATTTGCTGTTAGAGCACTAAAGATAACATACCAGTTTATTTCTGTACTATATCGGAAATCACTAAAAATTATGAACCATGCTTTATCCAACCTATTTTGTGGATATTAGAATATTAACAGTACAGTTATTGGGGGATTATAACATTTGTGAGGGGTGTTATTGTCCTGTTTTCCCTTATACTCATTATTACTATCCTGAGGTTTGTGCATGCATTTGGATGTATTTCTTCTTCATTGTTATATGTGGATATTTTTGGAGAACTGCTTTCTCTGTGCTCTGGCCCTGGGCAAAGGCTGTATCTCAGTGTCAAACCCCACTGAGCAAAGTGGGCACAACCAAAGAGGTAGGTTTACCCATCAGCATCTCTTTAAGAGGAAAAAATAATAACCAGCAAGAGCAATAAACTAGAAGGAAAATATACTTCAACTAATAATTGAATACTTATTTTAAAGCATCTCTAAGACTCCAATAACTGAAGGGAAGAAATGGGAAATCACAAACTGTGTGGATGAAAAAAAAAGGCAACAGTGACAGTTAAATTAACTAAATTCAGAAAAAAAGGTGAAAAAGTAGTAAGATAGAACAGAGAGGAAGAAATGAGGGGAAAATAAATAAAAATAAGAAAAATGGCATTAAAATGAGAATAAAAAGTGATATGGAGATTAAAAAAAAAGAAGAAGAAATTAAAAGGAAAAAAATGAAATAAGAAGAGCTATTTTTTCCTTTATTCCAAAGATTCTGGGATGCCATGTTTTTATTGTTTCTTTGTGTTTTAAAATATCTGGCCATCCGTGCAAAAGTTTATTTTTCATTTTCCACATGTTTCTGAAGTTTTCTATTCTTTTGATATCTAATTTCCTTTCATTATGATATTAGAAGATGGAGGGCATTATATTAATTTTTTATATTTGCTATGACTTGTTTTGTGTCCTAGATATATGATTTACTGAAGTGATGTGCTGCTGAGTAGAATGTGTTTCTGCTGTTGGAAATAGGAACTCTTTTTGGTTTCTTATTGCATTGTTCCCTCATGTTACTTGTGTTTTGTGCATGTATTTGGATTGATTTTTCATCTGATATTTGATGTGAGTCATTATATTGAGATTTCTCTTTTGAATAGTCCTGAGATGTAGTTAAGTCATATATTCAAAACTCCGACTCAATGTGAGAAAGTGATAGTATCATTCATTCAAAACAATTTCTAAGAGAATGTCACCAGGAAAAGCAACAACTTCGAAGCAAAGCACTTGTTAATATGTAAGAAAATATATTTAAAATGATGACTCTAAATTATCTAGCCAATGTGAAGAGAGTGTTAATAATGCAGAAAGCACAAAAAAATTGGTCTAAGTGATTCCAAAATTAATATTCCAAGAGAGAAAAAGTAAAAAATAAAAAAAAATGAAAGAAAAAGTGGTGGAAGGTAAAATCTACAGAAGGAAAATGAAGGTGAACATGAAAAAGAGAAATGATGCAAATAGAAATGAGAGATGAGAAAACAAGTACAACAAAAACCCCATTGAAACAAGGAAAAGACTATGAATAGATTAAACGTAAATAATGATGAAAAATATAAAAAAATCTACAAAAATTCAAGACCTAGACAAGTTTTCCTTGCTGATGTAATTAAAAAGTGGATGTTTATTTCTACAGCACCTATTTTTAGAATTAATCAGTCTTTTGGGTTTTCTGGCTAGCAACTACAGATCTCCTTATTTGTTCTCAATTCTAATCCAAGAAGACTGGAGTCTCTACTGTGAAATACACTCCTGTATGCCTACCAGGAAGTGCTACAGAACCATTTTAAGAAACAGAGGTAAATTGTCTTGAACATTGGCTTTGTGTACCTGGAAATAGTTGTTGGGCTACGGTAGGAGCTGCCCAAAAACATGCACAAATTGAGACTGTGGAGCATTCTGTACTGTAAAATTCAGCTTGCCATATTACCTGTCTTTTGTTTGAAATACACAACATTTATTTAATATATATTTTTTTCAAATTCATTTAGGCCTTTCTTGAAATAAATGATACTCCTCCAAATCAATCAGTATGGATGAAGGATGCAAAGATACTTAAATCAGGTAAATTTGTAATACAAGTTCTCTGGGAAGATGTGTATGAAAACATTTGAAATGTTTGCAGTCTGTATACTTTTTTTTTTTTTTTTTTTTTTTAAAGAGAGAGTGAGAGAGGAGAGAGAGAGAGAGAGAATTTTTTGATATTTATTTTTTTTTTAGTTATCGGCGGACACAACATCTTTGTTTGTACGTGGTGCTGAGAATCGAACCCGGGCTGCACGCATGCCAGGCGAGCGCGCTACCACTTGAGCCACATCCCCAGCCCCTGTATACTTTTAATGCATTTAAAAACTTCATTTTATATTGGGCACTGAAAACTTTGTATCTTCTATGTGGAAACATTTTCTCAGTTCAGGTTGATATGTTTTTATTTTGTACCATTGCCTTCTAATGGTACATTTATGCTTATGTACCTCACATTGCTCCTGCCCATGGCATTTGTAGTGTCCTAGCCACAGTGCAAATATGAGTATGAACTGCTGTGTACAATATGATAGTCCAAGTATTTTATTTTTATTTTTTTAGTTGTTGATGGACGACTTTTATTTATTTATTAATTTATATGTGGTGCTGAGAATTGAACCCAGTGCCTCACACATGCTAGGCAAGCGCTCTACCTTGCTCTACAACTGCGCTACAACCTCAGCCCTAGTCCAGGTATTTTAAAATTAACTATAAATCTTTCTTTATACAAATCATGCCTAACTCTGTATGTTTAACCCTTTCCCTTGTCTTTAATGTCCCCTCTCATTACTCCTCATTAATCTCCAAATTTTTTGACATGGAATTGTTGTCTTTCTCTCTTGCAACTTTCATATTCTCACCATTTCCTGCCCATGGCTGCTAACTACACACCATAAGAAACAGCTCAGGCCATATTTCTGACAACTTTTATCCACATTAGCACATTCCAGGAGCTCAGTCAATTGTTAGGTCATGTAAATAAAGATTGGTGACAACATTGACTGATAAATTTATTTTCTCTAACACATGAGTAAAGTGTGAAATTTGTAAATGAATAATTTACAGAAGAAATTGTGAAGAATCGGTAGAAGAAATTACTAAAGTACTAAGAAAGGACCAAGCAAAGAAACACCATACTATGTACATCGGAAAGTGATGTCATAATCATTCCACTGTTCCTTTTCCATTCTCTTCATTCCCCTTTTCTAATATAACTCCTACTTTACCCCCACCTATTGTTGTGTGTTAGCATCCACATATCAAAGGGAACATTTGGGTTTTGGTTTTTTGGGATAGGCTTATTTCACTTAAATCATATACAAATATTAGTTAGGATCCAAATTAGTTTAAGATATACTCTGAATTTGTGTAAATATGTCAAAATACAATCTAATATCACGTATAACACAATTGAACAAATAAAAATTGTATGTACTTTAAAAATACTCACAAAATTGGGCTGGGGTTGTGGCTCAGTGGCAGAGCATTTGCCTAGCATGCATGAGGCACTGGGTTTGATTCTCAGCATCGCGTATCAATAAGTAAAAGAAAGGTCCATTGACAACTTAAAAAATATTAAAAAGAATACAAAGAAACTCAGGTTTCTAGAAGTGGGCAAAAAAATCTTCATAGGACCTCATTATCCTATTATATTATCTGTATATATTATTTTGTTCCACTTAGTTATACATGACAGGAGAATACATTTGACACATCATGCAGAAATTGAGTATAACTTCTCATTCTTTTTGTGTACATGATGTAGAGAGAGTTACAGAGGTCATGTAATCATATGCACAAAGGATAATAGTGATACTTTTGATTAAGGAGAAATGAAACTGTTGGATTCTTTAATCTTATATGTAAATCTTAAATATTTTATTGTTTATTCAGTCTTGATTAAACTGTAATGGATATAAAAACAAAAATAAAAGAAACACCACCCTATGTCAGCAGAGAAAGACATAATTAAGCAAGACTTCATAAAAGGTCTGAATCATAAAAGAAGAAAAGAAATCTATCAGAATAGAAGACAAAAATATTTCAAATGTGAGGAAATGGGCATAATTGATAAAGGTGTAATGCTATCAGTCATGTTGGAAATTACTATTACTGAAGAGGGGCTGTTTCAAAATTTCTCTTCTGAGGCAGAGCCTAGTAAACAATGTGAATTGTCATGTCTCTATGGGATTTTAAAATTTTGTTTCTGAGGATTTTCCATTTGTTTGAGTGGTAAATCTTGGACATGCTTGGTGACATGTAGTAGCTCCCCAAGAGGTTTTCAAAGTTTTGGATTAGTCTCAGTATGTCCTAGAAAAGTCAATAATAGCTGGGTTCAGTGAAGCACATCTGTAATCCCAGCTATGTGAGGGGCTGAGGCAGGAGGATTGCAGCTTTCAAGCCAGCCTCGGAATGCTGAGTGACAGTGTCTCAAAATATTATTAAAGACCTTGGGATGAAACTCAGTGGCAGAATATTGCAATTGTTGCACAAGTCCATGGGTTCATTTCCAGGAGCACCCCCACTCACACACAGTGGCAATATAAATTTAGAAATAAATATTCAGCTAACAGTTAAGCTTAATGTAAATTCAGATATGGGAAAATATAAATAAATTATTGTTAGATATACTTATCTTTATTATGCTAGAGGATCCATCTTTATAACTGTTCTGTGTCATTTAAGTAAATGTCAGCAGAGCCACATTTAGATGTGACACCAAAGGAAGGGCAAGATACTCTTGATGGTACCGAACACCTGCAGCCAAAGGTACGTAAACGTTTAAATTCATATTTATCATTGCTTTCATAATGAAGAATAAGTCAAATGAAATTACCTTTCAAATCAGTGTTAGAATGAGAAGATCATCAATTATTTCATAAGTCTAAAAACATTCAAACTGGTTATGAATCTACAAATAATTTCAGAATTCATGGTAGATCATAGATCATTTTAATCCTTGGTATTGATGAGAATTTTTTTTATTGTATGTGCTTCCATTTGGCTAGCTTCCTTAAATGATCATTGAGTTATGATTAATAACTGGTTGAAATTGTGAACAAATGTAACAGCAGTGGCCAATGAATGTATTCATGTTTAAGGGTGGTCACATCTCATGGCTCAAAGATTTCATTGTGTCTTGACTTCTGTTGACTCAGCCACACTCTTTTTGTGGGTGTCTTCCAGCCCAGTGAAGTCAGGTCACAGTGGGTCTTGGAACTCTGAAATCAAATACCTGGCTTTTCTGATCTCTCATGACTAAATCCAAGAAAATAAGAGCCTTAATGAAGATGGGTCCTGGCCAGGCAGTTTCAACTGCAGGGAAAAGTCTTCAGTGCACTTGTGCTCCCTTGACTTGTCAGGCAGAATCCAGGTCCCTTCTTGCTGAAAACCATTCGTTTGACTTGAGTGGCATGAGCTTTTGTTGAAATGGCTGGGATTTCCTCATTGGGCCTCCTGGAGGGCAGCTTTCCCTCTTCACCCTAACCAGTTTTGTTCTGACACTCATGCAATCTGATTCTTTGGTAAATTCTTTTATAGAACCCAGTACTTCTGGGTTTCATCTGGTGTCTGGCTCTCTGTAGTTATATACTGCAGTGTTTTTTACCATCACCTCAACGTACAGCCACACACCAGTTGAACTATGTCAAATCCAGTGAGCAGCTGACAAGCACAGTGTGCTTATGCACTCCCAGTTTTTCCCTTGGTACACTTTTCCTTAGATGTTTCCTAACTGGAAATTTCTGCATACTCTCCCTCATAATGGTTCGCTGTTATATACAGGTAAAATAAAGGAATGTTTTTCTTACTACTTTGGTGCTTTGTTAAATAATTTTTCCTCTCAGTAAAAATTTTCCCAAAAGACATTAACATTTCTTAAGTCTTTGATTAGCTAAAATGAAGCAAATGTGAGAATGCTCCATTTCTGCTCAGTATATCGTAATTCAAATTGTCTTATCAAACAAGTATCTAGTGTTAACACAAAATACTTTAAAATGTTTCAAATGTTTAAAGCTGTCTAATATCAGGTGTATTTGTAAGAATATTTTAAAATATATTTTTAAAATATTCTCTTATTTTTGGTAGAAAATATTGAGTAAGGTTAGGTGTAGAGATGTTATATCTTTGTGAAGTTATACACATCATTTAGTATATTGTCAGAGAATGTTTTCTTCTGTCCTTGCATTCTTGTTTTAGAATTAGTAGCCATAACGTTGAAAGTTAGGCTTAATTGGAGAGGATGTACAAAATTATATTCAAGTGTTTAAGTTTTAAGCATGTACTTGTCTAGTATTTTTTTCTTATTGATTTTAAACGTGGAAATTTAGGTGTCTGCATTTAAATAGTGATTAAGAATATGCAACTCAATACTGACATTAAGTTTACCAGCGCATCTGTGATATTTGTTCACCAAAGTGCTTTGATCATTTTTCTTGGGATGCACTTCAAATGGAAAAGCATATTGTGGAAGATAAGAGCCACATATTTTAAAAATGTTTGTTTGACAGAATATTTTTTTAAATACTAAGCAGCAAATATATTTGAGTAATTGAGGATATGAACCTACTAAATACTTGGTACCAAAAGGGAAAGGTAATAAGCGGAATATCTTCTCATGTTTTAGTGACAGGTAAAATTCAGAGTGTCATTATCTGATCCAAACTATTAATTCTGTTTCAAAACCTGAAAAGAACAATGTTGGGAAATACTGAAGAGAAGAGTAGAAAGTGGAATGAAGAATGAACAAAGCAGTATACAGTAAGTTAATGGAGAAAAATAGAAGCTGGTGTGCACTCTGAAGGGGGAAACTAACTTTCATATGTTAGAAAGAGGGAGAGAAGCATATGAAAATTGTGAGAAGAATATATGACCTTCCAGTATCAAACCTGGTCTGAAATACAGTGCTATTTTTTTCCCACTTTTCTTTTCTTCCTATCGGTGAGAATGGCATTAAGGAATGAAATACTAGGTCATCCAGAGCTACCTTGATTTTACCTCAAATAAACATAAACCTATATGCTTCCACAGCCATATACATAATTTGACAACATATACAATGCTGCTATTTCCAATGATAGTAGATACTCCAGAGGACGTGAAAATGGGGATTAGAGCAGACTTGGTTATGGAGTGATCACCAAAAACACAACCTGATGAAATGTCCAGTGGACATATTGAATCATTATACAGCTTTCATTTGGGGGACAGGGTACAGAGCAGATTGAGGCTCTATTCAAAATATGAAATTAAGGTAGAGGATTCAGATTTGAACTCCTATAGGCCAGATTTCTCCAGTTCTATGAATCAGTTGTTGGGGATGAGGTTCAAAATACACATTGCAATTCAAGTCTTTGATTCTTCATTTACAGTACATTCTAAGGTGATTCCAAAGGTAATGGACTTCTATTTCAAGAATGCTCAGTGAAGAGCAATGTGATGAGAACTGAGGACAAAAAACAGATGAATGGAAGGCAAATATTTTGCTTTCATTTCAGAACATGCTTCTTGACAAGGGGGAAGAATAAAAACCAGGAATAAAGAAATATTATTAGATACTGTTCTGAATTGGGGAAGAACTACTTACTAGGAAAGATTCCTAAAGAGACCCTCCAATAAGATGATCAAGAACACAGTGTAAGAGGTTCTTTTAGAAAAGCTGAAAAAATAGGTGTAAAGAGGGAGGAAAGAAGGAAGATAGAAACCTAGGTACATAAGGAGATAAGAATGAGAAAGCACAAAATGCATTTAAGCTGTGTTCCTTCCAAAAAAACTATGACTACTATTTGCTCATAGATGATAAAAAAAGATGAGAAGGGTAGAGTGGGGTCAAACTTGAGCAAGTCATTTCCTTCTGCTGCACTTGCAGACCTGGAGCCTATATTTGGCAGTGATGTTAATGGTTCAGATGAGATTTCTATGATTGTAGAAGCATTGGCTTTTTTAAAAAACACAGCTCTCGTCTGTTCCCTATTCTGGGGAGGGAGACATAGTGCAATGGAATCCAGAACTTTTAGGAAGCTATAAATGTGCTCTACTCCTGAGTGACACCTGACCCTATTCAGAGCTCATTTTGTAAGAGAGTCATTTCATGGAAATCCGTGAAAGAAGACCAAGATATAGGAAAGCAGACTTGTTGGAAATAGAAGTCTTTGTAGAGCTTATACTTTGAGTATCAAAAGAGTTATTTTTCATGGGTATTTCCACAAGTTTTAAGTACGTTTTAAGTATGGTAGGAAATAATTCTGCAATAACACAATCAACTCTTTCCCTTTGTATCACCATGCTTTGAGACTTTAACCTTACCATGCATTGTTTCTCAGAACTGGGCCTTCTGTCTTCTCCTGTGATTGCATCAAGCAAGCTCAAGTTGCCTAAAGCAGAGGATGCAAGAAAAGAAGGCACACCAGTGTCCCCCATGGGTATGAGAAATCAAGAATGTTTTTAATGAGCTCTTTTCTGAAAGTGTGTATCTCAGCCAATCGGTTGAGGGAAAGTTCTTGGATCAGAAATGGATGACCACTTTCACTGGACTCTACACAATTGGTACTCACTAACTTCTAGCACAACTGGAGGAACAGCACAGGTGTTGGTAGTGCAGTGAACTGAAGAACTCCCATATGTTTCAATGAAGATATCTGCCATCACATCCTTCCTCACTATGCCTGTTTACATTGGCATCCATTTGCTTTCCTCTTTGATTTATGACTGTTGGAAAGAGTCTCTCTGTAGGAAACTTCACTGCTTGTTTTGACTCAGCCTACATTTCTGCCCTTGTTTGATGTGGTACCATGTAGCCTTGTGGTTTTCAGAACCAAAAACCAGGAAATAGGCACACAAACCCTAAAGGGCCAAAGGCTACAGAAGTTATTCCCAAAGCTAAGCATGAGTGTCCAGCTCCTTCTTAATATGACAGGAAAGTATGGCTGGTTTTGTCACATGCATGCCTAATTGACTCTATGTCCCTTTTTCTTTTCACTGCCTCAGACGGATCCTTCCTTGAAGGTAATGTCACCTTGTGTTTCTCCTCCTATGACCTACACATTGCAGAAAACACACAGCATTTATTTAACATCATTTTCCCAAACCCATCCAGCCTACCACTGGATTGAGATATTCTCCTGCAACTACAGCCATAGAGTTGAAGGGTGTCAGGAAGAAAGATGTCAGGACTGTCATATCAGGTCCATTTTGCACTAGGAGTTCTTTGGAAAGGCGTCTATGGAAACACCTGAAATGGTGGCATTATGTGAAAACCTCTGAAAGGCTCCCATTCCTCATTCTTTTGTATGCCCAATTGGAAGGGGAGATTGGATATAGAAAAGGCCAATGTCAACATGGGCATTCACGTTGAAACAAAATTGCCTTTATAAGCGTAAGAAAAATACTTTTAAAGGCAACCATTATCTCAGTTGTTAAGCGTAAGAAAAATACTTTTAAAGGCAACCATTATCTCAGTTGTGTGTAAAACCCAAGATCCACCACTGGATTTACGGATTTATAACCATGAATGAGGAAGCTTAGTCTAAGGTTCTCCAAAGTTTTCAGATGTGCAATGGACAGCTAGACAGTAGTGCCAGGCTCCTGAGAGACTGAGGTCCACATTGGAGTTGGATGCAGGAATAGATGGTGAGCTTGTGAGACATATGAAGAAACCACGTAAAAACAATTAGATTGCTTTCTACCATGACACCCAGTGTATTCTTTGATGGCTCACACCCATGTTGTGCTTTATGCATGGTTTTACTCAGTCAGTGACCTCCTCCTTTCATGTGATTTATTCTGCAATCACTTAATATATTATGTCACTATACATTTCCCCTTTCCTTTCTCGTATAGAAAAAGTATTGTATTTTTAGCACAAAGGCAACAATTTCCTCGCATGGTCTCTGAGACTGCCCATCCAAAGTTCCTCCTGCATGACACTGATGCCATTGATCATATTCCTACTTGTGTATGTAAAAATCATATTCAAGGGAGGGAACTGAACCCAGGACTTTGACATGCGAAGCAGTTGCTCTACCTGAGCCTGAATGCCAGCTCTTCTGATTCATTGTGGAGCTTGGTAAATCCAAGGCTCAGGACATTGCACAGCAAACATGAAAAACACTTTCCTCAACGTAGGCAGCTGAGCAGCACAAAAACCTCATGGTGAACACAAAAACCTGAATCAGTTCCTGTAGTTCATTTTCCATCTGACTGGATCCCTTTTATGCACTTGTGAAATGATCCATGATCCAGGGTCACAGATTTGTACTTGAATTCACTTAAGTCTGGATCCTCATGACTTCTGGATTTCAGGGAACAACATGAAGTCTTCATATCCCCTGTGTCTGCATACCTTCCCCGAGTCCAGGTGTGTATCATTTTTATATTGTGCTGTTGTCTTCTACACATTCACCACCAATTTTGCACAGGCCCCTCGCATTTGATGTGCCCAGGGGATTTGTCACATTGTTCTCGCTACACTGCACATATGAGGCATGAACCTTGGTGTACCCACATTGCCTTTATGCACTGATGTTTTATGCATGTGATGGTCCAAGTGTTCTCAAGTTAACTGGAAACCTTTCAGAGTGTAAATTGTGCCTCTCTCTATGTATGCATCCCTATTCCCTGTCCTTTCAATCACTTGACATGACTCCTCATCACTCCCTGTATTTATTTTGAGCAATGCAAATGCCATTGAATTATTCTCATTCTCTCTCTCTCTCTCTCTCTCTCTCTCTCTCTCTCTCTCTCTCTCTCTCGCAACTCCCTTCCTTGCTGTCACCATTTCCGACCCCTGGCTGCCCCCCTCTCTCATTCAGACACTGCTTTGGTCCTACATCTAGGAACGCCACAACATCTGAAGTCTTTTATCTACACTAACACTTACCAAGAGCTCAGTCAACTATCAGGTCAAGTAAATCAAGACTCTTGGAAATGGTGACTGATAACATTGACTGATGATGGGAACCATAATGTTGTTCCCTGTAATCTAGATGTCATGAGGATCCAGACCTAAGGGAATCATTGACAATGTGTGATTTAAACATCCAGTGGAAAAACTACTAAAGAGCTAGCCAAGCAGCAATGCAAGAAACACCAGTCTGTGTACCTAGGAAAGTTATGTCATGTTCATTCCAATGGTTTTCCTAATATCTAGCATAAGAACCCTCAGGAGGAAACTCAGTGGCAGAATGTTTTACAAGCATGCCAAAGTCCATGGGTTCCATTCCAGGATCACTCACTCACACACAGCAGCAATATAAGTAATAAAATCAGCATTCAGCTGAAAGTGAAGCTGCACGTAAATGCATGTGTGGGAAAAGAGAAGTGAATTACTGTTAGACCCATGTATTTCCTTTAGGACACAGGATCACTTTTCAAGATGTTCTAATTCATTTATGTAAATCTGCATATTTGTCAGCAGAACCACATTTCAATGTGACAGCAGAGGAAGGAGGCACAACCCTTGGTGGTTCCAAGAAGCGGAAGCCAAAGGTATGTAAACATGTCCATTTCAGTTCCTGGCTTCCCAACATTTTCCTTGCTTTACTAATGGACAGTAGACCCCATGAATTTACCTCTCCAAGTATTCTCATCATGCCTAGGTCATCACTGAATCCTTAGGTCTAAAAAAACTTGGAATGGTTATGAATGTGCAACCCATTTCAGAATTCATGGTACCTTATTGAACTATTTGCTCCTTGAGTCTGAGGCCTAAAATTTGCTTGCTATTTTCTGCTTCCATTTGGATAACCTCCTTAAATGATCAATGACTTATGATCAAATATGAGACTTATTAACAGCTGGTTATTATTATGAACAAATAAAAAAAGCAATGGCCACTGAATGGACTCATGTTCAACAGTGGTCCCTACTTGTGGCTCAAAATGTTAGGTTTATACTACCAGCCTCTAATCAAGGGTCATGGATTTCCCTAGGCCTTGTCTTTGGTGTGTATTACCCAGTAGAGAACTGACTCAATTCTGCAACACAGCTGCCTGAGCAGTCAGGCAAGACAGCCAAAATAAAAGGGCGAGAATAGGAAAGGAAGAAGTCAAAATATCATTGTTGGCAGAACAATAGGATCTTAGCTCTTGAAGAACTAAGAAACTCCACCAAAATATTTCCAGAAGTAATAAACAAATTGAGAAAAGGAGCAGGATAGAAAAAGAACATTAAAAAGAAAAAAAAAAAAAAAACCTGTGCTTTCCCATAGACCCACAGTGAATTTTCAGAGCATTTTAGAGAAATGGCAATCAGGAAAGCCATTTCTTTCCCATGATATTCGAAGTTTCCCTGCTAGATTCTACTGCACTTTTTTTGTGGCTGTCTCCTGGCCTATTGAATTCATGTCCCAATGGGTCTTGGAAATATGAACTAAAAATCACTTTTCTGCCTTGGTATCCTTTTCTGTAACTGTTTCCTAACTAGAAAGTGCTTCCTACTCTACCACTTCATTAAGCACAAGTTAGATAAATGCAAAATGGAGTAAACTTTCTCTCCCTAATTTGGCATCATGTGCGATGGATGAGTCTTCTTCTCAGTAAAAATTTCCCCAAACGTTATTTAGATTGCAAAAGTTTTTGTTCAGCTAAGTGAGGCCAAGGGAACACTGTTCCATTTCCATTCAGCGTAGCATAATTCAAATTGTCTTACAAACCAACATGATTCTATCACCAAATATCCTGTCATCGGAATGTTTCCAGTGTGTAAGGCTGGCTGATATCCGGTAAATTTGTCAAAATGTGTTCGAGTATATTTTAAATATCATTCTCTTCTTTATGCTAGAAAACGTTGAATCGGGTTAGGTGTTACAGGTATTGTATGTTTGTACAGTTATGCACATCAGATAGTATGTTTTGAGAGAATGCATTTCTTCTGTGGTTGAATTCTTGTTTTAGAGTCATTAGCCATGTGAAGATCAAAGTTGGTCTTCATAGGAGAGGATATATGAAGTTCTCTTTTCAATCATCCAATTTTGGAAGACAAGACATGTCTAGTTTTTTAATCCTTACTGATGTGCAAAGTGCAAGTGAGAGATCTGCTTTAAAATCATAATTCTGAATCAGTTATTGATAATCATTTTAAATGATATCAGTTTTGATATTAATTTCACCAGAGCGTCTCTGAGATTTGCTCAGGAGAGAGCTTGGATGGTTTCTCTGAGGATGCCTTTGAAAAGGAAATGCATATTTTGGAAGATAAGTGCCAATTAAAAATTTTTCAGTGACCAAAATATTTATTTAAATTCTAATTTGAAGTATATTTGAGTAGTTTTAGACATGAATCTTCTTAGTAGTGCTTACACATGTGGAAGGTAACAAGGTGTTTTCTGCTTGTGCCATTTGTGGAACCAGTAAACTTCAAAGTGTTATCAGTTGATTGGATTAACTGATTCAAAACCTGAGTAGACTAATGTTGGGAAACACTGGAGGGGAGAGTAGAAAGTGGATTGAAGAAGGAGGAAGGCAGAGGGCAGAGAGTCAATGGAGACAAAAGCAGCAGGTGTGCAGAGTGAATGGGAGAAACTCAGATGAAGTGTCAGAAAGAGTGCCAGAGAGAGAGAGAGAGAGGCATATTAGTGATGCCATAAAGCCTTGTGAGCTTCAGGGACTAAATGTGGCATAAGATGTAGTGCCAAATTGTTCCACTCTTCTTGTCTTCTTTCCAGTGAGAAAGGCATTCAGGAATGAAGTCTCAGGTCATGCACAACTACCTTGATTCAATACTTGTAAACGTATATGTTTCAACAGCCACATACAGAATTGAACATCCTATGAAATCCTTGTATTTTAGCACTTTTGGGGATTAGGGATCATAGGATTGGTCATGGATAAATGAAGACCCTCGTGGTAGAGGATTTTGTCCTCAAAACAAGAGAAGTATTCATTTAACTTATTACCTACATCCAGTCTAATACCTTTTGGCAGGAAAACCAAAACTCTAAAAAGATCATATACATTCTTTGGAAAAGATATTTAGATAGAGTAAAATGGTAGATACATTGATTTATATGATGTTTCAAACAAACGTAATGTGTTGTATTATGATAACAATGGTTCCACAGAAACTTGTTTTAAAACTGAAGAATATATTTAAGCATAGGAGATTAGGGTGATGCTGAAAGAAGTGGCATGGTGGAAGATGGGTGCCGTTTGGGGTGATGAGCCTAGTACTCTCTCATACTATAACACCATTTACATATCATCATCTTTGAAAGCCTTTTACTTCCTATTTATATAAATTCAGAAAAGTTCTAATGAACCTGTCACTGAAAATTATATATTCTTTCTTGTATTTCTAACTAGGGATATATAAAACCTTTGTTATGCTGACCACAGATATTTTAATCAGACTGATATTTAATCAGATTTTCTCTCACTAATATGGCCTTACTTGTATACAAGAGAACATACCATTGAATGATGAAGAATACAAGATAAAGTGTGAAGTGAACTTTGCCTTCTTAATAATTAAATGTAATGTAATACTGGAAAAAAAAGAAAGAAAGAAGGTAGCTAGGTACAGTTGTGAAATAATGTCATTTTCCAGAGACACAGATTTTTCCTTGAATTCATTTAACAAGTTCTCTGTAAAAGCATCTATAAACACACTTGAAATTTTGGCCCTATATGAAAACCTCTGAAATTTTTCTGTTCATAATTCTTTTGTATCCCCAATTTGAAGTGAAGATTGGGTACAAAAAGACCAATTTCAATGTGTGCATTCATCTTTGTACAAAATTGCCTTTATGAGCATAAGAAAAATATTTTTAAAGGCAACCATTATCTCAGATGTGTGTCAAATCCAAAAGGCATCACTGGTCTCCTTGCATATTTTAGTGTGAATATCCCTGAAGTATATTTTTATGAAGAGGAAGGCAGTAGAGATAGGAGAATAGAAAAGTGTGTGCAATTTCATGTTGTTACTAGGGAAAATGAGGTGTTGATGTAGGATGTGTTGGTTATGAGGATGAAAGAGTATATAGAAAAGTAAAAATTTCAAGGAAGAATGAAAGAGTATAGTAGAATATGTCTGTTAGCAATGAAAAGAGAAAAGATTTGAAATAGAGTAGTGAAATAAACAATACTAAACAAAATCAAAATTTACTAATTCAAAACCCTTAACACTCAAAAAGCTGAGAAAGAAAACTTGGCTACTCATTTAAAAAGCCCAGAAATGGGAAGACATTTAAAATATATCTATATATCTATCTATATATATAGATAGATAGATAGATAGATAGATAGATAGATAGATGGATATTACACACTCAGAAAAAAGCATTGAAAAAAAGAAAAACAATAGTAAAAATCTTTTATTAGTTTTAATTAGTTATACGTAACACTAGAATGCATTTATGCAGTTTCACATTTCATACAAAGTTGGGATATAATTTCTCATTTTTCTGAGTGTAGAAGTTGTAAAATCACATTGGTCATGTAGTAATATATATATATATATATATATATTATATATATGTATATTTATATATATAAATTAACAATATCAGTTTTGTTCTACTATCCTTTCTATCCTCACATCTCCGTTCCCTTTACTTCCCTCTATCTAATCTAAGCTAAATCTATTCTTCTCTAGTGCCACAACCCCCTTATTGTGAATTAAAATCTGCATATTAGAGAAAACATTTGACCTTTTTGTGTGATTTAGTTTATTTTGCTTAGCATGATATTCTCCAACTCCACCATTGTCTGGCAAATGCCATAATTTCATTCTTTTTTAAAGCTTAGTGATATTCCATTGAAGATACATACCACATTTTCTTGATCCATTCATCTATTGCACAGCACCTAGGTTTGTTCCATTGTTTAGCTATTGTGAATTACTATTCTGAAGTAGAACATAATATATGGTCTGTTTTTGAGAAGGATCCATGTGCTGCTGAGAAAAAAGTGTAACTGCTTGATGTTGGGTGATATATTCTATATATGTCAATTAATCTGGGTTATAAATTGTATTATTGAGTTCTATAGTTTCTTTATTCAACTTTTGTTTGGAAGATCTGTCCAGTGTTGAGAGAGGTCTGTTGAAGTCTCTCATGATTATTGTATTGTGGTCTATTTGACTCTTGAACTTGAGAAGAGTTTGTTTGATAAACATAGCTACACCATTGTTTGGGGCATATATATTTATGATTGTTATGTCTTGTTGGTGTATGGTTCCCTTGAGCGGTATGTAGTGTCCCTCTTTATCCCTTTTGATTAACTTTGGCTTGAAATCTATTTTATTTGATATGAGTATGGACATTCCTGCTTGTTTCCGAAGTCCATATGAGTGATATGATTTTTCCCAAGCTTTCACCTTCAGTCTATGTATGTCTTTTCCTATCAAATGCGTCTTCTGTAGGCAGCATATTGTTGGATCTTTTTTTTTGATCCATTCTACTAGCCTGTGTCTCTTGATTGGTGAGTTTAAGCCATTAACATTTAGGGTTACTATTGAGATATAGTTTGTACTTCCAGCCATATTTGTTTATTTATGTTACTTAACATGGTTTGTTTTTCCTCTTTGATTATTTTTTCCCTTTACTGTACTACCTCCCACTGTTGGTTTTCATTGTTATTTTCCATTTCCTCTTTCTGTAATGTTTTGCCGAGGATGTTTTGAAGAGCTGGTTTTCTAGCTGCAAATTCTTTTAACTTTTGTTTATCATGGAAGGTTTTAATTGTTTTAATTTCATCTTCCATCCTGAAGCTTAATTTTGCTGGATACATGATTCTTGGTTGGAACCCATTTTCTCTCAGCATTTGAAATATGTTGTTCCAAGATCTTCTAGCTTTCAGAGTCTGTGTTGAAAGATCAGCTGTTATCCTGATTGGTTTACCCCTAAATGTAATCTGCTTCCTTTCTCTTGTAGCTTTTAAAATTATCTCCATATTCTGTATGTTGGGCATCTTCATTATAATGTGTCTAGGTGTGGATCTCTTATGACTTTGCATATTCGGTGTCCTGTAGGCTTCTAGGATTTGAGATTCTGTTTCATTCTTCAAGTCTGGGAAGTTTTCTCGTATTATTTCATTGCATTCATTGCTCATTCCTTTGGTTTTGACCTCTATACCTTCCTGTATCCCAATAACTCTTAAGTTTGGTCTTTTTATGTTATCCCATATTTCTTGGATGTCCTGCTCATGGTTTCTTAACAGACTTGCTGAGCTGTCTATGTTCTTTTCAAGTTGAAATACTTTGTCTTCATTGTCTGATGTTCTATCTTCTAAGTGTTCTACTCTGCTGGTAGTACTCTCATTTGAGTTTTTAATTTGGTTTATTGCTTCCTGCATTTCTAGGATTTCTGTTTGTTTTTTATAACCTCTATCTCCCTGTATAGTTGATCTTCTACTTCTTGGATTTGTTTATGTAATTCATTGTCAAAGTGATCTTTCATTGTCTGATTTTGCTGTCTAATGTCTTCCTTGAGACTCCAGATCATCTGAAGCATGTATATTCTGAATTCTTTATCTGACATTCCATCTGCTGCAGATATTACCTCTTCTAAAGTTGAGTTGACCTCATTGCTTATGGCCCTTTCTTGTCTTTTCATACTGCTCACATTTCTTTCTGCTTGGTGAAACTGTTGTGTTATTGATTTTTTTCCCCCTTCTTTGGGGAACTTTTTTTAAAAATATTTTTTAGTTGTAGATTGACACAATACCTTTATTTTATTTATTTATTTTTATGTGGGACTGAGGATCAGGCCCAGTAACTCACATGTGCCAGGCAAGTGCTCTATCACTGAGCCACAACCCCAGCCCTCCTTGGTAATCGTTTTATTGTTCTTCCTTAACTGGAAATCATTCCGTGCTCAACCTGATGGTTATGTACTGTTGGGTAAAGGGAATACATAAAAACCTATTCCTTAGTACTTTGCCATTTTTTCAAATAATTTTTTTATCAGGACAAATTTTAACAAAATGTAACTAGACTTTGTAAACTCTCGCTGATATAAAAGAAGCAACAGCCATACTTTATTATTTAATATAACATTATACAGACTCTTTTATCAAAACCAGTTTCTTATTCACACACTAAAATAAATCAGTCACTGGAATGATTTCAATATTCAATGCTGAATAATAGCATGTGTATTTGTAAAAAAGATTTTAAATCAGTTTTTATTAAATATCCTCTTTTGGTGGGAAATGAAATGTTGGATCATGTACACTGAAGTTTGTTTCTTGTGGGAATATGCACATCATCTATTGTATTGTCAGTGAATATGTCTCTTTGTGCTTCCTTCTGGATTTACAGTGTCAGTTTCCATATGGAGATAAAAGTGCAGCTTAATCTGGAGAGTGTATATGAGGTTCTGGTTTGAAATATTTCAATTTTCATTAGGCAATTGTCTGAAGATGTTTCATATTCATTCATCTGAAAACTTATCTGGTGATGCAAATCAAAAAGAAAGACACAAAGTAAAAGAACATATAGATGGTAAGAATTATATATGAAAATAATTCATAAGATGAGATGTTTGTTTTCAACCTGACCACCAGTATATTCTAATAGTTGAAGAAATGTACTATTGCAATTGTATTGAGGAAAAAACAGTGAGAAGTTAAGATTTATAGCATCAATTTGCCTGAGAGATAGGGGGATTTTTGATACTTTTTCTGTCTTTCTTACTGTTACAAAACCATTGAATGGATTCTGATCACACAGAGCAATATTTTATTTACCATAACTACATATAAACCCATATAGTTATTTACCATAACTAAATATAAACCCATATAGTCTGCTATGTATGTATATGATTTAACATCATCATCTAAAATGTTACTACTTCCTAGGACAGAAAATAGCAGAGAGAAGCAGAATGGGAAACAGAAAAAAACAGATTGTTTTTGGTTGGGTGAATGCAAAGTCATCATTTGTTTAAATGTCTACTGAAAAGTGTGATTTATATACAGCTTACAACAGGGATGTGAACAGGAGGATCCTGGGGCTAGCTCCAAATAGGAAATTAAGGTAGAGAACTTGGAAATGAATCAGTATAGTCCACGAAACTCAACATTTAATGAATCATCTTCTGGGGACAATGTCTAGAATGCACATTCAAATTCAGCAGTTCTTTGATTCTACCTTTCTAATAAAATCAAAGGTGATTCCAATGTTCCTGCTCCCTAGACCACATACTGGTTCTTGTGGGAATATGCACATCATCTATTGTATTGTCAGTGAATATGTCAATTTTTTAGCAAGGGAATGAACCTCTCTTGAGAAATATCAGTGAAGACCATTTGATCATAGTTTAGGCTATAACTAGATCATAGGGAAACATCAATCTTGTTTATAATCTGAGTATGTCTCTTGACAGGTAAGAAGGAAGCAAAAATTAAGAAACTGAGAGGATGAATTTCATTTGGCTTCAGTATATTTGCATCAGTAAAAAATGAGATTTTAGTGGTCCTGAGTTTATTGGAAGATGCTAATATTGTATAATCTACAGCTCCTCATTTCTTCTCTCCTTAACAACCAGGCATTGGGAATGGGTGTTGCATCATGTATTTGTTCACATGAGATATATATCATTTTAGAAACTTTGGTTATCTTATTAAAGATACCTTATTTTTTTCATTTAGAGGAGTGATGGTACTATGAATTGACCCCATAGCCTTGTGCCCGCTATGGTTACACTCTTTTGTGAGTGACATTCTCATTGTTAGATAGCTAATTTTCTGATAAGATCCTTTAAAGACTAACTTGATATACCAAAACAGATTAATTTTTTAAGTGGAAGACTTTGTAGAGTTAATTCCTTGAACTCAGTAATTGTCATTTTAAGTATAATGATTTTGAATCATAATTGTTCTTAGTTTTTTTAGGTTTTTTAGCAGAAGACTCTTTAGAGTTAATTCCTTGAACACAATAATTTTCATTTTAAATATAATGAATCATAATTTGAATCATAATTTTTCTTGATATGTGATAACTCTGTGACACATGATTTCTTCTTTTCAGTTACAACATTTTTGTACTTTAAGCTTATTATACTTTATTTCTTAGATGTGCTTCCTATGTCCTCTCTCATGAGTGGATCGAGAAATGATAAATGGCTAAACCAGAGGAAATAAGAATTATCAGTGTACCTGTCTCCCATAGGTATGGAAAAACAAGAATATTTTCACTAGCTGTCATTATAAAAGTATGTCTGAGCTGACCAATGCAGAGAACTCCCTTTAATGAGCAACAAGTTGTACAATTCCCTGGACCCTTATAACAACTTTTTACTACTAAACTTGTAGAAGAAATGGAGGGATATGACACACAAATATAATGTGATGGATTAAATATTTTTTTAAATTATATTAAAGATACTCACTGTTACATTCTGAAATCAACTTTCACATTTAGCCTGCCAAGGTCCTGCTTTTGTCCTCTGATTAGAGGTCATGTTTCTCTCCATAAGTCTACATGTTTAGGATGGTAAATACACATTCCTAATTTATTTTGGTCATTGGAAACATAATCTCACTTTTGGAAACTTAACTATATATTCCTGGTATTCTTCAGTACATTTCGGTCATGTGACTCTACCAACACCAAAAGGAGACATACCCAAAAGTATAATAATCATTATCAAAGCTAAGCACAGTGATTCAGTTCCATACTAATTCAGCAGGAATGGATGAGTGGATTTTGTCCTATTTTAATGTTTAGTGATATATGTCCCTTTTGGTTTTCAGTGTCTTAAGAGAAATTTCCTAAGGTAAAGGTAATTCTATTTTTATTTGTATCTTGAATTAGTAATTGCACATGGTATGAAGAATGTAATATTTATTTTCCGTTTTTAAACACATCCAGCCTACCACTACCATGAAAGATTCTTTCCAAATGAAGCAGTAGGGATCAAGGCCATAAGGACACTCAAACCTGGTAAATTTCACAGTACAAATTCTCTAAAATGAATTATATTAAAACTTGTTAATTAATAGGCTCTTCCTATTCCTAATTCTTTTTTCCCCACATTTGAAATGATGATTTTGACAATCATGGCCAGTGTCAATCTTGGCACCCATGATAAAAAGTAGATATTAATAAGCATAAGAAAGATTTTTAAATTGTAACATTTATCTCAAATATTTCTATGTTTTAAGCTCTGCAATTGGAGTCACTATATATTTTAGGGCTTCACAGAGGTGAATTATTGGGCCATAATTTTCCCCCATATTGAAATATATTTACTGGAGTGTGGTAGGCAGTGAGACCTAGTATAATCCCAGCTTCTAATGAGATTGAGGAAGGAGTTCAATGCCAGTCTGGGAAATAGGAAAACTCATCTTTTCAAATAATTGATTTTATTTCCATTATGACATCCAGTCTATTGAGAAATTGCACTGAAGGTGTTGTATATTGTGTCACACTTTATATGATGCCCATAATACTCATGTGATCAGTACTATACTTAGAAAATCAAACAATATATTGTATATATCTATTTAATTTTCTCAGACCTTTAGAATTGTATTGTATTTTATAGAGAACAATCATTCACATCATTGAATAGTGACCACAAATGATAAATTCAAAGTTACTTATGTGTACCACTGATGTTTTTCCTCTCATTTTTGTCACTATTTCGTCATTGTTGTTGTTGTTGTTTTCCTATGATGGGGATTGAATCCCATTTATTTTTCAAACTAGACATCTCTTTGCCACTAAGATTCACCACCAGTGTTCTATCCTTTTTTTTTTAAATTGGCTGTTTTTATTTTTTCATAAATTAGGATTCATTTGGACACAATTATGAAATTATGGAATACTTGTTGCTCTAGTTTGGATCCCAGTATTTTACTTTTCCTTCTTGACTTTCTTCCCTGTTCCTAGGTCTTCTTTTTCCCGTCTATTCTATTATTTTGTGTATTTATGTGTTTATCTTGTCTATTTATTTATTTGTGGTACTAGGGATTGCCACATTCCCAACATTTTTTATTTTTTATTTTGAGACAGAATCTCATGAGGTTGCTTATACTTTCAATAAGTTGCTCAGGCTGGTTTCAAAAGTGCCATCCTTCCACTTCCTATTCCTGGGCCACTGGGATGGCAGGCATGCACTAACATACCTGATTATGTTTGTTTGTTTGTTTTTTATATTAGAGTCTTGCAAATATACAGAATGGTGAGATTCCCTGTGATATATTCATATGTGGGCATGAGAAACATGTCAGATTCATTCTGGTTTTCTTCCCTTATTTCATCTTTTCTCCCCTACCCCCAGGCCCCTTCATCTAATCCATGAATCTTTCTTCTACTTAAATGGAATCCTCCTCCCACACACACACACACCTTTTCCCTTTCTTTCTCATTTTCCCTTTTTTTCCTATTATTTTGGACTTGCTTTCACATGTCAGAGAAAATTTTTGACCTTTGACTTTTCAAATCTAGTTTATTTCACCTAACATGATAGTCTCCAGTTTCATCCACTTACCAGAAAATGCTATAATTTTATTCTTCTTTATGCTTACTAATACTCTGTTATGGCTTACTAATACTCTGTTATGTCTAAACATACATTTTCTTTAGGAATAATCCAATTAGCTAATGGGCAAAAATGGGATCTAAACATATACTTCTCAAATGAAGACAGTTAAGTGGCCAACAAATATATGAACACATCTCAACATCTCTAGTAATCAGGCAGATGGAACTCAAAATTTCACTGAGATTTCATCTCACTTCTGTTTAAATTGACATCATCAAGCATACAAATAATGATAAGTTTGGGGAAGGATATGGGGGGGGAGGTACACTTAAACATTGTTGTTGGAATTGCAAATTAGTGCAGCCTCTCTTGAAACTGTGAAGATTTCTCAAAAAACACTATGAATGGCATATGATCCAGCTTCCCACTCTTTGGAATATATCCAAAAGATCTAAATTCAGTACACCATAGGGAAATAGGCTCACAGTGTTTACTGCAGCACAGTTTGTAATACCAAGCTATGGGGAATAAACCAAGGTAACTTTCAAGAGATGAATGTGAAGGAAATGTGATATATATACACAACTGGGGAGCACTGGGCTGGCTCCTGGTCCACCAGGACCCCAAGACTGCTGGAGTGGAGCATGTGTCCCTCCCTCTTTGGGGATGAACTGACTCCATGAGTCACCACCACAAAAGGACTTCTAAGCCTGGCCACTGAAGGGGTTCATTCTGAGAAGCCACTTGGGGCCAGGGGATCACAACACAAATGTAGCCTGTTCCCTGGGCTTGTGGGTTATGCACACAACACAATGTCACCATAATAAGGGGACCCTGGGCCAGTTCAAAGGGCATTTCATTCCAAGCTCTATTAATATTCGTGAGCAGAGTCTCATTTTCCACAGACTTTGATTTGTACTTCTTTTAATTTAGTGAAACATAATCTTCCTGGGGGCTGAAAATGTAGGATCCTAAGTGATTCTGAGGATGTTTCCTCCATTTAGACCCCTTTCATCTTTATTTTGCTCTATTATCTTATACTTATTTATCTCCCTCCATTTATGCTTATACCCCTAATTTCCATCCTGCCTACAACATTAGAGTGATTTTGTTTTGATGCATGTATACCTGTGAACCACTCTTGAGAATATTCATGTCAATCACTTTAAACTTACCTAGAAAATGTTGATAGAATGAGTTCTGTTCAACTATTTTTATCCATTTCTTCATTTTTCCCTATCCTCTGCCATTCCTCCTCACCATCCCAATATTTTAGACAAACACAGACCCTACTTAAGAGGTGCCACCCGCTCTTGTAATGGCTTTCATGTACTCATCCTTTATTTCTCTCTGGCTAGTATGCTAATACTTTACCTCTCAGCTTAGACTAATTCAAGCAAAATCATCCCCCACACCAATTATCTACATTCGCATTTACCAGGGACTCAAAGTATAATTAGGGGTCAAAGAAATAAAGGCTGGGTACACAAAGGTGACTGAAAAGATTTTCTCCTGTTCACAAGTAAAAGAAATTTACATGTAGGGAAATAATTTACAATTTAAGCCATAAATCTGTAGAAAAATGCTGAAGTATGCCCTAAGCAAAGAAGTTTTTTTTTTTTTTTTTTAATTAAGACAACAACAGCCCAAATCAAGGAACAATTCAGAGAACAACACATCTTTAGAAAAGAAATTTGTCAGAAGTGTGGACAAAAAAAGGGGGCAGAGTGTTCATAGTAGATGAGTAAAAAGTACCAGGCACTTTTGAAACCATTAAAGATGCACAGGGCCTGATTAAAATTTACTATTAGGAAGTAGAGAATAATTTAAGTTTCTATGCCACTGAAAAGTTGTTTTTTTTTTTTTTCTGATTATTTGTCATTTTATGTTCAGTGGGTGAATTTGTAGGTGAATTTTGGGGGTATTTGTTTGCACTGAAGCTTACAACATCCAGTTCTCCCCAAGTGGTTTGTTGAAGTTTGGGGTCAGTTGAAGTATTTTCTAAAGAAGTCAAGTCTCACTGGCTCAGCAGAGCGCATCTGTATAGACGCAGGTGTTCAGGTGGCTGAAGCCTGGTGGACAGCTGGTTTCAGGCTATTCTGGGCACATCAATGAGACCCCCATCTCAAAAGAAAATCAAAAGTACTAAAGCAGATGAGTCTCAGCAGTTGAGAGTGTGCTAAGAATGCAGTGGAATAAATGTGTATATATGTGAAAACACCACGGTGAATCTCACCATTGTGTACATCCACAAAAATGGCATCCTGATTAGATTAAGATATAGCCCATATGATTATATAATAATACTAAAATAAATCTGCCTATCAAAAAAGTATGCACAAGGCATTGGTTTTAGTACAAAGTACCACATTATTAATAATAATTATGCAAGTAATGTTTAAATTGAATTTCTAACTGATAAAATAAATGTTATTATTAGTACTAGGCATTTTCATTTTACTCTGTGATTGTTCTTCTAACTTTTTAAGTAGTGTAAAAAGACAAATAACATTTGTTGGCAGAACCATCGTTAAAAGTGAAGACAGAAGAAAAGAAAAATGTGCTTGATGACCCTGAAAATAAGCAGCCACAGGTATGCAATCATGTAAATTTCAAACTCATTTTTCATGCTATTTTCCTTGCTTTAACAATTTAGATTAATCCAAACCAAATTGTCTTTCCGAATAGTCTTTTAGTATCCTAAGATGAATAAAAATTATAAAATATTTAAGGAATAAATTGATTCTTAAGGTAGCCATACTGTCAAAAATTCAATACAATTCAATGTGATCCCAATCAAAACACCAATCATGTTTTTTACAGAACTAGAAAAAACAGATCTAAAATTCATTTAGAAGAAAAAAGGACTCAAGTAAAAGAAGCAATGCTGGAGGCATCACAATACCTGAGTTCAAATTACACTACAGAGGTATAGTTAACAAAAAATGATTGTATTGGCATAAAAAAGACACATAGATGAATGGTACAGAGGAGAAGACAGAGACAAACCCCACCCATGCAGACATCTGATCCTTGACACAGAGAAAAGACAGCCTTTTAAACAAAAGGTACTGGGAAAACTGTTTTTCCAAGTGTAGAACAATGTGACTAGTAACTTGTCTCATAGCCTCTCCCCCAGATCACCTCAATAGTGGATCAAAGACCTAGGAATCGGAACAAAACGTATGTAAATTCTGAAAGAGAATATCAGGTCAACACTCCAACATTTAGGCACACGCAACCGCTTTCTCACTAGGACCCCTAAAGCTCATAAAATAATGCCCAGAATTAATCAAGGGGATGGCCTCAAATTAAAAAGATTCTGCACAGCAAAGAAAACAATGAGGAATGTGAAAGAGAACCTACAGAATTGGAGAAAATGTTTGCTAGCTACTCTTCTGACAGAGGATTAATACCTAGAATATAGAAAAAAAATTACACCACAAAATAGAAGAGCCCAATTAATAAATGGCCAATGAATTAAACAGACACTTCTCAAAAGAAGAAATAAAATGGCTGACAAATATATGAACAAATGTCCAACATAGTAATAAGGGAAATGCAAATCAAAACTACAGTGAGATTTTATTTCATACCAGTCAGAATGGCAGCTTTAAATAATATAAACAATAATAAATGCTGGAGAGGATGTGGAGAAAAAGGAACACTTAATTTTGGGGGGAGATTGTAAATTACTACAAACTTTATAATATCAGTATGGAAGCTTCTCCAAAGAATAAGAACAGAATCACCACATAACAAAGCTATACCACTCCTAGGTTTATATCCTAAAGGAACAAAAAGATCATACTGTACTGATGAGCACAAGTCGAAATGGTTCACACTTTGGAAACAGCATAGCTATCTGCCACACACACGTACTACAAAAATTAATATGGAGGCTCTTCAAAAGACTAGGCCTGGAGCCACCATATGACACAGCTATACTACTCCTCAGTATTTTTTCTAAAGAATTAAAATCACCATACTACAGGGATACATACATGCTATGTTTATAGCAACATAATTATGAAAAAAATTCATAATAATCAAACTATGGAACCAGCCTAGGTTTCCATCAGTGGATGAACAGGTGAAGAGAATGTGGTGTACATACACAATGGCATTTTATTCAGCCATAAAGACAAATAAAATCATGTCATTTGCAGGAAAATTAATGAACTAGTGACCATTATGTTAAGTGAAATAAGTTACACTCAGAAAATCAAGGGGTATATTTTTGCTCTCATATGTGAAAGCTAGAAAGAAAAAAAGAAAAGAAAATTGAGGGGAAAATCTCATGGAAATTAAAGAGAGATCCTTAGATTAGAGGAAAAGGGTAGATGAGAAGAGAGAGGAGACGTGCTGGGGAGCAATACTGGTCAGATTATATTGTTATATTCGGCACATGTATGATTGTGTAACAAATCCCATCTTTATATACAACTATATTACATCAATAAAAAGTGTGGGAAAAGTTAAAGTGGAAGAGACTTTCCAATTTCCCATGAATACATTAGTTTTACTCTCACACAGATAATGGGACTAATTGCTAATATATCCTGCTATAGTTATGGAAAATGAAATCTGTATTTGAGTGAGCTCCTTCACTCTTGATATCCCAGGATCCAAATGAGAAAAGAACATCCAATGACAATGGGAGAGAAAGTGCTCAATGCATCAAGGGGAAATCTTCCTAATGTTACTGAGGCCCACAATGCCACATCCCTAATCCTGGCTGTTTAATATAAAATCCAAGGAGTAAATATTGAACAGAGCACATCTTGTATCAACTTTTAACTTCTTCCAGTCATACAGGGTATGCGAATATTAGGTAGCAAAGAGTGGACAAAAATAAAAGCACAGAATGAAGAATTGTTGTTTTTGCAGTTTTGGAAAAAGTTGTTTGTTCAACTGAAACAGAAATGACAAAAATTCAATGACGTTGTATAAAATTAAAAACCAAAAATATTATTAACTAATGTCATGACAACCAAACTAAGTCGATTAATGAAATCAGTGATGAGAACAAAACTAATTCTTCCTACTGAAAAGTAACTATTATCCTTGGTCTTTCATTAAAGGTGGAAATAACAAGGAAGAAGTTTAAAATTAATCAGATGGAAGTGTTACAAATCCTGCATCATAGTGAGGAGGACACTGATAACAATGGTGATGAATTCATTGAACAAAGGAAGAACAGAAATGCTGATCACCAAAGGTATTTTCTTAAGAAAAATGAAGAACATAATGGGTAAGGCAAAGGCAATACTCCCAGTAGTAAATTAACCATTAGATGCCATTTTTCATATATATAGACACATTTATTTTAAAATGATAACCAAGTTTGGCAATTATGAGGGTGAATACATTCTCATGTCCTATTGATAAATGAAATTTGTCAGTACTTTTGGAAGGGTGATTTACTAACATGCACCAAAATTTCAAATATTATTCTATAAATCTACCAGCTTCACTTCTGTTACTTATCTTTCTGGAACATGAAAACATGATTTACAAATGTACATAAACACATTTGTTAAAGACATGTATTCTATATCATACAAAATGTACAAAGGTGAATATATCTGATATATGCAATGTGTCCATTGAAGACATGCAATGCATATGCTGAGAACATTTATGGAAACACCATATATTAAAGGAAAATAATTACAGGAAAATTAATGAACTAGTGACCATTATGTTAAGTGAAGTAAGTTATGTTAAGGGAATTCAGTGTGGCATTGTCATATCAAATAGGAGTTAGTTTAAATTGTCTTCAATAAGGAAAGAGTTAAATTGTCATATCTATAAAATAATGAACCACACAAACACTTAAAATGAAATTAGCTCTCTAGTGTACTGTTTATTTCACAAGTAAAGTATATTTAAGGCAGTTATTTTAATGACACTTCTTTTTTTTTAAATAATTTTTTTTAAAGAGAGAGTGAGAGCGAGAGAGAGAGAATTTTTTTAATATTTATTTTTTAGTTCTCGGCAGACACAACATCTTTGTTTGTATGTGGTGCTGAGGATCGAACCCGGGCTGCACGCATGCCAGGTGAGCGCGCTACCGCTTGAGCCACATCCCCAGCCCTAATGACACTTCTTAATCACAATTTTGTTTCTATACTCACTTTGAGTTTCAAAAGGAAGCTGCCTGCTGCACTGGCACTGTGCCTTGTTATAGTAGTGCTACTCACCAGTAGATTTGGGGCACCTGTTCCCAATGCCCAAGTGCTCAAATAATGAATCGTCAGATTAATCTGAATATTGTGAATGCATTGCACATGGGGGTCAATATTTTGTCAATACTTTATTATATTGGGTAAAATCTATTAAAATTTCCATCAAATCTTCACTAAAACTTTGTTTGATAAGAGGATGGAAATATGATTATGGGAAGTATTTGTTCAGCATGCCCTTGACTCTGGGTTCTATCCTCAGCACCACAAAAATAAAAACAAAACAATAGAGCTTTCTTTAGAAAAATATGCAAAATGATGGATTTGGCCCACAGGCACTAATTTGTTGACTTGTGTGCTAAATTCAAGATTAGCTAATGAAATGAATCTTTCTTGTAAAGGTCAATTGTATCTATGCCATTATCTTTTTTAAAGATAATATATTGGAGCATGTATCCCATCATATTTTTCAACAGTGACTTAATGTACAACTTAAAATGTTTGAGTTTATACATTAAATTTTGCTATCTTTTTATTACTAATATATTTTATTACTGTATATTACATATGTATATTAATATTCATAATAACTTTGTATTTGCATACTACAAAATATCCTAGAAATAGAAGATTTGCTTTAAGCAAGAATTAGTGCCCTTGAAATATTTTGTCCTTTTCTGTGGTGATTATCTATCTATATGAGCAAATGGTAATCAGTTTATATTTAAATTATAATATATAAAATATTTTAAGGGTTATTTTAGTTTAGTTTATAGTTTTATGAACTAATGATTTAATAACTTAATGTGTTTTGGTGGCACATACGTAATTGAAAAAAATTAATGCATCACAAATATACTATGAAATCATTATGTGACGATTGAAAAATGCAGTTAAATTAAACAGTTCATAGCCAACTGTGGCACTTAGCTAGGAGGTTATAGAAAGAAGTATCTATACTCACTGAGCTACATTCCTTTTCCCTTTGTTTATTTTTTTCTATATTATTTGTTCACTGTAATTCCTGGAATAGAGCCCAGGACTTTAAGCATACTAAGCAAGCCTTCTACCATTGTGTTATATCCCCAGACCTCCATTTGTGTTTGAACTCCAATATTTTCACCCAGCCTTTCCTCCAAAATTGTTTTTCCCAATTTTCCCTCCAATTTCCACCAGCATACATCTAGAAACAATTTCTTGTATACAACCTTACTTACCCTATTAGCAGTATTGGACCCCTTGGAAACCTCCTCTAGCATACTTTTTTCACCTTACTTTCAGGATGTTACTCATCCCCCTGGGTTTCCTCCCACCTTTTGTAACCCTGCAGCCTAGTCTGTTTATTTGTTTCTCTAAATAGTCAGCTAATGGGTCTCCTTGTCTCTTTGTAAATTCTCTTTCCATTGATTCTTCACAGTGGACTAGTTAGAACAAGTTAGATTGTTATTTCTCTGCTCACAGCATTCTAGTGGTCCCGTTTCCCTTGGAATCCATGTAAAAACTCTTCCTAATATGTACCAGATATGCCATTCTTCTCACCACACCAAGCCCACTGCCACCCAAAGGCTCCACATCCTCTGCAGTGGCTTTGGCTAGGACAGATAGGATTGAACCAGGATGGGTACTGCCACCGTCAGGTCATCCAGGTGTGGGACAAGGAGGGTGCTTGGTCCCTCACATCCTGGTTGAGTCAGTGGGGAGTCGTAGTGGGAGCTCGAGGTGTCTGCCAGGCAGAGACCAAGGCTTGTCCCAATGGTCCCCCAGCTCATCCTCTGGCTTGTTGTCTGAGGAGCCCAGAGGGCTTGGGTGAGCTTACTGGGCTTCGCTTCTCATCATGCTTAGTCAGTTAATACTTTTTGTGTAAAGACTAGAGAATAATGTAGTTTAGGACAGAGGAAGGGAATGCTCAGTAATATCAATGCTGCTGACAGTTTGACAAAGATGAAAACAAGTGACTTTAACATGGAATAGTTTCAATACATTGTCACCATGAAACCCGGACTTCAAATGATAATTGTAGGAAACTCCTTAGAGAATTTTTCTAGGAAAAATGGGAAAGTGAACAATGACTAAAGAAGAAGTCAAATTAGAGAGTTAAAAAAAATTACAAGATTTCAGTTTATTTCATATGCCCTTAGAAATGATTCATTAGAGGACAGGATCATTCAGTTAACTGAGTTTGCATTTCCAGTATTAGAAAGCTTCATAGGGTTCCATTGAAGATTTATAGTAAATTGTCTTACAAATGTCTATGAATTATCTATACAACTCAATTATAGAATTATAAATTCTAATGGTCCTTAGAATTTCTATTTACTTGTACATATTAAATAGTAAGGGTGGTTATTCATTGAGTTTTGGTTTTCAGATATTGGATATCCTAATGTAATTGAACATGCAAATGATGACCCAAAATTTCAACTATCATAGATAGACTTTTAAAAATTTATGTAGTAGAAAACATCCAAATATTCAAGACAGTGTAATCATGTCTTCTGCCTTGACAGTATCATCAGGCATCGCTATGATTTTTTTTATAGTACTCTAAAATATCATGGGTATCAAAATAGTAAGTACTTAGAATCTGTGTGTTGTGTTTGTGTACAATACAAAACTAAAATATTGACCAAAGAATTCAGATTATTCCTTTTAGATTATGAAGTTTTAAAGTATCAGAACCTTATTTGCCTGTTCCAACAACACAATTGAATATGCATTATGTGCTCTCTTAGTTGCATGCTTGAGTAAATCATTGAATAGATGAATGATGCACAATGATGAATTTAATGAGAAAAAAATAAACCTTTAATTTATTGAAACTAGATTTCCAAAACTGCCAAGGTATATAGTCATTTTATATTTTAAATAATGGCAAAATACAGAAATTATCATTTACAATTATATCCAGATACAGAGTGATAATGTAGATTGGTCTTTTATTATATTTCTTTCAAACACTTGATGAGGAATATTTCTTTCATAATTTGCCACTAACCAGATGCATGGATTTGGGGAAGTTATTTGGCCTTTCTTTGACTAGTTTCTTTTTTAATAAAATACCTAATGTTGTCTACTTCAGAGGATTGTCGGGAGAATGAGAATTATACCAAGTTTGGCATATGTACATTGCTTAAAATTATGTACAGTCATTTCACTATATGTCCTGAAGCAAGAATCTACAATTAATGCAACAGGGTTCCCCTCCTACAAGGATTTAAGTCATCTTTTACAAATGGGGTTTAGTAAGTTGTATGAGTTTTATTTTTTTCAAAATGACAGTAACAAAACACTATCACATTTCTATCAAATAAGGCAAGTGCTATTATTCATTTTGCTTTTACTGTCAGAATGTGTGATCTAAATTTAATTATTTGTTTTGAGACTATTAGTAGTAGTGCTCTTGATTTATTAATGCTGTTCTTTTTGTTTACATTTGAATCCCCATTGTGGAAACTGATCATAAAATTTATGGGAACAAGAAGTAAATTAAAAATATAGAGAATTTATGTATAAAAATAATACTCTTATTGCATTTTACATATTTGGTGTTTGAAAGAATATCATGTGTTTCATTCTTTCTTTTTCTCTTTTAGGCACACAGAGAAAACATCTAATGCAAAGAGCAAGGTATTGTTACAAATAACATAAGATAATATTTTATTGATAAAGTGCATTATGAAAGTCAAAGTGACACAATACAAAAATATAAATTAAAAATATATTGTAAAAGGCAAAGTGAAAGAATAGAAAAATTTTTTGTTATGTACAGACTTTGAAAATGAGTAAGATAAAATAACCATTGATAAAGGTTTTCTTTTGACAGAATTCAGTTCTTTGAAAAACTACGTGGGGGGCTGGGGATGTGGCTCAAGCGGTAACGCGATCGCCTGGCATTCGTGCAGCCCGGGTTCGATCCTCAGCACCACATACAAACAAAGATGTTGTGTCCGCCGAAAACTAAAAAATAAATATTTAAAAAAAAATTCTCTCTTCTCTTCTCTCTCTCTCTCTCTCTCTTTATAAAAAAAAAAAAAAAAAAAAAAAACAACTACATGTGGTAGATAATTGTCACCTGTATGTATTGAGTATATGTTATATGTATTTGGGGTACATTTTGACATTGGGTTTTGTTTTATAGGTCAAAAAAGAAATAAACATTATGGAAGAACTTGATGAATCACAGCCAACTGTAATAGCCTCAACAGCTTTTCAAGTGATGTTCCCTAATTATAAGGATATTTGGGCATATGTTGAAAAACCAAGCAGGTCATATGAAGGTAGGACCTTTACCTAATGATGTATACTATAGTAATAAATGCACACATTACTTAGCACTTAATCAATGAACACTGATGTGTTTACAGTATTGTTCATTTCAGAAAGGTGCTTTGCATTAAAATATAAAGAGAAGTGTGATACACTCTCACATACACCCCTGGATCATCCCCGCTGCACTTTTCTTTGTGAATGGCACCCCACTCCTTTTGTTGGCTCTGTTGTTCCCTTGGGCCTGAAGGATGATCAGATCAGCTTTCCATTAACTCTCCTAGAATTCTGTAGTAACCTTAGACTTCCTTTCCCTGTTACACACTTCCTGAATCTGTGTTCTTCTCTGCAACCAAGTCATATACTTTTTAAAAATTCATTTCTGATATTGCTTACCCCTTCCTTAAAACCCAAGTATTACTTCTCTTTGCTATAAGATTAAATAAAGACCGCAAGCCTCTAGCTTTCTCCTGTGTCTGGATCCCAATCACTAAGGTGTTTCTTCTTACAATAGAGCTTTTTGTTTTCAAAAGATTTAATGAGGCATTATTGATATAAGGTAAACTGTACATATAAAAATGTGCAACTTGACAAGTTTTGGCCTATATATTAAACACATGTTGAATCACCATAATCAAGATAGTTAAGAAATCCTGTAAAAGTCTTCACATGTTCCTTTATATGCCCTTAATAAGATACTGCCAAATTATTTTTCAACATATTTGTACCATTTTCCATGCTCACCAACATGCATTAGTTAGGTGGTAATCATAGTCAAGTGCTGAGAGCCATTAGCCAAGTAGGTGTGACAATTTCCTTGCCAGTGTACCCCATGTTGCTTAGTGGAAGGACTCGTGGAAGTAGGACTTGCCTTGGACATTTTACAGTAACATTGCATGTAAGGTGACCTTGCTCAAGGACCAGGGCGGATCCGGGTTTAGGGCGGATCAGGGTTTAAGGCTCTCCTTGGATTTAGGGCGTTCCCAGTTTAGGACAATCCGGGTTTAGGACAGTTCCAGGTTTAAGGTTATTCCTGCTGGGAATAGGGCGTATCCTGCTGCCTGAGTTCCCCTTGAGTTCACACGGGATTCAGACAGTATTTTGGGGAGACAGAAGCCCAGTGGAGGTGTGGATTTGGGCAGAGAACGTGGATTTCCCCAGAACGTGTTTGTAGAGGGCCGGTGTGAGTTCGGGAATAAAGAATTGTTGTTTGAATCTACAAAGCTCGTGATTTTGTGCCCAGCCAGACTGCGGCAGTCAAGTAGGGTATGCTTGGAGAAGGTAGGTCACTTGGGTACGCCCTGTTGAGTGGAACTCTCACCGCTTCCTGGTGGGTGGCCATGTTCTGAACTGCATTTCTTTACCAAATCTTTCTGCCATGATGTTCTGCCTCACCTTGGGCCCAGAGCTGTGTAGTCAGCTGTGTATGGACTGTGACTTCTGAAACCATGAGCCCCAAATACTTTTTTCCTTCTCTACATTGTTCAGGTCACTTTGTGTCACAGTGAGAAAAGCTAAATAAAACAATTCCCAGGCATTTTATTTTTTTTTTTAATTTTAATGGGATAGTTTTCATGATTTTTTTCTTAGCAGAATTATGTTTCATGTACAGGAAAGCTGTTGATTAATGATTGTTGATCTTGTTACCAGCTGCTTTGCTGAATTCCTTATCAGCTCTAGTAGTCATCTAGTGGAGTTTTTTTTTTTTTTGGTGGGGGGAGGGGTGGTTCTAGATAAAGGATGATGTCAATAGCAAAAAGATAATTTGAATTCTTCTTTTCCTGTTAATAGCCCTGTAATGTCCTTATCTTGCCTGATTTTCTGCCTTAGTTTCAAAAAGTATATAGAATAGGATTGATAAAATTAGACATCTTTTCTTTGATCCTTATTTTAGAGAAAATGCTATCCATTTTTTTCTACAGTATAATGTTGGCTTTGGTTTTGTGATATATAACCTTTATAATGTTGTAGTAAGTTTTCTCTATGCCTAGTTTCTCTAACATTTTTTAATATGAGTGGGTGCTAAATTTTATCAAAGCCTTTTCTGCATCTGTTGAGATATTCATATGATTCTCATCCTTCATTCTATTTATGTGATGAATTAAATTTATTGATTTGTCTATGTTGAACCAACCTTACATTCCTGGGATAAAAACAACTTTTTCGTGGTATATTTACTTTTTGATGTGTTTTTGAATGTCATTTGGTAATATTTCGTTAAGGGTTTTTACATGTATGTTCATCAGGGATATTGTTCTGTAGCTTCTTTCCTGAATATGTCAGGATTATACTGGCTCCATAGATATTTGAGAGGATCCCCTTCTTTTAAGTTTTGTAGAAGAGGTTGACAAAGATTGGTGTTAGTTCGTCACTAAAGTTCTGTTAGAACTCAGCCAGGATTCTATCTGGTGCTGGATATTTCTTTGTTGGAAGGCTATTCATTGCTGTTTCAATTTCATTACTTTATATTGATCTGTTTTGGGTTCTGATGTCTTCCTGGTGTAATTTTGGCAGCTCATATATGTCTAGAAATTTGTCAAGGTTTCTAGATCTTCCAGTTTATTACAGTACAAACTTTAAAAATAGTTCCTAATAATCCTCTGGGTTTCAGAAATATTGCTAATGGTATCTCATTTTTCATCCACAAATTTGTTGATTTGTCTCTTTTTTTTGTCAGTTTGCCTAATGGTTTATTGACCTTATTTATCTTTTGAAAAAGCTGACTTTGTCTCATTGATCCTATGTGGTTTTCATTCTCAATTAATTTTAGTCTAATCTTTATTATTTCCTATATGCTACTTATTTGAGAATTAGTTTGTTCTTCCTTTTCTAAGACCTTGAAAGTTGGACCATTATTTTATTTATTTGGAAACTTTCTATCTTGTTAGTGAAAGCACTCAGTACTGTGAATTTTTTCAAAGCCAATTTCACAGTGTCCCAGAGATTTTGATATGTTGTATTTCTGTTCTGATTTGTTTCTAAATATTTTGTTGTTTATTCTTTCTTTTCTTTTATAATTTACTCCTCTTTTAAAAGAGTATTTTGTTCTGTTTATGTGATCTCTCTTATTTTTCTTGCTATTGATTTCTAGTTTCATATCATTATTATCTGATAGAATGCACAGAATTATATGAGTTTTTTTATATATTTGCAATGAATTACATTGTGATGTAGAATATGGTTTATTTTGAAAAAGGTTCCATGCACTGCCGGGAAGATAGTGAATTCAGCTATTTTGTGGTGAAATATTCTGTAGTTATTAGGTATATTTCAATTATACTATTATTTAGGTCAAAATGTCTATTTTTACCCTTGTATGTCCTGTCTATTGGTGACAAGGATGTTTTGAAATTCCCTAGTGTTACTATGATATTTAATGTTAAGAAGCATTTTTTTTATTTATTTAGGTATATATGACAGCAGAATGTATTGTAATTCATTGTATACAATTGTAGCATGACTTTTCATTTCTCTGGTTGTACGTGATGTAGCATCACACCATAGGTGCAGTCATACATGTACCTAGGGTGATGATGTCCATATCATATCCCCATGCCCCCTCACCTTCCCTTCCTCCCATTTGCCTAAAATTCTTCCATTTTTCCCATGCACCTCCCCACCCCCCATTAAGGATCAGCATTCACTTATCAGAGAGAACATTCAGCCTTTGGTTTTTTAGGATTGGCTTACTTTGCTTAGCATGATATTCTCCAAATTTCTTTATACATTCGTCTTTCTAGGTTCATACCATTGTTGAGCTATTGTGAATTGAGTTGCTACAAATATTGATGTGGCTCCTTTACTATAGTATGCTGATTTAAAGAAGCATTGTTTTAATATCATTAGGTTCACTATCATTTGGGGCATACATACTTTCTATTGTTATATTTTCTTATTGAATTGAAATTTTACTAATATTTAAAGCATTCATTGTCTTTTGTGATTTTTGCTTCAAATCTGCTTTGACAGATGAGAATAGCTATTCCTTCTTCTTTTTGGAATTTTCTAGTAGTTTACATTCAGTCTATGAGTGTCTATCATGGTTCGAATATGAGGTGTCTCCCACAAGCTCATGTGTGATACAGTGCAAGAAGGTTTAGAAGACAAGAGAAGTGATTGAGTCTTAACATAATCCATGATTTAATCCCCTGATTGGGATTAACTGTGTGGTAACTGAAAACTGGTAGGGTGTAGGACATGGAAATTGGGGAATTGCTTTGGGTATATATTGGCATGCAGCAAGTGGACTCTTTCTGCTTCCTAATCATAACTTGAGCTGCTTCCCTTCAAAACATTCTCCCACCATGATATTCAGCCTTGCCCCAATCCCCAAGGAATGGATCTGACCTTCTATGGTCTAAAATTTCCAAAACTGTAAGCCCTTCAATAAACTCTTCCTCTTTTACAGTTGTGCTGGTCAGGTCATTTAATCAGAGCAGCAAAAAAGCTGACTAATAATACAGTGGCTTTGCATATGAGATGAGTTTCTCACAAACAATATCAGTTGGATCTTGTTTTTTAATCCATTCTACCAGTGTCTTTTAATTGGAGAGTTGAGAACATTTACATCCGGAGTTATGGATAGAGGTTTGCTACTTTCTGCCTTTTTCTTTGCTATATTTTATTTTGTCTTGACTTCCAGTAGCTCTTCCATGTGACAACCCACAGAGTTCAAACCTGTGTATGAATAGGTCACCATGCTCTTTGGATACTTGCTTACATTTATATCATTCCTTGTTTCAGATTGTGATAAAAAGTTAATTGTGTGCTGGGGATGTGGCTGAAGCGGTAGTGCACTCGCCTGGCGTGCATGTGGCCCGGGTTTGATCCTCAGTACCACATACAAACAAAGATGTTGTGTCTGCCGAAAACTAAAAAAATAAATATTAAAAAATTCTCTCTCTCTCTCTCTCTCTCTCTCTCTCTCTCTCTCTCTCTGTCTCTCTCTCTCTCTCTCTCTCTCTGTAAAAAAAAAAAAAGTTAATTGGTATATGTAAATGCTTAATTAAGTACAGTGCCTGGATTTATCATTTACCAATAGCTACAAAAAATTAGCATCTCCATTTCAGAGATTATTTTATTTATCTGTAATGTGCTTTAATTAATTTCATTGAAAATTTTATTTTGGAAATTTACATTTTATGTGGGCCATCTACATTCCTTGAGGAAACTTCTTTTGTAGATTTTTCAGAGTAAGATGGCATTTTTAAATATTTTATTTTCCCATCATTGTAAAAAGCTGACTTCATTTTTCAGAAAATAAATCACTTTATCAGAGAACCATTCAATATTTAAGGGTAGTTGTATTAATAAGACAATTAATAGGAAACAAAAAAATGTGAAGTCAGAATATACCATACTCTTGATTTTTTTCAATTATTAAATGATTTTACAAATTTTTGATTTTTCACATTACTGATGCTAACATGAGAATGATTCATGGCTGAGGTCCTAGTTCAGTGGTAGTTTGTGTAGCTTTGCAAGGCCCTAGGTTCCAACCCCAAAGAATAGGGAAAAAAAAAAAAAGCAATTGACTTTGATGATAAAACTCCAGCATCTTTTGTCCACATGTTTAAAATCGTTCTCTGAGTTATTGATTCTAAATTAAAGTAACAAAATATACAAATAATTATTTGGATAACAATTATTTTAAAAATATGTCATTTCAGGCTGGATTGCCTAACACATGTGAGGCACAGGGTTCAATCTTCAGCACCACATAAAATTAAAATAAAGATATTGTGTTTCTCTACTATAAAAATATTTTTTAAAAAATGTTCTTTCAATTTCCTTTAGACATCAATTCAATTTCAGAATTAAAAAGCTAGAATCTTAAGTGTCTGAAATTAAAAATGAAATTTCTGATAAAATATTAAGGTAAGAATATAATGAACTCCTGTAGAAGAACACAAAATCCAGAAGTATGTCCACATGTACACCAACAGAAAGCAGCTTAATCTCCTTAATTTATCTGCAATGCATAACTTTTAGTGAGAAAAGTATATGAGATTAATAGGATGCAAAATCTAATCAGACAGTACAAGTTCCGAATTAATTTTATTGAATGAACTTACTTTTGAAATATTGGTCCAGGAAGTTTATACACCTCACACTTTTTTGGGTCTGTATGGCCTTCTCTCCTATTTTCTATTTCCACCAGACTTTCACCTCAGCACTTTGAAGCTTTATAATTTAGACAGTTATATTGTGACCAAGTTACTTACAGGCCTTTCTTTACATAGAATAGTAAAAATTTAATTATTGGTTGAAAGTGTTCAACTTAAACACTAAGGGTACTGTATTGCTAGTACTACCCTCTTAGCACATTCTGATACATGGTAAATTAACCATTTTTTATTGTGATACTTGATATTACCCAAGATGGCACCTAGAGACAAAATGACCTTTGCAGTGTTTCCACTCTGCATAAGGTCTACTTTTGATATAGGGAAAGAATATCATAGGGCTGAAAGGAAGTATACTTTGCAATGTGGTTAAAAATAATTCCATGGTCAGTGTTGGGGGCAATTAAAATCAGAATTGACAGGTCCCACCTCTGATACCTCAGTAACAAAATTATGAGCTGATTGTCTTCAATTCTTAATCACCAACTCAGCTATCTTGTTCTGCCCCTGTGGTTGTTGCTGTGAACTATTTCTCAGTGTCCAATGCTTGATTTCTCCAGGTGATGGTTAGAATATATAGATGGTGAAAATGTCTTTAAGGGATGGTTTTTAAATTCTTTAATTGATTTAATAATACAAGTATTTCTAGTTTAGCTTCACTCTTATTTTCTAGTTGTATATGTTTAAGGAGTACATGATGCTTTAATATACTTTAGCAGAGTGAATTGTCTTTGTAGTCAAATAAACTAAGGTATCCATCATCTCACATGGTTACTGTTTAAATACCAGTATTTCTAATGGTGTCCTCAAGAAACCCTGAAGGAGAGCCTTTCAAGAAGCCAGCAATATTACCCTTTAAGTCACACATCTCTGCCTGCCATTACTCTCCACATGTATTGTTTGAATTTCTTGTTTGTTAGGAGGCCCCACGAAATATGGATATATCTTCAGAACTCTTTAAAACCTATAATTGTATGCCCTAATCTAGTTTGATGGATTTTCAATGTTAAGATTCTTTTCACTTAGAAATTCCATTTCATCCCATGGCATTTTTTTTTTTAAATGCAAGTGGTTTTGGAGAAAAAAAAAAAAAGAAATACTAAGTATTTGCCTTTTGCAATCCTCATAGAATAAGTAAGAGCCTTCAGGGGGTTAGTAGGGGACTCCAGGTGAAAACACAGAGAGATTGTTTACCCTGCTCTCACTGTGGGAGGCCTATCCCAGGGTGTCCTTGTGTCAGACTTAAAAGGGACAACTGGGTATACAACAGAAGTTTTAGCCAGGGAGAAAACATAGCAGGTGCTACTTCCAACCCACAGCCTTCATGTCAAAGCATTGAGGACTATCTGGCTGAGGTGAGTTATGCTTTGTTTATCTTTTGGGTTTCAGATTTCTGATTTGTCTTGTTTTGACTTTGTTGAAATACTGAGTTGTTTAGTTGACATATGACTGTTAAGTGAAGGTCATGATAATCTATAACTAAAGAATTACAAACAGATTTTTCAATTTTTATAAAGTATCTGGAGGTCTTATTTTTAAAAGATACTTGTTAACTTTATTCAACGTAAATGATATTTTTAACTGTCCTCTTACTTAAAGTAGATTTTTTGATTGAATTAAATATTTGAAATGAATAAACATTGGTTTAGAGCTTTGAAGCAGTTTTCATGATCTTCTTAACTCACAGAAAAATAGTGCAGGTCTATGTTAAATCAGGCCTCAATCTAATGTTTTCTTTTGCCTTTGCATTCTAGTGAAATCAAGGGAAGAGCAAATCTAAATTTATATAAATTTACAAAAATCAATGTAGGCAAATGTGCTGAAAAGGGGAACAAATTAAATAACCTTTAGTGTGTAATTATAAGATCCTAGCTAGCTAATATTTTTTGTCCATCAGCTTGTTAGCTTACATGCATATTTTTTTTTAAACTTTTTATTTACTATGAATTTTAGACCTACAGAAAGGTGACAACAGGACACAGAATTTCCATATATCTCTCACCCACTTTTCCCAACATTTTATCATCTTTTTTTTATATATATTTTATAATTATTTTATTTAGGTAAGTTTTATAATAAAAATGCAAGTGGAGGGGAATAATCTTTTTATTTTTTTATTTTTTTTTTATTGTTGGTTGTTCAAAACATTACATAGTTCTTGATATATCATATTTCACACTTTGATTCAAGTGGGTTATGAACTCCCATTTTTACCCCGTATACAGATTGCAGAATCACATCAGTTACACTTCCATTGATTTATATATTGCCATACTAGTGTCTGCTGTATTCTGCTGCCTTTCCTATCCTTTATTATCCCCCCTCCCCTCCCCTCCCCTCTTCTCTCTCTACCCCCTCTATTGCAGTTATATCTTCCCCCTTGTATTATTTTTCCCTTTCCCTTACATGCATATTTTTAAGAAAAAAAACTGAAAGGCCCAGGATTGAAGAGTCTCTCAACCATGAAATTGGAACATTATGCACCCCAAAAAAAACTGTGAAATATTTATGTATATTTTAAAGATGATATGAATACAAGATGTTCTCTCATTCATTCATACCAGAAAATATCAGGCAGTGTAACATTTAATAAGACAATGAGGAATGAATGTGTAAATGGAGACACAATGCAAAGGAATATTTTTTGAGGAGGGGAGCATTTTCCATTAATTTTTCTGGGAGAAAGACATGTTTATTTTTTAGTGATTATAAATAGGTTGAAGAATACTTGAAAGTAACTCTAGTACTTCCTCTAGATATTCTTGCAGAGCATTAGTTTGCCAAAGCATGCAAACTTTAACAGGAGTACAAAAAGCACTATTCTATCAAGATGCAAAGTCAGGTCTCTGTCATCCCTGCAGAATGCCTTCAATGGGGAAGGGAGGAGAGGGAAAAGAAAGATACTGAGGAAGAATGTTAATCAAATTATTTTATCTTCATGTTTGGCTATGTCATTATACATTCCTCTAATATCTATGAATAGTGTTCAAGTCATTTCATTTTGAAAAAGAGAAGACAAGCCTGGGAACTCTGTCAGTCCAACAAGTCTGCCTTCACATTTAAACTACATAAAGGCTTTGGACATCACAGGATTTTTATCACCTCAAAGTTCTTAGTATGTTCAGTATTCTCTTTTTGACCTTGTTTGAGGAATCAGTAAGTGAATAGGGTTTTTATGAAGAACAGTCTAGATGGGGTACATTTAGAAGCTTTTCCACATGTTTGTAAACACATAAGTGTAATTAGCAAAATGTTTCAAAAACTTTGGTCCCAAATCCAGAGAAGAATCAGTTACAGTTAAATAGATACATATTGTTTATAAATCTGGAAAGTCACAATCAAAGATACGTAAGTTTAAATTGGCTCTAAGTAATATTTATTCTGTGTGTGTGTGTGTGTGTGTGTGTTTGTGTGTGTGTGTGTGTATGTATGTGTGTGTGTGTGTTTTTATAGTGATTGAACTCTGGGATGCTCTACCCCACCCCCAGCAACATCCCTACTCTTTTATAATTTTTGTTTTGTGGCAAGGTCTTATTAAGTTCTAGGCTGGCCTCAAACTTGCCATCCTCCTGCTTTAGGTTCCTGGGTCACTGGGAATTACAGGCATGTGCCATAGCACATGGCATTATTCTGTCTCTCAATAGAATTTTCTGGAATCTTTGTGTACCATGTTAATGAAGAGATGTTTAGTCATATCCCCCATAACAATATTTTGAAACTTTTTTTTAAAAAAAGAGGAGAGAGAATTTTTTTAATATTAATATTTTGAAACTTTGACCAGTAGCTTTTTCACATGAGGCTATGATAATACCTCTTTCTTCACATATGCATTTAATTTAATGGGCTGAAAATTTGATAGCATGGAGAAGATGTTAAATGTTTAATTTTCTGAAAGTAGAGAATGGAAAGTTTATTTTAAGGAAAATGACATTAAAGTGAAAAACTTGATTAGAAGTTTCTAAAGGGCAGAGTTTTGCTAAGAATCACACTGTACTGCCATTTAAAAATAGAAGTTGAATTATTGCCCATTAGCTAAAGCAGCACCATCTGAAATGACTTATACTTAATAGATCAGTGTGAATTGGGAACTTTAACAGCATTGTGCATACATATTCTCTATCTAAACTTAAAATAAGTAGACTTATTTTGTTTGTGTGATTATTTTAAGCCATCTTCAAGTTAGTTCTGGTTCCTTAAAGTTATATTGAAAAAGCTACGTTTTCTAAGTAATGTATCATATTCATGATAATCTCTTTTTAAACTAAGCATTATAAATAATAATTGCCTTATTTCAGATGAATGAGAAGTTGGCCAGAGGCTTTATCAAGAAAAGCAGAAGCAGGTATGTTGCCAAACTATGGATGAATTTAGATTCATTAATTGCTTTCAGAAAACAAACAACATGGTATGGCTTTCCTTGGATTGGTGAATAGATTTCTACATGAATTAAATTGTGTTTCTTGCATACAAACATCAAATGAAAATTTTGAAAAAAAAAAAAATCCCAATGAAGAATAAAGTTATTTATCATTTACTCACATTCATGGCCTGTAAGTCTCAGACTGTCTGTACATACCTTTTTCTGGATTGACTTTTTTTTCACTTCTGTCACCAAAGGCATCACCCATTTCTATCTGGTCTAGGGCCAAAAGCCCAGACTCAGAAGAACACTTGGTCAAGCATTTCAAATACCCTGACACTGACTTTGTCATTGGTTTTGCTCTCAAGAAAAGTTCCAGCTTTCCTAGCAAGGAATTCAGATATCCAAATCAATTTCTCATCAGGTTATTCGGCTTATCTCTTGCACACACCCTACTCTGCCCCTCTGCTCTAGCTTCAAGTCATGCTGTGATACTTGTGTTCCTCACCTCTCACTCTTTGCAGGCACCTCTTCCCTCTCTCTGTCATACTTCCTTTTTATCCTTCAGTTGTCACCTCAACCCAAAACCTATACTATTGACCTAAAATGGGGACAGAAGTCACTTCTGTGTTCCAATATTACCCTTGTTTTATACCTCTCATAGCACCCACTACTCTCTAAGGAAATATCCTGTCCTTGTGTTTTTCAACTTAGGGGATCTGATTGGTGAGGGTTGGCTTTCATCATTTTCATCTTCTCACTCAGAGCTTGCCAAATCCTTTAATATAAGGCTGTTGAATTCCTGAATGCAGGGTGGAAAATCTGAAGTTCCTATCCTCAGCCACACTGATGATTCAGTGTGCAACTCTGGACAAATTATATTTCAGAGTTACCTTGTAGTCATGCACACATGGTTTTCACTATATTAACATGGACAAGTTATTAAGTTTTTGTTTACTGATTCTTTGCTAATACATTATATTTTAATATATTCTACCATCACCAGATTCTTTCCAGTTTTGCTACTTTCCTAATAACTATGTTAATTGTAAAGTGTTTGAGGTGAAGAATATAATTATTTTTCTTTCCACTTGCTACAGAATTTGTGTCTTGACCCACTAAAACTTCTGCCTTCAGATCTACTAGTAAGCCAAGAAAACATGTACTTTCGGAAGCATCACAGGAATACGCAGAAGTTTTAAGGGGAAAATATTTGATATTAATGATAACATTGTATCTGTCAGACTATTGACATTTTAATTGTTTCCCACTAAGTGTGTGATGTGGAAAATTTATTGAAGGAAAATATGTTTGTCACATAGATATGTGAGGGAATTCATACAATATTTGAAAATTCTTTGCACGTATCTCTAAATTTGAAGTGTAAGTGTGAACCAGTATTTCAGATCTTAATGTCATCAAACTGTCTAAATGCCAGATATTTAAAAGGCACCTAAACCATCAAGGGATTAATATTATCTCCATGAATCTAAATATAACATTAATGATGGATAATTTGTATGATACAAATTATATCATCACATATGGACCTAGAGATTTAAACAGACAGCATTTTGGTGGGCCAGTACTGCTTTAAAGTATTACAATTATTATACTCTCATCAAACTTACATACTTTTAATGGTTTATGCATTAACTTATATCCATTTCCTGGTGAGAAACAAAATGCACTTAGGGCTTTTTACCCTTTCTCTTTGTTCATTTATATAATTTTGATGTTTTGTAAATACTCTTAATATTAAAGAAAAGTTCCAGGCTCTAGTATAAGAAACATTTCCACCCTGAACCATTTGGAATTAAATTGCTGACATACACCACCATTCATGATTATTTAGTATTTCCTACAATTCAGAACATGCTACAAAAATACAATACAACCTTCATAAATGATACATTAATACTAATACATTCTATTTTAATATATTCTACCATCATCAGATTCTTTCCAGTTTGGCTACTTTCCTAATAATGTGCTTTATAACAATAGTATCCCATTCAGATTCATGAAATGCACCCAGTTGTTGCATTTTGTTGACTTCTTCATGGTCAGACATTCCTCAGTCTCTTCCTGGACCTTCATGATTATGAATCTGATAAGGAAGAATGCTCATATAATGTGCCTCAAATGTGGTATTCTGTTTTTTTTTTTTTATGATTGGAACCATGTTCCAATCATAAATTACATGTTATTTGGCAAGATTATTGTAGAAATGCTTCTGTGACTTTCTCTTTGAATCCCCTTACTGATAATGTTAGCATTGATCACTAAAGGTGGTGTCTTTGGGATTTCTGTTTTGTAATGTTGCCTTTACCCTTTGTAATTTGAGACTATTAGATATATCCCTATGCCTCATCCAACTTTCCCTTTATTCAATTAATAGTATCTATATAGATCTATGGCTTATTTTATTGAGTGTAATGTTACTTATTGATACAATTTTAAAATTTTATGTTTTTCTTAGAAATATTCTATTTTGATAATTTCAAACTTCTTAGATGTTTTGTAATATTAGTACAAAGAATTCCTAGAAAACATTCCCAAAATGTTAACATTTTACTACCTTTGCTTTATTCCTTGTCCTCCTGTCTTTCTAGATAAATATAAATATATAGCAAAAGTAATTTTCTCTCAACCATTTGTGAGTTGGAGACATGATACCTCTTTATGACAAAATGCTTGTATTTCCTAAAAACAAAATTATGTAACTATGGCATAAAGACCAAAATCAAAAACATCAAATTGTGTTAAATGTTAATATGTAATCTACAAAACTTATTCATAATTTGCTAATTATTTCAACCATGCTCTTTAAAACCAAAATAAAACCTAGCTTGGGGCTTTTTTTGATTCATAATTCATTGTGTCCAGTGGTCTTGTTTCTTTAATCTCTAGTCTGGGACAGTTCCTGAGTCTTGCTGTGCTTTTAAGTTGTTGCTGACATTTAAGTTGTTGAATGGTATATGTCAATTTTGCAGTTTTGTCTTCAGTTTGGGATCAGATGATGTTACCTCATGACTGGATGCAGGATATGCCATTAGGCAGGAATGTCATGCATATGATGCTGAGGTCTTCCCCATGCAGCAGATTCCAGTTGAAATGACAGACCCTCCTGGCTTGACGTGGAGGAAGTCCACAGATCAAAAACTGGGTGAACAGCCTCTAGGAAGGGCTGGCTTTCCCTAAGACCTAGAGTTTACCTCCAGGCAAGAGTGAACAAAGCTGTGGGCCTCAGGCACAGAGATATGAAGTGTATATTGTTACTTGGTTCCAAGCCTGGCTGATGTTGACTTTGATTCTCTTGTTAAGCTGTATCTGCCAGGGGATAGTGGTAGAGTGCTCAGTGGGAAAGTGCTCACTTAGCATTAATGATGGCTGGGGTTCAACCCCAGCACTGCAAAACAAAAACAGACACACTTATTGACAAAAACAGGCTGTTAGTTGGAGTTTTGCTCTGGGTACTAATTCACTGATCCTTGTGTTAAATCCAAGGTGCCCCTGATACAATTCATCTTCAGTGGTACCCTGTTTGCATGTCATTGACATTTTCGTAGACAATATATTTTACTGTACACTACACCATTTTTATAGAGGGATTTCTTATGAAATTCACAATATTTGTTTATAAATTAAGATCTTTTTCTGAATTTATCCCTATTTTGTAGTTATTACATTCAACATTTCAATATGACTAAAATGTCCTAGAATTACAGGACTGCTACTTATCAAATACTGCCCTTAAAACTATTATTCTTTCTTTGACCTTTTTTTTAAGAAATAAGTAGTTATTTAAATATACAAATTGGGTTTCATATATAAAAAGTGTTTCATGTGTTTTGTTACAATCACATTTTTAATTAATTTTTGTATTTATATATGACAGTAGAATACATTATAATTCTTATTACACATATACAGCACAACTTTTCATATCTCTGGTTATATACATAGTATATTCACACCAATTCATGTCTTTATACATGTTCTTTGGATAATAATGTCCATCACATTCCACCATCATTTCTAACCCCATGCCACCTCCTTTCTCTTCCTACCCCTCTGCCCTATCTAGAGTTCATTTATTCCTCCCATGCTATTTCTCCATATCCTACTATGAATCAGCCTCCTTATATCAGGAAAAACATTCATTGGGCACTAAATTTTTTGAAATTGGCTAATTTCACTTACATTATCTTCTCTAACTCCATCCATTTACCTGAAAATCCCATGATTTTATTATCTTTTATTGCTGAGTAATATTCGATTGTGTATATATGCCACATTTTTTTTTATCCAGTCATCTATTGAAGGGCATCTAGGTTGATTCCACAGTTTAGCTATTGTGAATTGTGCTCCTATAAACATTGATGTGGCTGTGTCCCTGTGGTATGCTGTTTTTAAGTCTTTGGGGTGTAGACCGAGGAGAGGAATAGCTGGGTCAAATTGTGGTTCCATTGCCAATTTTCCAAGAAATCTCCATACTTCTTTCCATATTGGCTGCACCAATTTGCAGTCACACCAGCAGTGTATGAGTGTACCTTTTTCCCAACATCCTCGCCAACACTTATTGTTGTTTTTCTTCATAGTAGCTCTCATTCTGACTGGAGAGAGATGAAATCTTAGTTTTGATTTGCATTTCTCTAATTGCTAGAGATGATGAACATTTTTCATATATTTGTCGATTAATTGTATCTCATCTTCTGTCTGTTCAGCTCCTTGGCCCATTTATTTGATTGGGTCATTATTTATTTATTTATTTGTTTGTTTGTTTGTTTGTTTGTTTATTTTGGTGCTTAGCTTTTTGAGTTCTTTATATACCCTAGAGATTAGTGCTCTATCTGATGTGTGAGGGTTAAAGATTTGCTCCCAAGATGTAGGCTCTCTGTTCACTTTACAGATTGTTTCTTTTGCTGAGAAGAAAGTTTTTAGTTCATTCCATTTATAGATTCTTGATTTGAATTCTTGCACCAAAGGAGTGTTATTAAGGAAGGTAGGTACTAATCCCACAACATAACTATACCAGAGCTTAAACTATCGCAGAGCAATAGTAACAAAAACAGCATAGTATTGGCACAAAAACAAACTGGTAGACTAATGGGTACAGAATAGAGGACACAGAGACTAACCCACATTCTTGAATTCACACTAATGATTTTCTCTTCCAGTACTTCTCCAAAATTACAATTACCTTATATTAGACAAAGGCATCTTTCTGTGATCATATAATAAATAAGGAAGAAATATTTAAGAAATCTTTTAGTTTAAATTAATATTTTATGAAATTATTACTTAATACTTTAGTTTTTTGGTGCCACATATAATGCAATTTTTAAAAATCTTCAAATTTTACAGATTTTATGATCCTTATGTAAGGATTGAAAAATAGAGTGAATGAAGAAGAAAATTGGATCCTCTTCATTATGTCATTTAGATATGATGTCCTTGAAAGGAGGATTTTTTCTCTTGAACTTAAATTAATTTTTCTATTTTCTTTTTTATTGAGGGGGAGAGTCATGCTTGGGTCATACCCAGAAACCATGTCCCAGGCCCCTCATTCATTCTTGAACTCACACTAATGATTTTCTCTTCCACTACTCCTCCAAAATTCCATAGTGATGAAAATTCCCTAAGCTATTAGCATCTTGCCTACAGTTTTCAGAATATTTTCAAATTATGCTTCACAAAGCAAAATGTTATGAATCTAGTGCAGATTCTTTAGATTCAATCAAGCTAAACACTATCATGACTCATTGGTATTCATGTAGAAAGAAGGTTTTGTCTTCTAAAACATTTGGAGAGCAACATGAATATTAACCATCATTCTAACAAGGTATGTTCATTCCATTTGATATGTTAGAGAAGGGGTAACAGTAGTTCATGCCAAGTTTTGGTATTTACTAATTTCCTGCCCTTGGTGTGATAAGTTTCACAAAAGGGTCAATTATATTCTCTAATATCAGAAAAGAACACATTTTTAAAGAGTTCTAAAGTACAAACAGGAGCACAGCTGCTAACCAAAGATGGGTCTAAAGAACATTTTCTGGTAATTAAAACACTGAAAGTTGAGACCTGTGAAAATATACAACTTGCATTTTGCAGGGGAGCCCAATATAGCTCAGCAGTAAAGAACAAGTTATCCCATTGCTTTGCTATTTCTCTTAACATGGTTTTGTATTATTGCATTAAATCTTCATAATGACCTGGAAAACTAAAGCAATAAAATCCTTCTATTTTAGAGAGACTTGAGCCTAAAAGAAACAACTTGTTCAAGAACAAAGAGCTCTTCATTTTAGAGAGAGTATATGTTCTGAGTTCAAGCCAATTGTCACTATGTAAAACTAGTTAGTGTTCTGAGCCTGTATTGCTTTGAATTATGATCATATTATTTTACTTTTCTCCTTCTTAATTACAAGCTTATGCATTCAGTGACATTTGCCTGAATTCCAGCTACCAGGAGGCTGAAACAGGATTCTTGGATCTGAAAATTTATGACGAGTGTGGGCAATGTGGAGAAACCCTATCCCAGATGAACACTCAGACCAATATACCTCATGAACTTAAATGCAGAAATCCTTAAACAATTTAGCCAGCCACATTAAAAAATACATCAAGATGATGATACTCCATGATCAAGTGGTTTTCATCCAAGGGATGCAAAGTTGGTTCAACATATGGAAATTAAGGAATGTAATTCACCACAGAAGAATTAAAGACAAGAATTATAGAATCATATCAATTGATGCAAAAGAAGTCAGTGATAAAAGCCAACACCCATTCATGTTAATAATGCTAGGGAAACTAGGGATAGAACGCACTTACCTCAACATTATAAAAGCTTTATTTGACAAACTCAAAGCCAACATCATACCAAATGCAGCAAAACTGAAATAATTTCCTCTAAAATCAGGAACCAGACAAACCTGTATGCTCTCACCACCTTTATTCAACATAGTTATTGAAAGTCTATCCAGAGCAACTGGGCAAGAAAATGAAATTAAAGTTATGTAAATGTGAAAACAGGAAGTAAAATGACCTCTGTTTGCTTGATGACATAATCCTGTATATGGAAGACCCAAACATTCCTTAGAGCTAACAAAAACAACTTATAGATCTGATAAATGAATTCAGCAAATTAGCAGGATACAAGACTAACATACCATAGATTTCCTATATTCTGATAGTGATTGAAATCAAACTATCCCCATTCATAATAACTTCAAAAAAATAAATCAAAAGAATTAATATAACCAAGAAATTAAAAGATTCATACAATTAAAAAAATTATACATCATTGAGAAAAGAAATTGAAGACCCTAGAAAGTGAAAGTTCTCCCATGTTCTAGGATTATTATAAATATGGTGAAAATGGCCATACTATTGAAAGCACTGTACAGATGCAATGCAGTCATCACTAAAATACCAATGATACTCTACATAGAACTAGAAATAGAAAAAAAAACAATTTTAAAATTCATTTTGGCAAAATAGAAGTCCAAGAATAGACAAAGCAATTCTTCATAAATCTTGGTTTCATTCTTCTTTTTGACTGGATGATAAATTCCATTGTACATTTAAATCATATTTTCTTTTTCCATGAATCTATTGATGGATACCAATGCTAATTGCAGACCTTGTTTGTGGTAAATAGTGCCACAATAAAGATTGAAATGGAATCATAGTTTTATAAGTTGACAGCATATCCTTCACGTATGTACCCTGTAGTAACATGGCTGTATCGTTTGGTAGTTCTATTTTTAGTTTGTTGAGAGAACACCATACTATTTCCATAGTGGCTGTGCTATTTCCATCACCACAAATGGTATACAAAGGCTTGTCGTTCTCCACATACTCACTAGGCTTTCATATTTTCTTCCAATAATACCTATTCTGACTGCAGTTAGGTGGAATCACAGTGAAATTTGCATTTTCATGATGGTTAAAGATATTTTTAAGATATATTTATTAGCCATTTCTACTTCTATTGGGAAGTTTCTATTTAGATCATGTTCCTATCTATTGATTTAAATACTTGGTCTCTTGATGTTAACTGTCTTGACTTCTTCACATATGCTTCATATTTATCTTCCCTCAAATGAATATCTAGCAAAGATTTTATCTCATTCTGTAGATTTTTTCCTTTGCAGTGCAGGAGCTTTTTAATTTTCATTTCTTTCTTTTGATTATTGAATTATTGGGATCTATTTAGGAAATTATTAACTTTGTCTTTATCTTGCATATTTACCTGTGTATTATTTTAGTATCCTTACAGTTACAGGTCCTACATTAAAGCCTTTCATGTATTTTGAAATGATTTCTGTACAGAGGGAGAGATAGTAATCATTTCAATTTTTAAAATGTAAATATTCAGTTTTCCCAGGAGCATTCACTGAAGAGTCTCTTTTTTTCATCAACATGTATTTTTGGTGCTTTGGTTGAGAATAGATGTCTATAGGTACATGTTTTTATTTTGGGTTCACTATGTTAATCCATTGGTCTACATGTCTGTTTTCATGCCAGCACCATTTTGTTGTTGTTATTGTTGTTACTATGGCTCTGAATAAAGTTATAAATTTGGATATTATAATGCCTCCATCATTTACTCAGGATTATTTTGACTTTGGGGTTGATCTACTTCCATATGAAGTTAGAATTGGTTGTTTGTTGTTTTTTTCTTTTTTTTTTTTTTTTTCCTGTGGAGAATGGTATTTTGATAGAGACTGTGTTGAATCTGTAGATTACTTTCAGTAATATGGCCATTTTGAGAATATCAGTTCTACCAGTCTATGCACAAGGGAGGCCCTTCAATCTCTCAGTGGCTGCTTTCTTTCTTTCTTTCTTTCTTTCTTTCTTTATTTATTTATTTATTTATTTATTTTTTACTATTTTGTAGCTTTCATTACAGAGTTCTTTTACCTTCCTGGTTATATCTGTTTTTGGGCATTTTACTTGTTTTAAGGCTGTTGTAAATGAAATTATGTTCTTAATTTCATTCACAGCAAACTTCTTATTAGTGTGTTTGAAAAAACTACTCATTTTACTAAGTTGATTTTTGTTTCCTGTTGCTTTGCTGAATTTGTTCTAATAGTCATTTGGTGAAGTCTGTAGGGTCTTCCAAGTATAAAATTATATACTCTGAAAAAGTATAATTTAACTTTTTCCTTTCCTATTTGTATCCCATATATTTCTTTCTCTTTCCTGATTGCTCTACCTAAAATTTAAAGTATCACATTAGTTAGTGATTGTGGCTATCCTATTTTTTTTTCCTGATTTTGAAGGAAATTTGTTCAAATTTCCCCTGTACTGTAGGGTGATCACTAGGGCTTTGTTACATATAGTCCTTATTTTATTAAGATAAGATCCATCTACACCTAATTAGCTTGATTCTCTTACCATGAACAAATGTTAAATTATACCAAAAGCACTTTCTGCACTTATTGAAATGCAGCTGTGATTTTTTTAATCAATGATTTTGTTTATGTGTTTTATTACATTTAGATCTCCTTATGTTGAACCATCCTTATATTCCTTGAATAAAACTAAATTGATTTACAATGTGTTGTTAGATCCAATTTGTAACTATTTTATTGTAGATTTTTACATCTATGCTCACTGAAAATATTAGCCTAGTGTATTGTTTTGATGTGTGTGTATGTGTGTTCTTATCAGGTTTTTGTGACAAGGTAATACTGGCTTTATTGAATGAGTTTGAAAATGTTCCTACCATTTTTATTATGTAGAATATTTTGAAAAGCAATAATGTTAGTTCTAATTTAAATGTCTTTAAAAATTCATCATGTAATATATCCAATACTATTGTTTGGGGGGGTTAACATTTTCTCAATCTGCTTATTATTTATTTTGTGGGGGTTTTATTAAAGCCTCTCAATTCTATTTTGGTGTGTCTCATGTCTAAAAATTTGTTCATTTCTTTTATATTTTCCAACTTATTGAAATATAATTTTTCAAAATAATTTCTAATGATCAACTGCATTTCAGTGGTTATCTGTTGCTGGATGCTTTATTTGGATAGTTTCATAAATTTAGTTATTCTCTTTCTTTTTGTAAATTTGACTGATGATTTGTCAGTCTTGTTTATCTTTTCAAATAGGTAACTTTTTTTCTCATTGATCCTTTGCATTGTTTTTTAGTCCTTTAATTAATTCTGATCTTTACTGTTTCCTTATGTTTACTAATTTAAGGGTTGATTTCTTCTTGATTTTCTAAGATATTGAAATGTATCATTAGGCTATTTATTTATTTATATTATTTATTTTTTGTTTGATGCCAGGGATTGAACCCAGGGGCACTTAACCACTGAGCCACATCCCCAGCCCTTTTTAAATTTTATTTAGAGACAGGGTCTTGCTGAGTTGCTTAGTGCTTCACTAAGTTGCTGAGGCTGGATTGGAACTCTTGATCCTCCTGCCTCAGCCTCTTGAGCTGCTGGGATTACAGACATAAAAATCTCTAATTTTTTTTTTTAGATTAAGGCACTCATAGTCATAATCTCCCTTTGAAACAAAGACTTTCTCTTTGTTTAAAAGTATATCATTCAGTTTCCTATATTTTACAGTTTCTATTTTTTTTCTTACTGTTTTCAGTTTTATTCTGTTATGGTCCAACCTGATGCAAGAAATGATTTGACCACTTTTTTTAAGATTTGATTTTCTAATTGGATAATTTAACTTTTTATACTATATCTTTTTCTAAGTTCCATAAGCTGATAAAAAAGAGTGTGTATACTGGAGTTTGTGCATGATATTATAATTTAGATGTGAGGAGTCCCCCAAAAGCTCATGTGTGAGTCAATGAAAGAAGGTTTAGAGGTGAAATGACTGGGTTATGAGAGCCTTAACCAATCAGTAAATTAGTGCCCTGATAGGGATTCACTGAGTGGTGACTATTGCCTGGTAGGGTTTGATGGGGGAAGCTGGTCTCTGGCAGTGTGCCTTTGGGTGTATATATTTTATTCTTCATGAGTGGAGCCCTCTCTCTGCTTCCTGGTGTGATGGTCTTGAGCTGCTTCCCACTGCCACATTCTTTCCCCACAGTATTCTGCCTCACCTTGGCCAAGGAATGGAGCTGGTTATTTATGGACTGGGATGTCTGAAACTATGAGGCCCCCAAATAAACTTTTCCCCTTCTAAAACTTTTCTTTTACTCACAGCAGTGGAAAAGGTGACTAAAACACATGGAATATTCTATATCGCCATCTGTTAAGTCCATTTGATCTATAGTGTAATTTAACTCTCTTGCTAGTTACTGATTCATCTGTTGTACTGAAGTTACCTGTACTAACTTTATTGGGGTATGTTTCTCTCTTTATCTCCTGTGGTGTTTGTTTTATGAAACTGGATGACAAGGGAATGATTTCCCCTTAGGGAAATCTCAGTGAGGAGGAGCCATTGATTATAGTTCAGGACTATGCCAATCAAAACAAAGCATAAATCCTGCTTTTATTCAGACCATGTCGCTTGACAAGGTTGAAGCACAAAAATATTGGAGATAAAAAAATTGCAATTCTAAGACAATATTGCTGAATTATATGTAAGTACTTATTGAGATTAACCCGGAAGAAAAAAGCAGGATGCAAAGCATAAAGACCACAGATCTAGGGATTGGCTTTTCTAAGGTAGAAGGATAGAAAATTAGGAAGGAAAGGAAGATTTTAGAGATTGCATTTTAGCTGGCTTCATTATGTTTTCATTCAAACCAAAGTAAAACCTATTACTCATTAAGAGATTATTGGAAGCAGAGGGAAAGGGGACAGTTGAGCTATTTTGCCAGCTAGTCAATTCTCCTTTTCATAATTACCAGAAAGGGGACATGCTTGTTGCATTGGTATTAAGTGTTCAAATGATATACATCTGGTTTCAGAAGGATACATAATTTTGGGGGGGAAGGTAGTTCTGAGGATTGAACTCATGGTCTTGGGCATGCTTGGAATACAGTATTTTTTAAGAAGCCACATCTTCATCTTTGAAAGATCTAGTTGTAGATGGACACAAAATCTTTGTTTTATTTATTTATTTTATGTGGTTCTAGCTAAGGATTGAACCCAGTGCCTCATGCATGCAAGGCAAGTGCTCAACCACTAAGCTACCACCCAGCCCAAAGAACTAATATTTTGATGAGATAGTCATTTCATGAAAATTCTTGAAAGACTAATAAGATATACCAAAGTACTCATTTTCTAATCAGAATATTTTAAGGAGTTTTGAACACCCAAGTTGTTCCTTAAGCATGATAATTTTTGTTTTTGTAATACACTAGATCATCATCATCATCATCATCATCATCATTTGGTACCATCATATGCTTACCCACTGAGCCTCATCCCCAGCCCTTTTTGGTATTCTAGTTAGAGATAGGGTTTTACTGAATTGCTTTGAGCCTTGCTAAGTGGCTGAGGCTGGCTTGAAACTCACAATCCTCCTGCCTCTGCCTCTTGTGCTGCTGAGATTACAGGTGTATGCCACTGTGTGGGGCTCCTGTCTTATTTGTGGTCATTGGAACCAAAATTTCACTTTTGGAAACTTACCTGAATATTTTATGAAACCTATATTTCTGGTGTTCTTCGGTACTTTTCAGTTGTGTGACTGTACTAACCACAAAGGAGGAAAAACTAAAGTAATAATTGTCAAATTAAGCACAGTGATTCAGCTCCATACTAATTCAGCAGGAATGTATGTTTGGTTTTGTCCCATTCATTCTGATTATATCCCTTTTCTTTTTAGTATCATGAGATACATGTTTACTGGGAGGTAATTGCACTTGTTACTTTTATTGAATTAGTAACTGCATGTTGTGTGTATTCATATTTAACAACTTCTTTCCAAAGCCATACACACTACCATTGAAGTGAAAGATTCTCCTCCACCTAAAGCTGGAGAGATGAATGGTGCAAGGATACTTAAATGAGGTAAAATTTGCAATACAGGTTCCTATACCTAATCTTTTTTCCCCAAAATTTGGAAGATTAAACACATACACAGAGAAAAAACAATGACTATGTTAGCATCCATCTTTTAACAAAAAGAAATTTATAAGCAATATGTTTTTAAACTATAATCTTTGTCTCAGTAGTTTTTATGTTTAGTTTCCCCAATTGGAATTATGACTCATTTCAAAGATTCACTTTATTATTAGGTTGTAAGTTTTTTGCAATGTTTTAATATCTTTAGTGGAGATCTGGACAGCTGAACACAAGTATAATTCCAGTATTTTAGAGATTAAGACAAAAATGTGGTTGGAGCCCAGGTGCTCAAGTCAAGACTGGGAAACATGGATAACACATCTCTAAAAAAATGATTTTACTTCTAGTATGACAACCATTCTTGTGAGTAATTGCATTTAATATATGTTATACTTTCTGTAATACCATATGTAGTTCCCTTAATAAATAATGTAATCAAGATTGTTGTAAAAAATCAGACAACATATTGAAACAAAGTTTTGAGTTGAAACTCAATTCCCTGCTTCTGGTGGCTGGTGAGACTGGAGTTTCTATGCTCTGCTTTCAGGTGGAGTCTGTGTAAGTTGCAGTCTTCTGCAGCTAAGAAGTGTTGCAACTCTTAATGGTAGGCGAGACCCTTCTGTGTTGCAGAAGAGCGCAGCAGCTCACCATCAGTTTTTTCTTATTGCTCAGTTCTTGACTTGTGAATTTGAAGAATAAAACCCACAGACCAGGATGGATAAGTGAAAGACTAGCATTTATTGAAGAATAGTGACAGGAGCAGAACTCTTGCAATGTGAGAGGGGCCTGATAGCAAAATCTTCATCTAAGTATGCTGGTCTATGGCTTTATATAGCACTGGGGTCACTGCTGTTGGTCCAAAATTATGCTAAGCAGTGTTTCAAGAAAGTAAGAAGGCTACTGGTACAAACTTATGCTAATAAAGTTTTGGAAAAGTGCTAACATGATTGGTCAACTTTGAGTCCAACTTTCATTCCTTTTTATCCCACTTCCATTTTCTCATCACAGGTCAGGAAGCAGGAGGTTGAGGTAATGGAATGGTTCATACTTGCAGATTCTGGGATACAGCACCACATGCAACAGGGTTCTGCAACAGACATCCAGACTGTGCCAAAAGATGGCCACCACCTGATTTCTTGGCATGTTTTGGCTCACAGCACCTCCATCTGCCACACCTGCATGAAGTGATCCATGTAGCCATATGCTGTGCTCACCATGGTGCTCTGACCCACCCAGTCTGCCACTCTACCACTGCACCCCTCTGCTGTAACTTCATGGAAGGACCAGTAAGCCAGCTCCTTTCTTGGCAGCCAGGTAGCCCTGTAAATGATATTATATATTTTTTAGTTTTCCCATCACTTTAAATTCAGTATTATATTTTGTAGAGAACCAAAAATTATTTTCTAAAGCAGTGGTTATGAGTGGCAAATCCAAAGTTACTTATGTGTACTACTGATGTATTTCCTCTTGTTTCTTTTTTGTATTATTTCCTCTTTAATTTTTTTTTTTCATTTCTGTTGTTGAAATAAAAACCAGGTATTTTTCATGCTAAGTGATTTTACCACAGAGATTCTCCTTAGTGTTGACAAATCTGGTGGATTCTACTATCTATATATTCCAAACAAAATACCTAGCTGCCTTTTCCTCTGGCATTACCTCTCATCCCTTATCTTTAGACAAATGCAAACCCCCTTTAATAGTTTCCTTCCCCTCTTGCTACTGTAGCCTTTTATTCTCTCATCCTTTATTTCCCTTTAGCTGGTAACACCATTCTTTAAGTCTCAGCTAAGAAATTGCTTCTAGAAAAATCATTTCTGACACCATGTGTCTTCATTGACACTTATCAGAAGCTGAACAAAATAATTATGGGGTCAAATAAGAGAGGCAGTTTACACAAAGGTGACAATTTTTGTACACTTTTATTGTTGTGACCAGAAAAACTGACAAGAACAATGTAAAGGAAGAAAGTTATTTGGGTTTGATATTTTAAGAAGTTTCCTTCAATGGTCATCTGATTCCATAGCTCTGGACCCAAGGGAGGAAGGCATGGCAGAGGAAATCAACTCAGGATATGAAATAAGAAAGCAGAGATAAAGTTATGCTCACCAGGGGTAAAACATAAATCTCATGAGCATGGCCTCTAGCTATACCCTGTCTACCTACAGTTACTGCCCAGTTCATCCATGAGTGATTAAATCACTGAATAAGTTACAACTCTCACAATCTGATTATTTCACTCTGAAAATTCTTACATTGTCTCAAATATGTGCTTTTAGGGGACACCTCATACCTAAACTATGACATTAAAAACTAGCCCCAAATGGTGGATCCAAGATGGCAGTGTAGAGGAGATACCATTTCTAGCTGCTGTGTGCATGAATCTGAGATAATTATCAGGCAGCTTCTCCATGGGGTCTCTCCTTGACGAAATACAACATCTCAGAGTGTGTGACAGGACCCCATATAGCGGATTTTCCCAGAATCCACCAGGGCTGCAAGCACCAACAGAACTCAGAGCCTCTGTGTTTGGTAAGACTCCAGATTCCCCTCTCAGAGCCCACAGTTTGAGCACCCACAGGACTCTCAAGCAGCAGAGCAAAAACACCAAATCAGCACCTGGGCAGAGCAGCAGAACTCCAGACTAGACTCCGCTCCCACACAGGTCACCGAACCACATTCTAACCACAGCACAAGGACATCCCAGCTCCCCCCACATCACCAGACACCCTGATGGGAAAACAGAAGGACTCCATCTTGGAAAATCTTTCTTGCCATCTTTTGCTGGGTGTGGCTATCAGCGTGGATCTGCGACTGAACAGGTACCTGGTTTCCAACTCCCCCTTGCCCCAACTGTGATAACCAGGCACAGTGACTATCCAGCACAAAAACAGCTCTCAGTTGAACAGGAGTGCAGTGCCACAAGGGCATTACCCACCTGGTGCAATCCGGGGGCCAGAGGTCCTGCAGCTGAGACCTGATAAGCAAACAAGGGGAGGGGTCTAAAAACCGGGAGCAATTCAGAGTGACCAACATTAGGGAAGCTCCAGGCAAGAGAGGGAGAGCTCTAGTCTTCTCACATTGGTTACTTACGCCACCCTGAAGGCAGAGACTCAAGCTTAGAATACACAACTCCACCTACTGGAAGAGAAAAGAAGAGTATTTTTGTTGTTGTTGTTGTTGTTTGTTTGTTTTTGTGTGGTATTTTGTTTGTTTTCTTCTCTTCCACTTTATCCCCTTCCTTTCTCCTCTACCCTTCCTCCTCTGGCCCTCACAACCCCAACATATGTGAAACCAAGAAATTTGCATGTAATAGAATTTTAAGAAATGAGACACCAGAATAATATAATATAGAGAAATTGCATAAGCCCCCCTTTTTTCTCTCTCTTTTTTCTCTTTCTTTATTTCCTTTTTATTTTTCTTTCTCCCTCTCTTCCTTGTTCAACCTCCTAATTTTTACTATTTTTACTTCGAGTATTTTTTTAAATACATATATGTGTTTGTTTTTATGCATTCTACTGTCCTCCCATGTACTTGTCTGCCCTAAATGACTTCCTGTCTATTCCCTTGCTACTAACCATCTTTATTAGAGTTCTCCTCCAAATTTCCTAAGTTATATTAACCCCATACCCTCACATCTTTCCCCCTTAACATAACGTCTTACATCTGACCCCCAGTTCTCTATCTGTTACCAGAAATGGTACACCTTTTATGAAACTACTGATTATATTTTAAATAATAATTGAATCCAACATTTCTAGACATTGAGACTAACTATAAATGTCTTAATAATAATAATTTACTCAAAGGTGATGTATTGTTGGTGTTGGGGACTGTCAACATTCTCCTTCCCCATACACACACACACACACACACACACACACACACACAAAAGGATCTTGACTCTATACAAGAGCACTAAAAATCTATAGGGTAAAAACAATAGCACACCAGTCCCACAGAGTGGGAAAAAAACATCAGCATCAAGCAGAGAAAGATTTCAGGATTTACATGAATGAGATGTTTTGGAATCTCAAACAAGACATCAGAAAACAATACAGACAGTGAAAGATCACTTTGACAATGAGCTACATAAACAAATCACCTCTACAGGAAGATAGAGGTTATAAAAAACAAACAAACAAACGAACAAATCCTTGAAATGAAAGAAATAATAAACCAAATTACAAACATAAATGAAAGCATCACCAGCAGAGTAGACAACTTAGAAGATAGGCCATCAGACAATGAAGACAAAAGAACTTAGACAGTACAGCGAAAATGATAAGAAACCACCAGCAGAACATCCAAGAAATATGAGATAGCATAAAAAAAATTTAAGAGTTATTGGGATAGAGAAAGGCATAGAGGAATGAGAAATCTGTTCAATTAAATAATATCAGAAAACTTTCCAGACATGAAGAGTGAAGTAGAAATCCAAATTGAAGAAACCTACAGGATGCCAAATGTGCAAAAGCACAATGGATCTACATCAAGACACATCATAATGAAAATGTCCAAGATACAGAATAAGGAGAGAATTTTAAAAGCCACAAGAGAAGGAATCAGGTCATTTATAGGGGTAAACAAATTAGGGTAACAGCAGATTTTTCAACACAGACCCTGAAAGCTAGAAGATCCTGGAACAACATATTTCAAACTCTGAAAGATAATGGGGTCCAGCCAAGAATCCTGTATCCACCAAAACTAAGCTTCAGATTTCAAGATGAAATAAAAAGTTTCCACAATAAACAAAAGTTAAAATAATTTACAGCTAGAAAACTGGCACAACAAACATCCTTGGCAAAATATTTCATGAAGAGGAAATGAAAAAAAAAAAAAAACAAAGATAACCAACAGAGGGAGGTAGTACACTAAAAGAAAAACTAATCAAAGATGAAAACCAAGTCAAGGTAAATAACAAATATTTATATATATATATATATATATATATATATATATATATATATATATATATATATAGCTGGAAACATAAACCATGTCTCAATAGTAACCCTAAATGTTAATGAATTAAACTCACCAATCAAAAGACATAGGCTAGCAGGTTGGATTTTTAAAAATTCAATAATATTCTGCCTATAGGAGACTCATTTGATAGGAAAAGACATACTCAGACTGAAGGTGAAAGGTTGGGAAAAATCATACCACTCACATGGACTGCAGAAGCAAGCAGGGTCTCCATATTCATATCAAATAAAGTAGACTTCAAGCCAAAGTTAATTAAAAGGGATAAAGATGGACATTTCATACTGCTCAAGGGAACCACATACCAACAAGACATAACAATCATAAATAAATATATATGCCCCAAACAATGGTTTGGTTATGTTCATCAAAAAAATTCTTCTCAAGTTCAAGAGTCAAATTGACCACAACAAAATAATGTTGGGTGACTTTAACACACCTCTCTCACCACTGGACAGATCTTCCAAACAAAAGTTGAATAAAAAATCTATAGAGCTCAATAACACAATTAATAACTTAGACTTAACTGAAATATATAGAATATATCAACCAGCATCAAGCGGATACACTTTCTTCTCGCAGCACATGGATCCTTCTCAAAAATAGACCATATATTATGCCACAGGGCAACTCTTAGCAAATGCAAAGGAGTAGAGACACTACTATGCATTTTATCAGATCATAATGGAATGAAATTGGAAATCAACAACAAAATCAACAACAAAATTCCACATCACATGAAGACAGAACAGTATGCTACTGAATGAACATGGGTTACAGAAGACATCAAGGAGGAGATTAAATGAGAATACAGACATAACATATTGAAAAAAGTCAACAAACAAATGACCTCACACTACATCTCAAGGCCCTAGAAAAAGAAGAACAAATCAGCAGCAAAAGCAGTAGAAGGCAAGAAATAATTAAAATTGGAGTTGAAATCAATGAAATCAAAACAAAAGAAACAATTGAAAAAAAACAGATAAAACTAAAAATTGGTTCTTTGAAAAAATAAATAAAATTGACAGACTCTTAGCCATACTAATGAAAAGAAGGAGGGAGAGAACTCAAATTACCAGCATACGTGATGAAAAAGGCAATATCACAACAGACACTACAGAAATACAGAAGATAATTAGAAATTATTTGGAAACCTTATACTATAATAAAATACAAGACAGTGAAGGCATTGATAATTTTTAAGTCATATGATTTGCCCAGATTGAGTCAGAAAGATATACACAACTTAAACCAATATCAAGTGAGGAAATAGAAGAAGCCATCAAAAGAATACAAACCAAGCAAAATATAGGACCAGATGGATACACAACTGAGTTCTTCAAGACCTTTAAAGAAGAACTAATACCAATAACATATTTTAGGAAATAGAAAAAGAGGGAGTACTTCCAACTCATTCTATGAGGCTAATATCACCCTAATTCCAAAACCAGACAAAGACACTTCAAAGAAAGAAAACTTCAGACCAATATCTCTAATGAACATAGATTCAAAAATCCTCAATAAAATTCTGGTAAATCAAATACAAAAACATATCAAAAATACTGTGCACCATGATCAACTAGGATTCATCCCAGGGATGCAAAGTTGGTTCAACATAAGAAAATCAATAAATGTAATTCATCACATCAATAGATTTAAAGATAAGAATTATATGATCATCTCGATAGACACAGAAAAAGCCTTTGAAAAAATACAGCACCCCTTTATGTTCAAAACACTAGAAAAACTAGGGATAACAGGAACATGATTCAACATTGTAAAGGCTATCCACACTAAGCCTCAGGCCAACATCATTCTAAACAGAGAAAAATTGAAGGCATTCCCTCTAAAATCTGAAACAAGTCAGGGATGCCCTCTCTAACCACTTCTATTCAACATAGTTCTTTAAACACTGGCCAGAGCAATTAGACAAAAGAAATTAAAGGAATAAGTATAGGAAAAGAAGAACTTATGCTAGCACTATTTACTGAACTTATGATTCTATACCTAAAAGACCTAAAAACTCCACTATAAAACTTCTAGAAATAGTAAATGAATTCAGCAAAGTAGCAGGATATAAAATCAATAACATAAAAATCAAAGGCATTTCTGTATATCAGTGACAAATCCTCTGAGAAGGAAATGAGGAAAACTACCCCATTCTCATTATCCTCAAAAAAAAAAAAAAAGAAGAAGAAGAAGATCTTTGAGAATCAGCTTAACAAAAGAGGTGAAAGATCTATATAATGAAAATTACAGAACCCTAAAGAGAGAAATCAAAGAAGACCTTAGAAGATGGAAAGACCTACCTTGCTCATGGATAGGCAAAATTAATATTATCAAAATGACCATACTACAAAAATCACTATACAGGTTTAATGCAATTCCAATCAAAATCCCAATGGCATTCCTCATAAAAAAAGAAAAAGCAATCATGAAATTAATCTGGAAAAATAAGAGACCCAGAATAGCTAAAGCAATTCTAAGCAGGAAAATTGAATCAGGTGGTGTTGCTATACTAAACCTTAAACTATACTACAGAGCAATAGTAATAAAAACAGCATGGTATTGGCACCAAAACAGGCTGGTAGACCAAGAATACAGAATAGAGGACACAGAGACTAACCCACAAAATTACAATTATCTTATATTAGACAAAAATGCCAAAAACATGCACTGGAGAAAAAATAGCATCTTCAACAAATGGTACTGGGAAAACTGGAAATCAATATGCAACAAAATGAAATTGAACCCCTATCTCTTACCATGCATAAAACTTAAACCAAAATAGATCATGACCTAAGAATTAAACCAGAGACTCTGCATCTAATAGAAGAAAAAGTAGGCCCTAATTTTTAACAAGTGGGATTAGGCCCCAGCTTCCTTAATAAGACTCCTATAGCACAAGAATTAAAAACAAGAAACAATAAATGGGATGGATTCAAGCTAAAAAGTTTTTTCTCAGCAAAAGAAACAATCTGTGAGGTGAACAGAGAGCCTACATCCTGGGAGCAAATTTTTACTCCTCACACATCAGATATAGCACTAATCTCTAGGGTATATAAAGAACTCAAGAAGCTAAGCACCAAAAAAACAAAATAACCCAATCAATAAATGCGCCAACGACCTGAACAGACACTTCTCAGAAGAGGATATACAATCAATCAACAAATATATGAAAAAAATGCTCATCATCTCTAGCAATCAAATTCAAATCAAAACTACTCTAAGATATCATCTCACTCCAGTCAGAATGGCAGCTATTTTGAAGACAAACACAACAAGTGTTGGCAAGTATGTGGGGGAAAAGGTACACTCATACATTGCTGGTGGGACTGCAAATTGGTGCAGCTAATTTGAAAAGCAGTGGGAGATTCCTTGGAAATGTGGGAATGGAACCACCATTTGACCCAGCTATCCCTCTCCTCGGACTATACCCAAAGTATTTAAAAACAGCATACTACAGGGACACAACCACATCAATGTTTATAGCAGCACAATTCACAATAGCTAAACTGTGGAGCTAACCTAGATGTCTTTCAGTGGATGAATGGATAAAAAAATGTGGCATTTATACACAATGGAATATTACTCAGTATTAAAGAAAAACAAAATTATGGCATATGCAGGTAAATGGATGGTGTTGGAGAAGATAATATTAAGTGAAGTCATCCAATCTCAGAAAAACAAATGCTGAATGTTTTCTCTAATATAAGGGGGGTGACTCATAGTTGGGTAGGGAGAGAGAGCATGGGAGGATTTGATGAATTCTAGATAGGAAAAAGGGGTGGGAGGAAAAGGGAGGGAAAAAGGGAAAGCAAGGATAGTGGAATATGATAGTCATCATTATACAAAGTACATGTATGAAGACTTGAATTGGTTATTAACACACCTTATATACAAACAGATGTGAAAATTTGTGGTATATATGTTTATTAAGAATTATGCAAAAAAGTACATGTATAATGGCATAAATTGGTGTGAACATATTTTTTATATACAGAGATACAAAAAATTGTGCTCTATATGTGTACTAAGGATTGTAATGCATTCCACTGTTGTGTATTTTTAAAAAATGATAAAATCAATTTTAAAAAATTAGCACCAAAACCCATGTTCATATCACAATGTAAAATATATTTAGTCCACATTCAGGAGTCCCTATAGTCAGGATTAGTCAATAGTTCTAGCATTACACAAAAGCCTGAGGTCAAAGTCACCTGATACTCAAGGCAAAACCTTATCCCCTGTAAAAATCAAAGCAAATTATATATGTATATGAAATGTTTTAATATATATCTAATATGTTTATCTATTTATATATTTTTATATATCTACATGTATATAATGTTACTCTATGTAAATGGAGCAAACATTTCCATTCCACAAGGGAGAAATCAGGCATAGAAAGAAGGGATGGGTCTAAGGGAATCTAGCTGGACAAACACATGCTGTAGGTCCACATATAGCTTCAGAGAACCTTCTCTCCACAGAGCTTGTGTAGCTCCATCCCTATGACCCTCCTGGTTGCAGTCAATGTGGGCTCTCTCTTGGCTTATTTCTTCTCAATTCCTGCAGCTTCCCTTGGCCTCGTTACTGGCATCTGATCTCAGGCATCTCCACTGAAGTTTTGGCATCTTTCTCACTTCTTCACACATCACCCTCTCTGGGCCAGGCTGCAGGGACTCAATACTGCTGCACTTTGCCTGACCTCCCAGATATACCCTTGAAATCTCAGTGGAAGCCTCCATGATGCCCTAAATCCAGCATCCTTTATTCCTGTAGGACAAGCATCCTATGGTTGATGCTAAGGTTTGCCACCATGTTGAGCAGTAGCTATGGCTGTAGGGACCATGGCAGCAGCAACTCCTGAGTACCTGGCAGCTGAGCATGGTGAAGCAACTTCCTAGGCCCCTCTCTGCAAGCAAGGTGCCCCCATGGTCTCAAAAGAATTTTAACATTTACATCCTTGAGACTGCAATTGTTAGGATTCTGGCTTAACTGCAAGTTTTTCATAAGATTCTGCTCTCCTTTCTGCTCCTGATTAGCACAACAAAGTTGACTAAAAGCTGCCAGTAATACTGATGCTACTGCCTGAATGCTGTGATGCCTGAAAATTTCTTTCACCACATCAATTCATCCATCACCTTAAAATTCTGTCTCACAGAAAGACTCAAGATATGGGCAAAATGTAGGCAGCTTCTTATCCAAAAAATAACACAAATAGCCTCTAATTAATTTTCCAGTAGAATTCTCCTCTGAAACCTCATGAGCCCAGTCTGGACAGTGTTGTTTTTGATTAGTTCAAGAGTATCTGCCAGGTTGGTTGATGGTAAAGCTTCTATTTACTCTTTGCAATTCATAAATATCTTGTGTAGAGATGCTTTAGGACTAAATAAACATCTGGTAGCAACTCCAAATATCACACACTTGATTGAGCATTTCATTGTGTATTCTTAACTTGCGAGATAGAAAAGCATAGGCAGTAGAGATTAGGGAGGGGATAGTAAAGGTCAACAATAGGGCAAGCACAAGAATAGCCATTTTAACATGCCCTGGCATATTATAAAACAGTTCCTGATCCTTAAAGGACATAAGTTCCATCTCTCAGAGAGTAGCATCATAAACTGGGTAGCACCCACCCAGGGCCTATTGAAATATCAAGTACCAATGAATGTATGAATGTCTGTGCCTTTCCCCCACACTCTTACCAATATTAATTGTTGCTTGTACACTTGATAATGGCCATTCTGACTGGAGTGACATAGTTGTGGTTTGCATTTCTCTAATTGCTACATAAACTCTTAGAGTAGTTACGGTTTGCAATTCTCTAATTGCTACTTAGGTTGAATATTTTTTTCATATATTTGTTGATAGATTGTATTTCTTATTCTGTGAAGTACCTATTTATTTCCCAGCCAATTTATTGAATGGGTTATTTGTTTCTTTGGTGTTAAGTTTTTGAGTTCTTTACATATCCTAGAGATTAATGGTCCATCTGAGGTGCATATGGTAAAGATTTCTCTTATAGTGTAGGATCTCTCTTCACATTATTGAGGTTTTATCTTCTAAGGAGAAGATATTTATTTTGAATCCACCCCATTTATTGATTCTTGATTTTACTTCTTGCACTTTGGGGGTCTTGTTAAAGAAGTCAGGTCCTAAGCCGACATGATCAAGATTTGGGCCTACTGTTTCTTCTATTAGGTACAGAGACTCTGTTCTAATGCCTAGGTCTTTGATCCACTTTGAGTTGAGGTTTGTTCAGGGTGAGAGAGAGAAGAGTTTAATTTCACTTTACTACATATGTATTTCCAGTTTTGTCAGCACCATTTGTGAAGAGGCTGTCTTTTCTCCAATGTATGTTTTTGGCACCTTGTCTAAAATGAGATAACCATATTTATATGAGTTTGTCTCTCTTTATATAGAGACAAACTCATATACCATTGGTCTGAATGTCTATTTTGGTGTGAATACCATGCTATTTTGCTACAATTGCTCTGTACTAAAGTTTAAGGTCTTGTATTATGATGCCTTCTGCTTCACTCTTCTTGCTAAGGATTGCTTTGGCTATTCTGGTTCTTTTATTTTTCCAAATGAATTTCATGATTGCTTTTACTAGTTCTATGAAGATTGTCATTGGGATTTTAATAGGAATTGCATTAAAACTACTACTCTTCTGGTAATATGGCGATTTTAACAATATTGATTCTGCCTATCCAAGAACATGGGAGATATTTCCATCATATAAGAAAATTTCTTCCATTTCTTTCTTTAGTGTTTTGTACTTGTCATTGTGGAGGTCTTTCACTTCTTTTGTTAGATTGATTCCCAAGTATATTACATTTTTTCTCTTAACATCAGCATTTATTTGGATGCCTGGAGTCTCACTCAACCAACAAGAGATTTTCTTGGTAATTCATATTTATATACTTTATTTTTGTTCTTGCCTTTTATAGGCACTAGACACCTTGACATGAGTTGAAGATGAGGAAGAGCAGGAGGGCAGAAGAAGAGTAGGAGGAGGAGGAGGAGGAGAGGAGGAGGAGGGGAAGAAGAGGAGGAAGAGGAGAAAGAGGAGGAGGAGGAGGGAGGATTATAAGGGGAAGGAGAAGAAAAAATGAAAGTATTTTGGATCTTGGAACTATTTGTTTAACACAAACTACAGTACTCATTAAACATGTGAACTTTGTTAATCTAATATATGTGTACATGAGAGCCAGGGCAGCATCACAAGCTACTATGAAGTTTGGGCCCTCAAAAAAGACATGAGTCTAGAGCTGAGTTTACCTACAGTGGGGACATCTGACACACCTAATAGGAAAGACTCTTCCAGACTTGGAGAATATCTTAACCAAATTAGCAATGTGTAAATTAGTCATGTTCAAAGGAGTTAATCAGTGAGACTGATTGGAAAGGAGGATTCATGTAATGGAGATTAGGAGTAACTGCCTGTCACAGAAATTAGTTTGAAGATTGCCTCAAATTCTTAGTTGATCACTTCGGGTTTTATGAAAAACCACAGCACAATTTTGAAGGTCTTAGAGTACTTAAGTGACAGATGAAATACATATTTTTCAAAAGTTAGATGCAAACAGAATAGATTATGCTAATGGCCTCATAAACTTTCCTGTAGTAACTATTTCTTATCACCTCCTTGACTTTCAGATTTATCATTTTTCAACTGGGAATATCATGATCAAAGAGGAAGTACTGGTATCATTTTCACTTGGAAGATAGGGATGTTCAGCCCACTGAGATATGAGTCAGAAGCTTTACATATGGAAAGAACATTTTGATGTGAATTGTACGTTATGAAACATGAATTTTAGTATCAAAACTGTAATCTTTACTACTAACCTTATTTAAAGTTAAATCAAATTATTATTACCAGAAAGACTCCATTACCATAAAAAGAGCAAAAAATTCTCAAGTATGTAAGTTCAGGTTGAAATCACATACTGCAGCATACAGCCTGTGTGAAGACTTAAAGACATTTAGGTTTTGGTGGCCTACATTATGGAACCCAGTTTTATCAGTCATGTGCAGTTACACACACCAATAATCCCATCAACCAAGGAGTCTGAGACAGGAGAATTCCAAGTTTCAGACCAGCCTCAGTAACTTAGCAAGCTCTTCAGCAACTTAGTGAGACCCCATCTCAATAAATAAACAAATACATAAACAAATAGGGCTAGAGATTTGGTTCAGTAGTAAACCATCCCTGGGTTGAATCCCCAGATCCACAAAACAAAAAACCAAATCAGACAAATTTCCTCAGAATATGAGGCACATGAATGTATGATGACATGAATCATCTGATTCACTAGAGTCTGTTGTGGTGTGGAAAGGAAGTGCAAGAAAGCTCAGAGATGAAATGATTGGGCTATAAGAGTGTTAACCTGATCAGTGCATTATTCCACTTGAGTTGATTAGCTGGATGATAACTGTAGGCAAATATAATGTGGCTGGAGGAGGTAGGTCACTGGATCATGACTTTGGAGTATATATTTAGTTCTGGTGAACTAAGCTTTCAGGTCTCCTAGAGGAAATCTGGCACTTTAATCAACAATGAGGTTAATCAATTCCTTTATGAGCTTCTGCAAACTTTAAGAAGATATCTACTTAATGAAAGACAGGTCCCTTCATCTTTGTATAGGCTTACAAAGTGGGGAAAATCCATAGAGTTCATGCTTTTCTTTCTCCAATTTGTGCCTCAGGAGGAAAAAGTCAGAATTATTATAGAACACAAGTCAAAAATCTAAACCAAATACACATATTTATTAGGCAAGGACCAATTAAGAGAGTATTTTTAAGATTAGCATGCAAGGAAAGACAAACTTTAATGTTAATAGGCATTCACTGCAAGACTGAAATTTTATATTAGGAAATGTGCAGAAATTTGGCAGATATGGGACAAATATGATCAAATATTACTTGCAATATAGAGTGGAAAAGGGAAATTTATTCTCCAAGAAAACTGCCAGTATTATGATGGTGGTAATTTGGCCTGGCTTATTTTGACTACAATCATAAAAGTGTTTACCAAATGAAGCAAGCCCCTTGGCTTATTTCAATAACAACCTGGCATTTAGATATCACCCCAAACAATGTGCCAGCTTAAGAGGATAATTGACAGTACCACGCCTTTATAACCCCAGGGTGTTCTCTTGAGATTTATGTTTATTTGATGACACATTTCTCCTGATTCACAGTATTTTGCTGTCTTTCCCCTGAATTCACATCTGCCCAAACCACAGAATTAGTGCTCAATAAATCATTTCATACTCTTGCCACTTAAAAATCTTTTCCCACTTATTTTTCTAAACTCTACACTGGGTTGCTGTTCAGATGTGCTTTTTATTTTGAGTTAAGAAGGAAAATAATTTTTAATTTCTCTACAGATATTTAGGTCCTATTCATCCTGCGATTAGGGCAATTACATTTACCAGTTTTCCACCCCTTGCTAAAGTAACCACAACATTATCATGAGGAAGCCATAAAAAAAAAATACTGCAGCACACCAATTTAACTGAAAATAATTGAAGAAGAAATGCCATCCTTCACAAACTTGAACTGCAAAATTATTTTCACCCTCAGAGCAATGGGTCTTTTCCCACCACTGATGGACCACCTCTATGCTAGAAGTTAATTGTTATCTCAGAAGTACCATTTAGATGAGTCTGTTATAATGCTGTGTCCTATAAATATGTGTAATTGCCTTGAAATGTATGCCCTTCTGTGCTTGCTTGTGTCCAAGAGAAGTTTAGAAGATCAGATTTAGAAATTTAATATCCCTGTTACTGGCTGTTACTTTGTTAATAAAGTGAGTGGGAGAAGAAGCAATAGTTAAATGTTGTTTCTCATTTACCATTGAAATTTTTCTGGAACTCTTCACAGGATGCTGATTCAGATTTCTAAAAACTACATCTCAGAGATTTCGTGACCTTTTCCTTGGACCCTGATTCTTGGGATACTCTGGATTTCAATTTGAAAATAGCAATAGCGGTGCCAGGTTGGTTTGGGAGTTTTGTGTGGTTCTGCCAAAGTACATGATGAGCTATTTTATAAGGAAGTTGGCTATGTCTGAAACTCACTAAGAAAGAGGGACACTTGGGTACTGTTTGCATGGGTAGAATTTTCTATAAAACTTTCAAAGCATTTATCCATTTATGGTTTTCTTTAGCTTCTCCTTTTTTTTTTTCTTTTTTGGTACCAGGTCTGCTTCTGGGGCACTTAAACACTGAGCCACATCCCCAGCCCTTTTATATATTTTATTAGAAACAGGGTCTCGCTGAGTTGCTTAAGGCATTGCTAGGTTGCTGAGGGTGGCTTTGAACTCACAATCTCACTGCCTCAGCCTCCTGAGCTGCTTGGATTACAGGTGTGTGCCACCATGCTCAGCCTCTAGCTTCAACTTTTAAGTGTCAGAATCAGATGCTTTTTAAGACAAATTCAAAAGTACTGGTATTCTAGACTCACAAGCTCTAGAAACGAGAAGTAGATAGTATCTTGCTTATATTAATGAATCTGAATTTGCTCCAAAAAATATTATCTCATCTCTGCCTGTACTAGGCATAATAAAACTTTATGCTAACCAATTTTCTTTTTCTTTATTTGCTTTAGCTGATCAGGGTCATGACCATTTTTCACATCTTTAAATGTGCCTTTAAAATATGATTTATATTGAATGTTTCCCCATCCCAGTGACTTTATCATATTTAAGCACTCCCCTGTAGAGGTTATTAGTTTTTGTGTCTTTTAACTTTTTGATGATCATTGCTAAGAATGTAGTATACATTCATGAAATTTTACTTAAGAAATGGAAAGAATATCTTTATGGTGTTTTTTGATCCTGAATATCCATGATAACAAATAAAAGATAGCAAATAAAATTGTTTATAGTTAAGAAAGGACAATAATTTAAGACATATCACATCCTAATTCCCGCCCCCCTTAATCATTACTTGTCTTCAACCTAGTTCCAAGCACAATTACTATAAATCTTAAAATAGGGAGCAAGTTTGAAAGGGCTGAATTTTAAATGTTCTAGAATAGAGACATCTACAATCTGGAGTTAAACATTGTAACAATGAACCTGAATTACATTCAGGCAAACAGGAAACTTACTCTGAAACATAATGTTGCGATACAATCATCTGGATATTTGTTTAAAATCCAACTTTTGAGTTCCAAAGCACTAGTATCCAGCAAATTCTTTGACAACAACTGATGTAGGCTCTAACTATAGTGAAGACTTCTTATATGTAAATAGGAGCCAGCTTGTTTAAACTGTTCCAAATGATTTTCTGCCACACATGATACTTGGTTTTCTCAAAATTGGTGCTAATGATAATAAATTTATCATCTTGTGTTTTATCTTCAGGTCCCTACATATATTTTCATATGTTTTATTCTTTTCTTTTTAAAAATTCTATATAGTAATTTATTAAGAGTATTGCCGTTGTCTCTTTTATTCTTTACCAAATGCAATTTTCAATCTTTATCATAACAATAAGTGCTTTATGAATGTTTTATTTTTAAAGTAAAGTTTTTGTTAGAAGATCTTCAGGAGATCAAGTCATAGAAATGGCACACCCAATGGAACAGATTTGGACAAGTTGGTATTCAGATCATACTATGAAGGAAGGGCAAGTTTTGGAAAAGAAAACTACTTGAGGTTTATAAGTCAAGACCATAAAAAAAGCATAGAACTTCTTTGATAAAAATGAGTTTTGGAAAATCAGAAATCCTATGGATTTCCCAATTTAAGGAAAAGTCTTTACCAACCCAAGGAAAAGTCCTAAAGCCAGAGCTTAGAATATTGAGAAGTAATTTGCAGTATTAAATGGAGAAACACAGAGGGGAAAATAGATCAAAAATGAAGGATTGAAGATGGAATTAGTTATCAAATTAGTTTTCTGGTGATTAGTCACTTGCAAGGTAGGATCATGTCTGTGTACCACTAGATCTCACACACAATTTACTAATATTCGATAAAGTATTCTTTAAAAATGCATGTCAATTTGCCTTTTTTTTTTTTTTTTTTTGCTAATTATACTGTTTTTTGGAGTTTACCTTTTCAGGGAAAACATGGTTTACTTTTCTCACTTTTTCCAGATGTTTACTCCCCTCATCCATGTAAATAAATTAATTTTTAAATCTTGGTTTTAAAATGGTTGCCTGGAAGAATATTTTCATTAATATAATTGATCAATATAAATCAGAATAAATGTTTTACCCTACTAACAACAAGTATAAAAGTTGCTGAAGCACAAAAGACAAACTAATATTCCTATGAGGTCTACAGAAAGATTGGACCACCAAGTTCCAGAACCACCTGCCTCCAGGCACTCTGATACTCCAGAATCATTCTCCATATTTCTTTCTGAAGGTATCTTGAGATAGTGATATCCAGCTTTACCCATTATACATTATTATTACAATGAACACACTAAGAGTAAATTTAAGTGATTTCCCAAGGTCACACAACTAATAACAGACCTAGAGTTGAATTTGCCATTCTGACCCCAGAAACTCAACTCAGAAATATTTTTCTAAGCACTGATCTTGCCTTATTGCCACAGTCTGGCTGGGCACAAAATCACGAGCCACTCAAACAGGAACAAACTTTATTTTTGAAACTGCCACCAATGCCCCGTAAGCTCCCAGGAAAATATGCTGACCAACACACGCAGTGTTCTCCCGGACACCAACAGGAAATCCCTCCTCCGGAATTCCCTCCTACCGCACTTCTCCAACCAATGGGAACTCTCCAGGAGTCCCTTAGCAGGCCAAGGTGGACAGCAGGGGTCTAATATCCATATGAATGCAGATCTTAACATAATCATATCAGCTCAATGGCTTGCTGGCGTCATTTTTCAACCAAAAATGTCATGCATCATACTACTTGGCTATGGCTCTTAGCACCTTATCAATTATCACCTAATGTGCCAATTTTTAAATCATTAATGCCAATCATAGTTAAATACACTAATTTTAAATTTGGTCCTTATTGTTGTTATAGTAAATGAAAATTGGAACAGTTTATCTTCCATGCCTTTTTCATCATTTTAAAATGAGAAATTATATCCCATCTCTGTACGATATATCAAAGTGCATAAATGCATTCTACTGCCATGTATAACTAATTAAAACAAATTTAAAAATTAATTTAAAAATATGTAAAACAAACAGTTGAAATCCAAATTTTTTTTTTTTTAGTACCAAAGATTGAACCCAGGATCACAACCACTGGGCCACATCCCCAGCCCATTTTTCTATTTTTATTTATTCATTTTTGTTTATTAAACAAATGCTTTTTGAAAAAATATTTTTGTTGTGTCAAAGTAAAGATAAAAATTTTATCACAATAACCATGTACATTAAGTACAGGAAGCTGTTGTGCAGCCACAGCCATGTCTTTCTGGAGGCTTCTGTCTTCACCAACAGACACCGTGCCCCTCAAGCAGTGACTCCCATTGCCCTGCTCACCAGGGTCTGCTCTCTGCTACTGCCAGACCATCTGCTCAGGGGCCTCAATAAGTGATATTGCAGCAGATATTTCTGTCTGGCTTATGTACTTAGCACACATTTTCAGGTCCTCCTGTGAGGCAGGGAACAGCAGTGCACAGGCTCCTCCATGGTGGTTGGCACCCTAAGTGCATGGGGTACAGGAGTGGAAGTGCCCAAGATTGGTGAGTCTGGCCCCTCTGTCTGCATGATGGGTCACTGGGGACCCTTCTAAGAAGAGTCTACTCAAGCCTTTTGCCTATGTTCTTGCGGGGGTGGCGGGGGAGGAGGGTCAGTATTTTCTCTGCAAGGCCAGTTGACCTTCCCAGATATTTTCAACACAACCTGGAGGCCTCCTGCACTCATCCACCCTGAGCTTCCAGGCTCACTACAGGTCTCCTTTCCATCTGGTAAAATTTTCTCCTGTCTGAAAAGCTCCTTTGACATTCCTTGCTTGTCATTGTTTCAGCTCTTGCCTGTCTGAAAGGTATTTCACTTTTGCTTTGTCAAATATTTTTCAATGAATGAGTCAAAACCACAGTCTGGGTACATTTCAAAGAAAAGAGGTTCACTTGGGCTCGAGGTTCTGGTCTAGGGTCAGGCAGCCCTGTTGGATGGTTCAGTGAAGCCTGAGACCTGCCTATAGGACTTCAGCTCTGACTTGCTCTCCAGGACCCAGAGGTCCCCTCCTGGGAGCAGAACCTCAACAGAAACGCCCGGGATTCTGAGCTGTTCACAGCTGTCACAGTGCCTGCTCGGTTTGTAATGACTAGTCTGTTGCTGTCCTCATCCGAGTTCTCCAAAGAGTCTTCTTCCTCTGGCCACTTTCCGTTAGTTTCAGGGAATTTGACCATGACATGTCCTCGCGTTTCTCTTGGGTGCGAGTCAGGGTTCTTGGATCCCTAGGTTTATAATTCTGTCCAATGAGGGCATTTTACAGCCACTGTTTCTTCCAGCAGCTGTCCACCCCCCAGCCCCCATTCCAGCCCCTCTGGCCACCCGGGTGCTCCTCCAGCACCTCACCCAGCTCTGCTGCTGCTCTGTCGCTGCGCTCTGCAGGCTTGCTCATCAATGAGCCCACCGTCATCCATGCCTAGGCACACTCCGGCTTCCTCTCTGCTTTCTGAACCTCGTCCCCTAGGGCGAACTTGTATGGTTTGGAGTCAGGGTGTTTCCTCTGACTAATGACTACCCTGTAGGGTTTACTTTCCTGCTTCTGTGCACCTTCCCCCACCCCCCCGCCCCGACCCCTGGAAACCAGGTACTACAATTTTATTTTGTGGACATAGGACTGGGAAAAAAATTTTAAAAAAAGAAAAAAAATTTTACTCTGTTTTGTTCTGAGATGCTACTGAAGTACTGGCAAGGTCTGGCTTTGTGAGACTTGGGTTCCACTGTTGGAAAGGGACAGGGAGGTACACTCCAGGGCAAATATGCTCTTTCAACCTTGAGTTGGTGCCTCACCGAGGACCCTGCCATGCCCCAAGGAAGACAAGACTTCCCTTCCCTCTCTTCCCGACTCTCTCCTTGAATGTAGAAAAAGGACCTTGAGAGGATGCTCTGCAGCAAGTTCCATGTTAGTGTGCAAACTCCAGTGGCCCTGGCCCCTGATCCTCAACTGTCTCAACTCAGGCTGGATTTCTCCCCATGCCATCCTAAGCAGCCGCTATCCCCTGGGTTCTCCTAGGGTATGGAGCTGGTGCCCCTGACTCAGCTCATTTGTTCCCTTCTCTTAGGGATCACTGTTCCTGCAACAGAGCCACGGCCAAACAGGCCTGCCCCTTCACAGATGCTGCCCATCCCTGGCTCAAAGTGCATGGGCACGGCTTGTGCACAGAGCACGAAGAACAAGACTAGAGGGAGATCTTCTGTTAGGGCTCAGAGAAGCATCCAGTGTCTCAGTGCACAGCTCCCTTCCCCTTCATTCCCTCAGCCTCCCTGACCCTCATCACTGGACATGATGTGTTACCTCTTTCTGTTGCAGCGGGTGGGAGGTTCTGCAGGGACTAGGACCCTGCCTGAAAAAGCACTTAGCATGCAGTAGTGAGTGTGTGTTTGGTGTTCAGTTGTGGTGGAGAAATAGGACTGACCTTCAAAGAACTCAAACACACACACACAAAGAAGACAAATGCCCAGATATGAGACAACAGCCAGTACATAGACCACTTATGACATCACTCTCCTTTGTTGGGGCACTTTGTTAATCTAAGGTGGATATGAAAGTCCAGGTCCCTATTTGGTTTGTTGTGGATGAGAGCTTACTGGTGCCCTGTGGGCATGGAAGTTCTTGGTCTCTGGTGGATGTTCTCTGACAACCAGCCTGGCAGGGAGGTTGGAGCATCTCATCATATCCTCAGGGTGAGGCTGGAGCATCTCATTGTAGCCTCAGGGTGAAGTATAGGCTTCTACTAAGTCTACACATTGGCTGTCTAAAGATTGGGGTGGTACCCCTGTTAGTGTAATTTTTAAAAACATTACTTCTCTGTTTAACTGACTAACAGATGAAAGTCATGGCATCTCTAGAAAAATCAAGCATGAAGCAATTAAATATGATTTTAAAAATCTTTTCATCAGTTTATTTCCTTCTGATGAGTACAGCTAAAAGTCCTAGACATTATTACAAATATGAGGACTCTGAAAGATAGAGAGGGAAAAATCAACTAGCAAGGAGCCTTAGAACCTTAGGAGCAAAACAACAGTGAATTTCCTGGGATTTCTATTTGTCTGTTATATTCCAAATTGGACGCTGCTGAAGATGCCAGCCTAGAAATGTAAATGGATACAGAAAAAAATCAATTAAAATAACTAAGAGTAGCTGGATATCCTGAACCAAAATTCTAGGAGAAAGAAAAATTTTACACAATAACTTCCCCATCCATACAGGTAAATTTCCAACAGTCAAGCCTTAGTAGAAGTCTAGGCTTCACACTGAGGCTATAATGAGATTCCCCAAACTTCCTGCCAGGTTATTTCTCAGAGAGGATCCATTAGAAATGAAGAACTTTCATCCCCACAGGGTATAACGAGTCCTCATACCAAAGAAAATAAAATAGGGACTTGAACATCTTGGGTTAACAAAGTGCTACATGAAGATGATGTCATAACATGTCTAATGAAGAGTTAGAACTTTCACCATTCCCCTGGCAATAAAAAGTCCACACATGCTCCATATGGAATCAATTGAAGACCCATGGGGAATAGAAATGAAGCATCCACTGATCTTGCTAGCAAGGACAAAAGCTTACTAGGAAGGCTGAGGTTGCACCTCTATTATTTAGAGTAACATAGAAACCTGCCTGCAGGTATAAATGGAGGCTGATAAGTAATTTGTACTTCCACCCCAATGGCACTAAGAGGAGATATATATATATATATCTTCTTCCCTTGCCAGGAAGATGTCAGATGAGGCCTGCTAAAACACAGCTCTGAAATTAGTCTTAGAATCTAAAAACATGTCAAATGTTTTTCATAAATACTCATTGTTCACACCATGAAACAGAAAAATTTCTATACAAATAAGAAAAAAAATAGATTCAACGTTAGTGTACTACATGTATTACTAAAGCAGCCTTAATAAAAATATTTCCATGACCAATACAAACATACTTCAGTGCTTCAAAAAATCTTAAAAAAAGAGGAAATACAGGCAAGTCTTGCCTAAAAAAAAGATAGAATATTCAAGAGAATAAAATAAAAATTAAAAAAATAATCAAGATAGTAATAATAATAATAAAACAAGTGGGTGGCCTCAACAGCAAAATGCAAAGGACAAAGGAAAAAATAAGAAATTTTTAAAAAGTTACCAAACTTGAATGTCATGGGTTAAACAGAACGACAACAAAATGAATAGGGCTTTAGATAGCTGTGACAACAGAAGATCTAACCCTGCTGTCATCGGAGTCCAGAGAGGAGAAGAGAGAAATGAGCTGAAAGGAATTCAAAGAAATATCAACTAAGAAAAATAATAGCAAACAAGTTTTCAAATTTGGCAAAAGACATACACCCACATATTCAAGAAGCTGAGTGAAACACACCCAGAATAAACTCAAAGAAATCCATGCCTAAACCATCAGAGTCGGACATCTGAACACTAAATATATTGAAATCAGAGAGGAAAAAGTGATACCTAATCTTTAAGATAAAAATAATTTGAATGACTATAGATCTCTCATCAAAAATCATGGAAGACAGAAGAAGCAAGTGGCATATTTTTCAAGCACCAAAGAAAAGAGTTGTTAATTCTGAAATCTATATCCAGTGAGAATATTCTATTAATAATGAAAAGAAAATCAAGACATTTTCATAAGATTATACCCCTAACAGATTTACCCTGAATGAATGGCTACAGGAATTTCTACAAACAAGGCCTATTGGATCACCAATATATATGTAAAAATAAAAATGGTTTTTCTTCTCTCCTGAATTTTCTAAATTAGGTTTGATGGTTTCATAAAAAATTATAATTCTGTTTGTTGTGGTTTTAATTGTAGGAGAAATATTTTTAAGAATTATAGATTAGGGAAGGTAAAGCAAGTTAAGTTTTCTACATTTAACTTGAGTTGGTAAAATGTTGATACCAATAGACTATTATAATATATATATTATTTTATATACATATATTTATATATATATATATATAATACCTAAAATATTATATATAAATCCAAAAGGAATTCTAAAAACTGTCCAGTTTAAGCCATAAGAAGATAATTAAAAATATATTGCAGAAATAAAAAATTGAGTGATCAGAAAACAAAAATGGCAGATTTAATATGTAAAATATCAATTCTTACATCAAGTGTAAATGATCTAAAGCCAGATCTGCGGGGAAAAGAAGGTGAGAGACTATAGTGTTATGTAAAAGATTGGCACAGAGGATTAAAAATTACGATCCAGCTATATTGTCTACAAGTAGAAATACACTTAATTTTTTAAAAATAAGGCATGTATTCTCATCATAAATTGTCTGTTAAAACTATCACATTAATTAGTAAATTGGTTACTTTGTATCTACTTGTACCATTTAAAATAAGTGGTTCAGTATTTTATCAGAATCATCTATGTTGTCTACAAAGAGTACCTACTGTGCATCAGGCACTACTTGGTGTTTGAACACAAATGAGAGAATACAGGAAAAGTGTATCCTTGCCATTGAGGAGCTCATACTCTAGTGGAGAGAACATGACTATTAAATAAATTAATTAACAAAAAATAAACAAAATATGGTAAAATTGAAGGTTAAAGTGAAATGAAAAATTAAAATAGAGGAAAGGAAAAATAATCAAGAGTATAGACCTGTGGGGAAGAGAAGGTGAGAGACTATAGTGTTATGTAAAAAATGGTCATGATGGGATTTACTGAAATGGGAAAATCTGATCAAAACCTTTAATGCAGTGTAAATTAGCAAGCAATTTATGGTGATGAATGTGCCAGGAAGAGGAAACAGAAAGAGCTGATTCTCTATACCAGAGGAGAACATCCAGAGAGGTGGGTCCTGTAGGAAGAGGGCAGCATGGGTGGACAGCAGGAGCCAGGGGAAGAACAGAAGATGAGGCCAGGAAGGAGTGGACAGCAAATTGTGTGGAAAGCAACAGGCCATTTAGGAATGGTGGCTTGTACTCCGAAGTCAAAGGGGACCACTGCAGTAGAGAACCAACACCATTTGAATTGCTTATATGAATCTCTTTGCTGTCTTTACCCTTGAAAATGTGCCATAGCATAAGAGAAAATGTGTTAATTGAATAGGGATTTCACAGGATAATCAGAATTCTCACTTTTCTTAACTTTTTTTATCAAGAAAATGCTTGTATTATCTGAATTCTACATAAGTTTGTGGGCTAATTTTGGCCCATATATATTTTTGTTGTTGTTCACATAAAAGGTTGCCATATTAGAAGTCTGTCAGGGGCAATATTCCCCTGAGGGTGTTAAGATATAGGTATAGCTTGCTATAATAGTGAAAACAACGGTAAAAGTTCAAATACAAGACACATAAACGTGAAAAATCTTGGTGTTAAGTGTACAAGACATCCTAGTCAGGAAAGTAAGAAGTATTACCAAAGAGCAATGTATCTCTGAAAGACATCTAGCTGACTAACATGCACAAAGTACAGTCTTCATGAAACAAACAGACAATCTTCTAGCTCAAGGACAGATTTCCAGGTATGGAGAAATGGGAATCCATCTTTTTTCATTCATGTCTTCCTACTTTGAGTACCAGTTAAAATTTAGCATGCACAGCACAGAAGGGACTCCAGAAGACTTAAAAGAAACAAAAACAAAAGTTTTAGCCCTCACTATTAAGTTTAAGTTTAGTGTCTAGTGGTGAAATCATTTATGTGTGAAGTAGGAAAAAAAAAAAAAAACAACGCTAAGCTCCAGATAGAACAATGTTGAAGAGACTGATCCAGCTAATAAATATTTCTCAGGACCAATGACATCTTCATGGGGCCATTCATGCTTATTCATGCTGATAGCTGATGAAAGGCACAGGAAGCCTCTGTTGTTTGTTCTAAACCTGGCCAACCATCAGAACACCCTGATGTTTTCTACAAAACTCCTGGGGAGCTTTGTAGAAATCCAAGTTCCTGGACTCTTTGACTGCCCTGCTCTATGACTCTTGTGAAAGACATCTACCCAGACCTGGATGGGCAACCTATAAGAGGAGTTGCCTCTCCCCAGAATTCTCTTCTTGTTGCGATTTCATCACACAGATATTTGTGTATGTTGAGTATCAAGCCCAATGTCAGATTTTCTTTCTCATTAAGAAGAGAGTGAAGGACATTGTTGGCGTTACTGAGGTAGATATTTTCTTTGAGCGACTTCTTCAAAGACAATGTGTTCCTGACCACAATAAATGAAATTCAGATGTTTCAAAACATAAAATTGAACTGTGCTCTTTGATCTTCTATAAGAAATATATATTTTTTACTTATTATGTTCTTTTTATAAATAAAAAAATGATACTACACATTTTTATCAGTTAGAAATTCGCAAAATCTCATACATTTTTTCAAAATCCTCAAACATCACCTTCCCTATGAAGCCTTTCTTGACCACACCATAAAAGATTATTATTCCTTCTCCAAAAGACTGTTATCTGGTACATATAATAATACCATCACAGCCAGACTTGAGATTGTTTGTGTAATTTCTTTGTTAAAAAAATAAGCTCCATTTAGCATGTCTTATCTTTTTTGCCTAGCATGGAATTTTGTGCCTAGTGAATGTCCAGTAAATGTTTTTTTTCATAGTAGAGCTTAAAAACTCTGTTCTGAATTTATAAAGAATAATATTGTATATTTTATTACATGTAAAAGTTACATATTAAAATCAGAAAGCTAGAAAATGTTTAATTTAGAAAATAAGAACAGATATATAAAACATATTTTAAAATCTTTTAATATTGTAACCTTAGGCATGACCACCTATGCTATTTTGGTATATTTCTTTGCATTTTTTAAATATAAAAATTCTTTAAAATTTAAGATTATGCTATATGTAAGATATAGTTTTTTATTGTTTTTTTCTTGAGCAATACATGTATTTTACATATATATATATATATATATATATATATATATATATATGCATATTTACATATGCATGAATAACCATTTCCTGAATGTTAGTCAGCTTTTCATTTCTGTAACCACAATACCCAGCAAGAAGACCTTAGAAAAAGAGAAGTTTATTTTGGCTCATAATTGTACATCCCATGGTCTTAGCCAATTCCATTTGTCTGGGCCCAAGGTGAGATGGGACATTTGGCAGAAGGAAAGTGCAAAGGAAAGCTGCTCACCTCATTGTGCCCAGGAAGCAGAGAGAAAAGGAAAAGGAAAAGGGCCACAGGGAAAATGAGCCTGTCCAAGGCACAATTACAGTGATCTACAGCCTCCAGCCCATTCCATGTGCCTCCAGTTACCACCCAGTTAGTCTATTCAAACTAGAAAGGATTGAGGGGTGGGATTGTGGCTCAGCAGTAGAGTGATCGCCTAGCATGTGCGAGGCCCTGGGTTCGATCCTCAGCATCACATAAAAAATAAAATAAAGATATTTAAAAAACTAGAAATGATTGATTAGGTTACAGTCCTTATAGTATAAGCATTGCACTTCTGAATATTCCTGCATTAACAAAGGAGGTTTAGAAAGACACTTCATATCTCAACCATAATATTTTATTATTGATAATCTTTAGGAATATACTTCATAAAAGCTGAAAATATCATCATATTTATCTACTAAAAATTAAATATCCCTACTAATATATTTGAATTGCTTTTGATTTGGGAAATAATTTGACCATAAGCATCTTCATATAAAATCATTACCTTGATATATTATTTATTAACTATTATTTTCCTAGGATAAACACATTTAGGATGTGGCACCTGTCCATCCTGCATCTTTAATATTATGCAATGCCAATGCTAATAAGGTTGGAAGCATAGAATATTATTCAAAGTCACTATAATGTTTATCCAGAGACTTGGAGAACTATGACTAATGCTCTCTATACACCAATAAGAAATGAGATTCCCCAGAGGTGAAAAACAGAAAAAAAAAATATTAAGTGGCACCAAGTCTACACTAGAATTCATTGTGTTACCTACTGTCATGGGTAAATTCACCCATACCATTTCATCTTTGTGTGTGCATGTAAGTGTATCTAGATTGAATGATTTAGAAATACACATGAGTGCACACACACACACACACACACACACACATATTTTAGAGAGAGACTGAGGTTTTCTCTTTTGGTTTACCCTGCAAATTCAAATGACTAAAATTTATTATTTCCTAGTGAAAAGGAATGTGAAACAAATTGCCTACGTTAAATGTCATTCCATCTATTTAATATAATTGACTCCAGGAAATGGGAAACTTTTTTTCCCAGCAACCAGTTTACTTAGACATTTTTAAAATATGTTTTAGTTGTAGTTGGATACAATATCTTTATTTTATTTATTCATTTATTTATTTTTATGCGGTGCTGAGGATTGAACCCAGTGGCTCGCACATGCTAGGCGAGCGCTCTACCGCTGAGCCACAACTCCAGCCCCTAGTTTACTTAGACTTTACTTTTACATACAAATTATTTTTCAAAGAAAATAAAAAGATTTAAAAAATTATGTTTTTTCAAAAGATCCCTTAATAACATGAAATTGAACATCCATTTGTTTTCTTAGTATTTCTTTTCAGCAGATATTGTTTACATAAAATAAACTGCTACAAAATATTCTCAATTTCCCTTGTGTGTGTGTGTGTGTGTGTGTGTGTGTGTGTGCCTGTTGTGCAGATACATACATTAGGTTTACTTTATTTATTATGTAAATTTATTATGTAATTGCTTGAGAGTACTTGGTTTTAACTTGTGAAAACTAGTACAGTTTTCTAAGAAACCCTTCTCATATTCTAATTTTTTCAATTATTCTATCCTTCCTATAATGGAAATTTTCTCCTTATTGTAGAATGTTGCCCTGTTAGACTCTGATGAATGAATAGACACATCAATCAATTGATTATTGAAATAGAATTACAGGGTCAAGTAATGCCTGCATAAAGAGTTTGTTATATAGTGACAAAATGTGTTGTAAAAGATGATCTAGTTCATTAATGTAGAATTCATTTCAGTTGAATTTAACTTCACTGATTAATATTTAATAAAGGGGCTGGGAATGTGGATCAAGCAGTAGCATGCTCGTCTGGGCACGCAGCGCTGGGTGTGATCCTCAGCACTACATACAAATAAAGATGTTGTGTCTGCCAAAAACTAAAAAAAATAAATATTAAAAAATCCTCTCTCTCTCTCTCTCTCTCTCTCTCTCTCTCTCTCTCTCTCTCTCTCAAAAATATTTACTAAATTATTATGAATCTGATATACCCGTCCATTGAATACAATGAGATTAAATATTCTCCATGTTCATTGATTGTCATTTTTCTTTGATGAGTTGTCTCTTCATTTTTGTAAAAACTTATTTTTTAGTTGTATATGGACACAATATCTTTATTTTGTTTATTTAGTTTTATGAGTTGCTGAGGATCAAACCCTGTGCCGAGGTAAGTGTTCTACCACTGAGCCACAAACCCAGCACCCTGTTTGTTTCCTAGATCCACTTTTCTGTAGAATTGAGTACAATTTTTTGATACTTTTCACTGTGCACACACTCTTTTTAACTAATTCTATTGTAAAAAAAAAAAAAAAAAAAAAACGTTTTCATCAGTTCATCATTTGTGCTTTAAAATAAGTGATTTTAATATGTAAACATTCTACTTGTTTATTTACTCAGAAATTTCATCCTTGACACTTTTTCTGTCTCTACTCAATACATGCTGTTGGCTATTAGCTTTCAACAGGCCCAGTTCCAATCCACACACAGTCTCTATATATGGTGTTCCCTCTTTCGCAATTTTTCTCCCTTCATCTCGTCATGCCTACTTCTAATTGACCATCTTCTGCACACTTCATATCTCCTCTCCAATGTCCTTGCTTCAAGGATGTCTTTGCTGATCCTAACAGGTAGGTCAGGTATCTTGGTCAATAATCTTCAGAGTAACTCAGTAGTCATAGTGAGTAAATACTGGCTTAAAATCTGGGTAATGCCCAATGCCTTTACAGCAAAGACTGGTTGTATGTTGCATATCATCACATCATCCTCATAGCACACTAACATAATGACATATGGCAAATAACAAGACAACATTTGTATTTTTTGTATTAATTGATTGCTTCTGGAATTAGTCTAAAACAAGGGAAGATGTTAATTCTATTTTTGTATATTTTATTGCTATCTATTTTTCCCACTTGATTCTTATTTCATCTGGACTTTTATTTATGGTATGCAAAATAAACCTATTTATTTATCTAATTGATAACGTAATTCCTTCCTCCTTACTCCCTTAGAATACTGTTACAAGCCAGGTGCAGTGGCACATGCCTGTGATCCCAGTGACTCTCAAGGCTGAGGCAGGTTAGTGCAAAGTTTGAGGCTAGCCTCACCGACCTAGAGAGGTTGTCACCATCTTACTGAGACTCTATCTCAAAATGGAAAATAAAAATGGGCTGAGAATATGGTTTGTAGTTGTCACTCTGAGCTCTGGGTGAAGAGGTGTTCAATCTCAGTAAATTTAGCTTGTTGTGTTGAAATCTTGGAAGCTTCATTTATTAATTTTTTGCATTCTGGAAGCAGCTGCAAAATTGCCAAGGCTTATTTCCTTAAATTGAAGAAAGAAATTGTAATAATAATACTTCTTTAAAGGTTTAATATTAGGGGCCAGTGTACTAGCATATATAAAATGCTTAAATGTAGGTGCCTGCCACATCTAGATAATTTATTAAATAGTAAAGATTACTTTTTCATCAAATTATCCTCTGAGAAAGTCACTTGAAATTTGATGGGAAACAATGCACAACTACAAGTTTTCAATGTCTCAATATATTTACAATATGAATCTTTCTGTCAGAACCACATTTTTTAAAATTTCATCATGCCTTTTACAAAGCTTCTTAGCAGTCCTCACATTGAACCTGACAGTCCCCCACACATATTTTGTTATATAAAATTCCAAATATTTTTATATTTGTGTTGCTATTATAAATGACACTTTTGGGGCTAGGAATGTAGCTCAGTGGTAGAATGCTTGCTTAGCATGTATGAGGCTCTGGGCTTGATTCTCAATATCACATATAAAAAAATAAAATAAAGGTCCACGAATAACTAAAAAGATTTTTTTAAAAAAATAAATTTTGAAGGCTGGGGTTATGGCTCAAAGATAGAGTACTCGCTTAGCATGCATAGGCACTGGGTTCGATACTCAGCACCACTAAAATCAAATAAAGATATTGTGTGCACCTATAACTAAAAAACAAATATTAGAAAATAAATGAATAAATTATACTTATGTATTTTGCTCAATTAAAATCAAAAGCTAGGGCTAGGGTTGTGGCACACTGGCAGAGTGCTTGCCTCGCATATGTGAGGTACTGGGTTCAATTCTCAGCACCACATATAAATGAATAAATAAAATAAAGGTCCATAAACAACTAAAAAAAATAGAAAAAAGCTAAGCCACTGGGCTTCAACTTCATTTCATTCAAATAAAACTTTTAACTGGTTCTGTTTGTATAAGTTAAGAATAAAAGTATGTCTGAAAACTATAGTCATCTTGTGTGTCATTCCAATAGTTTTATTTCCTACTTTTACTTCATGTGATTTAATTATTGGTTTGATATATTGAAATACTTTTTTTCAAAATGCTTTTGAAAGATATATTTTCCAGAAGCTGTTTCTATGGAATGTTAATATGTGTTTTGAAGATAACAGGTAACATAATCATATTTTCAGGGAAGCACTGGGTGAATTCAACTATACTTCTCTTATACATACATGTGAGAACTTGAGGCCTGGAGAGCAAAATCACACATCCAGAACAAGGACTAGAAATTAAATCTTGATCCTTAAGTGCCATAAAAATTGCTGCAAATTTTTAATGAAAATAAAAGAATATTAAAGATGGAGGGAGTAAACTGTGTAAAGTATAGCAAAGATTATAAATATTTTGCTTATAGTTGTCTTAAATCTCATCCCTGTATTTACTACTCACTTCATTTATGAACTAAGAAGGAAAATTACTCACTTGGGCTTCTTGATTTTTTACTGATGAATCAGATAATTTATTTTGAGAAACTGAGTTACTCAGTTAATATTTCCATTCCTGCTATTCACATTTGCAAAGCAAGGATAGTATATGAATACTTTTGTGTATGTTATATATTTGCTTTTGATAACACTGCATAAATTAATAACTATTTTTATGCTTATTAAAGGAACCAATTACTTGTAAGATATCTATCTGCTAATTTGAAAAAGTCTATTTGACAATAGTTTCCAAATCTAGCATCATACAGAACAGGAAGGTATAACCAAGAATAGGAGAATTGAGAGTCACAAATAGGGTACCCATTATTTATGGAGCAAGTACTATATGTTAAGTATTTCAAGTACATTTTATCTTTTAATATTATAACACTGTATCAAGAAGTTTCTATTACCTTTATTGTAGATATAAGGAAACTGAAGATTTCATTGGTTGAGTAATTTGCCTTAGGTCTCAAATGATGATTCACACAGTTGATTCAGATTCAATTCTGCCTGTCCACAAACTGCATGTTCTCAACCACAATGCCCATGTCAACAGCTGCTCTGATGGAGGAGGAGCATAAGTGGGTAGAATGAGGATGAGGCATTAGATACTCTCAGATCATCTACTTGAAAGAGGTACTCACCCTCAGGATCATCTGGCCTTGCTACTGAGATATTCATACATAAAGAAGATGTGGGATGTGGAATGTATCTCTGGTTGGCTAAAACTTTTGCTAGAAACACTTAAGGAAGAGTAGCAAGTACTCAGTCCTGGGAAACACATTAGCAGGGCAAAAGCTATTGTGTTCCTGCACCTCTTCAATAGGGCTAAAGAGACTACTGGAGGAGTCTTCCAAGGTCTGTGTTGTGGCACCTCCTCGTTGCTCTGCTTTTCCCCAGGAGAGGAAGAGGTGTTTTTCCCACTTCTGGTCACTTGAGAAGGGTCTAAAATTTTAGCATAGTGTGTGCTTCTGTAGGTGCAGGTGCATAAATTGACTAGATTTTCTGAGAAACAGAGCTGCAACGTGATAAAAGTATATTCCCAGTGATGACCACAGCCTACATGAACCTAAAAACTTTATAAAACTTAGAAACAATGCAAAAAAAAAAAAACAGACTTGAAAGGGTGTGTCAAAAGACACTAACTATAAAAAACAAAAGCCTAAAACTAAATAGCAGAAATATCTGTACAGTGGAAGAAAGGGAGAGGAAGGAGGAAAAAGAAAGGGGAGATGCTGGAGATTGAATTAGAGCAAATCATACTCTACATTTTTATAATTATACCAAAATGAATCCTAATGCTATGCATAATTAAAAAGAACCCAGACAAGTCTAAGAAATTACATGTTTACCTACATATTCTTGTCCAGTAGAGATTTAGTTATTTCTGTCTGCTATAAAAGACAATTCTGAAGTAACAGTTTTATTGATCTTTAGGACACTAATTTTGTATGCAATCTACCATATATAGTTTTGAACATTTTTCTTCAGTACCTATGTATAGTTTCTCAAATACTCTTTGAACTGGCTTTACCATCCTGCTGGTTCTCTTATTAATTAGTTATATGACTCTTTCATAGAGGTTCACTGTGGAATTGTATGAGAGTCATTTTAATAACTTTCATAAAATTCTCTTCCTACCATGTACTTGTCTTTTAAAATCAACCTCACAGAAAGTCTTGGGAGATGGGCAAAATGCAGACAGCTTCTTAGGCAGAACATAACACAAAAAGCCTCTACTCCATGTTCTAATAGAGTCCTCCTCTGAACCCTCTTGAACCCTCTCTTCACTGTTTATGGTGTGACTGGCATTCTGATCTTCTAAGTTCCCACCAGAATTGGCCATTAAGCTCCACTTACAACAACCTAAAGCATTTCTAGCTTGCACTGCTAAACATCTTAAAATCTCTCCCACCAATTAAAAACAAAACTCAAAAATCTTCTGAATAACATGGTCAGATTAGTCAAAGCAACAACCCCACTTCTTGGTACCAATTTCTGTTTAGTCAGCTTTTTCACTGCTGCAACTGAAAGACCTGACCAGAACAACTGTAGAGGAGAAAAGGTTTATTCAGGGGCTTATGGTTTCAGAGGTCTCAGTCCCTAAGTGGCTGGCTCCATTCCTTGGGGCTCAAGATAAGGCAGGACATCATGGGAGAAGAGTGTGGCAAAGCCAAGAAGCTCACATGATGATCAGACAGTGGAGAGAGAGCCTCCACTCACCAGATACAAAATACATACCCCACAGCCACACCCGCCCAATGTCCCACCTCCTCCAGCCACACCTTACCAGCATTCAGTTACCACTCAGTTAATCCCTATCAGGGGACTAATACACTGATTGGGTTGAGAATCTCACAACCCAATTTTTCTTCTCTGAACCTTCTTACATTGTCTAACATGTATGCTTTTGAGGGACACCTCACATTCAAACCATAACAGATTCCAACCTTCCTGACATTAGCTCTTCTTTCCCATGTTCAAATTCTATAAGCCCAATACATTTTCTGAGTAAACTGATTGGTCCTAGATTTCTGCAATTGCATCAACATTTTTCCACTATTACAATCATAAATATTTAACTGATAGATTGAAAGATTGAGTATTTTTCTCAAGGCCATATCTGTAAGTAATTGAAATAATTAACTGGAATATAGAATATAATAATTCTTTCTGACTGCATAGTCTTTGATATTAACAAATAACTCTGTATTGTGAAATCCAAGTCATCATTGAAGTTTTATGGATGGGAGAGACATTTTAGTGGTAGGAGAATTTAAAGGAAATGAGAATCTTCTTGCCTTCCTCCTTTTTCCTTTAATTCCTTTCTTCTCCCTTTCCTTTCCTTCTTTTTACTTTCAGAACAAATTCATCCTAATGCTTATGTCTATGTGAGCAGAGCAAATTAGGGAGCTGGAACTCAGTCAGGAGAAAGGACACATCCACAGAGAAGCTCCCTGCATGAAGAGTCAGACATGACCAGGGTGAAGAGGGCTGGTAAGTGAATAAAAACAGACCCCTGCTTTGCATGCTTCAACCTCATCAGCTGTTTTCTCTTCCTCTTTTCCTTTATCCCTCCTCTACTGTTTAGCTATCTCCTTGCTGCCCAACCAACCTTGAAAAACAGCAAAGACTGAGGGAAAAAAAAAAAAAAAGCTCTTGAAAGGAGTGTTCTGACAGTTGTCAGGAGGGATAGAATTTTTTTAAGATCTATCCCAAACAAGAAGCATGAAAATGAGGACAATCTCCAATCAACTTGCCTGGAAGTTAGGCAGAAGTTAAAGATGAAGATTACCTCAGACTGGGCTAGACTCTCCTTCCCTTGCACCCTAAAACTCCTATCCTGCTTTGTGAGAGGAGTTACTTGATCTTTAAATCTTTCCTGATGTGCACCAGCTAAATAAGCTTTTAACTTTGACTTACACTGCCTTTCCTTGACAGTATTCATATGGAAAAGGACATCATAATTCAGTGTGAGATGCCAGATCCTGTTGGGGGAAGCATGTTGTGGAGCATCAGAGCTTGAGTTGAGTATACAAGGCATCCTTGCAGAACCTAGAGTTAGGGATCATATTTGTGATTTAGAAATATGGAAACTACAAAAGAAAGGGATTTTATGTGTTTTTTTGATGCCTCTCCTAGCACCTAAACAGTACCTGGCACCTAGAAGACACAGATGCGAAGTATTATGTGATAAATGAATTAATGAATAAATAAATCCCCTGAAAGATGGTTAAGAACATAGTCATGCAAGAACATCATTCATTCTATCATAGATGATACTTTCTCTTTTTAAACAGGGGAAAACTTTTTGTTTTATAAGGCCATGAAATTATTGCAGTTGTGTTCTGCTTGATGAGAGAGCTCTGCTGTTCCATGAATGTTAACTCTCATTATACAAATCCTATTCTAAAAAAAAATACTTAGCACCACAACAATAAGACAAAAGCCCAAGTAAAGACACATTCCAGACACCCTAAGAGTTAAATGGGAACCTGTTAATAATTATCCTATTTATAAAAAATAAATAACATGGAAAATATAAACAGTGGGGAAAGACTTCTGCTTTTTAAGCAGTATTGTATTCTTTAATGTTTTAGTTGACAAAGTAATATTTAACTAAAATATTTTAAAATGTAAAACAATAATACAATGATTCTTTGACATTAAATATTATTATTTTCATGATCCAGCTTTATTTAAAAGTGTTCATTACAATATTAAATGATGATAATCCTATTCATCTTCTAATTGTATAATTTAAATTAGTTCACATTGTATATTGAATCATTAAATTTAATCTATAGGCAAATAGAGATTAGCATATGTTTTGATGAGAAATGACATGTCATACACTTATATTTGTATGTATGTATCTTCCTCTCATAGCAGTCTGGTTTCCGTCTGTACCACCCCACTGAAACTTCACCCAGAGACTGTCTTCTTGGTCAGTAAATCACAGGGGGAAATTTTGGTTCTTAAGTTACTTGACAGATAAAAGCATTTGGCACTATTCTGACTTCTTTAAATTCTCTACCCTCTTGATGTGCTTTTAATGTAGACTTCATGCTCCTTTCTTTCCATATGGCTTCCTAATTATTTGGCCCTATCTTCTCAATCTCTTTTTCCTTTTCTCCTTCCATTTACACAATTGTTACGTTTTACTTCTCCAGCTGCCCAAATAAGAACACCAGGGAAAATCTTTGAACCCTCACTTTCCTTCTGCCATCTTGGCCATCCTGCTCTAAATATACATCCAGCTCTAAATATATCTTTGTCCACACATCTTTTCCAACTACTGCTATCTTAATAAACATTCTCATTATCTCTCACCTAATGATTGCAAGAGCTTCCTAATTAGTCTCCCTCTTTCCAGCCAGACTCCTGACATGCCATCTGTCATAACTGCCACCAGTATGATGGAATCATATTGCTTTCTGCTAAAAACTTTCAGTGGTTTCCCATTAAGTGTAAGATAAAGCCTTGGCTCTTTGGATAGCTAACACACCAGATTTCCCTTTTTCAAATGTGAACACAGCCCAACCCTTTATTGTTACAATACTTGGGCATGAAACTCCCCAATCTCCCACATTGAACCTGCTGTTCTATGTGCCCATGTATTTGCACAGGTCAGTTTTTCAGTCACCTCTGCCAGAGGCTCCCTTTGCTCTATAATTTATTTGTGCGCTGCTAACTTGGCTTTCTGTACTCTTTTTAGTTTACTCTAATATTCTCATTGTACCTTCAACGTCTAATGAGACATCAAGGGCTGCACTACATATCTAAAATTTACTCTTATATCTCCCCAAATATTCTTGTCTTTGCAATTCAGTTAATGGCCCAATTGAATGGTCTTCTGAGGATAACCAGTACCTCCTCTTCCTTACTTCTCCATATCCATGTTCTGTTAAATATCCTTGGTTCTACTTTTAAAATAAAATGAATTATTTCACACACAAAGTACTGCAGGGACTCTAAACAAGAACTACACCATTCTTGACCAGTTCAGTGTCCTTCTTCGTGACCATTTTTATCACACAACTCCCTCAATCCATCTACAACCTGCAGGAAGAATTATATTTCTAACCTAAACATGAAACACATTTTACCCCTTTAGAAAGCCTTCAATGGCTCCTCATGGTCATCAATAGTCTCTAAATACATTTGCATGAAATCCAAGAGCTAAGATACTTGACTTACTTTCTGGCTTCAACCAAAAAGAGAGCCATGCTTATCCTTTTTCTCCTCTGTTTCAGAAACTCATGTGTAGTCATTGAACTTTAGAAAGTTAATTCTTTTGTTCAGCTTGTTGTCACATGTCTCTATTTCTAGCAGCTTAGGAAGCTAAAGCAGGAAGATTGCAAGTTTGAGGTCAACTTCAGCAACTTACCAAAAACCTGTGTCAAAAAAAAAAAAAAAAAAAGTCTGGGGATGTAACTCAGTGGTAAAGCTCTGCTAAGTTCAATCTTCTTCCCTGAAGTTAATTTTTTCAAAATTGCTCATATAAAAATTTTCATTTTTTATAAGATTAATTTGCAATGGCATGAAACTATTTTTAGAAAGTGAAACTAAAATAATAGAGCTTGAAATTATACATAGATTTTTTAAAAATATAGCATATGGCAGGCAGTCTTTAGTACGCAGTTATTCAATAGAAGAAATTCTAAGGCCTCATTAAATGACTTGATAATTAAAGAACCAATGATGTTTCTTAAGAAAAATAAATAACCACTTTGGAATGTAATTCCCAGTTTTAAAAGGATTAGTATCAGTTTGTTCATTTTTTTTCCTAAATTGATTATAAATCATTCCTCTAAAGTGAAAAATTCTAAAATTGTACAGAGGTTCTGTCTTTTGTTTTTAAACTAACTCAAAACCCTAAAGTTTTAAGAGTTAACTTATTTCTTCTCTTCACAGAATATCACTTGAACCAAGTTTATGCTTTTTTGTAATGTTATTATACTTTTATACCTTTATTGTATTTATCTATTTATATGTGGTGTTGAGGATCAAACCCAGTGCCTCACACATGCTAGGTAAGTGCTCTACCATTGAGCTGCAACCTTACCCCAACAATTTGATACTTTTGAATCTTGATGCTACTCCAGGATAAACATTACCATGCCATGCGCACGCCAGACTAGCGCGCTACCGCTTGAGCCACATCCCCAGCCCAAAGGTATTTATTTTTAACACAGATGCATACATTCTACCTCCTGTGATACAACCCACAATTATACACTCTAAATTTCATGAGGATTTACTGCTTTCATTTATTCATTTATTCAACATTCCTAACAAATATTTATTGAGAGCCTGTTTGGAGGTTCTAGCAAGAGAGGGCAGCTACTTGTATATCCTTGATGAAACAATGGTTCTCTTCTACTGGGAAAGGTTGTCCTCTTCAACTTAGCACTCAGCTTTTGGAGGGATGCACATGGAGCGGTGAGGGAGGAAGGGGACACACACCTAACTAGCCAGATATGCTGAATCAACCCTGGTGATCAATCAGGTATCAGATGTTGCATCAGATTGCCCTCACATCCAGCAAATATTTATTGAGTTCTTGCTTGAGACAGACTTGATTTTCACCTTCATGAAATTTACATTTTATTAGTACTTACTGCTTATTTATTGCATGCCATGGTTACACTAAATGTTCTTTTAGCATCATCTCACTAAAACCTTAAAAGTCAGCACAATGAGATATCTAGTTGTCACTATTGGTACTGTTATTGTTTTATACCCAAGAAAACAGAAGCTTAGCGAGATGGTAACCAAACATGATTCTGATGGAAGAATCACTATGTGTAGCTCAAAACTCAAAAATAGTCTTTTTCCCCCCAAAAAAGGTTTATTGGTGAATTATAGTTGTACATAATGGCGAGGTTTGTTGTGACACATTAGTACATGCACACAATATAACCACATAATTTGGCCTATATCATTCCAAAAATAGTCTTCCTTCAATATAGCAATGGCAGTATACACAGTACTTACCCCTGAGTTGTGAAAAAAAATTTTAGGTGATATGTCTTGAATAAACTGTTCAAAAATATTGTGAGTCAGTTGACAGAAGCTTTTCCTATTCTTTCTGTTTTCCTTTTTCTTTTTATTGAAAGTTTTAAAAGACCAGATATCTGGAGTTAATACTGACCATGAAGAAAAAGATCCAAGGAATTGATTTCAACAACTCAGACTGCCTGCTTCTGGATGTTATTTTATATGAGAATAAGAAAATTGTTTTACATAAGATACTGTTATTAGATTTTTTATTACATGCAGCTAAACTCAGTTCTTAATTTATACTCCCCAAATCCATATTCTCCACGTCCCCATTGAATGATCTACAATGTTCACCATTTCAAAAGCTAGGCCCTACTGCAGCATGGTTTCCCAATATATTAAGAAAAAAATCCCAAATCTCCTAGCCCAGTGTGAATTGCATTCTGCCCCACCTGTATGCCTGTTACCCTGGAGGTTTTTCAGCCTTGTTTTTGTTTCTAGAACATGCTAAGAAGACTCCTCAAGATCTTTACACCACATGCTGCCCAGTATGCTTCTAGGTTCTATGCTTCTTTGATATACTGGCTCCTCTTTGTTGTTCAAAGCTTCCTGTCACCACTCCAGAGAGGTCTCCCCTAAACATAACCTGTTCTAAGGAAGCCACCAGAGTAATTCTCTATAACAACATCCTACTTAATTATTTTCATAGCAGTCTATACTATATTTTTCTTTTCATTTAATTGTGTTGTGTCTGTATCACCGGCCATAGTTCACCAAAATATAAATTCAAATAGAACAGTTTTCTTGTCTTTCTTCTCTACTACTCTGACATCTAAATAATGTCTGGTACATAGAAACTCAATAAATATTTGTTACATGAACAAATGGCTTAATAAACTTCCTCCTAAAAATATAAACCCTTGTAATTAGAATTCCCTACATTTCTTTTATGCTGGTTATATTGAGTTATTAAAAATGCTTCAATATATTTCAGTGTATAAAATATCATTTCTATTTTTCTATTCTTTATCCTTTATTCTCAACATATTGCTATAAGAATAATGGGATAAGATAAAGTAGAGCTAGATCAATAGTAATATAATGTCTAGAAATGAGATAAATAGATGCTGGACACACTAAAAAATCAATTTTTAATTTGACACATTTATTTATGTAACAATTTTGTATTTCTATCTAAGTGTACTTTCCAATTAATATTATAATCTTTGATGGCTAATGAGAAAATATAAAGTTAAACATTTATTTTTAATGTATTTTGGTTCAAAAAGGATTTTCCTATTTTATTTCCATTCTCAGATAAAAACACTGAGACCAGAAGTTTAGAGACTTTTCCCATATTTATGTAGCTTGTAAGTTGGAAAGCCTCTAATGTGAACCATTCATGTAAGGGGTCACTGATGACCAACTCTGTAAATCACCAATCAAATCATACATTATGTAGATGGCACCTCTGCAACACAGTTTCACATATGACTCTATGCCCAGGTTCAGTTGCTTCCCAATTATTCTGGATCAAAATTCAGGAAATGCAGGTGTATCTTTTGAAGTAGGTAACATCATAGAGCTAGTTATATACTTCCCAAACTTTCCACGTTTGTGTTTACTTTAACCTAGTTTGAATTTTATGTCATTTTTGTCCACTCAAAAACATCTCTGTAATTGATATCTGGTAATTATATTATTATTTGTTACTAACCACGGGTAATTTAAACTTTATTGTTTAAAACAGACCACATCAGTTACTCCTGCGTTTGGTTACCAAACACTCAGAGCTTGAGAAGCCATGTGGTTAGATGTTCAGCTGCCATCTGATTGGTCCAAATGTCAGTCACAGTGTCACTTTTCATACTTTAAAGTGATATTGCTGATATAATTGCAACTTGCATAAAATACCAGAGTTTTGCTCATATTGTTTGGTTCCATCATTTTTGCTATGAAACACTTCCAAATGAAACTTCTGAATAAAAAAATACAACTGAAAAATACAACTTCTGTATAGAAAACAGTTTTTACAAACTACATTTGTTTCAATGAATGGGAAAAAATTCTCCCATGGGAGTTTTATATATCACTTGAATAATGTTATTTATATTTTTGTAGTTTATTATGTTCAGAGAGGTATGTTCTTGCAATTCCTTTTTCTCCTGTTTACTTTAAGGGAGGGAACATGGGATTTGACAAAAAAAAGAAAATTGTACAGAGAAAAGGGACTTTGCTGATTGACATTAAAGTCTCATATTTTTACCTTTATGTTAAGTCACAATTCCTCAAACATTTAATAATTCATCTTAACAAAATTAAGGAGAACCCTATATAATCCAACACTGAGAAGTACCTGAGCAAGTATGGAGTAGCTTTTTTTGTATAAAAAAATAAAACTATGACTTGAAAACTTAAAGAAGTTAAAGATGAATATTGTTTAATATCCTTGGTGCCCTATACAATCTCCCTGAATTTTTTTTAACTCTTTAAAAATTCTATTTGAAATAATATACAAGAATATAGTGTACAATATTGAGGGGCATCATCATTAAGAAATGTAAATGAACTCCCATTTTTCCATAACTCACTTGAATCAAATGTATGAAAGATGATATGTCATGAGCTTTGTAATGTTTTGAACAACCAATAAAAAAAAGAAATGTAAATGAACTGAAATCAACTTTACAGTTGTGATTCCTAAACGGAAACACCCCTTGGTAAGTAACACAAAAAGTCATGATTGTAGCTCAGAGCTAAAGCAGTTGTATTGCCTGTATTGCAGATGTATTTGCTCTAATTTTGGACAGTTGGAGGAAAAGTAAAGTGCAAGTGTTGCAATAAGTTCAAAGTGTGCCTCCACTATAAAGATGATGAGAAAATATATTTAAGATACATTGCTGAGGAGATATAGGACACAAAGTTAAAAATACAATGGTGTCAGACTACTAATAGCACCATTACAGTGACCATATGCAATGCTATTAGCCAACTTTACTTGGCCCAGGCTAGGCCTCCACTGGAATAATTAATGAAGGCTGCCACTTGCTGCATGAATTCAGCATGCCTGTGGTAACTGCAGTTGGTGGCATTTTGCAGTGGGACAGACACACCAACAACGTTCCACATGTTATGTACTCTCTTGACATTGGCCAGAAAAAGAGCACCTGTATTTGGCACAGATACCAGGCCACATAGTGGGTGCTCACAGAAAGGTCAATACCAGCATCTGCTTAATTTCATCTTATTTACAATACAGATTAATAAGCATTAAGGAACCAATGTATAAATAGCAGATACATGTTTTTAAATTCCCCTTTCATACAACTTAAAATTAAAGAAGTATACACTTCTCTTCTCTTTACACTGTACTTTAACACCACAGGATATCAATTTTCTAGCCTATATTACCTGCTAGACATGTATGAAGTTTGGAAGGACAATATGGCAATTTGGTTTCCAGTGTTTAGTTTTAGCAGTAATGCTCTAATGAAGAAAGCAAATCCTCACTCATATTATTTTTTATTTGTTCTAATTAGTTATATATGACAGTAGAATGAATTTTGACATATTGTACATAAATGGAGTATAACTTCTCATTCTTCAGTTGTACATGATGGTTGTGTAATCATATATGTACATGGGCTAATAACATTCAATTCATTCTACTATCCTTCCTACACCCATACCATCCCCCTTCACATCACTCCCCTCTACCTAATTCAAAGTACCTCTATTTTTCTCTAGCTCTCCTTCCCCTTACTGTGAATTAGCATTCATATATCAGAAAAAACATTCAGCATTGTTTTGGGTATTGGCTTATTTTGCTTAGCATGATATTCTCCAGCTCCATCCATTTACCTAAAAATGTCAGAATTTCTTTCTTCTTTAAGGCTGAGTAATATTATATTATGTATATACACCACAGTTTCTTTATCCATTCATGTGTTGAAAGGCAACTAGTTTGGTTCCATAGTTTGGCTACAGTGAACTGAGCTGCTATAAACATTGATGTGGCTGTATCACTGTAGTATGCTGATTTTAAGTCCTTTAGGTATAAAATGAGGAGTGGGATAGGTGGGTCAATGGTGGTTCCATTCCAAGTTTTCTAAGAAATATCCATTCTGTTTTCCAATTTGCTTACAGAATGGGAAAAAAATATTTACCACATGCACATTAGATATAGCATTAATCTCCAGGATATACAAAGAACCAAAAAACTTAATACCAAAAAAAACCCCAATAAACAAATGGACTAAGGAACTGAACAGATACTTCTCAGAAGAAGATTTACCCTAGATCAACAAATATATGAAAAAATGTTCAACATGTCTAGGAATTAGAGAAATGCAAATCAAAGCTACCCTGAGATTTTACCCCACTCCAGTAAGAATGACAATTATCAAGAATACAAGCAAGGGCTGGGGTTGTGGCTCAGTGGTGGAGTGCCTGCCTCGCATGTGTGAGGCACTGGGTTTGATCCTCAGCACCAATAAAAATAAATAAAAGATTTGTGTTCATCTAAAACTGGAGAAGTACTTTGAAAAAACATACAAGCAACAATAAACATTGATAAGAATGTGGGGGAAAAGTTACACTCATATCATTAAATCATTTGAAGACTAAGTGCTATCAGTATATTATGGTCACACGAATTCAGGACAAATGGAAAGTCCTGAATCTTCTTAAGTCTTTCCACCAAGAGTCAATGTTTATGTAACTATAGACTTATGAACATAAGCATCCTGCTTTAATGCTTCTGTGAGCCTGTATTGGTTCTTTCCCTTTTCCAACAATCAGTACATAAACATTCTTGATCTTCAGCCAAAGCCTTTGCTTCTAATGTATGCGTCCTCCTCTCTTCATTCTTCATTTTCTTCTACCTGTCACCAGAGATTACACTTATGGCTCTGTTATCTTTCCCTGGATACATATAAATATATTCAACTCTGTATTTTCTGGCAAAAAGCATGAAGGCATTTATTGGTCTTTTGCACTTATTAGGAGAAGTGGCACTCACTGTCCCTGAGCTGTGGTTTTTGACATCTTTAGCATACAAATAATCAGAAGAGAGCTGTGATGATCCAGGGGAGCCATAGTTTTTACTGAATCCAAATCATGCAAAGTCTCCACAATGTCCTCCACAAGACAAAGATGCATGATGCTGATGAGCCATACTACTTAACACATTAACTGCAGAAGAATCCATAGGTGTAAAGTCATATATTTTAAATGTATCAAAAACAATTGACTCATCAAAATCAATGGCATCTGCATGTCCAGGAGGCAGACATACATCGACAGTATGAATTTCACGACATGGAATTCCATGCTGTACCACAGTCAAGGTTGGATAAAATTATAACCAACCTTTATTTTTAACATAGAAAGGGTGGCCCAGCTTACACTTAAGCCATCTTCTACTGTGCCAGGATCAAAAGTCAACTTCAGTACAGACTCATCAAATGATACACACTTTCTTCATGGGACAACAACTTTAGCCTATCAGAACCATAACCCTTGTGAGTGGCATTTGGAGTTCCTTCTCATGATCACAGCCTTAAAGCTTTAGCAAAATCTTCAACATCTTGCCATTCCTTATTGCTTCCCTTATGAAAGCTCAGTTGTGTGCTTTTCAAAAAACAATGCCAAACACCTGAAGGCCAGGAATTTCACCATTCCAGATCATTGTCACCTGACAGGGAGAACATGCTGAAAATGTTGGGTTGTGACTTTCTATATGTCCTTTCATGTCTTACTGGTATTTTCTCCCACCAGTGGTGGTTAGAGAAGTCTGGCTCACTTTTTGAAGAAGAGAACACTGATAGAGAGTGTGCAGAGGAATGTGAACTCTTGCTTACAGCTATGATATGTCCAGCAGATGATCTGTTATAAAATGAGCACTGTATAAGTGGGCTTTGTAGATTCATGGCAATATTTGCTAATTCTAATATGGCATGCAACTCCTCTTGATTGGTTTTTGATATTTCAGTTGCCCTGCAGTGGGCATGGGCCAGGTTACAGTTTATGGATTATGAATTATGCTGTCACTTTCTGAACAGTGGAGACTTATGCCCTTTCTGAGAAACAGAAACTGTCTCATAACATGTCAGGGATTGTTCAAATGGCTGTCCTCAGGCTTGCCTTCTTGTTGACCTTTACTGTCCCTTCCCTACCTCCACTGTTTATGCTTTTCTATTTCAATACCACGGAGATGGTTGCTTACTCTGGGCAATTGAATGTTCATTATAATTGGTTATACACATCTAGTATGGTAGAGGTTCCTGAACTGGAATCCTACTTAGAAACTTAGTAATCTGTTGAGAGTGAGGAAACCAGAAATGTGGAATGAGACATCTGTGCATGTTTGTCTGTGTCTCCCATTCAGAGCCTTCCCAAAATTTGTTCTAAATATCCATGTTTGTCTTAATTATAATTTCTCACTCTGCTTCTGCATCTGCTGCCTTAGTTCCACTGTTCTTATTTCCATAATACACACACACACACACACACACACACACACACACACACATATACACACATATCTTTTTTCTATTCTTTATGAGTTATTTTACTTTACCATAGGCTCTTTATACATCATCACCAATGTAGTGAGGCCGTGGACTTCTAATAATTGAAATTTCTTTAAAATAAAAGTACAAAATAATTTTCATAATAAATCTATAGAAATTTTGTAAAATATACAACATTATAATGAATAAATTAAAAACTTTAATACTGCCATTAAATAGAACTTCATTCTATTAATTCCCCCCACTGTTTACCTTAGTATATATATATAGAGGAAATTTAGTATTGTAATCACAATTAAAACTGTGATCTTATTGTTCATGCTTTCTTTGTAACTCTTTTTTAAGCCTGGAAATATAATTTGAACATAGTCTGTTTTCTTTAAATCATTTTTGAGAACCTGTTTTTTAGAATTTTTTTAGATGTTGATGAACCTTATTTTATTCATTTATTTATATGTGGTGCTGAGAATCACACTCAGTGCCTCACACATGGGAGGCAAGAACTTTACAACTGTGCCACAACCCCAGCCAAAGAGCCTAACTATTAATGAGAATCTGTACTATGAGTATACCACAGTTTACTCTTTCTTTTTCTTTCTTTATATATTAATTTTTTTTTGGTTCTTACAATCAATGATGGGAAGACATCCTTCTAAATAAATTATATATGTTTGTTTTTTCTCTATGGTTCCTTTAAATAGAATTATTGGATCACAGAGTATGGAAAAACTTAAAGCATATGATAAATATTTTCCTGTGCCCTCCAGAAGCTTTTTTCCCTAACAACAATATTAGAAAATTAGAACATGAAAATGAAGGGTGAAAAAGGAAATCTCTCTAAATATAGGCATAGGTTTTCATGAACATTGTATTATTAAGGACTCTGTTTCACACACATTTTATCCACAGCTCCAGGTGTACAGGATACCCAATAAATCACAGTGCTTTTGGTGGAGTACCGCTACTGGGGATTGAACTCAGGGGCACTTGACCACTGAGCCACATCCCAAGCCCTATTTTGTATTTTATTTAAAGACATACTGAATTGCTTAGCACCTTGTTTATGCTGAGGCTGTCTTTCAACTTGCAATCCTCTTGCTTCTGTAGACTCCCAAGCCTCTGGCATAAGCCACCATACCTGGCTCTTTATTTTTTAAACACTAAGAATGTTCTTGTTAACTCTACTTACATTGTGTTACTAAAGGCCTTTGAAGGTAAGTAACTCTGAAACCACTCTTGTGGACAGAGTAGTCAGTAGAAAAATAGGTAACAATAAAGCAACGCTGCCTTAATTTTAAAATGTGCTATTTTAGAACTTGAATAAGTGCCACTAAAGTGGTCATTATTGGGGACCTAAAAATTAAATATTTTGTTGAAGTGAGAGATGATAATTTTCTATTTGTACTTTAGAATTTTTCAAGGAAGGGGGCTGCCAGGAATTGAACCCAGGGACACTTAAACATGAAGTCACATTCCCAATCCTTTTTCATTTTGAGGCAGGACTTGCTAGATTGTTTATGACCTTAATAAGCTGGCTTTGAACTCATGCCTCAGACTCTTAGTCACTTGTACAAAAGGTGTGTGCTCCTGTGTCTGGCATCTTAAGATTTTTTTTTTTTTTGAGTAATGACAACATGTTCAATGGGACTACATTTGGGTTTTGTAAGAATAAGTTTTTGTCACCTTAGAATATTTTTGAAGAATTGTTTTGTTTTAGTAAGAAAGAACACCTAAAGATATGCCCCCTTTTAAAAACAAATGGATACACTCAAATGAGACTTGAGGGTAATATAAATTTAAGGCAGATCTCTAGTATTTTGAAATTTCACAAGAACCTTAAGAATTCCCTTTTGTTTCTTATATGGGATCAAGTGATTCATCAATCAGTACTTCAGAGTACTGGTCTTGTTCATTTTAATATTTCAGTTAGTATTAAAGTCACTGAAAAGTAAACTATACGCCAAAGTGTGTATTGGATTGCATTTTGGAGTTCTCAATAAGTTTTAAAAAATAATAGAGGTGCTTGGAATTATAGATGACTATAATTAGAGTCATTTTTATATTAGCATAAATTAGAGGGAAATGTGAGAACAACAAATCATTTATATTTGATTTTGAAATTTACCTCATATTTTATTTTGAATATCAGTAGATCTCACATTCTTGGAATTTGTAACACTATTCACAAAGAGATTTAAATTGAAATAAGCCTGATATAAAGATGTGATTGCAGAGGAGAAAAGTTTAATTTCTTTTTCAGTCTCAAAGCTAGTAACATCAGTACTTGGACTAAACTGGGCAATTGGTGGTCTTGGTCTTTTAATTTTTAGGTTACTATCTCATAATGTTATAGAAAGTGAGTTATTTTTGTGTAAAAAAGTGTATCCAGGTGGTTATTTTATTATGTAGGCCAGATCTGCAGTGTCTTACTCAAATCATTGACTTTCATGGGTGTGATGAATCAGCATACTGCTGCCTTCGAGGAGCTAATGGAAACCTGTGTCCTCCTATTTTTTACAGTGTTCCATTAGCACACTTTTGAGCTAAATGGAAAAATGACTGGAAAATTAAAACTCAAAGTACTATCTTTAGGTAAATACTGGTAATCCAAATGTGCCTTTTGAAGATGTACCTAAAAGAAAAGATATGTAAGTTGTTGTGATGTGATTCTGACTTTCATAAACACTTTTTTCAATATTTTAAGAATTGCTATATTAATCTTATAATGGAGAAATTAGTAAATTGCTACGTTTTTATATCTTAAAGTCAAAACAATGTGAATATATTTTTAAATGTCTGACCATGCTACAAAAGTAAAGTTTTGAGATATTAAAGATTACAAGTTAGGGTACATTGGCCATGTTTTGTGAAATTTCATGAACTTAGTTCTTATTTAAATATTGTGTTTTCTTCAATGAATATATTTATATTATCAAACTTTGTAGACTAAAGATAATACAATTCATTGTCTTCAGTAAAAAATCATAATATTAAAAGTCTACCACACAATGAATGAATATCCACTACAAGATGATACTATGCTTTTTTCATAAGGCATAAGAAAGAGAGTGCTGGAAGGAACAAAAGATGTTAGACTTATAGATGTTTGGAGGTTTCCAATAATTTTATATTTATATAAAAGCAAATCTTACTGATGGGTAGTTCCTGCCTCATGCTGAATTTTACAAATAAGAATAGCAAGATTCCATTTCAGAGTAGACAGTGTGGAGCCCTCTTCAGAAGCATTTTTTAAATTAGAGTGAAAGAGCTCCGCAGGTATTCCTGGCAGTGAAGAATGACTACTAAATGCTTAAAGAAAATAATAAAATAGATCTATAAGCTTTCACCACCACCACTACTTCACTGTAATAGCAACAATTGGTATCCTGCATTGGATGCTTTGTTTCCTGGATTTTTGCATTCATAAATGGAAAAAGCATAATAATGTAACCTTCATAGGATGATTTGCCATTCCATTGATAAGGCTTGTCAATCATAGAAAGATTATCTTTGATTATTCCCTGTAATCCAGAAATATATACACATATACACTAAAATATCCTCATTAGAAATATTCCTTTTTAAAATCTGTATAAACCTGATCAATCAATACATGGTAAAGCAAAATGGCAGAAAACCTTAAAGAAAGACAATTTTGAAGCCATAACTTAATTTTCCTGACTTCCTCACCTGTAAAATGGACAGAAAAAAAATACCAGAAAATAAAACCATTGTCAGGGTTACATAAAATCAAGTACCTGAGACATAGTCTCTTGGAAAGCATTGGTTGTTTTATGATTCTTTCTTAATGTTATTGCCATTATTAGCAGAAGCTGCATCTTACTGGAAAGTAACTAATGCAAAAGTAAACCAAGGGTTTAATCTGCCTATGATCTAGAAGATGGTGGCACTGCTTATATGACGTTGGGAAAGTGGCATCCTTTCTCAGGTTAATTTTTTGATGTGGGGATAACAGTTACACTTATTTAGAGCTCTTTTGGTGAGGATTAAAGGAGATTTTAGGTTGAGTTCTTATTATTATTTGTGGTTCATAATTTAATGCTCAAATAATGTTTATCTTTAACATTATGATTTATTTTATTATTCAGCCTAAAAGATGGATATTGTTGGAAATAAAATTCTAAATGTCTTACCCAAAAACAAAGAAGAAATTAAAGATTGTATATTCACTTGAAATATATTGAAAGAATCAAATGCAGTAAAATATGAAAAAATATACAAATATATACAAATATACAAATATATTGAAAACATTGATAGGTTAAAAGGCAGGCTTAACAAAAGATTCTCTTACTTATTTTAAAATATTGTGTCATACTAAAGTCTGGGCAGTGTTGAAAATGCTTAAGAAATTATCAATATTAATATTAATAAATACAATTCCAGTAATTCTACAAGGTGATTACTATTTTATCATAATTTTATAGATACAGAACTTGAGATCAGAGAAGGTAAGTCCTGTACCCAAAGTCACACATGAGTAAAAAGTTTGAAACCAGACAGACTCTCAAGTGTCTCAATTTACCTTCTTTATTATTCAAAGAAGAGAGTATCTCAACATGTATTATAAGAAGAAACAAAGAAAAAACAATGCTAGACTACAACTTTAGGATCAAGGAATACTAAATTATTGTATCAGGTGTTTGGTTTTTTTTTTTTTTTTTGAGGATACTTAAACTACAGTTGAGGGTAGGTTAGGCAACTCAGCAAACAGGGCATACATAATTCCAGTATGGGGCTAACAAAAGTTTGTTATACTACTAATAAAACATGAACTAAACCTAGGGAATTAATTGGAGATTACTGATGAAGATTTTAAAAATAATAAGCAACAATACTATATGTATTTGCCTCAAGATTGCAAGAAGATCAAATGAAATTGGCAGACACTCAATGATTGTTACTAAACAAATTATTCTGGAGAAAAAGCAATCACAGGAATGATAATGAATAAGAGGTTTGCAATTACTGATAGTAAGAATTTTTGCAAATTTCTTGGCTCTCACCAGCTCCAATGCATCAACATTGAATTATGAATATATTTCAATTTGTCTTTTCCATCTCTTACCCTTATCACAATTTAATCGAGACTATTTATAGAAATAAGAAATAACAGCAATTCATAATGTAACTATTTTTTCTCTAAACTTTTTTGCTAAAATATCTACAGATTCATGTAGCTGTTGATTAAGGATGTATTATTAGTTTCAACATCATAGTTCCATTGGGTATAATGATTCATTCACTAAGATGTTAGGATTTTTACCACTGAGATGAACCTTCATTACTTTCTACAAGTTGAACTCCAATATTAACAGTCAAGTACAACTAGTATAAATATGCTTTTGTGAAAAGGGCATTTCTCTAATAAAAATTCAGTGGACAGATTTGAGTTTAATTATAAACGTGGAAGTCAATTTTGGCAACATCAGTGATATAGGCTTAAAATTTTTCTGATAATTTGATCCAGAGTTCCAAGCCTTCATAAATTTTAAGGACAAATGTGAACATTTTATTTAAGGATGTTTATTACATCAAAAATGGAAATTAATTTAGTATCCAATAACAAAATACAGTTGAGTAATTTATATTATACTCACCAAATATAATATCCTCATTAGCAGAATGTTTAAGGAAAATAACATGGAAATCAGTTCATGCTGTAACACAACTATCAAATAAAAACTTCTTAGAAAAAAGACAAATTCTATTTTATTTTAAGAGAGAGAGAGAGAGAGAGAGAGAGAGAGAGAATTTTTTAATATTTATTTTTTAGTTTTTGGTAGACACCACATTTTTATTTTTATGTGGTCTTGAGGATCGAACCCAGGGCCCCGCACATGACAGGTGACACACTACTGCTTGAGCCACATCCCCAGCCCACAAATTCTATTTTAAATCATGGTCATTCTTAGCAGTGGAACAATTGGTAATACTAATTTTGCAGATTTACTCCAGTCAACTTTTGTAATCCAAGAAAAAAATTTCTTCTTTTAAATGTTAAAAATTTGTTTCAAATCCTAGGAGTCCCCCCCCCAACCAAAAATTGTAGAATTTCTAGATCCAAATTCCAATAACCAGAGTCTGGACTGAACAGGGAAGGTGTTGGGGATCCCCCTTTTGCCCCTAATACTTTTCCTCAGACATTTTTTTTTCTGCTGTGAAATATAGTACATGATATTCTCCAACCAAACATATGTGATTTATTCCAGCACTCACTTAACCTCCAGAGACCTGCATATTTTCTTACATATGAGCTGAGATGGATACAATACATTTAAAAAAAAACTTAAAAAAATATTCTTGGCTTTCTTCCTTAAACTTTTACCCTAAAATAACAACATTGCCCAATGTATTGAGAGAAATGAACTGTATTTGTATTTTACCTTATGGTAGTAGCCACAGGATATACATGGCTATCACATATTTAAAGTGTGGCTAAAATCAGTATGGAGATTCCTCAAAAGACTAGAATGGAACCACCATATGAACCTTAGAATTTGTATGAAAGAACTAAAACCAGCATATAATAAAGATACATGCTTACCAATGCTTATACAGTAAAATTCACAATAGCCAAGTCATAGAATCAACCTAGTTATCTTTCAACAGTTGAATGAATAAAGAAAATGGGGCATAAATACACAATGGAGTCCTACTCAGGCATAAAAGAGAATGAAATTCTCTCATTTCCAAGAAAATGAATGAAACTGGAGAAGACCATACAAAGTTAAATAATCCAGACTAAGAAAATCAAGGGTCAAATATTTTCTCTCATATGCAGAAGCTTGGGAGAAAAAAAATAAGCAGGAAAAAATATCTCACAAAAATAAGGAGACCAATAGAGCAGAGGTAGGGAATTGAAAGAAGGGAGGAGGAGAGGATACGGGAAGTACTGGGAAGTGAAAAAAACAATTTATGCTATGTGCATGGACAAATATATCACAATACATCTCACTTCCATATATAATTACAATGCATCCATTTAAAAAAATAGAAGGGAGGGCAGTAATGTAGAGTAGGAATATCAGGTGAGGTATGGGGAGAGGGGAAAGGGAAAGTACTGGGGAATAAAATTGATCATGTTATATAGATATACGAATATGCCACAATGAATCTCACTATTATGTATAGTTATAATGCACCAGAGAAAGAAGGTCATCTCAAGATGCAGGCCCTTAAACCTGGACCAGAACCATGAACCAAAGTAAATAAAAATATTTTTTATATATATATGGTGAGAATGAGTAATGAAAATTTAATTAAATTACATTTAAAAAGGCATATGTGGCTAATGGTTAATGATTTGGATAGTGTTTGGGAACAGTTAGATGGATATTTCCTCTTCTGGCCCCTTGACCAGGGTCACCATTGGTGCTCCAGCTTTTTCAAGTTAAAGTCATTACAAAAAACTCATCCACACATTTGATTCATTCACTCATTATCTGCTATAAGAATTTCACTAAGCCAGTCTTTAGATAGAGACTCAGTTGTTGACAAGACAGCCATGTTCTTATCTCAGAGTACATGTAGTTTAGCAGAAACAAAGATGTTTTGCTTGCCCTATATTGTATGGCATGTGCTTTGTTTCACAAAAGACTATTCAGAGAGAAAATAATGGATTCTAATTCATCCAGTCATTTGTGCTATGGTGAAACTGTGTTAACAAATATATTCAGTGTCTCAAACTACATGCTTCAAATCCTTCCAGGATCCTTACTTTAGACTGAAAAGTAGTATTCTATTGTGTTTCTATTTACCACTAAGTAAGGACAGGCTTATTCTTTAGGACAGGCTTATTCTTTAGAGTATAAACCCTAATTAATCTGAGAAAATGGTAACTAGATATACTGCATGAATAAAGTTTCTTCTTTCTGCATTTGGGAATTAAAATATTTTCTTTACTAGCTACATTTCACAGAAGACATCCAATACCTTTTAAAATTCAATTTTCATTGACCATCTACAATATCTAATTAATTCAATTAGATATTGTAAGCAAAGATCCAAAAGACTTAATCTGAGCCTTCTACAGATCTGCAAATTCTTCAGCATCCAAAAGGAAGTTCCCACATAACTTTACTTTCTTAGAAAACAACATTCCACCAGTCTTCTTAAAGCACTTGATAGGTAATGAAAGAGATTCTTGTCTTATGTCCAAGCCTGTGAAAAAAATCATCACAACCAAGGAAATAAATGTATCTGTTACTCTTCAAAGTTTTTTTTTTTTTGCCTCTTTGTAATTCCTCCCTGCCTCCTCCTAAAGCAACCACTCCTCTGCTTTCTGTCACTGTACATTAGTTTATATCTTCTTGAAATTTTTTTAAAAAAATGAATGGTGTTCTCTTAAAAAAAAGAGATCTTAATTTGTGGATAGAGCCATCATAGTTCATCTTTCCATCTAAAACAAATATAAAGAACAGACTTTCTGTGAATCCAAAGCTACACTCAGCTTGATGATGCATCATTGTAAAGAGATGAAAATGTAACTGCAAACTCATGTAGCTCACGTGTAGCACACGTTAATATATTTAACTAATGGAAAACTCTAACAAAACCTATTGTCTTTGTTAATAGAGGACTCCAGGTGTGTGATCTTCAAGGGTCCTTGAAATACTACCCATGTGGCTCAGAACTCTGTATGCCATTTGCACAAAGGACATGGTGGTGGCAGATAGTCTGGGTTTGAGTCCTGGACTTCTTAGTTAACAGTTTGAGAATGTGAGCAAGTTTTTAAGCCCTTACAAGCTTTGTTTTCTTCATATGTAAAATGGAGGCAAAATCTGCCTTATGTGGATTAAATACAATATTTGACAAGGCCAGGCACTATGCCTGCTGTAATAGGTATTCAATAAATTCTATGTTGATTAAAAGCTAGTTATTGAGGAGGATAATTGTAATTAAAGTCTAGAAAAAGGCTTTGTACTGTATCATTAGTAGGTTGTCTTCCCTAATAAGGGAAATCTAGTAAATGCCCACACCATATAAAAGACTGCATACGGCTTTCTCAATGATGAAAAGAGCACCAAAGAGAGACTCCTTCTCTGTACAACCTGCAAAAATATTAAATAATCCCAACCAAATTGGACTTTTCTAAGCCTTTAGTAAGGTCTCTAACTATTCATCTTCCACCTGGATAAATGATGACTTCTAATCAATTCATACTGAGCCTGAGGTACTTGGGGAGAAATAATGGAATGGCATCACCATCTCCATTTTCCTGATTAACCTAGAGGGGATTGAGGAATAAACTGAAAATGCCAAAGTTCAAGGACCCTTCACTATCTCACATAAGACAGGTTATGGAGAGAAACTGAAAAGGTGCTGGGGTCCCCAGTCCCTCCCAGTGTTTCCCAGAAGTGAGACTCACATGAGATATTAGCCTGCATGCAGCTCTCTGGGAGTGTGTGTCACACTGATATTCTCTCTATCCCTGAGCATCATCCATCCCTGACATTAGCATCTATAAGTGAAGACATTCATCTAAATCATGTTTTCCTTGTCGTCATATTTGCTCAGTAACTAAGAAATCATATTACGTCATCATTGTGGGATCTTCACATTAAGGGTGTTAGCACTAGTTGTCACTTCTTCCTTAGTGAGTTTCAGACATGGCCAACATCTTTAAAAAACAGCTCATCATGTACTTTGGTAGAACCACACAAAACTCCCAAACCAACCTGGCACTGTTGTTGCTATTTTCAAATTTGAAATCCAGTGTGTCCCAAAAATCAGGGTACAGGGAAAAGGCCCTAACACCTCTGAGATAAAGTTTATATAATTTCATCCTACATTCAAATTAACCAGCACTTTGTATGCATTTTATGAAAAAAATAATAATTCCTAAACATAAAGATCTGAATCAAATTGAATTACATCTTCATCATTTGAAGAGTTCCAGAAAAAGTTCTTTGGTAAATGAGACACAACATTTAACCATTACTTCCTCTCTCATTCACTTTATTAACTAAGTAACAGCCAATAATTGGAGCTATTAGAAGATCACCAAGTCTGATCTTCTTACCTGCTCTTGGACATAAGTAAGCACAGCAGGACATAAGTAAGCACATGTGTTTCAAGGCAATTACAGGCATAACTTCAGTATTTATAGGATATAGCATTATAAGAGATTCATCTTTTTGGTACTTTCAAAGTAATATTTAACTCCTGGAACAGGGTTTTTTTTTTCTGGGAGAATAAACATTTCTTTTTCACTCTTACCTCATTTATATATAAAAACTTTCTATTTCTCACTCTGTATTGCAAGTAACATTTTGATCATATTTGACTCATATCTGCCAAATTTCTATTCATTTTCTAAACTTTACTGCCAGAAAGGATTAGTGTTGTGTTTTCTATACTACAGAAAGTCTATATAGTCTACTGTGTTGATGAGAGCTTGCATAGGGAAGAAGAGAATCAGAAAACCCACAGATGTTTCTACAGAAATGTAACATTTATACGCTCTAAATTAATTGGGCAAAAATATGGATTTATTAAAACTCTATATTTGACCTCACTTTGCCCTTGATCTCTTCTTCTGATCTAAAAAAAAAAAAGAGACCAAGCCAAGATAAGATACTAAAACTTCATGAAGAATAGTAATTTGTAATTTGTGGTTTCAAGTTGACTCTCTTAGGGTAAATAGTCATTTTGAAGTTCTTTTCTTTTTCTTCTTCTTTTTTTTAAACCTCTTCTATGCAGTTATTGTGGCATCTAGGAACATGCAATCGCATGAGTACACACAGAAGGGAGCATTGATCCACTTGGTCCTCGATTAGCTCTGCTAACTCTGAGAAATAATTGACAGGTCATGGCTTTTCCAGTGACCTTGTAGCATACATTTCCCCCGAGTGTCTGAATTATGGCATTCAAGGTCTGTGCCCTCAGAGAGAAAGCCAGCAACAACTCCCATGAAACTCAGCAAGTTCTTCATGCTAAAAAGGCTGTGGATTCTCATTCTTTCAGGAAGTGAGGATTCTCTGAGGCTTACTGCCTTTTCCTTAGAGCTTTGGAAGAGCAGTGGTTTCTACAGACAGACAAAAGAAACACTTGGCCATTTTGTCTAGTTTTATTTAGTTACTCTTACATTTCAGTTTACCACCTACTTCACTTCTTCCTTTACACAGTCTTGCTGGTGCATTGGGACCTTTTCTCTCCTTCATAGTGACTATAGACTTGATGACTCAAAGTTACATATGTTGACCTTTCTTCTGCTTGTACTGATCCAGCATGATGAATGCAGGTTGGACAAGCAGAAGAAAACAGAGCAGAAGGTTGCATGTTCCTAGATTTTTCCTCATTCAACCTGGAATCCTACCAGAGCCTCTTTCATAGGATTCACCCTCACTCTCAACTCTGACCCAGGGACCATGAGTAGCAATTGCATTCAAACAAATCACCTGTTTTCTTTCTTATTTTTTTTTTACATGTCTCATTTTCTCACTTCAGAGATTGAAGAGCTTTCTGTTTTACTTTTTCAATCTGAAAGTAAAGTACCTTCTATTATATCTTTTTTCAACTAATCTGATAGCAAAGCTCTATGCCTCAAATTCCAAGTTCCACATTAATACAAAAACAGCTTCAGCATTTAGAAATTCCTTTATTTCTTTTGCTTGTTATGGTTCAGATGAGAAATGCACCCCCCCCCCAATTTGTATCCATTGAAATCCTGGTCCTCAATTCAGCCTTGTTCAGAAATTAGGCTTTCATTCAATGATCAGATAATAAGGATTCTGACTACATCAGTGGATTAATCCACTGATGTCTAAATGTACCGCTGGGAGTTGGGACCTAGTTGAAGGAACTAAGTCACCAGGGCATGCAGCATGCCCTGAAAGGATTATCTTCTCCCCAATCAATAGATGGGCACATGATCTAAATAGAAACCTCCCAATAGAAGTATAAATAGCCAATAAATATATTTTTAAAATACCTTTAGCCATCAGGGAAATGCAAATTTCACTAAGGTTCCACTTAACTCCAGTCAGATTATGTATTATTGAAAGAAAATATCAAAGCCTAGTGAGGATGTGGAGAATGACAAACCTTTTTACACTGTTTGTGGTGATGGAAATAACACAAACCACTATGGAAATAGTATGGTGGTCTCTCAACAAACTAAAAATAGAGCTCCCAAATGATACAATCATGTTGTTACAGGGTACACACGTGAAGGATATGCTGTCAACTTATAAAGCTATGACTCCATTTCAATCTTTATTGTGGCACTATTTACCACAACCAAGGTATATAATTAGCATAGGTATCCATAAATAGGTTCATGGAAAAAAACTATGTTATTTTATCATTTAGTAAAAAACAAGAATGAAATCAAGATTTATGTAGAATTGCTTTGTTTATTCTGGGACTCCTATTTTGCCAAAATGAATTTTAAAATTGCTTTTTTTTCTATTTCTAGTTTTATATAGAGTATCATTGGTATTTTAGTGATGACTGTATTGCATCTGTACAGTGCTTTCAGTAGTATGGCCATCTTCAAAATATTTATAATAATCCTAGAACATGTGGATTTTTTTTTTTTTACTTTCTAGGGTCTTCAATTTCTTTCCTTGATGATGTGTACATTTTTTAATTGTATGAATGTTTTAATTTCTTGGTTATATTAATTCTTATGATTTATTTCTTGAGGTTATTAAGATTGGGTTAGTTTAATATCAATCACTATTGGAATATAGGAAATCTATTGATATATGTATGTTAGGCTTGTATCCTGCTAATTTGATGAATTCATTTACCAGCTGTATAAGTCATTTTTGCTAGCTCTAAGAAATTTTGGGATCTTGCACATAAAATATTATATTATCAAGCAAACAGAGGTCATTTGACTTCCTGTTTTCACATTTACATAACTTTAATTTCATTTTCTTGCCCAATTGCTCTAGATAGACTTTCAAGAACTATGTTGAATAAAAGTGATGAGAACATACATCTTTGTCCTGTTCCTGATTTTAGAGGAAATTATTTCAGTTTTGCTGCATTTGGTATGATGTTGGCTTTGGGTCCCTCAAATAAAACCTTTATAATGTTGAGGTAAGTGCTTTCTATCCCTAGTTTCCCTAGCATTATTAATGAGGATCCATGTTGGGTTTCATCACTGACCTTTTTTGCATCAATTGATATGATCCTATAATTCTTGCCTTTAATCATTCTGTGGTGAGCTAAATTAATTAATTTTCCTATATTGAACCAACCTTGCATTCCTTGGAGTATTATCATCTTGATGTGTTTTTTTTTGTTTTGTTTTGTTTTGTTTTTTTTTAGAATTTTTAATATTTATTTTTTAGTTATTGGTGGACACAACATCTTTGCTTGTATGTGGTGCTGAGGATCGAACCCGGGCCGCACACATGCCAGACGAGCGCACTGCCGCTTGAGCCACATCCCCAGCCCTTGATGTGTTTTTGAATGTGGTTGGCTAAAATTGTTTAAGGATTTTTGCATTTAAGTTCATGAGGTATATTGCTTTGAGTGGTTCCTGGGATAGAGTTTCTCCACATTGCCCACAGTCGTCATAAATTTTCAGATTCAAAAATCCTTCTGTTTCAGCCTCTCTGGTAGCTGGAATTAGGCAAATATCACTGAATGCATAAGCTTGTAATTGAGAGAGAGAAAAGTGAAATAATATGATCATTATTCAAAGTCAATACAGCTCAGAACACTATCTAGTTTTATATAGTGACAATTAGCTTGAACTAAGAAGATATTCTCTCTCTAAAACAAAGAGCTTTTTGTTCTTAAACAAGTTGTTTTTTTTTTTTTTTTTAGGCTGAAGTCTCTCTAAAATAGAAGGATTGTGTTGCTTTAGTTCTCCAGGTCATTATGAAAATTTAATGAGATAATACAAAACCATGCTAAGAGAAATAGCAAAGAAATGCGATAACTTCTTTACTGCTGAACTATATTGGACTCCCCTGTAAAATGCAAGTTGTGTATTTTCACAGGTTTCAACTTTCAGTGCATTAATTACCAGAAAGTGTTCTTGAGACTCAGCTGTGCTCTTGTTTTTACTTTAGATTTAAGGTCAAATCAGCTGCTTATTAATGTATAATTTAACTCTTTAGGAAATGTGTTCTCTTCTGATATTAGATAATGTAATTATCCCTTTTTGTGAAACTTATCACACCAAGGACAGAAAATTAGTAAATTCCAAAACTTGACATGAACTGCTGTTACCCCTTCTCTAACATATCAAAAGGAATGAACAGACCTTGTTAGAATGCTGGTTAATCTTCATGTTGCACTCCAAATGGTTTAGAAGACACAACTCTCTTTCTACATAAATACCAATGAGTCATGATAGTGTTTAGCTTGCTTGAATCTAATGAATCTGCATTAGATTCATAACCTTCTGCTACTGGATTCCTTGTGAGGCAGAATTTGAAAATATTCTGAAAACTGGAGGCAAGATGCAAAAAGCTTAGGGAATTTTCATCACTATGGAATTTTGATGGAGTACTGGCAGAGAAAATCATTAGTGTGAGTTCAAGAATGAATGAGGAGCCTGGGACATGGTTCAGGAGAAGAGACATCCCTGAGGATGACCTAAGAATGACTCTCCCCGTCCATAAAAAAGAAAATAGAAAAATTAATTTAGGCCAAAAAATTCTCCTTTCAAGGACATAATGGACGAGGATTCAATTCTCTTCTTCTTTCACTCTATTTTTCAATACTTACATAATGATCATAAAATCTGTTTTTCATATTTGAAGATTTTTTAAAAAATGAATTACATGTGGCACCAAAAAACTAAGGTATTAAGTAATCATTTCATAAAATATTAATTTAAACCACATGTTTCTTAAATATTTCTTTCTGATTTATTATATGATCAAAGAAAGATGCCTTTGTCTAATATAAGATAATTATAATTTTGGACAAGTACTGGAAGAGAAAATCATTAGTGTGAGTTCAAGAATGTGGGTTAGTCTCAGTGTCTTCTATTCTGTACCATTTTTCTACCAGTTTGTTTTTGTGCCAATACTGTGCTGTTTTTGTTACTATTGCTCTGTAATAGTTTAAGCTCTTTATAGTTATGCTGTGGTATTAATACCCACTTTCCTTAATAACACTCCTTTAGTGAAGTAATTAAAATCAATAATCCATAAATGGAATGGACTCAAACTAAAAAGTTTCTTCTCAGCAAAAGAAACAATCTGTGAAGTGAACAAAGAACCTACATTGTGGGAACAATTCTTTAACCCTCACACATCAGATAGAGCACTAATCTCCAGGGTATATAAAGAACTCAAAAAGCTAAGCTCCAAAAAAAATTAAGAAAAATTTAAAAATAACCCAATCAAATAAATGAGCAAAGGACCTGAATAGACACTTCTCAGAAGATCATATACAATAATTCAACAAATATATGAAATCCTGTTCATCATCTCTAGCAAATAGAAAAATGCAAATCAAAAGTAAGATTTCAGACCTGCTCTTCAGTGGCCCTCCGCCCGGGCGCTCTCGCGTCCTTTGTCGGTAACCAGCCTTCAGCTACAGGACCTCAAGGCCGAACAGGAGCCGTGGGGCGACCGGGAGCCGGGACCCTTTGTGGCCGGCGATGGGCCCTCGCCGCGGACGCCGCAAGCCAGAGACCCCGAAGAGGCGCAGCGCGAGTCCACCTCGCGGGACCCCGCGGCGGGAAGCCTCCTTAGGTTCTTCCTCTCGTCAACATAGTCGGAGGAGAATTGGCTGGATTAAGGAGATCAGAAATCTACAGAAGAGCACAGACCTCTTGATAAGGAAGTACCCCTTCAGCCGCCAGGCAAGAGAAATATGTACGACATTCACACGTGGTGTGGACTTCAGTTGGCAAGCCCAGGCCCTGTTGGCCCTTCAAGAGGCAGCAGAAGCATTTTTAGTTCACCTCTTTCAGGATGCCTACCTCCTCTCCTTACATGCTGGCCGAGTCACTCTTTTCCCCAAGGATGTGCAGCTGGCCAGGAGGATCCGCGGCATCGAGGAAGGACTTGGCTGAACTCTTGCAGCACTGTCTCTGGATGTTACCTGGGACTCTCTGGAGCTACAACTAGACCCAGTGGTGTCTGAGGTGCTACCTGGATTTTGTTGTCTCTGAGCGGTGTGTGACTGTTGCCCTTTAAACTTTCTTTATGAAGGAGAAGATGTAGCAGAGGTGTTATAGGAGACAATCAACACAGTTCCAAAGGCCTGAAAAGACTTAGTTGGTGTGTTACTCATATGACTCCTAAAGGATTTTGAAGACATCAGATCTGTCATGTTATAGGAAAAGGATATTTACTTTGTTTTAGATCTTTCTGTACTTTATGCATTTTTTAACCATGTGTATATTTGTACTGTTATTGAAAATGAAAGGGAAGAATAAAAATAAATAAATAATTTTTTTTTTTAAATGTAAGGGAAAAATAAGAGAAGAGCACTTCCATTTGTTACCTTAAAGGACCCAACTCTCCTCATGTACAAATCTCTGCCTTCCAGATTAATATCATTAGTGACTGTCAACAAATGTGTTGCTTTTCAAAACTAAATTAGGAGTTGAAATAGAAATAATTTTTTTGTTGTTGTTTGGTTTTGGGACTAGGGATCAAATCTAGAACCTTATACATGCTAAGCATGCACTCTACTCTCAGCCTGAAATTTTTCTGATTCTTTATAGCAAATTTCTATCAAAATAATTCAGAAATTCTCTCATAGAATTTAGCATTTTATTCTTAGTTGTAAATATAGATATATCATATCCATCCAAGATTTTGTTTTATTCTAATTTTTTTAAAAATTTGGGGGTACTGGGGATTGAACTCAGGGACAATTAACCACTGAGTTACATTCCCAGCCCTTTTTATTTTTTAAAGTGTTTTTTTCAATGCTTTTATAGGTGTTTTTATAGCTTCTTTGTGGAGAAATAATAAAAATAATTCTTTAATGAAAAAATTAAAATGAAGTTATTGTTTTAGCACATGAAGATTATACCATATTTTTTGTATTTTAACATTAAGTTCCTCAGTTGCACACCATTTGCAAACACCCATAATTAAAATGAGAATCAAGGGTTGTGGTTTTGCCTCTGAAGTAAAAATGAGCAGGTAAAACCCTCGTCCTGTTTCTAAATGCAATTTAAGAAATTTCCTGAGAAATGAAAAATGCCACCCAAAGATCTGAGAAATGTGAGTGATGAAAATGAGCAGTGAGTGCAGACTACTAATAATGACGTATTGGTCAGCTAAATTCAGAGACAGACCAAAGGGAAGCGCTGAATTTTACTGCTTAATAAATTTTAGCCCTTTGGAAAAACTTCTTGTTTGACATCAAGTCATATTTATGCAGACATTTGAATAAAGCTTATCTAACCTTGAAAAAAAAAAGTAAGATTTCATCTCACTCCAGTCTGAATGAGACCTATTATGAAGAAAAACAATAAGTGTTGGCGAGGATGTTGGGAAAAAAGGTACACTCATACACTGCTGGTGTGACTGCAAATTGTTGCAGCTAATATGGAAAGAAGTATGGAGATTTCTTGGAAAATTGGAAATGGAATCACCATTTGACCCAACTATCCCTCTCCTCAATCTATACCCATAAGACTTAAAAACAGCATATTACAGGGACACAGCCACATCAATGTTTATAGCAGCACAATTCACAATAGCTAAACTGTGGAACTAACCCACATGCTGTTAAATAGATGAATGGATTAAAAAATGTGGCATATATACACAATGGAATATTACTCAGCAATAAAAGAGAATAAAAATCATGGCATTTGCAGATAAATAAATAGAGTTAGATAAAATAGTGCTAAGTGAATTAGCCAATCCCAGAAAACCAAGTGTCAAATGAATGTTTTCCCTGATTTGTAGTAGGGTATGGAGGAGGAGCATGGGAGGAATAGATGAACTCTAGATAGGGCAGAGGGGTGGGAAGAGAAAGGAGGGGGCTTGGGGTTAGAAATGATGGTGAAATGTGATGGACATTATTATCCAAAGTACATGTTTAAAGAAATGAATTGGTGTGAATATACTTTGTATACAACCAGAGATATGAAAAGTTGTGCTGTATATGTGTAATAAGAATTGTAATGCATTCCACTGTCATATATAAATTAAAAATTAAAAATGTGATTGCAAGAAAACACATGTATGAAACCTTCTTTATATATGAAACCCAATTTTTATATTTAAATAACTACTTTTTCCTTAGAAAAAAAATGATCACAGAAAGTATATTAGTTTTAAGGACAGCATTTGATAAGTAGCAGTCCTGTAATTCTAGAACATTTTAGACTTTTCAAACATGCAAAGTAATTATTCATATTGAAATGTTGAATGTAATAACTACCAAATGGGGATAAATTCAGAAACAAATATTTATATAAACAAATATTGTGAAATGCATAGTAAATTTCCCTATAAAAATGGCATAGTACACAGTAAAATATATTGTCTATGAAAAGGGCAATGACATGCCTGCAGGGTACCACAGAAGAATAATTCTATCAGGGGCACCTTGGGTTTAACACAAGGATCAGTCAATTAGTACCCAAAGGAAAATTCCAGCTAATAGCCTGTATTTGTCAATAAGTGTGTCTGTTTCTGTTTTGCAGTGCTGGGATTGAATCCCAGGCTTCATTAATGAGCCCTCTCCCACTGAGCACTCTACCACTATCCCCTGGCTTAACTGGAGAATCAAAGTCAACATCAGCCAGGCATGGAACCAAGTAACAATGTTACTTGGTTCATATCTGTGTGCCTGAAGTCCTCAGCTTTGCTCACTCTCAGCTGGAGGCTAACTCTAGGTCTTAGAGAATGCCTGCCTTTCCTAGATGCTGTTCACCCAAGTCTGGGCCTGTGGACTTCCTCTACGTCCAATCCAGCAGAGTCTGTCAGTGCAGCTGAAATCTACTGCATCGGAAGAACTCAGCATCATATGCATGACATTCCTGTGTAATGGCATATCCTGCATCCAGTCATGAGGTAACATCATCTGATCCCAAACTGAAGACAATGCTACAAGATTAACATATACCATTCAACAACTTAAATGTCAGCAACAACCTAGAAGCACAGCAAGACTCAGGAACTTTCCCAGAATAGAGGAGACTAAAGAAACATGAACACTGGACACAATGAATTATGGATCCAAAAAAGCCCCAAGCTAGGTTTTATTTTGGTATAAAGAGAATTGTTGAAATAATTAGCAAATTATAAATAAGTTTTTTAGATTACATATTAACATTTAACAAAGTTTTATTTTTTTATATTGGTCATTATACTATAGTTATATAAGATAATTTTGTTTTTAGAAAATACAAGTATTTTGTCAAAAAGAGGTATCATGTCTCCAACTCACAAATGGTTGGGAGAAAATTATCTTTGTTATAATACTTATATTTATCTAGAAAGACAGGAGGACAAGGGATAAAGCAAAGGTAGTAAAATGTTAACATTTTGGGAATGTTTTCTAGGAATACTTTGTTCTAATGTTACAAAACATCTAAGAAGTCTAGAATCATCAAAGCAGAATATTTCTAAGAGAAAAATAAATTTTTGACATTACACTCAATAAAATAAGCCATAGATCTATATAGATACTATTAATTGAATAAAGGGAAAGTTGGATGAGGCATAGGGATATAAGTAACAGTCTCAAATTATCTTCATATAAAATGCTAAATAACCACAAAGAGTAAAGGCAACATTACAGAACAGAAACCCCACTACCTTTAGGGATCAATGCTAACATCATCAGTAATGGGATTCAAGGGGAAAGTCATAGAAGCATTACTGCAATACTCTTGCCAAATAACATGTAATGTGGTTCCAATCCTTAAAACAAACAAACAAAAAACAGAAGAGCACATCTGAGGAACATTATATGAGCATTCTTCCTTATCAGATTCATGATTATGAAGGTCCAGGAAGAGACTAAGGAATGTTTGACCCTGAAGGAGTCAACAAAATGCAACAATAGAGGAGACTATTCATGAATAGTCACTCTTTGTAGGCACCTACATGAATCTGAATGGGATACTGTTGTTATAAAGCACATTATTAGGAAAGTAGCAAAACTGGAAAGAATCTCAGGATGGTAGAATATATTATAATGGAATGTATTAGCATTAATATATCAGCAACAAAGGTCATATTGTAGTTTTGTAGCATGTTCTGAATTGTAGGAAATACTAAAGTAATCACAAATGGTTGTGTATGTCAGAAATTTACTCCCAAATGGCTCAGGGGGGAAATGTTTCTTATACTAGAGGCTGGAACTTTTCTTTAATATTAAGACTATTAACCAAACATCAAAATCATATAAATGAACAAAGAAAAAGGGTGAAAAGCCTTAAGTGAATTTTGTTTCTCACCAGGAAAGGGATATAAGTTAATGCATAAACCATTAAAGGTATGTTAGTTTGAGGACAGTATAATAATTGTAATACTTTAAAGCAGTACTGGCCCACCAAAATGCTGTCTGTTTAAATCTCTAGGTCCATATATGGTGATACAAATAATCCATCATTAATGTTACATTTTGATCCACAGAGGTAATATTGATTACTCAATTGATTAGGTGCCTTTGAAATATCTGCATTTGGACACTTTGAGGACATTAACATCTGAAATACTTGTACTTCCAATAGTGATACATGCAAAGAAAGTTTCAAATATTGTATGAATTTTCTCACATATCTATGTGACAAACATATTTTCCTTCAATTAAAGTTTTCACATCATACTTTTAGTGGGAAAGAATTAAAATGTCAATGGTCTGATATATATAATGCTATCATTAATATCAATTATTTCCCCTTAAAACTTCTGTGTATTCCTGTGGTGCTTCCAAAAGTAGATCTTTTCTTGGCTAATAAGCCAAGAAGATCTACTAATAAGTAGATCTTAAGGCAGAAGTTCTAGTGGGTCAAGACACAAATTCTGTAGCAAGTGGAAAGAAAAAAAATATATTCTTCATCTCAACATTTCATAGTTAATTAAGCAAGAATCAGTAAACAAAAAGTTAATAACTTATCCATGTTAATAATAGTGAAAACCATGTGTGCAAAACTACAAGGTAACTTTGAATAAAATTTGCCCAGAGTTGCACACTGAATTATCAATGTGGCTGAGGATCACAACTTCAGGTTTTCCATCCTGCATTCAGGAATTCAACAACCTTATGTTAAAGCATTTGGCAAGCTCTGAGTGAGAAGATGAAGATGATGAAAGCCACCCCTCCCAATCAGACCCCCTAAGTTGAAAAACACAAGGACAGGATATTTCCTAACAAAGTGGTAGGTGCTATGAGAGGTATAAAACATGGGTACTATTGGAACACAGAACAGACTTCTGTTCCCTGTTTTAGGTCAATGGCATAAGTTTTGGGGTTGAGATGAGACCTGAAGGATAAAAAGGAAGTATGACACAGAGAGAGAAGGTGCCTACAAAGAGTGAGAGGTGAGGAATAGAAGTATCACAGCATGACTTGAAGCTAGAGCAGAGGGGCAGAGTAGGGTGTGTGCAAGAGATAAGCTGAATGACCTGATGAGAATTCAATTGATTTGGATATCTGAATTCCTTGCTAGGAAAGCTGGAACTTTTCTTGAGAGCAAAACCAATGACAAAGTCAGTGACAGGGTATTTGAAATGCTTGACCAAGTGTTCCTAGATGAGTTTGGGCTTTTGGCCCTTGAACAGATAGAAGTGGGTGATGCCTTTGTTTTCATAGAGGTGGCAGAAGTGAAAAAAAAGTAAATCTAGAAAAAGTTATGTACAGACAGTCTGAGCCTTTACAGGCCATGAACATGGGTAAATCATGAATAAGTGTGTTCTTCATTGGGATTTTTTTTTCAAAATTTTCATTTGATGTTTGCAAGAAAACCAATTTAATTCATTTAAAATCTATTCACCAATCCAAGGAAAGCTATGCCATCTGCTATGTTGTTTATTCTCAGAAATCAATTAATGAATCCAAATTCAACAATAGTTTGGCAACATACCTGCTTTAGCTTTTCTTGATAAAACTCCTGGCCAACTTCTCATTCATCTGAAATAAGGCAATTATTTGCATTGCTTAGTTTAATCAGAGATTGTCATGAAAATAATAGATTACTTAGAAAATGTAGCTTTTTCAATACAACTTTAAGGGACTAGAACTGGAAGATGGCTTAAAATAATTACACAAACAAAATAAAAGTCCTACTTACTTTAAATTTAGATAGAGAATATGTATGCACAATGCTGTTAAATTTCCCAGTCCACACTGGTCTATTAAATATAAGTCATTTCAGATGGTGCTGCTTTAGCTAACTAATGGGCAACAATTCAACTCCTATTTTTAGATGACAATGCAGTATGATTCTTAACAAAATGCTGCCCTTGAGAAACTTCTTATCAAGTTTTTCACTTTAATGCCATTTTTCTTAAAATAAGCTTTCAGTTCTCTACTTTCAAAAAATTAAACATTCAACATTTTCTCAATTCTATCAATTTTTCAACCCATTAAGTTAAATACATATGTAAAGAAAGAGGTACTCTCATAGTCTCATGTGAAAATTCTATTGGCCAAAGTTTCAAAATATTGTTATGTGGAATATGACTAAACATCTCTTCATTAAGATGGATACACAAAGATTCCAGAAAATTCTCTTGAGAGACAGAATAATGCCAGATGGTATGGCACAGGCCTGTACTTCCCAGTGTTCCAGGAACCTAAAGCAGGAGGATGGCAAGTTTGAGGTCAGCCCAGAACTTAATAAGAACCTTCCACAAAACAAAAATTATAAAGGAGTATGGATGTTGCTCAGGGGTAGAGCATCCCCGAGTTTCATCACTTTAACCATACACACACACACACACACACACACACACACACACATACACACAGTGTAAATATTACTTAGAGTCAGTTTAAACTTATTTTTCTTTGATTTGTGACTCTTCTTATTTGTAAACAATATGTAGCTGTTTAACTGTCACTAACTTCTTCTCTGGATTTGGGACCAAAGTTTTTGAAACATTTTGCTAATTACACTTATGTGTTTGCAAACATGTGGAAAAGCTTCAAACTGTACCCCATCTAGATTGTTCTTCATAAAAACCCTATTCTCTTACTGATTCCTCAAACAAGGTCAAAAAGAGAATACTGAACATACTAAGTACTTTGAGGTGATAAAAATCCTGTAATGTCCAAAGTTTTATACAGTTTAAATGTGAAGGCAAATTTCTTGGACTGACAGAGTTACCAGGCTTGTCTTCTCTTTTTCAGAATGAAATGACTTGAATACTATCTTTGGGTACATTATAATCATAGATATTAGTGGAATGTATAATGACATAGTCAAACATGCAGATAAAATAATTTGATCAACCTTCTTCCTCAGTATCTTTCTTTCCCTCTTCTCCCTTCCCCTTTGAAGGCATTCTGCAGGGATAACCTGATTTTGCATCTTGATAGAACAGTGCTTTTTGTACTCCTATTAATGTTTGCATGCTTTGGCAAACTAATGCTCTGCAAGGATATCTAGGAAGTACTAGAGTAACTTTCAAGTATTCTTCAGCCTATTTATAAGTACTAAAAAATAAACATGTTTTTCACCCAGAAAAGTTAATGAAAAATGTCCCCTGCCCCCCCACAAATATTCCTTTGCATTGTGTCTCCATTTTAACAGTCATTCATCAATGTCTTATTTAATGATACATTGCCTGATATTTTCTGGTATGAATAACTGAGAACAGCTTCTACTCAGATCTTCTTAAACAATTTACACAATTTCATGGATAAGAGACTCTTCAATCCTGGGTCTTTAATTTTTTTTCCCAGAAAAATCTTCATGTAAGCTAACAAATTAATGGGAAATAATATCATCTAGCTAGGATCTTATAATAATATTTAATTTGTTCCCTTTTTCAGCACTTTTGACTACAAGGATTTTTGTAAATCCTAGATTTAGTTTTGTGTTGATTTCACTAGAATACAAAGTCAAAAGGAAAACATCAGATTGAGGCCTGATTTAACATAAGACTGCACAATTTTTTTCTGTTAGTTAAGAAGATCATAAAAAACTCCATCAAAGCTCTAAACCAATTCTTATTCATTTTAAACAAAATTCAATCAAAAAATCTGCTTTAAGTTAAAGGACAGTTTCAGTTGAATAAAGTTAACAAGTGTCTCTAAAAATAAGACCTCCAGAGAATTATAAAAATTGAAAAATCTGTTTGTAATTCTGTATAATTAGATTATATAATAATATATAATAATATATAAAATCTATAATTATATAATAGATTATCATCATCTTCACTTAACATTCATAAGTCAACTAAACAACTCCATATTTCAACAAAGTCAAAACAAGGCAAATCAGAAATTTGAAACCTAAAAGATAAGCAAAGCATAACTCACCTCAGCCAGATAGTCCTCAATGCTTTGACATGAAGGCTGTGGGTTGGAAGTAGCACCTGCTATGTTTTCTCCCTGGTTAAAACTTCTGTTGTGTACCCAGTTGTCCCTTTTAAGTCTGACACAAGGACACCCTGGGACTGGCCTCCCACAGTGAGAGCAGGGTAAACAACCTCCCTGTGTTTTCACTGGGAATCTGCTACTAACCTCCTGAAGGCTCTTACTGATTCTGTGAGGACTGCAAAAGGCAAATACTTGGTTATTTCATTTTTTTTCTCTGAAACTACTTGCATTAATAAAAATGCCATGGGAAGAAATGGAATGTCTCAGTGAAAAGAATCTTAACATTGAAAACCCATCAAAATAGAGTAGGGCATACAATTATAGGTTTTAAAGAGTTCTGAAGATGTATCCATATTTCTTGGGACCTGCTAACAAACAAGAAATTCAAACAATGCAGGTGGAGATATGTGACTTAAAGGGTAACACTGCTGCCTTCTTGAAAGGCTCTCCTTAAGGGCTTTTTGAGGACACCATTAAAAATCCTGGTATTTAAATAGTAATCAGGTGAGATGATGGATATCTTAATTAATTTGACTACAAAGACATTTCACTATGCTAAAGTATATTAAAGCATCATGTACTCTTTAATTAAACATATACAACTAGAAAATAAGAGTGAAGCTAAGCTAGAAATACTTGTATTATTAAATCAATTGAAGAATTTAAAAACCATCCCTTAAAGACATTGACAAGCATTTGCTCTCACCATCTACACATTCTAACCATCACCTGGAGGAATCAAGCACTGGGCACTGAGAAATAATTCAGAGCAACAATCACTGGGGCATAACAAGATAGCTGAGTTGGTGATTAAGAATTCAAGACAATCAGCTCATAATTTTGTTACCAAGGTATCAGAGGTGGCACCTGTCAATTCTGATTTTAATTGCCCCCAACACTGACCATGGAATTCTTTTTAACTATACTGCAAAGTATACTTCCTTTCAGCCTTGTGATATTCTTCCCCTATATGAAAAGTAGACCTTATGTAGAGAGGAAACAAGGCAAAGTTCAGTTTGTCTCTAGGCACATCTGGGGTTATCATCAAATGTCACAATTAAAAATAGTTAATTTATTAAGTATCAGAATGTGCCAAGAGGGTAGTACTAGCAATACAGTACCCTTGGGGTTTAAATTGAACACTTTCAACCAATAATTATTTTTTTTTTTTACTCTTCTACATAAAGACAGGCCTGTAAGTAACTTGGTCACAATATAACTGAATTATAAAGCTTCAAAAGTACTGAGGTGAAAGTCTGGAAAGGAGAGAAAGCCATACAGATACAAAAAAAAAAAAAATATGCATGAGGGATATAAACTTCCTAAACCAATATTTCAAAAGTAAGTTCATTTACTAAATAAGTTCATTTACTAAAATTACTCCTGAAAATTGTATTATCTGATTAGATCCTACTAATCTCATATACCTTTCTCACTAAAATGTATGCATTGGAGACAAATTAAGGAGATTAATCTATTTTCTGTAGGTGTACATTTGGACATACTTCAGGAATTTTTATCCTGCTATATGGAGTTCATTATATTCTTACCTTTGTACTTCATCAGAAATTTCATTTGGAGTTTCAGACACTTGAGATTCTACCTTGTCAATTCTGAATTGCATCAACTTCATTAATGAAAACTCATTATTTTCATTCAACTCCTCTAAAATTTTTGAAGCTCTATTAAATGTCTAAAAAAATTGAAAGAACATATTTTAAATATATTTTTATGGTATATGAACACAGTGTCTTTATTTTAATTTTATGTGGTGCTGAGGATTGAACCCAGTGCCTCACACATGCTAGGCAAGTACTCTACCTATGTATAGCTATATCCCCAGCCCGAAATGATATATTTTTAAAATAATTGTTACCCAAATAATCACTTTTATATTTTGTTCTTTAGTTTAGAATCAATAACTCAGAGAGAAATTTTAAATATATGTATAAAAGATGCTGGGATTTTATTATCAAAGTCAATTGCTTTTTGTATATTCTTTGGGGTTGGAACCCAGGGCCTTGCAAAGGCTACACAAACTATCTTCCAATGACTATGACTTCAGCCATGAATCATTCTCATGTTAGTATCAGTAATGTGAAAAGTAAAATGTTGTAAAATTATTTCATAATTGAAAAAAATTATTTAACAATTCAAGAGTATGGTATACTTTGACTTTACATTTTTTGGTTCTTGCTAATTGTCTTATTAATACAACTATCCTTAAATACTGAATGGTTCTCTGATAAAGTCATTTTTCTGAAAGATAAAGTCAGTTTTTACAATGATGGAAAATGAAATATTTAAAAATGCCATCTTACTCTGAAAATTCTATAAAAGAAGTTTCCTCAAGGAATGTAGATGACCCACATAAAATGCAAATTTCCAAAATAAAATTTTCAGTGAAAATAATTAAAGCACATTACAGATAAATAAAATAACCTCTGAAAATAGAGATGCTTGTTTTTGATTATCCTCTAAAATCTCTCTTGTTCTTTGTCTAATCTCACATCTATGAGGCTCTCCTTGACCATTTTTAATTTTATTGTCTTGCACATATACTTTGAGGTTTGCAAAATCTTCTTCCAACTTCTTTTGGTTGTTCTGTATTTTTTCACATGTATTTTGTAGGCTTTTAAAAGCAAGTTCAAATTGTCCATCCAACTGTAAATATTTTGAAAATGTAGCTTGTAGGTTTGTATTGAGATTATTGGCCTGCATGAATAAAACAAGAGTGTTTCATAATAAAAGAAGCATGTTGAGAATATTTGAGCACAAATTTGTCCAACAAATCCTAGTAAGATTACCTTTTCAAAGATCTACTGGAAAACGTATGAAAGCTCTTCACTCTCTGCTTTAGACAGAGGTACCAGACATGATTGAAACATTTGTATGGTTTTATAATCTGTTTAAATTAAAAAAAAACACTGACTTGTCCCATTATTTTAAAATTAACCTGAAATTTGAGGAAAGCATAATAGCCTTTCTGTACAAGTTATCTAGAAATCCATTTAACAATTACACACAGCTTCTGTATTCAACCATAGAAATGAAGGTATGAAATAACTCAATTCCCTGGAACATTCCAGGGAATGGTATTCTCTGATTTAATCTGCCTTGTTACACCATGTCAATGGAGGTAGCACTAAAAAAAATATATTAGTTAACAACAACAACAAAAAATCTCTCTCAACACATGTGAGGATAGATGTACAATTCTCAGCATTCCGGAGGGTATTTAAGTAGTTTATTTTTTTAATTTTTATTTATTTATTTAGTTAGTTTTTTCTTAACCACTGATTGATCCCAGGAGTGCTTAACCACTGAGCTATATCCCCACTTCTTTTTGAGACAGGGATTTGCTAAGTTGCTGAGATTGGCCTTAAACTTGTGATCTTCCTGCCTTAGTCTTCCAAGTCACTGGATTGCAAGTGAGAAATAATGCATGATATTATAAAAAATGTAAAAATGAAATTCAGAATTTATAAACAAATGTACTATAAAGATAATTAAAATGTAATAAAATTAATTATAATAAAAATCCAAAGAACTCTGTCCACTGACATTTTTATCCTAAAACATTTAACATTATTTAAACAGGTGCAGATCAATGGTTGACAAATACAGTTTAGTACATACTTCCCCTGTGATTTGATCTAGTTTCTTCTTCAAACTCTGTACCTCATCTTCTACTTCAAGGTAATTACTTGATGAGTATTCTAGAGAATCCTCTGACATAGATTGCTCTGTCAGGTTATCAGTAAATTCTTGTGGAAGTTGTCTCACATCTACCTGAGGAGACATGTCTGTTTAGTATTTTGTAAATCACTTCACTGTTAATAATATTTAAAAATAAAAGAGACTCTGAGAAATATTATCATTAATCCATTTTCTTTTCCTCATGTGTATAAAGTTCTGTTTATTTCTGAATTCCAACAAGGACATGGAAGGTGCTTTCTTCCTGCCTAGTTACTATCATATCCCTTAGACAATAGATTTAACCCTGTATCCACTTTACACTTGATGAAATGCTTCACAACCTAGTGAATTCTCCAACAGAAATGGTTATGCAGGTCCAACTAGGAGTAGTGAATACTATACAGAAAATCATCCTTTTTTTAACAGAAGCCCAACTTAAAAACTGAGTTCTAAACATATTCAATCCTCTGCACAGATCCATAAATTCCTGTCTCCTAAAAAATGAGACCCAACGCAACCTGACCTTCACCTCCCTCCCTCTCTTCAACTCCTTCAACTCTCTCCCCTCCTCATCCCATTCTCACTGTACAAAAATCTACTTGTTTAATTAGGAATTTGAACAACTTTGTTGAAAATGGGAATTCAGTGCCAAATTAATAAATCAGGGATCTGCAATTATCTTTGTACTAGAATAGTTCCTATCTGTTACATGATAGCATTTGAAACTTGAAATGAAAAGTATTAGCAAGTTATCTGTGAAGATAGGCAATAAATTCCAGAGACAACAGAAAAATTAAATCAACATGGGTTTTGCTGCAATGCAATGCATTTGTCCCAAATTATGTTAATGACAGTAGATCCTTTAATAGTGTTGGAAGGAGATGAGGATAAAAAAATTGAGCAAGTTGTTTTCAGAATTAAGTCAAATTTAGCTTTATAAAATCAAATTACCAATTAGAAATGTATAAAATGCTAGTGAAAGAAGTCAATTAAAAACAATATCATCTACATTTCACTTCAGCTGGGAAACTTGGAATGGATTGTCAAAGTAGCCCACTGAATTTAAACTAGATATGAGCATTTCCATTTATCTGTTAAATCATGGTCTTAAAATGTATGGCAACATAAAGACTTTCAAGTTAGTATTGAGTGCTGAAGTATACTCCTGGTGTTAGAACATGGGCATAGCTAGCACAAGTCCATTGATTCCATCCTCAACACCAAAAGCAGATATTGTTTCAACAATGTTAATCCTACATTATTAATCATCAATATCAGCATATCTCAACTAAAAATCGATGACTTATCCTCTTGAAACTTCATTCCTATGTAAAGAAACAATACCTAGGAAAGACATAATGTCTTTACTCAAAATAAAACATCTGTAGTTCCAAGGTTTTAAATGTTCCCCCCGCCCCCCGCCTTTTTAAAATCAGTTTCATGCAAGGCTAAACTTTTTCTTTTTAATTGGCACACAATTTTACATATTTATCAGATAAAGTGTGTTACTTCAAAACATGTATACAATATGTAACCATATCACATTTATCCTTCACATGTGGTATTTATGGAAGAGCACTTTCTCTGTTTCATTCCTGGTAGAAACCTAAGAAAAATCAAGGAGCCCTTTAGATAACACTCAATGAAGTATGTGTCAAATTACCTCTGAAACTAAAGTTTGAACATGTACATTTATTCAATGGAAGGGTTGCAATACATGGATATCCAACTGGAGAAAAATTAGATGTAAATTTCAGAGCTTAGAGAAGTAAAACTTCCCAAGAGTTCACAAGGTATATTGAAGAAAATCAATATATGAGCATAAGAAATGCTAATTATAAAGAATTTTAAAACTTAAAAAGCCTTTTTCTAAAGTACAGCAGGTTGAAGACATAAAGATTAGGAACTTTGGCCATGTTAAAATGTAAAGTTTGAGGGCTGTGGTTGTGGATCAGTGGTAGAGCGCTTGCATTGCATGTGTGAGGCACTGGGCTCAATCCCAGGCACCACACATAAATAAGTGAATAAAATAAAGATCTATCAACAACTAATAAAATACAAAATAAATAAATTCTGCACTCTGATACTGATAACTCATGTATACAGCCAGCCAATCCATAATAAGTGTCTTAGCTCTACACACATTTGGACAGATAAAATTTTCGAAAGTTCTTTAAGTTCCCTATTCCTGAAAGTATTCTACATGTATTCTATTATTTCAACATTTTTGCAATCAGTTATAAGAATTGTAGCTATTGATAAATGATAAATCCAGGCACTGTACTTAATTAAGCATTTTACATACACAAATGAACTTTCTATTACCATCTGAAACATGGAATGATATAAATATAAGCAAGCTGCATCTAGTGCTCTTCCATCAACCTAGTTATTTCTCTACTGTAAAAATAAAACACAAAAGAAGGCTTGTGTTTCATAATACCATTTGTAAAGATCCTATTTGTTGTGCTCTTCTCAGAAAATTCTGAGATTTTTTGCTGCTCAGTAAGATTTGTTTCCTTTTTCTTTTTTGTAAAGTCTGAAACATGAGTAAATGTGAAATAAAGGAAATAAACTGACTTTAATTTATCACAAATGACATAATTACCATAAAGTATTATAGTATATCATTGTCTCCAAATGTTTTTTGTACTGCAATAGAAGATTACTTGGAGAAAAGTGTTCCTCTTCTCCTACATGAGGAAATGCTGCCCTAACTAGAGTCTCTGCTGGTTATGCTTTGCCTGCTTACTGAATGGTGGGAATAATAAGCTAATCTCCATATTAATGTACCAAGAGGGTGAAATCACTGCCCCAAACTAGAGAAGTTATGTTAGTAACAAGGGTTTTGAGATTATGGGAAAGTCATCAATTCCTGTGTACATTTTTAAAAGCCTTTTCTCTGGATATGGCCAGTGTGAAAGTCACTACTTTACTGCTGCTGACAAAAGAAGTTGAATTAAGAACATTAATTAGGCCAATGGGACCAAAATGCCACTCTCAACCCCAAAATAGGTACATTAATGATGTTCATGTATGGCTTTAAAATTCTCTATGCTTTTCCATGGTGGATCTAGTTACTGTTCCATATATGTTCACACACAAATGCAATACATTCACACAAAGAAACAAACATTTGAAAACAACAGAAAATGATTTAAGAAACATGTTTTTTTTCTGACATGCCTCTCTCCTTTTGTTTGCAAAGATGATTTGACAGAATTCTATCTTTTAAATTCTGGCATTATATTCTCAAATATATATTGCCTCTGGGTGTCCTTAGGTTCTGCTTACACCTGAAGATTCATTTCAGTAAGTGGGGAGAAAGTATAAAAGCTTAATCAAGAGGAGTATCTGCAAATTAAAAAAAATACTAAAAACAAGTAGTTGATCAAACTATACAGACCTTTATTCCACATGAATTACTTAAATTTCAACTGTAGAAATTACAGGTAAATTTGTCACAGAGAAAAAAAAATTAGAAAACAAAACACAATTAAAAATTTTTTTAACTCAGTTAACTTGACCCATGATATTTTCAAAGCTCTTTATCCTGTATCTGAACATAAATATCCCTAAATTAACATTTGTGCTACCGATTGAACTCAACTCACCTTTTATTCCTCCATTCAGAAAACATGATCATCTATAAGATGCCAAAATAAGCAATGAATAAATTTAGCCATAAATGTTATGATTTCATCTTAGGGGAATATGAAATTTTGGTTTAAATCCAAATAATAGAGAGTCACACACTGTGTAACAATGCTTTGTGAGACAACAGACTACATATTTTAATAGTGGTCCCAGAAGTTTGTGGAAGATATAGGCATTTTGTATAAGCACATGCCTACAATGATTGCATAGTGAATACCAACAACACATTTCTCACATCATGTCCCCATCATTATGTGAAACATGACCACACATATTATGTTAAAGGGATATAATAAATAATGTAAGAAATTTGATGCTATACTGAAGACTAATTTACCAGATTTGAGTTACTTCTTTCAGTCTTTAATTCTGCCTTCAATTTCCCAGAAGACAGTTGAAATTCTTTGTTCAATTCAATTTGTTTATTATGTTTCTCATCTTTTTCTCTTAACTGGTTATTCATTTTTTCCAAAAGCTGATCAAAATCTCTTAACTTCTTCTCTTTTTCTTTTAAATCATGCCTGCAGTTAAATATGGTTATCTTAAAATGCTTTTAATCAGAAAACAAAAGGTGCATTTTGTGTTCTTGTTCTTCATAGGTTAATTCATTAGGCTAATAAAAATTCTACGTTCTATGATTCTTTTCCTTCTAGTTCTCACCTCTTTAAATTTCTCCTTCAATCTTTTTGGAAACATATATACATGAAAGTTAATAATGAAAGATTTTTCTGTCAGTTGGGAAAAGGCTGTTACTAGTAACTTCAATAGATATTATGGAAAGGGACTCTTGAAATGTATCCATAAATTGAGTATTTGAAATAATCTGGGGTGGGGAATCCTCAGAGTGCTTGCCTGCTGGGGCCTCTGTGTTCCATCCCAAACATTGCCAAAACAAAAAAACAAAGATCGTTTTTGCATTGTTATAATTCTTCCTTAGTTAAGAGAGTTTTAAAGACTAATTGTTTATAAACAAGTTTATAAATTCATTAGTATTTAGCTTTTATATTCATGAATAAAATAGCAACTGCTGCAATTGATTGCCATTATAACATACCACCTTCAGAAGTTGTTCAGATAGCATATGTCTGCATATTACCATAACTGAAGACCAGGCTAAGGGGTCCAGTTCCCGTTGTGCCACCTGTTAATGTTTCTTTTAGGTAACACATTCAATTTAGTTTGTTTACCATTATGTATTTTATAAACAACTCACAATCCCCTTTGGAACAAGGCATAACCTAATATTTATTCCAATGATAAAGAATACATGTCCTTTCAATATAGAAATTTAAACAAATTTTATTACAAATGAGGGAGAAATTTAAAAAAATATATTACTTTCCATTTCACATTTTGTTTAATAGATGTTAGGATTGCATCCATAGCCCAGGGTGTAATTCAGCAGAAGCATACTCATTTAGTTGTGTCAACCCTTGGGTTTGATCCCAAGCACCAGAAAAAAAGAAAAAAAACTGCATAAATATTTAAAAAGACATTTTGGGGTGCACAAAATGAGTTTTTCATAAGGCAAACCCAAAAAAACAAAGGCCAAATGTTTTCTCTGATAAGTGGATGTTATTCCATAATGGGGAATGGGTGTGTGAGGAAGAATGAAGGAACTTTAGATTGTGTAGAGGGGAATGAGGAGAGGGGAGGGTTTGCAGGGATGGGAATAATGGTGGAATCAGATGGACATTCTTAATCCATATACATGTATGATTACATTACTGGTATGGCACATTTAGCCATAGGAAGAACTTGTTTCCATTTGTGTACAATGTCTCAAAATGCATTCTATTGCCATGTGTAACTAATTAGAACACATTTTTTAAAAATGGCCATTTCATCCTCTTTGGTGAAAATATAAATTACTATAAACTGTCCCAAGAGCAATTTAGAAATATTGATCAAATATCTGTTCATAAAATTACTATTCTTTACCCAAATAATTCTATATTGAAAAATGTATTCTAACTAAAGAAAAATAAACATTAATTTATATGAAATTAGGAGATATTCAGGAAATGGATGGAAACTGAGACAATTTTTTATGCAAATTAAGTCAAATTTGTAAGGTTGAGCCTCATATGTTTTCTCTCATATGTGGAAAACTAGAAAGGCAAAGTAAAAGAAACGCATGGGGTGGTCTCAGGAATATCAAAGGAGCTCATTGAAGTAGAGGGAGAAGGGGGGAAAGGAAAAAGGTAGGAAATAATATAGACCAAATTATATAGTTACATAGTGTGTAAACATGAATATGTAACAAAAATCCCACCATTTAAACAAGTGTAATGACTCAATAAAAATATGGAAATAATAACTTTTGTAAATGAGGTTCAGTGAGACATTGATTGTAATACAAAAAATAAAAATATGAATGAAAAACAATCCCAAATTCTGCTTTTTAAATCAATAGTGAGATTCCTTTTATAGTGAGATTTCTATATAGCCATTGAAATTATGATTGGAAATAACATGAATTTGGTTATTAGAAGTAATCATAGTTAGTAATATGTCACTTTTTTGTAAGGATTTCAGACTCTACAAGTATAAGTAGTTTTCTCCCTTGAAAAATGCCAGCAGGTAAGTCAGCAATTACAAAAATTCCCTATGTATATTAATGTGAAGAAAAAGAGTTCAAACTTTCCTTCAATCGACGGTATCATACCTCAAGTGGCAGAGTTCTTGTTTCCATTTTATTTCTCTCTGCTCTAACTTAGATTTCACATTTTCCAGTTCTGATAATTTCTCTGTCATTCCACAAAGTTTATTTTCCAGTTTTGCCACTTCTTGCATATGTAATAAACACCGTGAACAGTGACTTTTGTCAAGATCTATTATTCTTTGACATGAATCAAATGCATTTTGGATTTTTGGTAGATTATGAGAATCTGCATCATGGAGAAAACAAGACAGGAATAAAATATTTGAGTATTTTCATCTGAGAAGGATTCTACATTTCCCCATGTACTCCCTCACACACTGAACAAATGTGTAAAGAGTACCTATGACATGGAAGTCATTATACTAAGTTCTACAAATAAACCAGCTGAGAACCCTGCTCTCCTTTAGCTTAAAGTCTATGGAGAAGACTTACAGTAGAGAATTCAGCTTAGACAGATGACCTAACAAAGCATAAAAACAAGATCATCAATGGTCAAGCTGTTTATATGTAACCTAACTGAATTCCAAAATATAATGAAAAAGCAGAAGAGGCCTGAAAGATATTTTTCAAAACAAATTGCACTTTTAGGAGGCAAACTGAAAGTAACCAAAGAGCATGGTGACCCTTGCACAACACAGGTTTGAACTCTGTGGATTATCACATAGAAGAGCAATCAACTACTGGAAACCAAAACAAAATACAATATAGCAAAGAAAAAGGCAGAAACTAGCAAACATCTTTCTATAACTCTTGATGTAAATGTTCTAAACTCCCCAAATAAAAGACACATATTGGTAGAATGAATTTGAAAACAAGATCCAACTGATGTTGTTTGAAAGAAACGCATCTCATATGCGAAGCCACTGTATTAGTCAGCTTTTTCCTTGCTCTGACTAAATGACCTGACCAATACAACTGTAGAGGAGGAAGGTTTTATTTGAGGGCTTACATTTTCTGAAATCTTAGACCATAGAAGTCCAGATCCATTCGTAGGGGATTAGGCAAGCCTGAGTATCATGGTGGGAGAATGTGTTGAAAGGAAGCAGCTCAAGTTAAGATCAGGAAGCAGAAAGAGTCCACTTGCTGCTTGCTAATATATACTGAAAGCCACTCCCCAATTCTCAAGTCCTCCAGCCCCACCCTATCAACTTTCAGTTACCAAATACTTAATCCCAATCAGGAGATTCAATCATGGATTGTGTTAACACTCTTACAACTCAATCACTTCTCCTCTGAACCTTCTTGGGCTGTATCACACACGAGCTTGTGGGGGACACCTCACATCCAAACCATGACAGACACTTATAGACTGAAAGTAAATTCCTGGAAAATGTTTCCATTCTTAAATTCCAAAATTTAAGCAGATCTGAAGCAAAACTCACAAGAGACAAGGAATGCTACTTTATACTAGTAAAATTTCAATTCAACAAGAAAATATATCAACAGAAATTATGTATGCCTCAAATGATAGTAACTCTAATTACATAAAAACAATGCTTCTTTAAATCACAATAGCTCAACTCTGGTACCAACCTAGATGTAATTCAATAGATGAATGTATATGCACACAATAGAATATTACTCAGCATTAAAAGAGAATAAAATTATGGCATTTCAGGGAGATGAATGGAGTTGGAGAATATCATGCTAAGCAATGTAAGCCAATCAAAAAAAAAAAAAAAAACCCAAAGACTGAATGTTCTCTCAGATAAGTGGATGCTAATCCTTAATTGGGCAAGGGGCATGGGAAAAGTGGAGGATCTTTGGGTAAACAAGAGGGTTGGAAGGTAAGGGGGCATGGGGACAGGAAAGATGGTGGAATGAGATGGACATCATCACATGTATGACTGCACATATAGTACGACACTACATCATGTACAACTAGAGAAATGAAAACTCATGCTGCTATTGTGTAGAGTGAATTAAATATATTCTGCTGTCATATATGCCTAAATAAATAAATATATACATAAATAAACTAATAATGTTTCTTGACATTAAATATCAGATAGACCCCAAATAATTACACTAGGGAATTTAAAAATATCCTTGTCACCAATAGACAGAATATGCAAGGGTAAAAATAGACATTTTGACCTAAATAATATTATCATTCAAATGTACCTAATAGCTACAGAATATTTCACCACAAAATAGCTGAATTCACTGTCTTCCTAACAATGCATGGAACCTTTTTCATATTCTAGGTCACAATGTAAGTCATTGCAAACATAAAATAAACCTGATATAATTATACATATTCTATCAGATCATAATGAAATGGAACTAGAAGTCAATATCAAGGAAAATAAGAGGAATCACATAAAAGAACAAAATAAAAAAATACTCTTTTAAAAGAGGAGTGGAGTATAAAAGAAATGAGAGAATAAACAAAGAAATATTTGCAAAAAAATCAGAACAGAAATACAACATATCAAAATCTTTGGGACATCATGAAGTTGGTTTTGAGAAGAAAATTCATGGTACTGAATGACTTCACTAACAAAATAGAAAGTTTCAAAATAAATAAAATAATGTTCCAACTTTCAAGAAAAGGAAGAACAAACTAATTCCCAAATAAGTAGCATATAGGAAATATTCAAGATTAGAGATGAAATTAGTTGAGAAGAAAAAAGGCATAGGATAAAAGAGACGAAGGCAGCTTTTTCAAAAGATAAATAAGGTCAATAAACCCTTAGTCAAACTAACAAAAAAGGACACAAATCAACAAAATTGTGGATGAAAATGAGATACCATTAGCAATATTTCTAAAATCCAGAGGATCATTAGGAACTACTTTCAAAGTTTGTACTCTAATAAACTGGAAGATCTGGAAACCTTAACAAATTTCTAGGCACATATGAGCTGCCAAAATTGCACCAGGAATATATCCAAATGAAAACAAACCAATATCAAGTAATGAAACTGAAACAGCAAAGAATAGTCTTTCAACAAAAAAAGGCCAGGACCAGATGAAATCCCAGCTGAGTTCTAACAGACCTTTAGTGAAGAACAAACACAAATCTTTGTCAAATTCTTCCACAAAACTTAGAGGAAAGGAACACTCCCAAATACATTCTATGGAACCAGTATAATCCTGACATATTCAATAAAGAAAACTACAGAACAATATCCCTGATGAACATACATGTAAAAATCTTTAAAGAAATATTAGCAAATAGCATTCAAAAACACATCAAGAAGTTAACATACCATGAAAAATTTGTTTTACTCCCAGCAATGCAAGTTTGGTTCAACAGAGGTAAATCAATAAATGTAATTCACCACATAAATAGAATTAAGTACAAGAATCATATGATCATCTCAACAGATGAAGAAAAGGCTTTGATAAAAATTTAGCACCCATTCATATTAAAAACGATAAAGAAACTAGGCATGGAGGAAACTTACAGTATAAAGCTTATATATCACAAAGCCAAAATCAACATTATGTTGCAGAAAAAAATGGAAAATATTTTCTTTAAAATTAGGAGCAAAGAAAAGATGTCTGATTTTATCAATCCTATTCAATGTATGTTTTGAAACTCAAGGCAGAACAATCAGGCAAGAGAAGGACATTACAGGGCTATTAATAGTAAAAAAAGAATTCAAATTATCTTTTTGCTATTGACATCATCTTATTCTAGAAAACCCAAAAAAACTCCACCAGAGGACTTATTCGATGATAAGGAATTAAGCAAAACAGCTGGTTACAAAGATCAACAATCATTAATCAACAACTTTCCTGTACATGAAAAATACTTCTGCTAAGACAAAAAATGAGGAAATCTATCCCATTAAAATTAAGAAAAAATTTAAAAATTAAAATTCCTGGGAATTGTCTTATTTAGGTTTTCTCACTGTGACACAAAGATCTGACGTGAAAAATGTAGAGAAGGGAAAATGTATTTGGGGCTCAAGGTTTCAGAAGTCACAGTCCATACACAGCTGACTCCACAGCTCAGGGCCCAAGGTGAGGCAGAACATCATGGAAGAAAGACTTGGCAAAGGAAAACAGTTCATAATGGGCCATCTACTAGAAAACGGTTAGAGCTTCACTCAACAGGAAGTCCCTAAGTGACCTACCTCCTCAAAGCACACCCTACTTGACTATGATTACCATCCAACTAATGTTGATTAGCAAGGAAAATGGTAGAAATATATTGAAAAATATGTTGGCAGTATCTTATTAAGAGCATATAAAGGAACATGAGAAGACTTTTACAGGATTTCTTAACTATCTTGATTATGGCTATTCAACATGTGTTTAATAGGTAGGTCAAAACTTGTCAAATTGCACATTTTTTATACGTGCAGCTTATGTATATCAATAATACCTCATTAAATCTTCTGAAAACAAAAAGCTGTATTGTAAGAAGAAACACCTTAGTGATTGGGATCCAGACACAGGAGAAAGCTAGAGGGTTGAGGTCTTTAATCTTATGGCAAAAACAAGTAATACTTGGGTTTTAAGGAAGGGGTAAGCAATATCAGAACTGAATTTTTTAAAGTATATGATTTGATTGCAGAAAAAAACAGTTTGAGGAGGTGGGTAGCAGGGAATGGAGGTCTAAGGTTACTACAGAATTCATGTAGAGATAATGGCAAGCTGATATGATCATCCACCAGGCACAAGGGAGCAACAGAGCCAACAAAAGGAGTAGGGTGCCATTCACAAAGAAAAGTGCAGTGAAGATGATCCAGGTGTTTACTTGAGAGTGTATCACACTTCTCATTATATTTTAATTCAAAGCACCTTTCTGAAATGAACAGTACTGTAACACATCAGTGTTCTATGCTTCAGTGCTAAGTAATGTGTGTATCTATTACTATAGTGTACATCATTATGCAAAGGTCCTACCTTCATAGGAAGTGCTTGGTTTTTCAATGTATGCACAAATATCCTTATAATTAGGGCAAGTCACTTGAAAGGCCATTGAGGCTATTAAAGTTGGCTCTGATTCATCAAGTTCTTCCATAGCATTTTTTGACCTATAAAACAATAATCCAATATCAAAATGTACCCCAAATACATATAACATAGACTCAATACATACAGGTGACAATTATCCATCATGGTATATAAGCAAAAGCACAGGTAGTTTTTCAAAGAAGTAATTTCTGTCAAAAAAAAAATCTTTATCAATGATTATTTTGTCTTACTAATTTTCAAATTCAAAAGCTGTACATAGCAAAAAAATTATCCATTCTTTCACTTTATCTTCTACAATATATTTTTGTGGGTTTTTTTTAAAGAGAGAGTGAGAGAGAGAGAGAGAGAGAGAGAGAGAGAATTTTTTAATATTTATTTTTTAGTATTTGGAGGGCACAACATCTTTGTTTGTATGTGGTGCTGAGAATCGAACCCGGGCCGCACGCATGCCAGGTGAGCGCGCTACTGCTTGAGCCACATCCCCAGCCCCTATATTTTTGTTTGTATCACTTTGACTTTCATAATGCATTTTATCAATAAATGTTATCTTGTATTATTTGGAACAATACCTTGCTCTTTAAATTAGATGTTTTCTCAGTATGCCTAATAGAGAAAAAGAAAGAAACATATAATATTCTTTCAGACAAATACTAAGTATGTAAAATGCAACAAGACTATTATCTTTTATATATAAAATCTCCATATTTTTAATTTATTTCTTGTAAAACCATAAATTTTATGTCCATGTTCCACAATAGGGATTCAAGTGTAAACAATAAGAATAATATTAAGAAATCAAGAACAATACTACTAATAGTCTCAAAACAAAGAATTAAATTTAGATCATGCCTTCTTACAGTGAAAACAGAATGAATAATGGTACTTGCATTATTTGATAGAAATATGATTTTGTTATTGTCATTTTCCAAAAAATAAAATTCATACAAGTTACTAAACCCCATTTGTAAAAGAGTACTTAAATCTTTATGGGAGGGAAAACCTGTTGCAATAATTATAGTGTTCTTTTTCAGGACCTACAATGAAATGACTGTACATAATTCTAAGCAATGTACATATGCCAAAGTCATAGGGACTTATTTTCAATTTCATTGATTTCCACTCAGACCTTATGTCTTATCTTCTACCTTCTTTCAGAAGTTACATAGGTTTTGTTCTAATTCCTAGGTCTCTGATCCACTATTGAGTTGATCTGTGAAATAAGTTACTAGTCACATTCTTCTACTCTTGGAAAAACAGTTTTCACAGTACCTTTTGATAAAAAGGATATGTTTCCTCTATTATGTTTTTGGCACCTGTGTCAAGGATTAGATACCTGCATTGGTGAAGAGAGAGCCTATATCCTGGGTGCAATTTTTACTACTCACACATCAGATAGAGCACTATTCTCTAGGATATACATAGAACTCAAAAAGCTAAGCACCAAAAAAAACAAATAAACCAATCAATAAATGGGCCAGAGACTTAAACAGACACTTCTCAGAAGAGGATATACAATCAATCAACAAATATATGAAAAAAATGTTCATCATCTCTAGCAATTAGAGAAATGCAAATTAACACTACTTTAAGATATCATGTCACTCCAGTCAGAATGGCAGCTATTATGAAGACAAAAAACAATTAGTGTTGGTGAGGATGTAGGGAAAAAGGCACACTCATACATTGTTGGAGGAACTGCAAGTTGGTGCAGCCAATCCAGAAAGCAGTATGGCGATTCCTTGGAAAACTTGGTATGGAAACATCATTTGACCCCGCTATCCCACTCCTCCGTTTATACCCAAAGGACTTAAAAACAGCATACCACAGGGACACAGCCACATCAATGCTTATAGCAGCACAATTCACAATAGCTATACTATAGAACCAATTCAGATGCCCTTCGGTAGATGAATGGATAGGGAAACTTTGGTATGTATACACAATGAAATATTACTCAATATTAGAAGAAAATAAAATTCTGGCATTTGCAAGTAAATGGATGGAGTTGGAGAATATAATGCTAAATGAATTGAGCCAATTCCAAAAAAAGAAAAAAACCACAAAGGCTGAATGTTTTCTTTGATATGAGGATGCTAACTCATAATGGTGATGGTTGGGGGAGCATGGGAAGAATGAAGGAACTTTAGATAGGGTAAAGAGGAGGGAGCAAAAGGGAGGGGCATGAGTGTAGCAAAGACAATGGACTAAATTAGACATCATTACCCTAAGTACATGTATGAAGACACAAATGGTATGAAAATACTTTGTGTATAACCAGAGACTTTGAAAAATGTGCTCTATATGTGTAATATGAAATGAATTTCATTCTGCTGTCATTTACAACAAATTAGAATACATAAATATTCAATAAAAAAGAGAGGGGCTTCAAATGAACTTTGATTCATTCTGTACCTGTGTTTTAAGATGAAAGATATTACACATTAAAAAGCCAATATAAAATCATCCTGGGACAACACTGCACATCAACTTTACCACACTTTTTTATTCTTTTTTATTTTATTATTTTATTTGAATTGCTATGTAAAGCTATTTATAATTTTAGAAAAAATAGAATTCAGAAATTTTGTGTATCAACAAAAGTTTTACACTGATCTACATGAATTATTTTTAGCATCATAAAAGACAAAAGCACCCACTTGTTTAAGAGACAAAGCTGAGGAAAAAGACATAATACTGCTTGCACAATGTGTATGCTATCCACCTCTAACTATGAGTAACCTAATGAAGCTTATAGAAATTCTAATGAGATTATACTTTATGTTGTACATGTAAGTAAAAGGTTTGAAAAACATCAATTTATAAATTCTAAAATTCAACTCCATATCAAAGAGATTAATATATGCCATAAGATGTATTCTTATAAATTAATAGAAACTATCATTAAAACCATGAAATTTTAAACAAAATATAATATAAAACAGGAGTTATAAAAACTTTTTAGAGGGCAAAGTATGGGATTCCAAGTGAATGAATGCTGTAGCTTGCCAGCACAATCTGGAGAACACCCGTCACTGGTATAAAGGGGGCACTCTGAGCACAGTGCACCACACAGTAACATGGACTCAAAGGAGATCTCATGTGGTTCTTCAAGACAAGCTTGAACTCCATATTTCCACACTAGTCTCCTGAATTTTAAATGTGGAGTCGATTAATATACACTTATATTCACTAAATATATCCATAAGATTAAAAAAGTTGCAACATTTGCTACTCTTCTAATCAAGAAAACCATGCTTATAAACAACATTTATAGGATTTACTAATTAGTTACATTTAAATGATATGAATCAATTTTTATTCTAACTGTAGTTCATCCCTCACAGAAATACTTTGCTACATCTACCTTAATCAGAGGTGTGTTGTTCTCACTGTCACAGAGGTGAATGTTGCATTTCTTCTTTATTAGAAAAGCCACTATTTCTGCCTGGCCATAGGCACATGTGTAATGTAGAGGGGTCCTACAAAAGTTAGAAGATTGATTAGGAGTCATAGAGCTCCCACTTAAAACAGACAATTATTCATGCCATTGTGAACATTAGATAGCATTTAATTCCTCTCCCTTCAAAACAATTTCTTAGGAAGAAACACCAATATTTACTAGCTGTTATAACTAAATTAATGAAAGATCAGAACATTCTAGCTGCCTATTCCACTGACTTCTTTCCTTTCCCCAGTCCTCGCTGCTGAGGATCAAACTGAAGGGCACTCAACACTGAGCCATTTCCAGAGCCCTTTGATTTTTCACTTTCTGCTAGGGTCTCACTAAGTTGCCCAGGCTCATCTTGAACTTGCAATCTTTATGTCTCACCTTCCCTCCCAAATCACTGGTATTATAAGAATGCACCATTGCTTCTGACACCAGTGAATCTTGTTTTGTTGTTGTTGTTGTTGTGTTTTGTTAATAATTTTTTCAGATGTATTTTAAGGACTATCTATTTCAATGTTTAAAATGTTTCTTCATTCATAAAAAAAAAGAACCATCACACAATCCATGGTGCCTTACCTTAAGTGAAAGATGATAAAACAGATAATGGCAGTTCTAGTAATATGAGTGAAATTTAAATAAATTTTAGTTATAATAAGTACTATAGATAAAGAGGGTTGAATAAGAAAACAGCAAAAGACAAAATTTAATGCAAAGTTTTTCTTGCTTTTTTTTCAAGAATCGTAAAGCCAAAGGAAATGTATGATTTCAAATGAATTAGTATGTTTCACTTTGTTCAGGATTTAGATCTGTAGCACGTAAGTAAATTGGATATACCCAATACTTTATATCAGTATTAATGTGATCTTAACTTTTTAAATGGGCAGTTTACAAATTCTTATCTCCAGAAGTGCTTTTTTTTGAAAAGCAGGAGGAAATGCTTCACTTCAAATTGAGTTCTATTCCTTCAGTTTTAAATCTCCAGTCAGGGAAACACGAAGGAGAACCTGAGAGATAATAAAATATGTCGACTATATAATAGGTATTCAGGATATGAATGGTGAGTTAATAAAATGAAAGAACAGATAAAGTATACTTGGGGAGTTCAGTGCGTGGTGTTTTTTTTTTTTTTTATTTGTCTGTTCGCTCTCTACTGGGAATTGAATCCAGGGGCACTTAAACACTGATCCACAGCCACAGCGCTTTTTATTCTTTATTTTGAGCTAGTTTATTTTGAGACATCTCCCTTAGTTGCTAAGGGCCTCCCTCTCTAAACTTGTGATCCTTCTGCCTCAGCCTCACATGTTGTTGGGATTACAGATTAAGGCACCTGGAGGGAAGTTCAGCATTTTTAAACAAAAGTTTTGTAAATTAAAATAATACTTTCACAGTAGTGATACTCTTTTATATTTGCTTTCTTTTACATTTATAAGAATGTAACTAAAACAAAATGATAACTACAGTTGTATTTATGAAATAAATCTGTATGAAATGAAACATACATGTGTAAGGAAATATATAGGTAGTAACATCTATAAGCACGGATGAAAAGATTACCTTCTCTTCTGAAGAGGCTAAAAGTCCTCTGAAGACATCAATCTACAGAAACACACACATATGCAGAAGTTAGTAGAAAGTGAAAAATTTTATCAACACAAGATTCATCTTCCTGCTCCTCCCAGAGATTATTTTATTAATAAGAAATTCTCACTAAAACTTTTACACATATTCATTGTAGAAATAACAGGTAAGAAAAATGAAAAGTAGAAGTCAATGTGGAGTTTTACCAAAACTAACCATATGGAAGGTAAAAAAAAAAAGCAGAACACAGAAAATGTCAAAATACTGCACCAATACAGAGCATGTTAACTGCTGTCAATGAAACTAAGGTAGAAACAAACAGAAAGATAAGGAGGAATGACCAAATATTGAAAATAAAATAAACATTAAATGAAAGACAAAAAGAATTTTTTTATTGGTTGCTCAAAACATTACTTTTAATTTGAATGCTAAAAATAGCAAATTTTACTACATTTTGTACATATTTGTGCCAAACAGGAAACCACAATCTATTTGTGTATATGTACAATGAAGCTTCATTTTCACTTGATATTCAAAAAGACTTCTTCCCAGGTCAAAATACATCTATATCTTTGTCATCTTCAATAGTCACATAACATTCCATTCTAGGAATGCACTACATTTTCTTGCTACAATCAATTCTAAAACATTGCTATTTTAAGCCCTTCTCAGAAAGACAATCTGTATGCATCTTTTATTATACCCTAAAAATATTTAGTACAAAGAATTTGTGTACAGAAATATGCATTATTAAAATGTACATGCAATAGTTTGCTTGAGAAGTCATAAGCAACTCAGCACTTAAACAGCAGTGTAAATACCACTACTCTCTATCTCACAAGTTTTGTAGCTAGAAACTATATTTAATTTATCATTAAACTTGAATTTCCTTCTCTAACCAGGGATACGAAGTACTTTTTCCTGTATATACAGGTCACTTTTGCATCTGGAAAAAAAGTACTTTTCCTAATTTAAATTAGAGTTCAGGGGCTCTGGGATACAGTTTTGTGGCAGAGCACTCAAATAGCAAGCTCAAGGCAATGGGCTCAATTCCCAGGAACAAAATTAAAAACTAAAAGAGAAAAAGAACAAAAGGAAGACTTCTTCTTCAGTTCATTCTTTCCTAAGGACTTTGCCCACATAAAATGTACACAGAAGGATTTGTGTTTTCTTCTAACATTTTCTCATTTTGTATTATTTAAAATTAATAATCCATATTGTACCAGGGAATTATTTTTGTGACATTAAAATCCAACTAGTTTTCTACCATTATCACACATTTCATTGACACATAATTCTTTTCCTACTAATATGATATGTCATCAGTAGCACATTCTAAACTTTTTCAGATATTTGGGTGTTTCTTAGTTTTATTCTGTTCCATTCATTTATCTGCCTTTTTGTCTGTTGGCAATTTGTGATAGTTGATGGGAAATTTGGCACAGAGACAGGCAAGTCTTTATTACAAACATTTTCTTAGTGTCATCATTATCCTAAAAGATTGTATGTAGAACTCAAAAATGATTAAAATCTGACATTTTTATTTGGTTATTTGAAACTGTTAACCATAGAAAAAGCTCAGACTTTGGTAATAATGAATATTTCTCTTAAAATACACCACACCAAGATTCAGGCCCTGGCCATTCCAGGTCTCCTGATAACAAAACAGAGAAGGGGCATTAGGGCAGCAGTTTGCAGTCTGTGCAGGCTGGGCATACCCTGCCTTCGGTCCTCTTGGCCCGGGTGACTGAAAGCCTGTACCACTTGGATGCTGTGAACAGATGCTCTGATCAAACAAAAGAACAAGAATGGATAACTATAGGAAATGATACCTGGACAGCATGAATCTGCAGATTTTCATTCAAAGCATTTAGTGAATGTTCCTTAGTGTGGTCAGCCTAAAGTGGTGACAAGATTGAAAACCCACAATGTGCTTAGTACTTTGGAGAATGTGAATGCTGCCATGCATGACCTCTATTCTACTCTCTCAGAACTCATGAAAATTAACTTAGTACTTGCAGAAAAAAACAGGGATTCTCAATAATCATGTTAAGAAGATGTTTGTCTGATCAAGAGACATTGAGAACACATGAACTAATGAGTAAAGCTTATGGGAAGTATAAAAAAGATAAAATAGAAGTAAGGAGCACATAAAGAGGAGTAGAAGTGGCAACCCTAAGAAAACTAATGTAAAAAATAATTGCAAAACTAAACCCAGAACAGGGAACAAAAAATCACTGGCCCTCATCAAAGACCCTTATAAGGCTCTAGAGTAGACAAAATGTAAACATAAGTATACATCAATAAAGTAGTGTAATTATAGTATGAGTGACATTTTTATGATATTTTTATATATATATATATATATATATTTTTTTTTTCTTTTTCTTTTTTTTTCTTCTTTTCTAATTTTTATTGAATCTTCTTAGTGAGACATAGTATTAGGGTTAGGGTTAGGTCTGGGTGAGGACACAGATCACCCCCCTCCAGCCTCAGGCAGAGCTCCTTCTCGCTGACCTTTCCGCCTCTTCCCTGGCCCTTTACCCTAGGAGGCTAGCACAGAATGCAAGTCCTCTCTAAGGTAGGACCCAGGGACAGAGGAGTGACCTGGCACATCTCCTAGCCCAGACTCTTCCCCGCTGGGGGATGCCCCCAGCCCCCCAGCGTGTCAGGATATGCATCCCGCCCTCTGCCCGCCCTTCCTGAGGCTCCTCAGGACCCTTGCTTAGGTCCAGGAGCCAACCCTCACCCTGTCTCCTTGGTGAACAACTCTGCAGTGCTAGCTCGCCAGCCTCCTGAGGGGATATGTTAGCACCCAGGAAACTGGCTAAATTTTGTTTCCATGTGGCTGCTCATTAAGAGGGCCTGAGCGTCACACTGCATAGGTACCATAGGTACTAGGTGCTGAAGAGTCCCTGGGAGTATGAAAGCCAAGCAGTCCGGTGAAAGAAGACCTGGCCACCCTTCTGCCCTGTCCTCCTGGAAATGGCCAGGATGGTGCAGGCTTCTTCCCCATAGGCCTGCCTCCTCCAATAGGCCCCTTGCCTCTGGAGCTGTGGGCCTCCCAGACTCTATTACCTGTTCTTCTGATCTGTGTCACTGACATGACAGCTCCCTCGAACAAGGAGATGCCTCACCTCATCCAAGTCGCTATCCCTGGCAGCTTTGTGTTGTCTGCCTGTGGGGTTGTACCCAACCACCTTTGCTCCTATTCGGATGGTGCCCAGGGTCTTCAGGACGCTGTTGAACCTTGTCACGGGGTCGGGGTGGAGGTCACAGGCCACCTACCTTGTGCCTGTCGGGTTGGGAGAGGCAAGTCCTCCATAGAGCAAGACCCAGGGACAGAAGGGCGGACCTAGCACAGGCTTAGACCTACTTGGGAATGCTCCCAACTAATGAGTAAAGCATATGAGAAGTATAAATAAAATAAAATAGAAGTAAGGCGCGCTCCTGTGCCCTGTGCCGCTTAGTCTTCGCTGCTGAGGTCCTGGAGGGCTCCCCTCAGGGCTATAACTTGGCAAAAATAGTCGTTGCTTACACGTGCATGCGCATGCACGTGCATGGGAATTCCACGGGATCTGTCTAACCCGCAGCACTGACTGAGCTCCTGCAAGACCCACGTCGTGAGCTCCAGCCAGTTCTAGGCTCTTCTGCCCACTTAGAAGGTGTAGGTGTGGGACACCAGATCCCAGAGGCAAGGGCGCTGGAAGAGGAAGTAGAGCCTGGTGCGCCTCCAGGACCCAGTAGATAACTGTAAAAGAAGAGCTGGCCCTGCATTCACCAAGCACAACTTGCAGCTCAGCACGGGTGGAGTGAATGAAGATTAAGCCTCCTGGTTCCAGATCAAAAATCACTAACCTGGCGGGCTGGAGCACCAGCGGTTCTGGAGGCACAGACAGGAGGATCGTGAATTCAAAGCCAGCCTCAGCAAGTTGCCGAACTACTTAGCAACTCAGAGAGACCCTGTCTTGAACAAAATATTTTTAAAAGAGGTTGGAAATGTGGCTCAGTGACTAAGCACCCTGGGTTCAACCCCCAGTAACAAAAATAAAATAATAAAATAAATCAAAACTTTAAAAAAAAAAAATAGTGAGCTTAGGGCAGAGAAGACCTTTCCAACTCCTGCAAGGCCAGACCAGCGCTGCCAGTGCTCAGCAGCACCTAGGGTGCTCTGCTGCACTCCACAGTCTTGCCTTGCTGCCCAGGGGACACCAGGCCCCAGAACCCCTTAGTCTCTGAGAGGGCTGTTGGTGCCTCTCTTTCTAAGGGTTCTGCTCCTGCCATGTACTCTTTCTGGGTCCCAGAGCTCTATCAGCTTAGGCAGCCCAGTATTGCAGCTGGAGCCTCCTTGTCACAGGTCTGCTCAAGGTCAGGATTGTACACCATAGGCCAAGAAAGAAGCTTTGCAGCCCAGCTGTCCTGCCACCCCAGGGGATAGCCCTTCTCAAGCAGGGGTCCCTTCTCCCTTTGTAGCCACCTTCCTAACTGAGGGGCAAAGGCACTGGGGTGAGGTTCCAAGGGGAAGGCACAGAATCATACCTTGGTTAAAACTGAGTTCAAAGTAGGCTGAAATTTATAATGTAAAGCTTATTAATCTTCTTTTGTTTAATTATTATTTACTTACCTACTTACTATTAACAATTGAACCCAGGGACAATTTAGAACTGAGTTACATCCCCAGTCTGACCTTCAACTTGTGATCCTATTGTCTCAGCCTCCTGACTTGCTAGGATTACAGGTGTACACACATCCTGGAATATGGCCTCATCAGTATCTTCTCCTTCCTTTCCCCTTCTTCTTTCTTCCTCCCTCCCTCCCCTCCTTCCTCTTTTCACTTCTGCTAGCTGTTTTCTTTCATTTTTCTTTGTACTGCATATTGCATCTGAACAACATCCATAATCTTTTTTAGTTTTCATTTGGAGAAACGATCTCACTAAATCATTGAGGTGGTGTCAAACTTGCTATCCTCCTGCCTCAGCCTTGATGAGATTTGCTAGGAGTAGAGCAGTGTGCCAAATGGTCTGATTTTTTCATTTTTAAAAACATCATCTTAGTCTTAATTTTTCATGATTGATGACATCTTCATTTTTAGTTTCTTACTTATATAAAGCATTTTAAACAATTTAGTTTGATAAACTATTTTACAAAGATACTGTATATTTGACAATTATTTATAAATTTGATGTTCCATAATAAATGTATACTTGAAGTGCTCTAGCTACCTAATTTCTTTTTTTCATAATTTTATTGGTGCATTACAATTTTACATTCTAGTAGGTGTAATTTTTCCACTGTTAAAATATACTGCTGTTCATGTTTTTGACAAAAATTCTCTCCAATCAATTTTTTATAATAGGTGATTCTTACCATTCCCATGTCTATCTACTCTATGTTTTGCTCTTTGGTATGCATTACAAGGTAAATGACAAACATTCTTCTTTAGAACACTTTCATAGATACTCTGCTAAAATTGATATCAATAATGAGTTGCATAAAGATTTCCTAGCCCTTCTCTAAAAAGGCACACAAGTTGCCTGTTTTAAAACCAGTGAGTCTTAAAAATTAGACAACTAAGTTCATATTGAAACTGAAGTTTTTCTAAAGAGAGCCTCACCCGTATTCTTCAGATAAAGCTGAACTAATGTGTTCATGTGGTTACTCACACTGTAAAACCAGGATGGAAGAAAGAAGCATATCCACTATCCACTGATAGTATACCCATAGATGTACATATGTGCACAAGGAAATAACCTCAGTGTACTTAACAATTTTTTTCCTTCTCCACCAAAAATAGGACATTTGAAAAAAAAATGTAAACAAATTTTTATAAGCACAATTGCTTTCTACAGCATTAAAGATTCAAAATTTCCTGCTGACAGACTGTTTTAGTGTGAAGATACTTAGGTGATAAGTATTTAACTTATATCATGCTGAGATTGACTACTGTAGTTGCTTCATTTAGGTCTATGAGAGTTTAAAAAATGTGCAACTACATTTTGATAATTCACAGAAAATCTATTTTAATAAAATGACAAAGTAGTAAGATACTGTTTCTATATTTGACTTTTACATTAAGCACACATACATCAGTCAGAGTATACAACATTTCCACCTAAGAAAGAAGTAAATAAAGGACATCAAGCAAGAAAAGACATTAGCAAAAATCATGCAGTGCTTAAGAACTCTTCTGAGTTTGAATCAGATAAACTATTGTGAGGCTGCACAAAGACATAAAGAAGCTATGGGAAAACATTAGAGTCAATTACAGAGAACAGGTGGCCAGATCAACTCCAGAGACATTGGCTTTTAGACTAATAACAGTCTTAATTAAAAAAAAAATAGGTTGCAGTTGAACAAGGGAGAAATTAGGTTGAAGATGGGAAACTGCCCTCTGATAGAATGAAGGGAAGAATCCTAGAGATCCACAGATTCAGTGTCTCCCCAGGAGCTACCTCCAACTGGGGTCTTTTTCTAGGCTTTTCTTTATGAAAAAATCAAAAGCCCAGTCTTTTTATTTTATATCTCAAATACCCAACTGTGAAATTAATACAGTATGTCACCAAAAAGAGTTAAGCTGAGTCTAGGAGAGAAGGTCAGACACAAATCTTGTGAGAGCACTGAGCAGCTGGAGGGAAGATCTTGTGGTCTACCTCAGAGATAGAAGCCAAGGACACTTTTTTAAATTTATGGGGTGTTTGGAGCTATGTGACAATGAGTTCCCGGTTTGGATCTGGTAGAAAACTTACTACATGCAGCTCCACACAGGTGAGCAATATTCTCCTTCCTGATTACAGTACCATGCTCAGAGGCATTTGGAAATGTTGCCTACACTTCCACCACAAAGGTCTCAAGCAATTCCCAGCATAATCCATTAGAGCCCTAAGGGGAAGCCCCATTCCAAAAGATTCCATTGCCGGAATGTCTGTGTGAGAGATCAGAAACCCCTGCATGGCTCATAGCTCAAGACACCATAGCCACATCCCTTCACAGTCATGGTGTTTCCCATCACAGAGTCTGGGCTCAAGAAAGAGACTGACAGGAATGTGCCCCAAACTGGTTAACAGGAGGTTTGGTCTGGCTGTTGGACAGTCTATAGAGTCAAATTCAGTGGATGACACTGCCCATTTCAAATAGATACTCTAAGACTTATGGCAGTGTGAAAAACCAGCTGTGTGTTCTCAAAAGGCAGAAGGATCCTGGAGCAAAGGGTCAGGGTCTGATGGAAAGCTTGTTGCCAATAGCTCCCCCAACCAAGCCCATGTTCTGCAGGCAGACTGCTTCTGCCATGCTCAGAGACACTAGAAAGAAATCCCATGGAACCTGGAATCTTGCACACCCCTAAATTCACTGACTGAAGGACTCAAGAAGTAAGGTCTGTACTATGGCCTGGCCTCCAGGGTTCACAGCTTAGAGGGCTTATCAGGTAGCTCTTGTTAGAAACAGACCACATCTGTGGGTACAAAAGCAAATAGTGAGCACAACTATACCTACACAGCTGTCAACTTTCCCTCAGCACACTCTTGGGGCCAAGAAGGAGAGGAACTCAGCATACACACCACTCCCAGGCTTGGCCTGTTTGGGCTGCAACTGAGAAGGAACAGCTGAATACAGTTCCTTCCAAGAAACCTCCCAAAGCTACTGGATTCTAAAACTAGAATTACTGGATGGAAGTGTGTTCCATTTAATTGCATCAGCAAGGAAAAATCTCAAATATTACTTGTTGCTCTTGGTCTTTGGTCACTTACTGTATATGTATTTGTCTCTTATGTTCCTTCTAATAGTGAGATCTTTTGGTTTCTTTATTTTTACTCTTTAGAATCATACCCTAATGAAGCCCCATCCTTTCTAATTTTTTCTTTTCTCCCCATTGATTCTTCTGCCCCTGTTCCTTGCCAGCACTTTACTTTTTCTTCTACCTCTTTATTTACATGTTGTTATGTTCACTGTCATTAAAATTAATTTTTTCAGCCAGGTGCATATTGTTATTTCCTACTTCTCCAACTTTATTAATGGAGTCATTATTAGTTGACATACATTTTATTTCTGTGTTGTTACTGTTACTGGTTATTCTTTCCTCTTATAGGATTCTGGTAACTGGACCTAACACTTTAGTCCTGTTCAGTTGGGGCTTTAACACTGAGATATATCTGTGGCCAGGTCACATCCCAAAGAGAAAATTGTTCACTAAAATGATCTACATATAATAATAGAATAGAAATGTATCCAACTTTATTCACAGACCTCAGCATAGTAACAAAGACAACATGAGAAAACAATACAATACCTCTAAAATTTCACAACTCCCCAATAACTGAATCCATATATTCATATCCTAATACTCACTGAAGAAGCTGGACAAAAATTGTTCAATAACATTTACTCATTATCTACACATAAATAACATGAGCTGAGCAGGGTTTTTTTTCATGTCCTAACAGCAAATGTAGAATGTTTAATAAGCACTAGATTTTAGTTTTTTATATTTTATTTATATATTATAGCAGAATGCATTACAGTTCTTATTATATAGAGAGAGCACAATTTTCATATCTCTGATTGTATACAAAGTATATTCACACCAAGTTGTGTCTTCATACCTGTACTCTGGATAATAATGATCGTCACATTCCACCATCATTAATTACCCTATGCCCCAGCCCTTCCCACTCAACCTCTCTGCCAGATCTGTCTGTTCCTCACATTCTCCCTCTCCCTATCCCACTATGAATCAGCCTCCTTATATCAAAGAAAACATTTGGCATTTGTTTTTTTTGTGACTGGCTTACTTCAACTTAGCATTCTCTTCTCTAACTCCATTCATTTACCTGAAAATGTCATCATTTTATTCCCTTTTATTGCTGAATAATATTCCATTGTGTAAATATGCAACTTTTTTAATCCATTCATCTATTGAAGGATATCTAAGTTGGTTCCACAATTTAGCGAGTATAAATTGTGGTGCGATATACATTGATGTGGCTATCCTTGTAGTATGCTCTTTTTAAGTCCATTGGGTATAGACCAATAAAAGGGACAGCTGGGTCAAATAGAGATTCCATTCCCAATTTTCCAAGATATCTCTATACTGCTTCCTGTATTGGCTGCACCAATTTTCAGTTCAACCAGCAGTGTCTGAGTGTACCTTTTCCCCACATCATTGCCAACATTTATTTTTGTTTGTATGCATTATAGCTGCCATTCTGACTGAAGTGAGATTAAATCTTAGAGTGCTTTTGATTTGCATTTCTCTAATTGGTAGAGATGATGAACATTTTTTCATGTATTTGTTGATTGATTTTCCATCAACCTCTGAGAACTGTCTCTTCAGGTCCTTGTCCCATTTATTTATTGGGTTATTATTTGTGTGTGTGTGTGTGTGTGTGTGTGTGTGTGTGTATGTGCGCGCATGCTTGCTTAGCTTTTGAGTTCTTCATATACCTATGTAAAGATTAGTGCTCTATCTGATGTGTGATGGATAAAGATTTTCTCCCAAGATGTAGGCTCTCTATTCACCTCACAGATTGTTTCTTTTGTTGAGAAGAAACTTTTTAGTTTGATTCCATCCCATTTGTTGATGCTTTATTTTAATTCTTGCACCATAAAAGTCTTATTAAGGAAGTTGGGGCCTAATCACACATAATGAATATTAGGGTCTATTTTTTCTTCTATTATATACAGGGTCTCTGGATGTATTCCTAATTTCTTGATCCATTTTGAGATGAGTTTTGTTCATGGTGAGAGATAGGGGCTTAATTTCATTTTGTTGCATGTGGATTTCCAGGTTTCCCAGCACCATTTGTTGAAGAGGCTCTCTTTTCTCCAATGCATGTTCTTGGCACCTTTGTCTAATATAAGATAATTGTAGTTTTTGTGGGTTAGTTTCTGTGTCCTCTATTCTGTACCATTGATCTGTTTTGGTGCCAATACCATGCTTTTTTTTTATTATTGCTCTGTAGTATAGTTTAAGGTCTGGTATAGTAATGCCACCAGCTTCACTCTTCCTGCTAAGGATTGCTTTAGCTATTCTGTTTATCTTATTTTTCCAGATGATCTTCATGATTGCTTTTTCTATTTCTATGAGGAATGTCATTGGAACTTTGACCAGAATTGAATTGTATTAATCCTGAATAGTGCTTTTGGAAGTATGGTCATTTTGATAATATTAATTCTGCCTATCCAAGAGGAAGGTAGATCTTTCCATCTTCTAGTTTTTTTTTGTTTGTTTGTTTTGTTTTTAGGCTATTGAGAATGGGGTAGTTTTCCTCATTGCTCTTTCTGAGGATTTGTCACTAATATACAAAAATGCCCTTGATTTATGGGTATTGATTTTATATCCTGCTAATTTTCTGAATTCATTTACTAGTTCTAGAAGTTTTTTGGTGGAAATTTTAGGATCTTCCTGTTATAGAATCATATCACCAGCTAAGAGTGCCAGTGTGAGTTCTTCTTTTCCTATATGTATCCCTTTAATTTTTTTCATCTGTTTAATTGCTCTGGCCAGTGTTTCAAGAACTATGTTAAATAGAAGTGGTGAAAGAGGGCATCACTGTCTTGTTCTAGTTTTCATAGGGAATGCCTTCAATTTTTCTCTGTTTAGAATCATGTTGGCCTGGGGCATAGCATAGATAGCTTTTATGATGTTGAGATATGTTTCTGTTATACTGAGTTTTTCTAGTGTTTTGAATGTAAAGTAGTGCTTTATTTTGTCAAATGCTTTTTCTGCATCTATTGAGATGATCATGTGTTTCTTATTTTTAAGTCTTTTGATGTGATGAGTTACATTTATTAATTTCCTTATGTTGAACCAAACTTGCATCCCTGAGATGAATTCCACTGGATTGAGGTGCATGATTTTTTGATATGTTTTTGTATTTGATTTGACCAAATTTTATTGAGAATTCTTGCATCTATGTTCATTAGAGATATTAGTCTGATGTTTTTTTTTTCTTTTTCTTTTTTTCTTTTTGATGTGTCTTTGCCTGCTTTTGGAATCAGAGTGATGTTGGTCTCATTGACTGAATTTGGAAGTGCTGCCTCTTTTTCTATATCCTGAAATAAATTGGAGGGTATTGGTATTAGTTCTTCTTTAAAGGCCTTGTAGAACTCAACTGTGTATCCATCCAGTTCTGGGCTTTTCTTGATTGATAGACTTTTGATGGCATCTGCTATTTTGTCATTTGAAATTGATCTGTTTAGCTTGTGTATATAATCCTGATTCAATTTGGGCAAATTATATGATTCTAGAAATTTGTTGATGCCTTCAATATTTTCCATTTTATTGAAGTACAGGTTTTCATAATATTTTCTAATTATCTTCTGTATTTCCATAGTATCTGTTTTGTTTTTTCCTTTTTCATCACATTTGTTAGTGATTTGAATTTTCTCTCTTCTCTTCATTAGCATGGCTAAGGGTCCATTAATTTTATTTATTTTTTCAAAGACCCAAAATTTTGTTCTGTCAATTTTTTCAGTTTTTTTTCTTTTATTTTAATTTCATTGAGTTCAGCTTTGATTTTAATTATTTTCTGTCTTCTGCTGCCTTTGGTGTTGATTTGTTCATTTTTTTCTAGGGCTTTGAGATGTAGTGTTAAGTCATTTATTTGTTGATTTTTTTCTTCTTATAAGAAATGAACTCCATGCAATGAACTTTCCTCTTAGAACTGCTTTCATAGTGTCCCAGAGATTTTGTTATGTTGTATCTGTGTTCTCATTCACCTCTAAAACCTTTTTAATCTCCTCCTTTATTTCTTCTGTTACCCATTGTACATTCAGTGGCATATTATTTAGTCTTCAGGTATTGGAGTGGAATTTATTGCTTCTTTTATCATTGATTTCTAATTTCATTCCATTATTATCTGACAGAATGCAGACTAGTATCTCTACTTTTTTATATTTGCTAAGAGTTGCTTTGTAGAATAGTATATGTTCTATTGTAGAGAAGAATCCATGTGCTGCTGAGAAGAAAGTATATTCTCTCATTTTAAGTTGAAATATTCCATATATGTCAGTTAAGACTAAGATATTAATTGTATTGTTTAGTTATATAAATTTTTTTTCAACTTTTGTTTGGAAGATCTATCTAGTGATAAATGAGTTATGTTGAAGTCACCCAAAATTTTTGACTCTTGAACTTGAGAAAAGTTTCTTTGATGAACATAGCTGTTCCACTCTTTGGGGCATATATATTTATAATTAGTAAGTCTTGTTAGTATATGGTTCCCTTCAGCAGTATATAGTGTTCTTCTTTATCCTTTTTGATTGACATTAGTTTGAAGTCTACTTCATTTGATATGAGGATGGAAACCCCTGCTTGCTTCCACAGTCCATGTGAGTGGTATGATTTTCCCCAACCCTTCACCTTCATTGTGTAAATGTCTTTTTCTATGAGATGAGTCTCTTGGAGGCAGCATATTTTTGGGTCTTTTTTTAAAAACTACAATCTGCTAGTGTATGTCTTTTGATTGGTGAGCTTAGGCCATTAACATTCAGGGTTATTACTGAGACATGATTTGTATCACCAGCCTTTTTTTATTTTTGGTATTTAATGTGACTTGGTTTCTCCTCTGATTAGAATTTCCTTTAGTGTAATTCCTCCCTCTGCTGATTTTCATCATTATTTTTCATTTTTTCTTCTTGGAATATTTTGCTGAGGATGTTCTGTAGTGCAGGCTTTCTAGTAGTAAATTCTTTTAACTTTTGTTGATGAAATAAAAACCTTCCATGATAAAAAAATCTAAAAGTTTTGCTGGATATAAGATTCTTGGTTGGCATCCATTTTCTTTCAGAGCTTGGTATTTATTGTCCCATGATCTCCTGGCTTTGAGAGTCTAGGTTGAAAAATCTGCTGAGATACAAATTGTTCTCCCCCTATATGTGATCTGATTCTTTTCTCCTGAGGTTTTTAGGATTCTATCCTTATTCTGTATGCTAGGTATTTTCAATATAATTTGCCTTGGTGTAGATCTGTTGTAACTTTGTACATTTATTGTCCTGTAAGCCTCTTGTATTTGGTTTTCCAATTCATTCTCCATGCTTGGGAAATTTTCTGATATTATCTCATTGAAGAGATTGTACATTCCTTTGGTTTGAAACTCTGTGCTTTCCTCTATCTTAATAACTCTTAGATTTGGTCTTTTGATGTTGACCCATAATTATTTGATGTTCTGTTCATGCTTTCTTACTATCTTCATTGTGTGATCTACTTTATTGTTGAGATTGCATACTGTGTCTTCATTATCTGACATTTTTTCTTCCAAGTGATCTAGTCTGTTGGTAATGCTTCCTATTGAATTTTTTTATTTGATTTATTTTATCCTTTATTTCAAGGATTTCTGACTTTTTTTTCAGGGTCTCTCTCTCTCTTGTAATCTTTTGCTACCTGTATTTGCTCTCTTATCTCATTGTGAGAGTGATAAATTTTTGCTTGTATTTGCTCACTTAGGTCATTCTTTAATTCACAGATCATTTTAATTATGAACCTTCTGAACTCCTTCTCTGACATTTCATCAACTTCACTGTCCATAGGTTCTGTTATTACAGTGTCTGGGCTTGTTTGGGGCACTTTTCTCCTTTGTTTTTTCATGTTATCTCTGTGTCTTCCTTTCTTGCAGCGTGGATCTGAGATAGTAAAATTTCTTGCCTAAATTCTTGGAGTATCCATGCAGAATTTCTGTACCTCAACTTGATGTTGGGCTTCCAGACCCTGCTGGTGTCCCTCAATGGATGGTACTGCATCTGAGACCTGCGTAAGTTGGAGTGGGTGGATCTGGTTCACTGGCTTGAACCCCAGTGGTAGAAAGTGTGTGTGGGGGTCCTGCAACAGAGGCTAGGCTCTGGAGAGTGTCTGCCCCACTAGGAATGAGGTGGGCCCAGTTTGCTCCAGGCCTGGGCCCTGCGGAGGCCAGTGTGTGTGGATCTGAGCAGCTGGGCTTGACTTCCCGCAGTAGCCTGCTGGTAAGAAGGTGTGGTCCAGTGCCAAAGGCTTGGCTCTGGCAGTCTCTGCCATGGTGGGAAGGAGTCAACCACCCTATTGAGATCCTGGAACCCATGTGGACTAGTGTGGGTAGTCTATTCGGGATCTTGGCTGCCTACATAGTCCACTGATCAGAGAGGTGGTTCTGCACCAGAGGCTAAGCTCTGGCTAGTGGAGAAAGGGGTGGACCAGGCATGCTGTGTGCCTGGGCCCCACAGTGGCTGATGTGGGTGGATCTGTAGCATGAAATTTTTATAATAAGTAATCTATTCCCTACCTTTTCATAGACAGTGAAGTCAAGACAGAATAAAATGTCTGACCTTGGCATAAGGGACTGGGAACATAAGATCATAACTTTGAGCCACTTGGAATGATTATTCTTTAAAATAAATTCATTCAGTGGCCATTGCGTTACATGTGTTCATAATTTGAATTGGTTATTTATGAGTCTCAAATTTGACCTAACATTTTTATCAAGTTACCATGAATTCTAAAAGCATTTTCCAATTCATAACCATTTACAATGATTTTAGACATAAACATTAAGTGGAAATTTCTGGATTGTAAAAGACTATTCTCGAAAAATTCAGTATAATCTTAAATATAGTCACATGAATTTTACATGGTAACATCTGGTGTCTCCTCAGCTGTTATTTTAAAAAATTTTTTCTGAGGACATTGCGTTTATTTGGAAACATGGAAATTCACACTCTTCACTGTTTTCTACCTTTCAATCAATCTCTGTTCATTTTTAGTGGCTCCAAAAATGATGGATACTTTTTACATCTTTTTTATTTAAATATTTATTCTAATTTGTTATAACAGCAGAATGCATTTCAATTCATAGTACATAAATGAAGCAAAACTTTTTTTATTTCTCTAGTTGTACACAAAGTAGAGTCACACCATTCATGTCTTCATACATGTACCTAGGGAAATCATATCCATCTCTTTCCACCATATTTCCTACCCCTTTGCCCTCTCCCATCCCCTCCCTCCTTTTGCCATATCAAAAGTACCTCCATTCCTCCCATTCTCCCCCACACCCCCATTATGGATTATCACACACTTATCAGAGAAAATATTTGGTCTTTTGTTTTTTCGGATTGGCTTATTGCACTTAGCAAGATATTCTTCAACTCCATCCATTTACCTGTAAAAGCTATGATTTCATTCTCTTTTAATGCTGAGTAATAGTTCACTGTGTATATATACAACAGTTTCTTTTTCCATTCATCTATTGAAGGGCATCTAGGTTGGTTTCACAATTAAGCTATTCTGAATTGTGCAGCTATAAACATTGATATGGCTGCATCACTGTAGTATGCTGTTTTTAGGTTCTTTGGGCTTAAACTCAGGAGTAGGACAGTTGGGTCAAAAGGTGATTCCATTCCAAGTTTTCCAAGGAATCTCCATACTGCTTTCCAGATTGGCTGCACCACTTCGCAGTCCCTCCACCAATGTATGAGTGTACCTTTTCCCTCACATCCTTGCCAACACTTATGGTTGTTTGTATTCTGCCATACAGACTGGAGTGAGATAAAATCTTTTAATTGGTATTTCTCTAATTACTAGAGATGTTTGACATTTTTCTATATATTTGTTAATTGATTGTATATCATCTTATGAGAAGTGTTGGTTCAGTTCCTTAGCATATTTACTGATAGTGTTATTTGTGGGTATGAGTTCCTTATATTTACTGGAGATCAGTGCTCTATCTGATGTGAGTGTGGTAAAAACTTGCTCCCATTTTGTAGGTTCTCTAATCACCATACTGATTTTTTTCTTTTGCTGATAAGAAACTTTTCAATTTAAATTCATCCCACTTATTGATTCTTGGTTTTATTTCTTGCACTATAGGAGTCTTAAGGAAGTCAGGCCTAATCTGACATGATGAAGATTTGGGCCTACTTTTTCTTCTATTATAGACAGGGTCTCTGGTTTAATTCCTAGGTCCTTGATCCATTTTGATTTGAGTTTTGTGCATGGTGAGAGATAGTGGCTTAAATTCATTTTGCTGCATATGTATTTCCAGTTTTCCCAGCATCATTTGTGGATGAGGCCATCTTTCCTCCATTAGGTTTTTGGTGCCTTTCTCTTGCATGAGATAAATGTATTTATGTGGGTTTGTCTCTGTGACATCTATTCTGTTCCATCGATCTGCATGTCTATTTTGGTGCCAATACCATGCCATTTTTGTTATTATTGTTCTGTAGTGTAGTTTAATTTCTGGTATTGTGATGCCACCTGCTTCATTCTTCTTGCTAAGTAATGCTTTGGATATTCTGGGTCTCTTATTTTTCCAAATGTATTTCACAATTGATTTTTTCATTTATATGAGGAATGTCATGGTGTTTTTATTGGGATTGTATTAAATGTAGATAGTGCTTTTGGTAATATCATTTTGACAACATTAATTCTGCCTAGTCAAAAAAAAAGAGAGAGCTTTTCTTCTTCTAAGGTCTACTTGAATTTAGTTCTTTAGCATTCTGTAGTTTTTATTGTAGAGGTCTTTCATCTCTTTTGTTGATTTCCAAGTATTTTGTTTTCTTTCTTTCTTTCTTTCTTTTTTTTCTTTTTTTTTTTTTGAGGCTATTTTAAATGGGTTAGTTTTCCTAGTTTCTCTTTTAGAGGATTTATGATTGAGGTACAGAAACACATTTTATTTACGGGTGTTGGTTTTATATCCTTCTACTTCACTGAATTCATTCAGAATGACTTCTACATGTTTTCTTGTGAAATATTTTGGATCTTCTAAGTATAGAATTATGTTGTTGGCAAATAGTGATAGTTTGAGTTCCTCTTTTCCTATTCATTTCTCTTTCATCTGTCTAATTACTCTCATGTCTAGTTTCATGAACTATGTTAAACAAAGAGAGCATCTCTGTCTTGTTCCAGGTTTTAGACAAAATGCTTTCAATTTTAATCCATTTACAATGAGGTTGGCCATGGGCTTATCATAGCTTTTAAAATGTTGAGATATGTTCCTATTATCCCTAGTTTTTCTAGTGTTTTGAACATGAAAGAGTGCTATATTTTGTCTAATGCTTTTTCTGCATCTATTGAAATTATCATATATTTTTTTATCTTTAAGTCTTTGAAGTATTGGATTACACTTATTGATTTCCATATGTTGAACCAAACTTTGAACTATCTTTTTATATGTTTTTGTATTCAATTTGCCAGAATTTTATTGAGAATTTTTACATCTGTGTTAGAGATATCAGTCTGAAGTTTTCATTCTTTGGTGTATCTTTGTTTGATTTTGGAATCAGGGTGACATTGGCCTCATAGAATGAGTTTGAAAGTGTTCCCTCTTTTCCTATTTCATGGAATAATTTGAAAAGGATTGGTATTAGTTCTTCTTTGAAGGATTTGTAGAACTCAGCTCTGAACCAATCTGGTCCTGGCCTTTTTTTTTTTTTGTTAGTGGGCTTTTGATTGTGTTTTCTATTTTATTGCTTGAAATTAATGTGTTTAACTTGTGTATATCCTAATTCAGTTTGGGAAAATCATATGACTCTAAAAATTTATCAATGGCTTCAATATTTTCTATTTTATTGGAGTACAAATTTTCAAAATAATTTCTAATTATCTTCTGTATTTCTGTAGTATCCATCATGATATTTTCTTTTTCATCATAGATTTTAAATAATTTGAGCATTCTCTCTCCTTCTTATTAGAATGGCAGAAATTTTAACAATTTTATTTATTTTTCAAAGAACCAACTTTTGTTCTGTCAATTTTTTTTTTTGTTTCACTTCCATTAACTTCAGCTCTAATTTTAATTATTTCATGTCTTCTATTACTTTTGATGTTGATTTGTTCTTCTTTTTTCTACGGCTTTGAGATGAATTGTTGGGTCATATATTTGTTGATTTTTTTCTTATTTTAAGGAATGAACCCCATGCAATGAACTTTCCTCTTAGTACTGCCTTCATAGTGTTCCAGAGATTGGTATGTTGTATCAGTGTTTTCATTTACCTCTAAGAATTTTTTCATCTCCTCTTTGATGTCTTCTGCAATCTATTGTTCATTCAAAAGCATATTATTTAGTCTCCAACTGTTGGAGTAGCTTCTATTTCTTCTTTTATAATTGATTTCTAGTTTCATTCCATTTTGATCTGATAGAATGAGGGTAGTATCTGTAGTTTTTTGTATTTGCTCAGAGTTACTTTGTGGCATAATATATGGTCCATTTTAGAGACAGATCCATGTGCTGAGGAGAAGATAGTGTATTCACTTGTTGATGAATGAAATATTTTATATATGTCTTTTAAGTCTAATTTATTGATTGTTCTGTAGATTGAATTCTTTGTTTAGCTTTTGTTTGGAAGATCTATCCAGTGGTGAAAGATATGGGTTTACATCATCTAATATTATTGTGTTGTGGTCTATTTGACTCTTGAAATTAAGAAGAGGTTTTGTTGTTGTTGTTGTTGTTGTTGAACAGAGATGCTCCATTGTTTGGGGCACATACATTCATAACTGTTATGTCTTCTTGATATATGGTTTCCTTAAGCAGTATGAAATATCCTTCTTTATTCCTTTTGATTAACTTTGGCTTGAAGTCTACTTTATTTGATATGATTATGGAGACCCTTGCTTGCTAACAAAGTCCATGTTAGAGGTATGTTGTTTCCCAAATTTTCACTTTCAGTATATGGATGCATTTTACAATGAGATGAGTCTCTTGAAGCCAGCATATGGTTTGATCTCATTTTTAAACCCAATCTGTTAGTCTATGTGTTTTTATTGATGAGGTTATGCCATTAACATTCAAGGTTATTATTGAGACAGGATTTGATTCCCAGTAATTTTCATTTTTTGTTTTTAACTTGACTTAGTTTCTCCTTTGATTTATTTTTCCTTTATTGTAATACCTCCCTTTGCTGTTTTTCATGTCCTCCTCATGGAATGTTTTGCCAAGGATGTTCTGTAGTGCAGGATTTCTAGTTGTAAATTCTTTTAACTCTTTTTTATGATGAAAGTTTTTTTTTTTATTTCATAAAGAAAGTTAAGACTCACCATTTTCCTAAAAATTTCCATATTCTTTTTCCCCTCCCCTTCCTACTTCCCAAGCAGAATTATGATTGAAATCAGTCAGCAGGCAATCTTTCTCTTCTCCCCTTGCATACTAAGGAGTAAAGAAGCAAGTGGATGGTCATCCTGCATGGAATAACATACAAGAAGTCAGGTTTATTTCTGAATTCTTCAGAGAGTACAAAAGTATATTCAAATCCTTGCAGTTATGAGTATAAGCAGATGTTAACATTTGCAGACATGCCATAAAGAAGAGACAACACTGAGTGATCTGTCCATCCCACCAGTTCACTCTTTTCTAAGCTTACTGAACATCTCTGTCCCTTTATTTCTGATCTTTCCCCATCTTTCTGTACTACACTATAAATTCTGTTTCCCTAAAAGCAGCAATGATTGGCCTTTTCCAATAAAATTATTTATCAGTAATGCCAAGAAGCATACTTATGACTCCTCATAAAATGCTTTTTAGGAATTATAACTTGAGAGGCAGGAAAAAAGCAGCCAACAGGTGGAGGCTACCAAATTCCTAGTGCTGAAAAGCACTGAGTGGGAAGGGAGATGTCCCACATGAAAAGAGCACATCATACACACATATAAAAAGCTGGTCTACTTTGTATAATGATGACCATCACATCCCACCATCCTTGCTAACTTCCTTTCCGCTCCCTTTCCCTCCCACCCCTCTTCCCTATCTAGAATTAATCTAATCCTCCTGGTGTGAACATATTTTATGTACAGAGATATAAAAAATTGTGCTCCATGTGTGTAATAAGAATTGTAATGCATGTCACTATTGTTGTGTATTTTTAAAAAATAATAACAATAAAAATAAATAAGTGAAAAAAAAGAAACAGGAGTTAATTTATGTGCAGCATATTGTGATTGTCAGCTCTCAGTGCTTGTTTGAAATTTGTGGTCATGACTCAAGCAAATTGATTAGTGTGATTGTTAGACTTTCTCCAGAAATGTGCAATTGGTTGGTAATAAACATTGTGTATGCCTGCAGTTTGAAAAAAAAAGGCAAAATTAATCTTAGTTACATAACTCTATAGCCCAATATATTGAAAATATTATCATTTTAAAATGTACCCATTATTAAAATATAATTAATGAACAAAGAAAGCTGGTCTAATCAAATCCATGTATCAATTTTAACATGAATTTATATAAGTGTTTACTCACAAAAACACACATACAAACAAAAAGCAGAACAGTGATGACATATATTTTCATTATAAAACATTCATATTAAAAACAAAGTTAAAATAAAGTCACACAAATTTAACTTCTTGCCATGGAGGAATATCTGGATGGATTTAAATTTCTAACCTGTATAACTATAAGAAAATATAACATGTAAATATAATTCATGAGGGCACCAGAGGGTAAAGAACCTAGCCAGGACTTTGGGGATACAAGATAGGAAAAGGAAGAGAAGAATACTAAGATGAACTCAACGTTTCTTCTTCCTCCATAAATGCATATCATCCACTCAAAAATGTAAGGCCAAAAATCTGACAGCTAGTGCTTGCTTCAGCCTCTGAATGACAGAGGCAACAAATATACTTCCCCACTTCTATGGGGACCTACACATTAAAGGCCAAGATCCTGGAAAGGAAAGATTGGCCTGGACATACACCTGTCTGCCAATTGCCACGTGATCCCTTTATCTTTGAAATTATTATCAAATCTTGGTCAGGAATGGCATCTTTAATTCATGAGAACCTTATTTGATAATTCAATTGCTTATATGAAAAAATGATTTCATTATGTTCTCTGCACAAATGAACTAAACATAAAGTACAGAAAACTACAAAAGATTCCAGGCATGGAAAGAGAGACAATAGGAAAGAAAATGATGAAGAGAATGGATGAGACATCATCCAAAGTTTACCTAATAAAATTAGTTATTACATTAAGTATAGGTTTTCTGACCACTGTGTAACCAAAAAGAACCTTAGTGTGGGAGGCCAAACCAGCACATGACTGTCTCTGACTCCTCTGCTGACAGGTGCACCATCTGGTGGTCATGCTGTGATCTGGATTGCCTGATCTTCTAGGGTGTGAGTGACTCAGGGGTGTGATTTTCCATATCCCCAGGGATCCAATTATCTCCCCTGTCCTTATAATTCTGCCCCCCATGACCTTCATTGGACTGGAATTCCTAAGAATTTAGTCTACCTAACAAAAGCCCACTCCAGCTCTCTCTTGCCAGCCTCTCTTGTAGTTTCTCGCTCTCCCGTTTGGAGAGCTTGAGGTCAAGGGCAGAGGAGCCATCCCAGGGCTTGGTTTAATGGTAAATTGTGTGTCTGTGTTTTATTTCTAATACCTTGGGAATTTCCCCCTAGTGACCTTTAGTTAGCTGTCTGTTCTGGTTGCAGATGGCACCTTAGTATAGCTATATTAATAACTCATAAATTAGAATTAAAGCAAAAAGCATTACTGAGTAAAGAAATTGATTACTTAAAAAAGTAAAATGAACAAGAAAAAGATTAAATGATCCATATATATCCTCATGATGACATTAAAATAAAGCAGCCTGAAAGACAAAAAGTATAATCATGATATTGGAATAAATACAATTGTCATTGTTTTCAGATAACTTGTTTTAAATAATTATAAAAATTTAGCAAGGGTACTGGATATAGACAATACATCTACATAGCAAAAATACAAGAAATTTTTAAAAATCTCTGCATTACAATTTTTTAATTATTCAATTTATTTATTCCAATTTATTATACACGACAGCAGAATGCATTTCAATTCACAGTACATATATGGAGCACAATTTTTCATTTTTCTGGTTGTACACAAAGTGAGTCACATCATTCATGTCTTCATACATGTGCCTAGGGTAATGATGTCTGTGTCATTCCACCATCTTTCCTACACCTATGCACTCTCCCTTCCATTTCCTTCCTTCCCCATTACCCTATCCAAAGTTCCCCCTACCCCCAGAAAACATTTGGCCTTTGGTTTTTGGAGATTGGCTTTCCTCATTTAGCATTATATTCTCCAACTCCATCCATTTACTTGCAAATGCCATTATTTTATTCTCTTTTATGCTTTACAAATATTAACCAAGTATTAATAACTATAACTAACTCAATATTAACAAATAGTTCATATCAACAATAATTATAATTGTTCTAAGAATTATCACAAAGTATAAGAAGGAGATATCCAATTACATGCCCAGAGGACTTTACAAACTTGATAGGCCAGTGACAAGAAAAAAGGGAAAAATGCAGAGGTTTATTAGTTTTCAACTAAGTGAAAACTAACATAATGGGTTATTATTACTGCTCATAAGACTGACTAATTTTTTAAAAAAATCTTGGTAGCAAGTGTTCAGGAGATACTGAAATGACAGGACCCTTTTCATTCACAGGGAAGAAATAAAGACTGGGAAAACAAAAAATTTCTAAGTTTTTGAATGTATCTACTAAATTACAGCATAGGTATGGTTATGACCCAGCAATTTCACATCTATATGAAATGAATTCATAGGAGCACCAAAAACTATAGATTTATCTTTTGAAACTCTAAAATGGAGAAACAATATAAATTTACATCAGCAATATAATGTAGCTTTGAAATTAGCATATTGAGGACTGGGGATATAGCTCAGTTGGTAGAGTGCTGGCTTCCCATGCACAAGACCCAGGTTCAATCCCCAGCACAACAACAACAACAATAACAACAACACCAAAAAGTTGCATGTCAAGGCAGTGAAACAAATACACAATTAAATTGAGATAAATGACAATATTGCCATAGAGAATGACACAAATGTAGGTCTAAAGGAAGATGGCTCACAAACAAGAACATATTATCACTTCAATTTCCAAGAGATTACTGCATGAGAAAAGTAATCTTTTGTTTGAGTTCCAGTTTTTCACCAGCTAGTTTTAAACATTGGTCTTGATTTCATCCTGTTGTCTTGGAATTCCTGAGTCACATCATTTGTTATTATACACCATCAATTCCCAAATATGTAACATTGCATGTATTAGCTTAAACTTTTCCATGAAAACTAACTACCTACTGCATAGTTTTAGTATGAAAACAAACTTAAAGGACCTTATGAAAGCTGGAAAAAAAAAAGATTTAATTCAAATATGTTATGAAAATTTAATTCAAATATGTTATGAAACTGATCTTTGCAATATGAAGCTAAAACATTCACTTATTTCAAATGTTTCTGCAACTTCAACGGTAGAGTTCTGAAATTTAGTATTAGCATCCAGGAATGTTAATAATTTGCTACAAAAGTTGTTTGCAAAATTTTTATGTATTTGTTTTCATTATGGGAAGATAATATCTGACCACAGGAAGAAAGAAATTCTATACTTCCAGTCAACAATTAAAAATTTTCCTTTTTGTTCCTTTGTTTTGTTAAACATTTAAGAATTAAAATATCATTTAGTCAAAAAAGGTATTCAATGGCTATTTCTAACTACTGAGATGAGACCTCATTATGAGCCCTTCAAAGAATTTCCAAATTTTTTAAAACTAAAATTATTTATTCAATAGGTTGTAATTGCTTTTTCTGAGCCATAGTAATCCATAATGTGAATAAATATTTAGACTACATTTTAAATGTGTACAATGTAGTTGAGGGAATGCCACAGTTCCAGGATGTCATATGCAATCTGATCAAAAAAATTCCACTTTTGCAATAAAAGCCCAGCTAAGAAACAAGAAACGCAATAGTTCAGCCAAGAAGAGAAAATTGATATCCAGGATATACAGGAAAACTGTAGCAGTGGGAAATGACTACCAGTTACATAAACAGTTGTAATTTTAAAAAGTTCTAAAAGCTGTATTTGTTGAAATAGACATCATAAAAGAATATACATCTACTTTAAATAAACATTAACAATGTTTCCTAAAAACTTATCATTTGTACGAAGATGACATATTTAATAACCAATAAAAAATTAAGTAACTGACAGGGAGCAATTTCTAAGGTGCTCCTTTAAGGATATATATACACATACATACATACATACATACATATATTTGTGTAAGTTACCATTTGTGTTAAGTTACCATTTGTGAAAAGATACATATATACACATATGATTATACATGCATTGATTAACTCTAGAAAAGTACAAAGAAGCTGATAGATTACTCCCTGAGAAATAAAAATTAACAGTTTATGGTTCCCAAACCTTTTCATAACATTACATACATATTAGTTATTACATGGGACATTAGAACAAATGGAGAACCAGCTTTCCCAGGTTGGAGAGACACATTTTAAAAAATTAAACTAAAAAATTAAGCTATTTTAAAAAATTAAACTAAAATTAAATAAGCCAAATTGACCATGTAAAGCTTATAAATAGAGAGTAAAGAAAAAAAATTACAGTTTAAAATCTTTAAAAATTATCCCATACTAGGAAATCTAGTTCACAGTAAGTGGTACTTAGATAATCCCTCAATCTTTCTAAAAATATGTTCTGATGGTAATAAAATTTATAGTATCTGGACCAAAAAAGTATTTAAACCAGTGTTCCTTGTGCCAAGCTTCACCACACCATAATATATTTTACTATGCTCTTAGTATTTCAAAAAATTTAAATGAAATTACATTTTTTTACTAAAGGTTAAAATGCTAAAACTAAATCAAATTTTATGCATGACTATACTAGACGTTTAAAATTTCTGGGCTGGGGATGTGGCTCAAGCGGTAGCACGCTCACCTCGCATGCTTGCGGCCCGGGTTGGATTCTCAGCACCACATACAAACAAAGATGTTGTATCTGCCAAAAACTAAAAAAAGTAAATAAATAAAAGAATGTGCTCTAAAAATAAATAAATAAATAAAATAAAATAAAATTTCTAATATATATCTGTATATAGCAGGTAAGTCAAGAAATTGCAACTGATATTCACAAGCATTTGATTGAAAAAGAGAACTTATGACTTATTGTCTTAATGAATGCAATCTGTTGGCTATATAAAAATATTCAATAGATGGGGGGAAATAAGAGAAATTCTTGTTGGTGGATCAGGGCTAGAGTTATAAATGTTACTCTGACCTCAAGATATAGAGAATGTGTGTTAACACATTTTGTTAAAAAATAAAATTTAGGGTTCTTTTCTTTCCAGCTTTCATAAGGTCCTTTAAGTTTGTTTTCATACTGAAACTATGTAGTAGGTAGTTAGTTTTCATGGAAAAGTTTAAGCCAATACATGCAATGTTACATATTTGGGAATTGATGGTGTAAAATAACATTCCTAATGACTGAGGAATTCCAAGACAACAGGATGAAATCAAGACCAATGTTTAAAACTAGCTGGTGAAAAACTGGAACTCAAACAAAAGACAAAGAGAAGCAGTTCTGAGTGGCTAGTAATAAAAAGATGAATTCAACACTTTTCCCAGCAAAAGAAATATTCACTATTTCATAAATAATAAGGGAGATTCAGTGCCATTAGGGTATTCAAGAAGGTGTTAATACTGACCTCTACTTGGGTACTAATATCTTATCATTCAGTCAAAAATATCTCTGTGTGTGCCATGTTCCAGACCCTGATTCCAGTCCTAAGACTTCAATGATTTAGTCATCCAAAAGCTTTATAAAGAACTGGGAAGGATAACAATTGATGTAAATATTTATTCAAAGAAAGAAAGAAAGAAAGAAAGAAAGAAAGAAAGAAAGAAAGAAAGAAAGAAGAGAAAAGAAACTATAGCCATAGGGAGAAATGAAGTAATAATCCAAACAATTAAGGATGACACCCTAATCTAGGAGAGTAGAAATGGACAGATGTGAGATTTATAAAATAGTGATTAAGATTTTAACCTTAAAAACCTGACAGCTCTTTCAGTTTTCCATCTTTTAAGGTTAGGCAAGTGCTTGACCACCAAGCTATACCCTTAGCCCCTTTTTTAAATTTTATTTTGAGACAGGATCTAAGTTGCTGAGGTTGGCCTCAAAACTTGGAATCCTTATGCTTCAGCCTCTCCAGGACCTTGGATTATTGGCATGTGTCACTATGCCTGGCTCAATAGGGATTTTAATTATTTCTAAAGAAAATCATAAGCTAATTTTCTTATCAGAAAGTTACACAATGATTTTAAAGATGGTTAGCATGCTTTGCTCTCACAGATCTAAAAATATATTAAAAAGCTGTGTATGTTTTAAAGTCTGTAAAGTGGCACCAGGTTAAATGGTGCTAAAAGTCTTCACCTCTCCATGAAGTTCAGATGGCTCTTGGGAGAAAAATGGTGAGGCCGTTTGAACCCATTATTTATATCCTCAGAGATGTGTGAGAGTGCTGTCAGAAAACCTACTGTGGTTGACAAGGCTCACAAATTATAAACATCTCTGAAAATTTTATATTGCTTCCATTTCTCTTCCTCTGCCCCATAGGGGTCTCCACTGTGCCCAGATACTCAAATGAAAGTTAACTCTCATTAGGGTATTTTCTCTTCAGACTCAGGAAAGTCCAGAATTAGGGGAGGCTAATGGGATCAACTATTTTATTTTTCCATGAGGCGTGTGTTTTAGAAACCAAGTGTTTTGTTGGGCACAGTGCCATATGACTATAATCCTAAATGCTCAAGAGACTGAGGCAGTAGGATACTGGTTCAAAGCCAACCTCAGCAACTTAGTGAGGCCCTAAGCAAATCTGCGAGGTCCTCTCTTTAAATAAAATATTTAAAAGGAGGAAAGGATGCTGGGAATGTGGCTCAGTGGTTGAACACCCCTGGGTTCAATCCCCAGTACCAAAAAAAAAAAAAAAAAAAGTGTTTTTCCTTCTTAATTATGTAGACAAGTACCACATTATCTTCTGAGTGGTAGTTTTCTTTGAGCCAAAAAGTTGTACACTATTTACTACTTTAGAATTAGTATGGACTTGTTGTAGGTACATGCAGGAGATCTTTGTGGTACATGCATTCTGGGCATGCCTGGCCTAAACCTGTTTCCCTGGGGTAACAAATGTTTTGGGATCAACTGTCCTGTGAACTGTCCTCCTTTGTTGTGTATTTCACTATATCATGGTACTGATGTTTGTGTCTCTTGCTCCCTACCCAAAACCATATCAAACCACCAAACATAACTGCAGTTATACCTGGAGAAGAGAAAATCTGGGGACACCTAAAGAAGAATTCTAATTAGCAAACACAGTTTCTCAAAAAACAGAAATTCACACCTGTAGCATTTTACAGTTTGTAAAGCTCCATCATATATTTGAAATCCCCATAACAACCCCATATTATACATGTGTAAACTCAGTGATGAAGAGGCTTAACCAACAATAAAGTAACAACTAAATTGTGACACAAATTTCAGTCCTGTTTATATTATACCCAGTGCTTTTCTCTTTAGGATATACTACCTAAGTAGTATTTTATAAAATGTCTGAGTATTGAATCAGGGACACTAAAAATTTGTAAAGGGCCAGACTTTTGCTGAACTTAAGAAAAAAATATTTTAAGATACTGCTATAATTATTGAACTATCCAAATGGCTACCACAAGTAAAGATGAGTAAAATGGTCAGACTGAGGCTATATGGCTATATATCTATTGAAGTGGATAACCTATAAGATCCTTTCCAACTCAGAGACTCCATGACTCTATAGTGATAATTATGCTATTTCAGCTTGCTGCCAAGTAACCTGTCTATTGTTTTTCCTGCCTGTCACATACAGCAATGGCAACAGCTACCATGCCATGACAAATTTATATCATAGTGTCAAATGAGCATTTCTGAAGTTTCTTACTTCTGTAATATTCAAAAGACAGGAGCACTCTACCACTCATCCACAACCCCAGCCCTATTTTCTATTTCACTTAGAGACAGGGTCACACTGAGTTGCTTAGCACCTCACTGTTGTTGAGGCTGGCTTTGAACACACAATCCTCCTTTCTCATCCTCCCAAGATGCTGGGATTACAGGTCATTCTAAAAAGATGCAGCCCAAATTTCATTTTAAAGGTGTGAAAAGAAAATTCCTCTGATGAATGACATACCCTCAAGCAATGTCCCTAATATCTTTCCCTTTCTTTTCCCTTCCAGCTTTGTCTGCACTGATTAATAGAGTGACTCATTCTTTCATTTGCTCATTCTATGAATATTTATTCATTGAATCTATGCAAAGCATACTTTCAAGCTAAGAGAATGCAAAGTTAGATTTAGAATGTTACTAGCTATCAGATGGGTGAAGCTCAAGAATCAGTTCACATGAATTTAATATGTATTTATTAAGCACTAGTAATCTAGTTCAGAGCTACCACCAAAGATGGCTGAGTTGATTCTTCAAACCAGGTAAACTAAGTCTGGAAGTTACAAGATGGACTTTGTTTTATTTTTTGGCTATAAGGCAAATGAAATCCACCACTGTAAAGAGAGTACCCAGTGTCAAATGTAAATACATATAAAAGACAAACAGAAAAAAGTAAATACATATGTGTGTTTGTGTATGTGTGTGTGTATGTGTGTGTGTTTGTGTGTGTGTGTGTGTATGTGTGTGTGTCTACCACTATGACAACTTTGTATTTAAGAAAATTCAAGACCATGGAAAAAATGTCTTGGATAAAAATACTATAAATAACATTTGTATATAATTTCAGTAATTCCATCTTCCTATGTAACAGTCATTAAAAATAGTAGTTTTCAAGACAATGAACTTTGCTAAAGCCTGACCACTTGAACAACTGTTTTGATGTCTCTGTTCAACTGTATATGTTTTCCAAAGTTATTCCCCATTCTGTAATTTTTAAAAATGTTTTAGCTTTCTGCAGTAAAATTGTAGAAATGACCAAGAACTATTTTAAATTAATTACTCACTATATAATTATTTTAAATTAAGTATTTCAGATATTTACTATGTTTATTACAATATGATTTAAAGTCTAGCATTAACAGTTTTTTGATCATTTACATAAAAAGTTGAAAGCAGTAGAATATTAATGACTAACACATTCTTATACTATTTTTATTAGCTACAATAATAACTTTAAGCATCACAGTTCACAAAACTCTTTGACAAAGAGAATTTTACTTGAGATCTATGATGATAAGACCAGGAATACACTGTTACTGCTCCTACTTTACCTAAGAAAAATTAAAAATGAAGGGCTTCAAATTTCATCCCATCAGATTAGGCCCCAACTTCCTTAAGAAGACTACTCAAGTGCAAGAAATAAAATCAAGAATCAATAAACGGGATGTATTCAAACTAAAAAAGCTTCTTTTCAGCAAAAGAAACTATCAATGAGGTGAAGAGAACACATACATTTGGGGAGCAAATTTTTGCCACACACAGATCAGATAGAGCACTAATCTCTGGGATATGTAAAGAACTCAAAAAACTTAACACCAAAAAAATAAACAACCCAATCAATATGTGGGCGAAGAAGCTGAACAGATACTTCTCAGAAAAAGATATACAATTGATTAACAAATATATGAAAAAATGTTGAACATCTCTAGCAACTAGGGAAATGCAAATATGAATTACTCAAAGATTTTATCTCACATCAGTCAGAATAGCAGTAATCAAGAATATAAACAACAATAAATGTTGGTGAGCATACGCGGAATCATACATCGAGTGTGGGACTACAAATTGGTGCAACCAATCTGAAAAGCAGTATGAAATTCCTTAGAAAACTTGGAATGGAACCAACATTTGATGCAGCTATCTCACTTTTCAGTTTATACTCAAAGGACTTAAAAACAGCACACTTTAATGATACAGCCCCTTCAAAATTTATAGCAGCACAATTCACAATTGCTAAATTGTGGAACCAACCAAGATACCCTTCAACAGATGATAGGATGAAGAAACTTTGGTATATATATACACAATGGAGTATTACCCAGCACTAAAAGTGAATAAAATCATGGTGTTTGCAGGCAAATGGATGGAATTGGAGAATATCATGCTAAGCAAAGTAAGCCAATCTCCAAAAATCAAAGGCCGAATATTCTCTCTAATAAGTGGATGCTGATTCATAATGAAGGGTGGGTGGAGAATGGAGGACCTTTGATTGGGCCAAGGGGAGAGAGGAAAGGGGAGGGGGCATGGGGGTAGGAAAGATGGTGGAATGAGACAAACATTATTACACTAGGTACATGTAAGACTGCACATGTGTTGTGACTCTACACTTACAAACAGAGAAATAAAAAGTTGTGCTCCATTTCTGTATAATGAATCAAAATGCATTCCACTGTCATGCACAACTAACTAGTACAAATAATTTTTAAAATGAAGGACTTAATATTATGGATCATATGTGACTAAACTGTACTCAAATTAAAAAGCTAAGTCTTGGGTTAAATTCTCTGATTTAACTTGAAGCCCTGCTTGCACTAGTTTATAGAATTTTAACTAGACCTCTTCATATTTGGGAGTCCTGTGAGCAGTTATCACTCCAACAAGGCACCCATCAGTGTGAGAGCTAGTATGAACATTAATAATGTTTAGTAGATAATAAAAATTTTCTTTCCTCAGTAGAACAACCTTTTCATCAAACTTAATTTAAAGAACCCAGTTACATAATGTTACTCCTATACTTAGAATAAATTTAAAAACAACTTATTATAGTGCATTTTACATTAAAATGCTTGGCTAAAAGTAAGTATAAACACATTAAGAACTCAGAAATACTACCAAACCAGCAAGTCTCCCTCAGGGAAAAAGAAGAAAAATAACTAAATGAAGCAGTGTAATAATGTGAGGCATTCTCATGCACATTAGATTAAAATTTAGCCTGCATCTAAGTCATTCAACTCTTATAAAGGGTTATTTACATTAATTCTTTAACATGCTAGGAAATACTTTGGTACTACTTCTTTTAAAATCATATCTGTCATGGTTGGAAAGTTTACTAATATATGATTTTTGATATAGTTCTTGAGGTTAAATACTTAGGAAATAGAAACAAGTTGTTATTCATTTTTTAAAATATGTATTTTTAGTTGTAAGTGGACACAATAGCTTTATTTAATTTTTATGTAGTGCTGGAAATCAAACTCAGTGCCTCACACATGCTAGGCGAGCGCTTTTCCTCTGAGTCACAACTCCAGCCCCTTATATTCACTTTGGTAAAATAAAAGTCATCTAACTCACTACTAGACCACTGCTTTTTTTTTTTAAACAGGTGTAAATACTATAGTCATACAAGTGGTGAGTCAAAGTTTTATCTAATTGTTTGCTTGAACTGCCCCACACTTGTACAGGATTACTGTTGCTCACCAAATATTCTGGCCCTGTGCTTTTGGACACATGGCAGGACTGTAGGCCTTTCCTTATATGAAATAATGTGAGATCATGTGAATTGTTTTTCCAGGGAATGTGAGCAGAAGTTCAAATAGCTAGTACATAAGTGTATTCCTTTTCCTCTGGTAAAGCAGCACAAAAGCATATGCTCAAACAAAGCTTCTAACAACCTAGTTTTGAAACCTAACAATTTACACTGGGATTGGAACCTGATTGACAAACTGTTTTCAAATCAAGACAAGGTATCCTGACAATTACTAACTTACATAGGTTCATTTTTTTAGGAGTTTTTTTGGGGCAAACTAAGAAAGCAAACATGAAATCTCCAAAGAATCTAATTATAGTGTTTTAAAATATCACTTTGACAAATTATGCCTTTTAAATAAAGTAGTGCTAAAAGTCTATTTTAAAATGACAGAAAGAGTTCCCATCATGTCTGAAATATGAAAGGACATACTTTTCCATACAATTTGGAAATGGGATTTTTTGAAAGATCACTGATAAGTATAAATTTTATTAATAGCCTTAGAACAAATACATTAACAATAATTCCTTATGGTTATATAACATTTTACAATTTTGAAAGAACTTTCACATACACAATTAAACCATCACAAAATCCATGTGAGGTAGGCAGGGTAGGTGTTATTTTTCTTTTACTAATGAGAACAAGGCTCAGGTAAAGTAGGGTCATACTTGGTAAATAATGGAGCCAGGACTAGAACTTAGGCTTTCTGACATGCTGCCTCCCTAAGTACATTCGAGTAATGATGTCCACACTATATAATGAAAATTTTTCTCCTATAATGTTGATCAGATTCATTTTTTATAAGTTTTCCTATCACCTTTCTCTAATATCCATGAACATTCAAACTGATAAGACTTTTCTTCCATGCTTCTGGGCTATTTCTTAGATGTATCTAGCATCATCCAAACATGAAATTTATGAGTAAGTTTTAAGGATCCTTGGCTACACATGCTTAGACTATGATATGAAGATTTACTTCAAAAATTTCTTCCTATATATTCTCATGCTGTTTATATCAAACTAAAACCAAACAGGTTTGTTTTTATTCTCAAGAGATTTGAAATCTTTTCCTATAGACATTTATGTATATAAATGCAAAATATGGAAACATGTTTAGCAACATTACTGGGAAACCTACCCAGAGTATACCTGTGGGGACAAGTGCATGGAGTACTGCACACATGGCATAGGTTAAGAGTGTCTGAGTGGCACACTGCTTATCCCGTAGGCATAGTCCTGGGTGTGAGACCACATGTTGAAGTCCCTGTGCTTGCTCCACAGCCTACTCCTCAATTGGTTGCTGCAAGAACAGTTAGCAGAAATTGCATTGATGGCTGCCTGTAATCTGCTTAGCTACTGCCTGAGTATATACATGGTAACTGTACAATAAAATCAGACCTGCTTCCTGCTTGTCTCCAGAGTTCTTGAATAGGGACTCCACAGCCACACTCTCCTCTACCCTTGTCTGTGGACCTCCTCACTGGATGAAAAGGAGACCATGCATACCTAAATGAAAGTCACATGACACTCATTTGTGTTCTCTGACCTTAAAAGGGGAGGAAAATCATTATATTCTACTTCCAAGTTTGATGCCATCTCATGTGTGAAATCCTTAGCAACAAGCTAGAAAAAATGATCTGAATTATACCAATAGAAGGACTCAAGCAGTAGTGAACAAACCATATATGTATGTGGTACGTGGTATGAAGAAAACACTTGCTCTTTAGCAGATTGTCCCAGTGTAAATTACTTATCAAGGCAGATTTTAAACTCTACCATCTCTGTTAAATTTTAAAATGTAAAATATGGTGGAGTTATCAACTTGAAATATGACTGAATGTAACTGACCCCCAAATTACCTGTCAAGCAAGCTAAAGCTCAAAAGGTATGAAAGGCAAGGGATAAAACCCAGCTGATCTATATGAAGTGAAAAAGAAAAACTGCAAAACAGCAGGTTCAAGTAAACTAGAGAACATCAAGCATGAAGAGTGTATTTTAAAAACATGAAAATGACACCTGTATTATCAGGCACCAGGGCTGGAGCTCAGCTCAGTGGTACAGCTCCCACCTCACATGTGTGAGGCACTAGGTTCAATGCTCAGCACTGCATAAAAATAAATAAAGACATTGTGTCCAACTACAAATAAAAAAATTAAAAAGAAATTAACACCAAAAAACCAAATGACCCAATCAACAAATGGACCAAGAAACTGAACAGATACTTCTTAGAAGAAGATATACACTCAATCAACAAATATATGAAAAATTGTTCAACAACTCTAACAACTAGAGAAATGCACATCAAAAGTACTCTAAGATTTCATCTCACTTCAGTCAGAATGGCAGTTATTAAGAATACAAGCAACAATAAGTGTTGGCAAGGATGTTTGTGAAAAGACATATTCATACATGCTGGTGGGACTGCAAATTAGTGTAACTAATCTGAAAAGCAGTATGGAGACTTCTTAGAAAACTTAGAATGGAACCATCATTTGACCCATCTATCCCCCTCCTTGGTTATACCTCAAAGACTTAAAAACAGCATACTACAGTGATGTAGACACATCAATGTTTATAGCAGTACAATTCACAATAGCTAAATTGTGGAAACAACCTAGATGCCCTTCAATAGATCAATGGATAAAGAAACTGTGGTGTATATATTAACAATGGAATATTACTCAGCATCAAAATAGAATAAAATCATGAAATGCAGGTAAATGGATGAAGTTGGAGAATATTATGCTAAGTGAAGTAAGCCAATCCCAAAAAAACAAAGGACAAATATAGTCTGATAGTGGATGCTCATCATAATGGGGTGTGGGGGGCCGGAAGCATGGAAGGAAAGGAGGAACTTTGGATAGAAAAAATGGGAGGGAGGCAATGGAAGGGGAATGGGAGTAGAAATGATGGTGGAATGAGATGGACATCATTATCCCAGGTACATGTATAAAGACACAAATGGTGTGACTCTACTTTGTGTACAAAAAATGAAAAAATGTGCTCAATTTGTGTACTATGAACTGAAATGAATTAATTTATTTATTCTAATTTGTTACACTTGACAGCAGTGTCAAGTATAACAAATTAGAATAAATAAATTAATTACTTAAAAAAAAAGAGCAATAGGGATAAAATTAAGCCTGTGAGGGTAAGTACAGAATGAATGGGATTTAGAGAGGGAGTTGGGGTGGGAAGTTAGGGAAAGCCAAGAAACCACTTAAATACATTCAACTTTAAAAAAAAATAAAAACATATTAATGACAATGAATGTGACTATTTTATCTTTCCAAACAAAGTAGAACTTTAAATGTAGGTCAGAAATTAAAGATATAGTCCACAGACTGGGCTATAGAAACTGAAATGTAAGTGCTACTGTCAGTAATAGATGGCATGAAACTGCTTCAAAAATAGAATTGCTGTGGTAGGACTAAACATTAATGAAGCTATTAAGAAACAAATACTTAACTTTTGTACTTGAAGCCTAATTGAAAAACATTTGTTCTCTTATTAAAAAAAAATCTAACAGTTGGAACTAATGTGAAAATACTGCAGCTACATTTTTCTATTAAAAAATGTTAAGATCTAGAATGTTCTAACACAGTATATAAGCTCAAAACCAACTACACACTTTTTAAATGAATGTAGACTAGAGTATCCCCCTTACATATCATTGTCATCATTATTTACATGTTTTCTCTTTAGTGGGTTTGATTCATTGCCTGTGTTCTGTGATGAAAGCATATTGGTGGTAACAAGAATATTTTTGGACTCAGTCATTGAAGAATTAATAAGAACATTTTGAACTACAGTTGTTGAAGGAACTGGTTTGGCAGTAGTGGAATGAGAAGGTGGAATCTGCACTGTAAATCTTTGGCTTGTCGCTAACACTGGAGTTGCAACTTTACTTGGGACAGACACTGTTTATGGTGCTGCTGCTTCAGATTGAATCCAGGCTTCATCACCTATAAACTGGGTATTCTTGGGTAAATTCTTTTGTACCTCTGTTTTCTCATCTATAGTAGGAGTAGTAGTATGTCTGGTATTAACAGTACCAACACTTACCATGTAACTAGTCTTCAATGGTTAGGCCCCTTTTCAATTAAAGACTTCAGTCTGCAGTTTGGAGCTGTTAAGCAGTATCTATGAGGTACAGCTTAGGTCCTGAATATGGCTTAATCAGTGGCAAAGGTGTTTGATTTTTTTTTGCCTTGCAATATACAGTAATTAGAGTACTAAATGTCTTAGTCCCTCTCAAAATTGAGCTCACAAACATGTGATTTGAGAGTATATTTTTGGGCTTTACAGAAAGAAATCCTTCAGAAAATCTGTTGTTGGAACATGGTCAATGATACTGCTGGCGAAATCGCTCATTATTCACAGGTATGGGATATCTGCCAATATGAGATACTGCCTTTACAACATAGTCCAAAAATGACAGTCCCTTTCCTGAAGAAAGCCATTCTCCCTTTTACTCAAAATGAACATTCTAAAACAAATTACAATCTATTTTATCTTCTAGGAATCTCTAAGTCAAATTAGGAGTTTAACTATGTAGGTCTCTACATCATTCATTTTTATACATATTTTTCCCTCAATTTGACTTTCCACAGTGAATCAGTTTTTCTATCTATTTGATTTTTCTTTTCTACATCATTATTATTTCACTGGGGTGATTTCTTTTTATAGTTTTCCTAAATCCTTTGTGGAATAAAACAATGTGAATTAAATTGACCTTGATGTATCATGGCTTCATTCTTCTCTCATTTGTGATTCTCTAGAATAGACTTGAAATTTTCCAATTCTTTTCTGTTTGGTAAAATGATTTTAAAAAACAAAAACCAATCTTGTTGGAATTTTAATTGTCACAGATTTAAAAATATATAAAAATCTTTATCAAATGTCACTAACTTCTAAGAAAATACAGAGACTGTATTAAGGATTTTAGAAATTGTTTCTTTTTTGTGCTTTTTCCTTGCTTCACCTAAAGGTCATACCAGTCTATTTCACATCTGGCTTTTTAACAATTACCTACAAAGGAGACTAAAAATTATTTTATCTCCTAATATGATAATTCTGGGTCTTCCAGGAGTCATTTCCCATTGCTGCATAATTCTTACTCCATTCACAATTCAATCTCTGATGAAGGATCAATTGATAACCCCAAGTAATACAATAAACTAAGGACTCTCAAGTTCTATCAGAATATTTTTGTACTGTCTATTTTTGTTCTCATAGTTCTTTCTGAAGGCAACAGAAGTGGAACTGACCCAGAATATACACGTCTAAGTCATGTTCTCCAAGTACACATCAGGCTGGTAAAGCAAAGGAGTCAACTAGTAAAAATGAGAGTGGCTAAATCCAGATGAACCCCAAAGCATTCCAACTTCCACCAAATGAATGCCTCTTGACTAAGTTAAAAAATGTCCAGAGATTGCCCATGAGAACTGAGGCATTTCTCCTTGTTTTGAATAGTGGGGCATGAGTTCTGGAGCCTCCTTGTTTTGCTTCTCCTGACAACGACAACTTATGCCCTCAGGCCATGTGGAAGACATCCTAGGGACAGTAGGTATAAGCTACTAGAAGTTTAGGGAGCACATTTTTGATCCAGCATTTCTAGGTACCAAGTAGCCTGACTTCCTAGATCAATTAGTGCTACAGCATCTGATAATTCCAATCTGTGTTCTTCAGCTTTGTGTTTCAACTTAATACTAAAGGTACCTTTGTTAGAGTGGGCAAAAATACCCACTCCCATCAGTGATATACTCTTGGATATAAGTCACAAAGTATAACTGGACATAAGTCTATAAAAGTCTTACAGAGATCAATATATCTATCATTGCTCCTTATGATCCCTATCCTTCTTTTGAGGACTCTGTAATAAATTCTGCTTTGGAGACGTTAACACTAGTCTACTGGAGAACTTCACAATGTCTTCTTCTAGAATAAACATCTCTTCTGTTCACAACACTTTATGACCCTGAGAACAGTCTGAAAATCTCAAATCTCTCCTATATAAAGGTGAGCTGCTCCCATGAACATATAGTCATCCTCATAGATATGTGGAGAGTCCTCATAAACATCTAATCAAATCACGCTGTTTAGATATGAACATGGAACATTACAAAAGCTTCATTCATTTTGAGACCCCTTCACTTCTACTAAGAAATCAAAAGACAGAAATCCCATTTTATACAATAAAAATTATGAACAATTATTGCTTAATCTTCTCAGTGTTTTGTAAGAGAGTAGGTATTGTAGGAACTTTACCAAAGTGACTGCTATAAAAGAGACATAGAGAAAAGACAGAAAAATAACTTTTTGTAGTCATTGCTTCATTGTTTAAAACAAAATCTAGTGACTTTAAACCAATTGATTATTTTCACTATCCACTGAGTCAATTGGTGATCTGGCATGAGTTCATGCATGTAGCTGCATTTACCTGGTAGGTCAGCTGGGGGCAATGTATTTTGAAATTTAAAATGCACCATATGCCTGCAGGGTTAAATAACTCCATGTGGACTTTTATCATCCAGACTGCTAGACCTGGCTTCTTCATATAGTGACAGAAGCAGTCTAAGAAGCCCAGCTTTACAATCCTTTATGTCCCACTGATCAAAACTAGCCACATGGAATGGGATCTACAAAAAAAGTATATCTGGGAAGGTGTGATTCCTTGCAGTCCATTAATGTAGCAATCTACCATGGCAGCTCCCTACTAGGGCTATTACTTAAAATCTTCTTAAAATCCTTCTAATACTTGAGTCCTGGTATTCTTTAACAAAGTTTCTTTCCTACTTACTCCATAACTTATCTTTTTAAGAGCTAAAGTAGTGTAGAATCAGTGTCTTGAAAAATTGTAAATTGCATTCTGCCATCATGTATAAAAAATTAGGATAAATAAAATTATAAAAAGACCTAAAGTATTTTTATGGGTGTTCTAAGCTCATACTAGTTCAACATATCAGTGGACTCAAAAGTATTTTGAAATTTAAAATGCACCATATGCCAGAGCAAATGCTCACTACTAAATTCTTAAAGCTCTTCTGGAAGGAATAAAAATTCCTTTGAATGTAAGTGCAAAAGCCTTTAAATACACCAGGGCCAAGTAGTTCCCCCATCAGGAAAAAGTGGATCATTTTGCCATTGATGTCACACAGTCATGCTTCTGAGGCACTTTGCACTTCTAATCAACTCTGAATGTATTATCAAACAAAATGTTCAAATGTCTTAAGAGTTAGAAAAAGAACCACTATTTTCTGGTTTCTATACCATTTGTATACCATCTTCTGGCTTTTATACTATTTCCATCAGCAAGACAAGAAGATGCCCAAAAGTATACATACATTAACAATCTGGAAACCAGTCAACAGTATGAACAAAACAGCAAACATCACCAAAGCAAAGGTAAGAAGGAAAGTAATACCTAACTTTATAAGTTGCTACTATTTATAAAATACTCTGATAATTTATGGAGCATTTGAATAGGTAAAGTAGTAATAATTGAACTGTTAAAAGCATTGGCTATACCTCTTGTGATTAGTTTTAGAATATATCTTTTCTTCCATCATTTTTTAAAAACATCAGTTCAAGTTCAAGTTTGTAAGTTGTTGTGAAAATGAATGTGATTTGGAAAAATATATGTGCCTCTACAACTAGAGGTGTGATCAAACTGTGATCATCAGGTGGGTCACAACATTTTATCACTTTTGCTAAAAAAATGTGGTAACAAAAGAGCTAAAATGAGAATGAAGGCATTGACTAACACTTGCAATTAAAAGTTAATATATAAAGAAAGCAGCATTTCTAATTCCACATTGATGAATAGTTCTGAATTTCATAAAGTTACAAGTTTTAGATGACTCATCTACTTGCTTTATAATAAAATCAATATAAACTCTCCTAAACGGTCTCAATACTGTAAAGAGATAAACTTTCAAAACTTCCTTTTTGGGTGGGAGGGAAGAGAAAGGGGCATGGGGGTAGAAAAGATGGTGGAATGAGATGGACATCATTACCCTAAGTACATGTAAAGACATGAATGGTGTGAATATACTTTGTATACAACCAGAGATATGAAACATTGTGCTCTATATGTGTAATATGAATTGTAATGCATTCTGTTGTCATATGTAACAAATTAGAACAAGAAACATTTAAAAAACAACTTCTTTTTTATTTCAACATGCTACATTCTAATTTAATGACTAATTATATTTCAGAAAACTAAAGTAATCTTGTTATTTATACTATTGGAAAAATTATAAAGATGAGACAGAATGCATGACATTAAGAATGTGTATATGCACATAACACATGATCTTGGAATAAAAAAATATTGATTTATAAAAACAATAAACGTGCTTAAATAAATTAATATTTTGAAATGCCATTATACAGCAAAACATTCACTGTTTTTTTTGTGATGTCCTGCTTTTTCTGAAGGAAACAAAAATGTGACAAATACTTGGTGTTCAACACATTAGGGCAAGTTGGCAATTAGGGTGAGGAATACAGAGTGCTTATTTCCTCAAATTAAAAAATAAAAACAAACAAAAAACCACAAACAAGTAAAATATCAAAACTTTTGGTATTCTCTTGGAGTTTATTAAATTCTAAATTGTGAGTATCATATGTTACATGTGCAGGCCTATTTTTCCTCTGAGGACAAGGTAGACCAATATTATTAGCTACAGTTCATCATTCTATGTAACCTAGATTTAACAGATGAAAAGAAGCAATACGTAAAATATTTTTTAACTAACCTACACAATTATGAACAAAAATTAATTTTCAAAAAAACATTGGTCTACTAAGAAACTTTAATTTCCCAAAAAAAGAAAACTTTAACATAAAACCTCAACTTCTAAAGAAACTCTGTGCAAAAGGTTAAATTAATTTTATGTTCTAACATTTGAAAATGCACTTCAATATTCTTCATTTTTATAGAGTCCTAAACATACTTATTTAAAATCCATCCTTTACAAACTAATTTGGTTTAACCTAAGAACAATAATTTAGGTTGAATATTAAGCTAGATACAAAAATAGTTTTTTGAACTCTAAAGAAATCACAGGATCTTGCAAGAAAAAAAGGCATTAAGAAAACGAAAAAGCTAAAACACTGGCTGGTCTTAGGGGAAAATGTTCTTGAACTGGAAAAAAATGAATAAACATATTTTTAGACATTCAGAAATTCAACACACTTTGTGCTAGACATGGGGCTTGCTTTTGAACAGAAGAAGTTCATGTCTAAATGGTAATTAACACTTTTCAAGTCAACTTATTTGAATGGGACCATGTTTGAAGGAAACAAATAACAACAAAAAAAAGAGGTTATGTCATCAAAATCAGCATGACAGTGCTAAGTTTTTATTAAACATTCAACCAGGTTCATACCTAACTTTTTCTTTTTGGTCATGTAAAAATCATGGCAAGTCTATGGAAATAAATTAAAGGCAGCAAAATAGACTGACATTATTGGCAGGTGATGTGGCTATGTCTAAGTGGTTTGGTTTTATTTTTATCTTTTTCTAGTTTCTAAATTCATATTTAAATTACTTAACACCCATCTTTACTATCTACTTAAGAATTTTACTGAAGTTTACTTCTAAGTAAGTATGATGGATTCCCAAGCTTCTACAGTTAATGAACAGATATTTGTAGGGCTAGATCAGATATTGAAGAAAAATTCGTTACAGAATTTATGTATTGGTTAAATTCATTCATTCCTCCCAGTTAAAATGAAGCCCTCCCCATGACACAATACCATATAACAATATCATATAAGAATAGTTACTATCCTCACACAGTAACCACTTTTTAAGCATAAGCTTTATATGATAGGATCACTAACATATGTTCCCAACACCAATGAGCTAAATAATATATATTACTTGCCAAACCTTTCTTCCACAGAGCACATTATCTCCTCAGTAAATAATTATTTCCAGACAAATGGGAAATGTAATTGGAGTTCTTTGACTAAATTATCCCATATATTTTTTTTTCCTAGCACTGAAAAAGAGGGAAGACATGAGTGTAAAAGTGTCTTTAAAATGTTCTTCCTTAGTGCTTCCTTACTGTCTAGACGCTGTAATAAAGATTCTAATTTTTCAACCTAACTTCCCTAGTATGAATGTGTAAAGTGGTGGTCAGTACAGTTATGATAGTGTATTAATGACAACAGGAGAGCTTTGTGAGGAGCTCACACCATAGAATAAAATGGTCTGGGCCATTTAGACAGAAGGGAGAAGAATGCAATTTCAGTAGAAACTACAAATTAATTAGTCTTATTTATATTAAAAAAAGAAGAAAATTACTTTACTTCAGAGGCAGAAAAATTGACTTCCTAAATTTAAAACATAGCCAAGTTAAGAGTAAAATTCCCAACTTAGTTTCTTACAGGCCTCTGTAGAGGTCCTCAGAAGAGAGCCTTGATATAAATTACCAAAGATATGTACTTAAAAGATGTGAAGTCATTCCATCCAAAGCCATTAATGGAAGGCAGCAAAGGTACTAACAGGTGTCAAAATGATGTCCTAGAAGGAGGAATCTTACATTTATTATATGAAACTATTAATAAAACATATTGCTCCAGGAAATATGATTTTATTATAATGACTGGGTTATTAATCTAAAAACATCATATTGAAAAGCAAATTGAGGTTTACAACTTTTGATAAAAAATAAAAGAAAATGCTGCAAAGCTAGGACAAAATCTTGAAATAAAATGGGGGCAATATCTAGTTTTACCACATCTAATAGCTTCAGAACTTCATGAAAAAAAAACACTTGTACCTTCACTTATAAATACCACAAACAGAATTAAAAATTAAGTTTCATTTTTCAAGTTTCCAAGGATCTACTGGTTCAGGCAGAGACAACATTTGACTTCTGAGCATATGCACAAAGTCAGACTTTCCTCCTAAGAATATTAATGGGTCAGTTTTTTGTAACTTACCTGCCTGACCAAAGGGAGCAAGAAATGAGGATTATGATGTATCTGCTTCAGGTAAATTGTTTATTTCCCTTTCTTCTAGCTTCTTGGAATTTACAAGGTCAGATATGAAGATGCTCTTATAAAAATGGGTTGCTCCATCCTAGAGTACCAACCAAGGCAGTCTAATTTTTAAGATGAAAAACATATATAAGACTAAGCCATCACACAAATAAAAACATCTCCACAGGAAAAAAAGGAGGTTAACCTGGAAAAAAAGAAAGCCATAAGATCCATAGTTAAACTGAATTGTGAGCATCTACTTGCTAGCAGGTACTATGTGGAACGATTACAAATATTCTTTTTTGTTGTTATTGTTTTTGATGAACCTTTATTTTATTCATTTACTTATATGTAGTACTGAGGACCAAACCAGTGCCTCACACAAGCTAGGCAAATACTCTACCAATGAGTTACAAACCAAGCCCATATTTTTTTAAATCAAAAACTACTATGATGCAGATATTTTCATCTATATTTTACTGATGAGAAAAGTAGGTTAAGAAATTAAATAAGGCACATTAGGTCATGCAGCCAAGATGTGACTTACTCAGGATTCACTCTCCATTGATCTTATGCCAAGCCTTTTCCACACTATCAACTCCACATCTCCATTAACTAATACCACTGCTTGGCTTCTACCTGTGGACCAACACTGCAGAGAACTGCAAAAGAAAAGGAAGATATTGTCCTTACACTCCAGGTAGTTAATATCTAAGAGGCATTCAGAAGAGTCAGATGCCCAGTTCACCAGGGGCAGTGTGGTATATCAGAAGAACACTGGCTAGAGAGAATAATAATTCACTTACTCTGGGTTTTGCTATTTATTCGTCATAAATAATAATTTTATTATTTTCAATATCTCTTTCTTTGTTTTATTCTAAAGGATCTAATTGTAATCTCTACTTTACGTAATTTGTTTCCTATGCATGAAATCAAAGATTTCTATTACCTGTAGAAACACAGGGGAAGACATGAGAATCAGCATTTTGTGTTTTCCCAAATTAGTCTTACAAATAGCAAAATTAATAGAGTGAATTTTTCACGTATTTAAATTTTATTCCAGATATTTTCTCAATAGCATTATCTGTAACATTTTATAAAATTACCAAGTTAAAACATATTAGTTCTCTTTATTTGAATAAATGCTTTTATTTTCTAGCAATAACACATAATTCCTTCAACCAATACTATGTTTACCTTGGTTTGTCATAATTTACTTAGATATTATTCATGGGAGAGTGGAACTGCTGCATCAAAGTACAAACTAAATCGCAGGACATGGTGGGACATACCTGTACTCCCAGTAGCTGGGGAGGCTGAGGCGGGAGGATCTCATGATCAAAGCCAGCTTCAGCAAATTACCAAGGCTGTAACCAACTTAACAAGACCCTGTCTTGAAATAAAATAAATAAACAAATAAACAAAAAGGGCTGTGAATATTGCTCAGTGGTTAAGCATCCCTGGATTCAATCCCTGGTACCACAAAAGAAAAAAAAAAACATACTAAATTCACTTTGACTATTGCATATTGAAATTTAAGAACTATCAAAGTGACTAAGTTTTCTTGTTGGAAAATGTGACTAAAAGAAGAATATGTGTAGTTCTTTATGGAAAAGAAGTCTACAAAATGTACATATTAATAGTTTTTCAATTAAATCTTTCTTAAACTTGAATCTCCTCTAACAGTATTTTCATCTCTAGTTGTACTTCCTCATCCTCCATTAACATTTTTGCACTCTGAGGAAAACCATAATAGTTCAATAGCCATACATAGGTTAGCAGCCCTCATACCTGAGGAAATTTGGTCTTCTTGGACTTTTTGGTATTTAGATCACACAAATATTGCAATTAATGTAATGAAACCACAGCCTTGTCTGTATTTCCTCAGACAGTCAAGCCCTAACTCATATATACTTCATTTCTTATTGTCTTAACTCTAAAAGAGAGTAGACTATATTTTTCATAAAAGCTTAATTGAAAAAATCCTTCTCTTCTGAAAGCCTTCTGACTATGACATTGATAAAGTACCATGTATAACATCATAAAAGAATTTTCATTCAACAGAGCAGCAACCACCTGAGCCAATGAACCAAAACTTTAGAGACTCAGAAATTAAAAATTCATATATTTCAAAAAATATTATTTCACAAGTAACGCAAAATTATAAAATAGAAGTGTGTCCTCTGAGCCTTAAAATGATAATGACATTCACATCTTTAAGGACATTTTATTTAGTCAAAGAAAATTCAAAATGAATTCAAAGGGGACAGGCTGGATATTATGGATTAGTTTAGAATCAAAAACCACAAATTGCTTATTCAAGATATTTAATATGGCAACATAAATGAATAAAAATACAAGGGAAAAAAAATGATGATGTTTGATTTACAGCTCTCATAACAAAATATATCACATTATTCCTACATTAGACTTCCTGTCAAAAAAAGAGAGATGTGTTTTGAAGGAAAAAAAAAAGGGAGAGAGGGAGAGAAAGTGTGTGTGGGTGTTCCACAGTTGACTGCCTGGCTGGGGGTTGTGGCTTTCCCATAGCAAGGAAGAAAGAACATCATGAAAAATAACTGGACTCTCAGTCTTAGTCTTTTCATCCATTCCCCCCCCCAGCCCCCCTAACTCTGTGTAATCTACAAAATAAACATGAAGCTTAAGAACAGAAACATTACCCCAGAAAGACTCTATGAGGTTGGTTTTGCTCTTCAAAAGACACAAATAAAGAAATACCAGAATCCATAAATGGGAAAAAAAAAAAAAACAAAACAAAACAAAATAAAACTACCTAAAGAGCCACCCTAAGTAAATACAGTTGAAAATCCTCCTCACCCAAAGGCACACAATAAAAACAAGTAAAATGGCCTTGCTGACTAGTTGAGAGAGAGCCTGGTTGTGCTCAGCTTTCAGATGTCGCATTCCAGGTGCTCACTCACCTGCGGCCTGAAGGTGGCTGGGACAGAGTGGGGTGCAGGAAATGCAATGCCCCAGAGTGGGGGCAAGAAAACTTACCGCGATCAAGGACAAGGTTGGCAGCAACCCAGAAGGTGGCACCCCTGGCTCCCAGGCAGAAGATCCCACACAACATGTCCCACAGCTACTCCTGGGAGACAGATGTGTGGCAGGGTGGGGGCGGAGGAAGCCATAGCCCACTGGTGTGCCACATAAATAGGCTTGGCGGGCTCTGGCTGGCTGCAGGTGGCTCTGTGCTGGAGTCTGGGCAAAGCAGCAGCTGCAGAGCTTCTGGCACCAGCATGTCTAGTGCTTTCTTGGAAGCTCTGAGTTCTAGCTGTCTCTGGCTACCACTCCCCTCACCGGGATCTGCAAGCTTGTGTGTACCTACATACTAGCGAGCATGTGCGGGCACCCTGGATGATGCCAGAACCATGATGCTTTTGTTACTATTTCTCTGTAGTATAGTTTAAGGTCTGGTATAGCAATACCACCTGTTTCACTCTTCCTGCTTAAAATTGCTTTAGCTATTTGGGTCTCTTATTTTTCCAGATGAATTTCATGATTGCCTTTTCTATGAGGAATTCCATTGGGATTTTGAACAGAATTGCATTGAACCTGTATAGTGCTTTTGGTTGTATGGTCATTTTATTAATATCCTGCCTATCCATAAGCAAGGTATATCTTTCCATCTTCTAAGGTCTTCTATTTCTCTCTTTAGGGTTCTATAGTTTTCATTGTAAAGATCTTTCACCTTCTTTGTTAAGTTGATTCTCAAGTATTTTTTTTTATTTATTTTTTTGAGGATATTGTGAATGGGGTAGTTTTCCTCATTTCCTTTTCAGAGGATTTTTCACTGATATACAGAAATACCTCTGATTTATGGGTGTTGATTTTATTTCCTGCTACATTGCTTAATTCGTTTACTAGTTCTAGAAGTTTCTTGGTAGAGTTTTTTGGCCATATTATCTTAGGTCTCTGTAGGTTTTCCTCCAAAATACACAAGTTTGAACAATAGAGCATTCTGGAACTCTGTATACCTCTATAATGTGTTTCTGTTCTTGACAAATTATCCAGTCTATGGCATTCTGTTAAAGGAGCACAAATGGACTAAGATATGTCTCTTTAATCACTGTGTGAAACTTTTATTAAAAATTTCAATTTTGCATATGTATGAACAAAAGAACAAACTTTAGTATTATTTTTAAATTCATATTCCTTAAACTGAGGGTAGAGATCAGTGGGAAGGAGCAAGGTTTGAAACAGTTTCTGGAAATCTTAGTAGTAACAATGTTACTTATCACAACCTTGATATCAACAGAGCACAGAAAGGTGAGTTCTTTTCCTACCTCTCTGGGCAGAAACATAAAAGAAGGTGGGTACAGTTAAGAAAGATATCCTTAAAAACAGACTACCAGGGCTGGGAATGTGACTCAGTGATAGAGCACTTACTCAGTATGTGCAATGCCCCTAGGTTTGATCCCTGGCAGCACACACAAGTGTGACATAGCAGACAACTTTTCTACAAAGAATATTACATAAAAACAAAAAATGAATAAAGTCATTTAACTTCTATGATTCAACTCCATCCTTGAGAAGAAGCTACATACCTGTGGGACCTATCCTTCAATGAGCAACCTTGGGTCCCATCATCTTTTCCTAGCCCCTAAAGGCAACTGCTAAAGCTCTGATTACTATGACTTCTGCTATTTACTCCTATATTTTGGAATAATATTTTATTATTATTATTATTATTATTATTATTATTATTATTATTATTATCTTAAAGTACTGGTTGAACCTAGGGGTATTCTAATAGTGAGCTATATCCCCATCTCTTTTATTTAGTTTATTTTGAGATAAGGTTGCTTTGGGTGACCCTGAACTTCAACCTTTCTGCCCTGTCCTCCTGAAGGGATAGGTATGCAACACCACACCTGGTTTATGTTATCTTTACTTTTCAGACATAATCTGTTGACTTCCTACTATGAAAGGTAAGGATTATTTTACATTTTTCACCTCAAATACATACCATTTTTCTTCCTCTCATCTTCCTAATAGAGTGGTATCATAAACAACAAAGATTAATTATTTAACTTGTTACTACATAGGTATGATAGTATGCTTCAGTGTGTAAAGAAATGTGTAATTATATACTACTATGTATTTCCATTAAAATAATACACATTACTATATAATTAATATACTATTTTATATATTTTACTACTACATACTTTACTTTTTCATTTTCCCCACTAATCAATGTACTATTTAAGGACTCTTAATTCATAACTCTATTTTATGTATCTATCTCTAATTGTTCCACAATTCTTCACCAAACTTGTGAGCTCTTCTCATGTCACTAGTCGATCACATTACTAGTTCCTTTCTATTGTTAAGAAAGACATTCAACTGGGCACCATGGCACACTCCTATAATCCCAGGGACTTGGGAGGCTGAGGGGGGAGGATGGCAAATTTGAGGCCAGCCTCAGAAACCTAGTAAGGCCTTAAGCTACTTAGCAAGACTCTGTCTCAAAATGAATGAATGAATGAGTGAATAGGCTGGCTGGAGATGTAACTCAGTGATATCGAACCCCTGGATTCAGTCCCCATACCAGGAAAAAATAAGATATCTACTCTTCTAGACCATGTGTCTTCCCACTTCATTTTAGAGAGGTTGTTTCCAGGCCCCCTGCATAGCTAGGACACTCTTTCCCTATCTTACTGGGAATTAATTACATTTACCTCTTTCATGGTTAAACCACTCTTTGTACCCAAGTCTTCCTCTTTTTTGGCTACATCCTCTTATTGAGTTGCTTTCTGAGAAAGAATGCAAGTTTTCTTTTTAGATTTGCACATTGGACAGTGTTTTTACAATATTTCCTACCTGCATATATGACTAACAGTGTGCAGCTAGATATAAACTCTAGGTTGGAAATGACTTTCCCTTTGGTTTTCAATGCTGCCAAGAAGGCCAGTGCTATTAGGACTTTCTTTTTTTAAATATATTTTTAGTTGTACATGAACACAATATATTTATTTATCTTTATGTGGTGCTGAGATTTGAACCCAGTACCTCATGCATGCAAGGCAAGTGATCTACCACTGAGCTACCACCCCAGTACTCCCATCTTACTCCCATTCCTAGAGTTCATATGAGATAAAACTTTCCATCTTCTTTTTTTCTATTTTAACTTTCTTTGGGTTTTGGAAGTGTTCTCTAATATCCAATACATTATATACACTTTTCTTAAACTTCTATCACTTTTTAATTTTCTAGAGATCTTCCTTGTTCTTTGAGGATTTCCTATGTTAAAATATTATCCATTTTTGATTGTAATATATTTTCTTACCTCTCTGAGAATATCAATTGTTCTTTTGTGAAATGTTTATCTACTATCTGTACCACCCCTATATTTCAAAGTTCTTTTTTTCTGTTTGTTTGATTCTATCCACTGTGTAAGAAGTTACCCATTAATATTTAAAAATTACTTGTTAAAAAAAGTGGTTTTTTTGCATGAGGGTAGGGCTGGTGAACAGGCAAGTCTTTGTAAAGTTTTAGGGAAATAACTTGATGGCGTCGTTACCCAAAGTACACATATGAAGACATGAATTGGTGTGAACATACTTTGCATACAACAAGAAAATAAAACAATAAGAAGATATTCTATTTAAATCAAAATAGAAAAAAAGGAAATTTGAAAAATGGTTACTTTCTGCTCCATCTTTCTAAAGATTTTGCCCTGTGTATCTGAAAGTTGCCAGATGACTTAATCTCTAAGAATATAGTTACATCATATTTGAACTATGTTTTTCTAAAGAATTGATGGGAACTCTTCCTAGAATGTCCTGCAACCTGTACATATTGCCATTTAATGAATGCATTTTTTCTTGCTAATTATTTAGTTTGTTGTATGCTCTCTGTGGACACAGCTAGAAAGATAAATGAAAATTATTCCCTAACAGTGATAAAAGGTAATTAAAGGGGTGCTTAATTTTACATTGCCTTCAGGAAAAATCTCATGACCTTGATGATACATTAATCTCCCTCCTTTTTTCCAGCTTTTCTATACAGCCCTCCTAGTGTATCTAACCACACTGAGCTGCTTTCTATGATCCCCAAAGTATTATAATATTAATTCCATTGCAATTCATTTCACTTTTTTTCTCCCTTAAAAAAAAGACATATTCTTATCTTGGGCACATCACTGTCCAAAAAGAATTTTGCTAATTTCCTGCCAAGAAGTATATATATTACCTTGATTCCAAGTAAGGAAAGGTGTAGACATTAAATTTATGTCTTCCTTGTATGGTCTCACTCCTGCCCTATCCTAAGCTGTAGGAGTCTCCATTAGAGCTCCTGCCTTTTGTATGGTAGGGGAGAGCCTGCTGTCAAGGAGCACAAGATAGAGGAGAAAGCCAAGATTCCTAGGCAGCCTCTGTAAAGACTTTTGACTAATCTTCCAAATTCTTGTGCCACACACACATCAATTTCCAGGGCTACCTAGTGCCTTCAAGTCCTAAAGCTAAGGAAGGCAAAAAACTAAACAATAAAAGCAAAGAAACACAGCACCAATTTTGACTTGCTCTTTACTATTCTCAGGACCCAGGCTCAATGATGTATATTTTGCTGTGTGTTTTTTTAGTCTTCTTCTAATTTGTCTTTACAATAGGCTAAACACTATAATCCTCTGCTGACAATTGTCCTATCATTGATTTCCTGCTTTCCTTCAAGTTGACAAGTTTAGGCAAAGGCCATTTTTTTCTTCAATTCCTTTTAGGGGCTTGACAAAAGTTTCTCCAAACAGGATTATAAACAAAGCTTTCATTTTAACACTAGGATAGATAATGAATTATGTAACTCATTGGGTCATGATTTAATGTTGGGTATTTAGGTAACACTGTTTCATTTTAATTTGCTTTGTTTCCATATAAGCATTAAAGTATTCTATAGCCCAATATTTCCTAAATCCTATGTTTCTATTTTTTAGTGTTTACTGAGGACTCACTCTGTGCCAGGCTTTCATCATATATTTTTTCTTATATAAACTTTATATTATGATTTTAAAATGAGGTTTTGAAAAAATAATTCAGCTGTCAAAGACCCCACACATTGCTTAAAAGGGATTTGAAACCTGGTATGACCACTCCGAATTTCATGCTCTTAAACAATATGCTATACTGCTTATGAATAAAAATCATAATTATGTTTCTAAACATAATAAGAAAGTTTATTTCTATAGTCATTGTGATGTGTTGACTATGCACATAAATTCACCAAATAAGGTCACTATTGTAAAAATTATAGAGCCATTAAATATGAACCTATTGATGGCATTTGACACCTCAAATTATATTCCTGAGTTAATTTACTTTCCTTATATAAGGAAAATTGCCTTAATAATTAAAAAAATGCCTTAATAAGTTTTTCTAAGATTGCCTTTTTATTTATTTATCATATTGCTCAACAATATGCACTGAGAATATGGTAACATTCAGAATAATGATCTTAAAGCTTGTCATGAGAGAAGAGGGCTAAAATTCCTGTTGATGATTTGAAAAGAAATTTCTCAAGGTTAGGCCTTTCCTAGAGAGTGAAAGAAAGTTGATATTTCTATTTTTAACCTTATTTTAAAAGTCAATAAATCCCACTATTTCATAGTTTATAGGGATGTCAGTCTCCTTGTATTGCCCAAAAGGTTAATGAAAATACAGCTTCCCTAAAATCATAAACTTGCTGATCTGCTTTTTTAAGGAGGTGGTTACAGATTAATTTTAGTTTTCTTTGACAATTTCAGATAATCTTGTTATCAATGGAAGCATTACTTCTGGAAGAATGCAATATCGAGTGAACAGGTTTTATTTTTTTCTGAAATACAATGGATATAAGAAAGGAGGCCCCTACACATGAACCCAGGGGCATCATCTCATTGAAGACAGACTTCTCTCCAATTCTTTGATCAAACCAAGCTCCCAGTTCAAGAAGGACCCTGCACACCTGCAACTGGTACAACTCTAGGCAACTACATTTCCCACAGACAGCATGACATCATCTAGTCTGTGTTCTCAATACTCCCTTCCCTTTTCTTTCTTTCACCTCTCTCTTCCTATTCACATTCCATTGTCTTGTTTCTCAAAATCCTCACTCTTAGGAAGCTGTCATCATTCTCCTCAGGCAGTTGGTTGATAAAGACTTAATGAAGTCAGTGGCATGCTGGAGCCAAACTGTACCAGCTTGTGAGAGATAACTGCTCAATATTTAGGAATTTTACAAGCAAACTTTCAACTTTTGGTAGCTAGTAATCAGCCTTGAAAGAAATGCTTATACCCAGGAAATTGGCATTGTTAACACTCCCTACTGGCCTGTGAGGAGCTGGTTTATCTGCACACCACTGAGGATTACACTGCCCAGGGGATCTTGCAGTCTTAGTGGGTACTCCTGAAAACCTTAAAGATTCAAAATGAATTTCCATCTCTGAGATTTCTCTAACAGGAAATATTTTCTAACAGGAGTAAGTAATAAAAATAATAGAGACATTGCCAAGAGTTACCACATAGGCAAACCCCTACATCATCTTGGTCAAAGTTGGCTCTACAGATATATATCACTAGGAGATATGGCAGGAAAAAGTCAGAAAGGCAATGCCTTTCTGGGTCAAGAAAGATTCCCAAAGATACATATACATGTAACCATTATATAAAACAATTCTGTAACACTGTCCTGCTGAGACAGACTGTTTCCCAGTTACTGACCAAAACGAAGAGTGAAGCATGCTTTCAAAGAGAGGACCATGCTTCTTACACCACCACAAAGGATGTGGAGGTAATTCAGTCTGTGCACTGAAAAACTAAATTTACTGAATGCCAATTAAATAATCTAATGATTTCCAAAAACTGCAAATGGGTCTTAATATTCTACTGAGATCTTCCAAAGTCAAAACTTCTGGTCTAGTGGCTAAAGAAAGGCCAATCATTGTTACCTAAGTTGCATTGAACTGCCCTTACCCATAATCCCAGAATATTTTCTTTAAAAGAGGGAATGGATCAATAGTGCTTAATATAAATTAGTCATCTTTTCCATGTATTTATTTTCATGCTTCTCTAAGAATTGATTGTGTGTTAACTCTGTACCAGTCACTGTCATGGCTATCCACAAGAACATTTAAGTTCTAGTCCCACATTGTGTTTCAGAAGATTATATTTCAAAAATAGATGGTAAAGGAAGTACTACTGAAAGTCCTCATAGAGATTCTGCCAGTACTATACAGAGAAATCTCTTTCTGATTTGCTCACTATAATTAGAAAATGACATTTGAAAGTTATAACCTTTTACTTTTTGGTTCCCACAATAATAGTCATTAAAAGCCTTTGAAAGTATATGATTTGATTTCTAAGGAAAAAATGTAATGTAGCTTTATTAGCATTCTTGAGAGAAACATAAATGTAACAAATTAAAAATATGTTTTATAGGGAACACCATGAAATATAGCAAGAAAACTTTTGGTTTATAATTAACCCATGTTTCTGAAAATATAGTGTCTCATTTTAATAAAAATGGATAAATAATGGGTTCTAGGAACTACAGTTGTAGCAGCAATTTGATTTTTATACTTGTTTACTATTGGAAAAACACATGTGTTCCTGTCAAAGCATATCAAATTCATGAACACATTTTATATGCAGAGCTCAACAAATATCCTCTTGCAAGATATACTCATTTTAAAATATGGTCAATAATGGAAAAGATTCCATGAGCTTCTGAGAAGAAGGTAAATTCAGCTGTTTTGGGGTGAAATATTCTGTAGATGTCCATTAGGTATATTTGATTTATAGTATTAAAGTCAGAAAAATCCTTATTAATTTTATATTTGGATGACCTATCTGCTGGTGATAGGGTTTGTTGCAAACAACATTTAGTTGGATCTTTTTTTGATCCAATCCATTAATCTGTGGCTTTTACCTGGGGAGTTGAGACCAGATGCATTCAGGGTTATTATAGATATGTGTTTTTAGTTTTATATTTTCATTTGTTTTCTACATTTAATTCTGCCTTAATTTTCATTTACTTGGTTGCTCTTCTCATGGTCATCATCTATTTAAGAGCTTTGGGAATTATTTTTGGGTACATCTTTGTGCAGTTTATCTTTGAGTATCTTTGTAGTGCTACTTTGGTGATCATAAATTCTTTTAGCTTATCCCTGTCATGTAAAGCTTTTCTTTCAACATAAACTTTGAAAGAGGTTTGCTGGATTAAGAAATCTTGACTGACAAAATTTTTCTTTAAGAGCTTTCTTTGAATATCTCATTGTGGGCCTTGCTCTTCTTTAGAATCTGAGTTCAGAAGCCAGGAGGGAGCCTTTGTGGCTTGCTCTTAAATGAGACCTGATGGTTTTCTCTTGCAACTTTAAATGCTCTTTCCTTCTTTTCTAAGTTATGTATTTTGATTATCATGTGTAAAGAAATAAAAAGTTGAAACTGAGAGAAAATTTTTTAAAAAGAAAGAAAAAAGGAAGAAAAGCTTATATATATTTATAGCTACATGTATTGTCTTCTATTTTTCATTTTTGTAAATTAAGAAAAAAGACAAAAGTTTCCAACCCACACTAGGTGAAATTGGAGAAGAGAAAAAAGCAGACCATACAGCAAATATCTTTCTGACACCTGCAGCTTTCAAAACCACTAAGAACACTCATTGAAATTAATTGTATGAAAATTTATATTAAATTATGCAATGAATATTAAATAATCTGATTTATGTTAAATTTTATTTAAATTAAATTAATTTCTTTACATCTTATTAAATTAATTTAAATAAAATTTAATAAATTTTTAAATATAAATTGTTATAATTTAATGTACATTAATTTTATTAAATTAAAAACAATACTAATTAAATTTTAAGTGCTACATCAAAAAATAAATTTAAATTAAATGTAATAAAAATTCATTTATATTTAAATTAAAATATAATTTACATTTAAAAATTGATTTCATATTAAAGTTTATTAAATTAATTTTAATAAAGAATGTCCTTTAATGGTTCTAAAACTACGGGTTTCAGAGAAGCAATTGCCACATAATCTGCTTTCTCTCTTCTCCGACTTCGCCCAACTCAAGCTGGAAACTCTTGATTCATCTTTTATCTTAATTTACAAAAATAAAAATAGATTAATTTTATATACTCTTTTTGTTAACCCAGAGAAGCGTTTAGATAAACAGTCCAGATTTTAATGATACATTCTTATAAATTAACTTTTCATTGGAAATGTTTGATGTAATAAGTCTTTTGGTTTGACTCAAACTTAACATGTAGAAAATATTTTCCTTATGGACGTATTTAACACATAGAAAATTGAATTTAACCTGAAGTGACTTTTTAGACAATTGAAAATAGTTAAATGGATAGGTTCATAGTATTTTGATTAAAAGAATCTTAGAATTAATCCACTAAATTTTTTTATTTGGGCCCTCCAACTGCAATTTTCTTTTAGTAGTTGTACAATGTTTTCTTTGATAAAGAATTCACAACTTCTTGCTACATCATACTTTGTTTTAATATACTCTAACTTTGGAGATATATCTTTATCATATGGGTTGGATTTTTCTTCTCTTCTGTCATTTAAATGTATCATTTTTATTTTAATAAAATTAAATTTAACAAATATTATAAAAAAGAGGTTTAGCTGTATAGTTCACTGATACTGCTCTGATTCACAATCAAAGTATTTAAGAATTGAATACTGCATACGATTACCTCATAACATCAGAACAAATTTTAATAAACCAAAAGTGCTACAGCAAACAAAGAATCAAACAATAATTTTAAGTGCTACATCAAAAAACAAACAAACAAAAAACAACAACAAAAAAATAAAACAAAAAAACTTGGTAGCTCTATATATCAGGTTTTTCTTCTTTACCTTTTTTCTACAAATATATGACTTTTTTCCAAAAGGAAAAAGTACCTTGTGTTTATCGATTCTGTAAAGTTCTAAATTATCTCTGGCTTGATAATTATCTATTGCCTTAAAATGTCCTTTAGTATGACTCTGGGGCTGTTCTCAAGGGGCATTCTAGCATGAAGAGCTCCTCTCTCCATGTCTTTCTGTTGGATAATTTGAGTGAGTTTCTCAACCTCCTCTTTAGACAGCTGATCTATCTGTTTGGTTAAAGACATATTCTTTGAATTCTGAAATTTAATCTCAAGTACTCGTTCTTTGACTGTTTTCACAAAATTTTCCATTTTGGCTTTACATATGGCATGGTTTTCACTCCCATTTTCTGTATTAAGGCATTTCACTTTTGATTCTTGAAAACTATCAGCCTTCTCTGTTTGAATGTCCTGTCTCTCTTCATGCCCCTGGGCTTTTATTTGTTCAATCATTTTCTGCAAATTCTGAATTTCCTTGTCTTTTTGAAAAAGCAGTTGGGTATGTGCAACCTTCATCTGCTCATACTTGTATTTAAATTTATCCATTTCCTCCTTCTGCTCCTGTACTGACTGAAGTAGTTGCATGTGACTCTGGTTTTGATCTTCAATGACCTTTTGATGATGTGTAACTTCCTCTTCCAGATGATTCTTGATGATATTCAGTTGAGATACCTCAGATTCTAGTTCTGTGATACTATCAAGGGTTTTAG